>NC_066370.1:26100846-26737013 GCF_013377495.2 Cygnus atratus | reverse complement strand
GGGCTACCGTACACCAAATTTCCCTGGTGTACTGCCAAGCACTTCCCCATGCAAGGGCTACCGTACACCAAATTTCCTGAGACGCTTCCTTTCTCTCTCTTATCTCACCCTTCAGCTGTCTCCGGCCATGCCCCTCACAGAGCTACGGAACCGCGGATCAGGGCTCTCCACACTCGCTTCGTACAAAAGCATGTCTCAGTCACACATCACACGGAGTCTCACCCGACCCCCAAGGCAATACTTAAATATTTCTTACCTTGGTCTCTGCACAGAGTTACCGGATCAATTCCTAAACCCAGAGTGCCTACCTTCTTCCCTTCCCCGCTACTTCATGGATCCTGCCTCTTTAATCAGCCTCGGGCCCTCTGTCAGCTCTCCGCAGAACTGCCTCTAACAGATCCTGCTAGTTGTTACCTCAAAAAGGACGTACCGATCTCTACTTGGAAACGCATCAGTCCATAGACTCTGACCCACCCAAAGACCCCTGCAACTGACTGAAGGAAAACCAAAGCACTTACCCCAAAGTGCAGCCCAGGCAGAATGAGCCCTCCGATGGGATGCCTGTGACTCAGTTACCATTAAGCTCTGCCTGGAACCCAAACCCAATCACCTGGGAAAGGGGAGGGGCAAAGCACGAGAAAGTAGAAAGAGAGCAGGAGGAGCAGCAGCTGTTTTTCTTTTCCTTTATTTTTTTCTAGCTTATCTGAACAGCATGCAGAGTGCAGACAGGAGAACTGGTGTCTCTCTAGAAGCAACAATACCAATGGTTTTGCTTCAGCTTTGAATATTGAAATGACAATAAGAGAAAGCAAGTTACTGAAGCTAACTAGAAGTAGCTCAACCTTTCTTCTACACAGGAAGAAAAATCTAGCAGCATAACAGATTACACCCCAAAAACAAAATCAATGTAGTAACATCACTCGGAGGAAAAAAAACTGCGCATGCGCGGCCCCCCGCCGCCTGCAGTACCCGCTTTTCCCCGGCAGGGGGCGGCAGAGGGCGCCCGGGGGCGCCACCGCGCATGCGCGGCCCCGCGCCGCCTGCAGTACCCGCTTTTCCCCGGCAGGGGGCGGCAGAGGGCGCCCGGGGCGCCATCGCGCATGCGCGGCCCTGCGCCGCCTGCAGTACCCCCTTTTCCCCGACAGGGGGCGGCAGAGGGCGCCGGGGGGGCCACCGCGCATGCGCCGCCCCGCGCCGCCTGCAGTACCCGCTTTTTCCCGGCAGGGGGCGTCCCGAGGTCAGCCGGGACAGCTTCCCAGACCATTTTCCCAGAAAAAGCACAAACGAAAGCAGCAAAAATTTGAATCCCACGCCGTCTCAGGGAGGAAGTATCTGCCTTGAGCAACGTGCCGTTCACGGCTGGGAAGCTGAGCGGCGGCAAGCTGAAACAGTACATTTTTTATCAGGATAAAAAAGGCAGGGAGATGGTAATAACGAACCCAACGTGGGCAACGGGAAGCTCAGAGCCCAATGACCACAACTCCCGGCTTGCTGTGGGAGAAGGTGCTCCTGGCGGCTTGACACTGCAGACACCGCGGACCCAGTCCCGGGCTTCCCGACCTGCAGCACAGCACCCACGGACCCGTGCCTGCCACCCCGTTTTTCGCTCTCAGTTAAGGCACTCCGTGACGCCACTTCTGCCCTCAGGTTCCCAGCCATTCAGGGAGTGTTTCCGCCGTCAGTGAAGGCACTTCGTGACGCCACTTCCGCCCTCAGGTTCCCAGCCGATCACAGATTGTTTCCGCCCTCAGAGAAGGCACTCTCTGACGCCACTTCCGCCCTGGGTTCCCAGCCAATCAGGAAGTGTTTCTGCCCCCAGTGAAGTCACTCCGTGACGCCACTTCCGCCCTCGCTTCCCAGCCCGGTACAGAGCCAGCCCGGCGCGGCTCCCGCTGCGGAGACGGGCGCCGCGATTTTAGCGCGGGCAGGGTTCCTGCGGCACCGCCCCGCTCCCCCTCCTCAGTCGAGCCGGCCGGCTCCGCGCATGCGCGGAAGCAGAGCGGCAGGCACAGCTTCCCAGAGCAGCGCTGATGTGCGAGCTAAAAAAAAAAAAAAAAAAAAAATACAAAAAAAAAACAAACCGCCAGTCACAGCTTTATGCGTTTACACAACTTTCCAACAGGTTTCAAACATTAAGGTGCAATATTCTTCTTCAGATGTCACGGGGGATTATAGATATACAATGCCATTACTATTACAATACCAACAAACAGTTGTTTGAGCCAATTCTATTCAGGTAACCACACAGTTAGTTCCTCCCAAATGTTTCTAAATGCCCAGGAATTGTTATCTTGAGCTACTCTAAGTAGGATCTCTTTTTTTTTTTTCCCCAAATACTTTTTTTCCCCCAAATATTTCCCCCAAATATCAGCCAAATTCGTCCCATTTGATCTACATATATACAGCAACTAGCATTAATTACAGTGCACGCTCCTCCTTATGAGGTTATTAATGAATCTAATACTATTCGATTCTACAGTACTATTTTTGCAAACTTATCAAACTTATTTTCTAGTTCTTCAGTCATAGCAGAGATATTTACAATAGCTTTTTCTAATTCACCCACCCCTAACCAAGGTAAAAACCACCTTGCAAAGCTGTGAAATACTAGAGAATTTTACTAGAGAATTATCTGGAGTTGGCTTAATCCTGCGTGTGGTCTCAAGGGGGCTTTGGCTTTGTGGGTCTTCAATAATAGTTATATTTGGAATTACTGCCTCCAGGGTGCAAGCTCCCTTCCATCCCAGGGGCAACACCCTCCTGGCTTTATTGCCACGTAGCCAGTACTACCCCTTGCCATTTGGGACAGGCCATCCAGTTACAGGATTCTTATGTTGCATCTGGTGTGCGCTACGTATATTAGCATTCCTGTGGCTACCATATTTGGTACAGTATGGATTATTCCCTGTTAGGGTAGTTCCACACCCAGGGTCAGTACTATCGCCCCCTGAGTTTCTATCACTGTTGCTTAAACGGCACCTTCGATAACACGGTATATTGTAGCCAGGATTATGTGCAGGGAGCTCAACTTCAAAATCTATTCCTTCCCAGGACTGAGTATGATCTGTCATTTTTAGAAATCTAGAGAATCCAGACACATTTGCTGCTGGAAATAGCAATCAGGGACAAGGCCTTTTCAGTCGTTCTAGGCACATGCGTGCAAATCCAACAATTACTTCGAGATAGAACTCGAGTGATGTTACGGATTCATTGGAAATGCTGATTTTTCCCTCTATCCTATGACTAATCGACTGAGAATAGGTATTACTAAGGTAAACTTAAAATACATAATTTCTCTCTCTATATATATATACACACCCCTATAATAATTAAGAAAAACAATAAACATCACAAACTAATAAGGATTCTTCTCGTGGGGATTAAATACCCCCCCTTCTCCCACTTCCAGGGAGTGTTCCCTGTAAACACTCCAATTCTGTGTAATTCAATCCCTTTTACTCATTAATTCATTAAGAATTCTTCTAAGGAGAAGTTAAAGGTTTACAATGGATAGTTTTAACACTTTTAACCTTAAAGGTCTGTGTTAATGCAGTCTCTCAGGTATCAGGGTTAACTGATGCTTTTACCCAGGTATGAGTCCACCCTTTCGCAGCCGTTCTTTCTGTCATCTCAGTAGTCAGGAGCACTTGGAACAGTCCTTCCCACTCAGGTTGCAGCTTCAATTTTCTCCATGTTCGCATCAAAACACAATCTCCTGCTCAGAATGGATGGATCAGGACTTCCAAGGCGTCCAACTTCACATGCTATCGCACTAGGGGAACTCAGTGTGCTGACTCTAAGGAACGGCACAGAGCGTAGAGCGGAGTGGAGACACCACGGATAGGCTCTGTGACAAGATGGGGACCCGATGCTCTTGTGCGCACTGAGACCGATAAGCTGCATGTTTGCTACCCTGAGCCAACGACATGTCATGTTTCTGACAACATGTTGTACTCTAGTGAACTTTTGCTCGTTATATCATCACTATAATACCAAAACACACCTCCATCCCAAAAGCTCCGTACCTCCAAGGTGCGACCACCCCTCACTGAGGGCGCACTCTGAATTCCTCAGACCCCTGTACCTTTAAACGAAAGCAAGAAAACTTTTTACCAATCATAACCAAGATATGCCTGACTGGAGTCACTCAAGCTCCACCTAAAAGGGACAGAAAATAATCACAGAATCATAGAATATCCCGAGTTGGAAGGGACCCACAAGGATCATCGAGCCCAACTCCCAGCACCACACAGGTCAACCCAAAAATTCAGACCATGTGACTAGGTGCACAGTCCAAACGCTTCTTAAACTCCGACAGGCTTGGTGCAGTGACTACTTCCCTGGGGAGACCGTTACAGTGCGCGACAACCCTCTCGGTGAAGAACCTCTTCCTGATGTCTAGCCTGAACCTCTCCTGCCGCAGCTTGACACCATTCCTGCGGGTCCTATCACTGGTCACTAAAGAGGACAGATCAGCAGGTAACGTAGATTTGCTTAAGTGAAAGGGGTGTTAGGGAAGATACCATCACAAAGGATACCTTTCTGACTTCTGGGATCAGTTGACAGGCTGAGCCTCTCTTCCCCCCGCATTGGGATGTCGTGGGATAAAATCTGAATGCTTGGTTGTACCAGGTGTCTCCGTGGAAACTTAGAAATCTCTAGAGCCTTTGTGCCTTTTAACGCGTTAATAGTCAGGACGAGTACCTGAGTATTTCATGCATGCTCGCTTGCTTTTGCGGACAGTGATTTTATCGCCGGCAATCCAAAGAACCCGTGTCCTTGTTGCTGTAATAAACTGCCCTTCATTGCATTGTTCCTAGCCGTGACAGTTCTCATTGAACGCGACTAGAGCGAGGGCATGCTACGTTACTGGTGAATCTATGACTGTGGTAGTTCAGTACCCTGAATCCAACCAGACCTATAACAGTTAGTCAGCTATGCCCCTTAACGCGACAGCATTTCATAGGGAAAAACATAAAGCCTAAGATTTCTCATCCCTAAGGCCTTGGGGGGCAGGCAGAGAAGGAGCCCGAGACTCTTAGTATGTCTCCTGAGAATCGCAGCTTACAGTTACTCCACGTCTTCTGGTCTCACAGGGTGAAGCAGAGGTATAATTAATTCCTTCTCCATCTCTCTGGAAAGAGCTTTTCTCCTATCTGTGACAAAGGAGAAAAATGTTACGATCGTGGGAGTCATTATACAAAGCCACACCCAGTGAATTCACTATTACAGTTAAGATCAGTTTTTAATCAAAACCACATCGGCAGCAACGTTACCACTGCAAACAAAGCGCTGCACAAAATTCAACTCAAGATAAAGGAAAGAGCGAGCTAAAAGGACTACTGAAAGGAAAAACAAAACAAAAAACTAAAACCAGCAAGCAGCTGGTACGTCAGTTTTGTTAACAGAGTAACATTAACATACTAGAAATTTCCACATTCTATGTAGCCCCAGGGCGGTGCTGGGTACATCCACTGATATTAATGGGGTGGCACAATGTAAGAGACAGTTAATAGACAAGATACACCTAAGGTGCACAGATTGCATATTCCAGGTGACAAAAAAGGCACAGCTTGGCACCCAGTTTGGATCAGCTTGCATATGAGTCTGCTGATATGTGAGTATACACAACAAGCAGAAACGTCTTTTACTCCACAGATTCAGTTTCATTTATACATATATACATATATATATAAACTAACATTTTAAACTTTATAACCACTTGAGTAATAATCAGTAGCTATGCCTATGCTTAAAGCCAGGACTACACTTAAGTGATTAAGTAAACATGGACCCTTACCTTTGAAAAGCTGAAAATGTCCCATAATCATTGTGCACCTTATGCACAATGTATATAATTTTTGCACAAATGTGCATCTTATTTCACAAAGAGGAGGGGTACGGTAGACAAAGGTTTTAGAGATGCATCAAGATCAGAACAACCACTAGGCAATCGGAAAAATGTGCAAACCTCAGCTAAAATATATTTACATATTTTTCCTGTGGTCATCTCCTAAAATCACCAAGTCTGGGGGAGAACAAATGGTTTAATTTTACACAACTGGACAATGCTCATAATAAGATACACTGTAGTTAAGAAGCCACCTGTAACAAAGGTTATTGTTAGAAAAAACACTACATGAAGACAGGGATGCAGCAGATACCTTTGAACAGCTTTCACAAGCCCTGGCATTACTTCATGTGTGGGTTTATAGTACTTTTTAGATAACAGATTTTAGCAGAATTCTGGAAGTTTAGCCTTTCTGCTTTGACAGTCACGAGTGCCTGCTGTGCTCAGACCTACATGATGTCAACTCAATCTGTCACAATTAACTTGGGATATTCTATGATTCTAAGTATTTTATGCAATAAGACTAATTCTGCCCCTGAGGATCTGGCAAGGAAGTGACCTTTCTCCTTCCTAGTTCAAGTGAAATCAAATCATCCAGCTGCTTTACACTGCATCCTTTAGGGACCCAGGAGCTGGACTTGATGACCCTCGTGGGTCCCTTCCAACTCGGATATTCTGTGATTCTATGATATTGAAGTAACTGGAATTTTGCTGCTTACCCCCTGTGATGCTGCAACTAGCACTAAAACACTCTTTGTACTAATCATGAATAGCTCTCAAAGTCATTGAGGTCTTTGAGAGATGTGATGAGAGGTTACAAGACAAGCATTAGTCAGGTTTCCCTATCAAAGTAGTTTAATACAAGCTGCTTTTAAAAAACTAGATTAAAATTGTTAAAAAAAAAAAAAGAGAAAAAAAACTTCTGATCCTGTCCATCTCTGTTTATCAACTTCACGGTTTAATGCCCACATTCCCCAGTATTACTCCACAGTTCATAAGAGTTCTGCTATTGCTTATTTGACATCTCGCAATCCTTACTCCTCTCTCAGTTGCTCCAAATTGCTACTCTTACTGCTGTCTCACTTCTTGATCGTTTTTCACTTCTTATCTGGACCAATGCACAGCTTTGATCTGTCTTAACTCCCCAAGTTCAGGTAAGAAGTAATACAGAACTGAACAGAAAACCAGTGTATAAATAGTAACCATTAAGAAAACACAGAGCACTCTCTTTCAATCCTTCAATTGTATTACTCCAGGGAGGAAAAAAAAAAACAAAACACACACTATGTCCTCTCTAATACATGACAAAAGAGTCTCATTAAAGACTATCATATAACATTTGGAGCCTACTAGTGGCTTTAAATATATCTAAAATGCTAGAAGGAAAAAAACACATTCATTTAAGTGAAGCTATGGACATTAAATGTGCCAGGCCTCTGGAAAGAAGACCGGAAACAAAATGTTTTCTACTGTATCTTTCCATAATTGTAAATGGCTTCATAAACAGAGCTTTACTCTCTGCTGTACTTTTTCCTAAGTGAAACACATTTCCTCGATATGTATTCACATAAGTGATACTGTGCTTTATCCAAATGGCCTTCTTGAACATAATCCATACCAAAGTTAAGTGCTTAATACTATAGGCTGTATCTCTTAAGTGGACCATTATAACCACTAAACATATAAATAAAATAATGTTCAACTTATGTACAAATGCAGTGTGTTTTTTTTTAGCGAGGTCATGGCACAAATCGTTCTATACTATAGTTTTTGTAAGAGCTATAAAACATACATTTAGACTAAGAAAAAAAAAGGCTGTGAATTCCTACCTATGAATTTTTTATGCCTCCTGTAGCAGAGAACACAGCAATAATACCCAGAAACTTTGTAGCAGTCATCCCTATTTGATCTAAAATACTCTGAACATCCCTTGTAAATTACAGGTACTGGAAGAACATATAGTACCCGCAACAACAGAACAACCTCAAATAACAAGAAATGCACCTTAAATCTTCCCTGAAACTTGAGAAGTGTCATGTTAATTAGGTCTTCTCCAGAAGATAGTGGGGAACACAGAATGTGAAGGATCTATACTATAGTTAGCCTATACTTAGCACTGACAAAATGTTAAAATTATCCAGTGGAGTTCACTTCATAAACTGTTATAAAGTCAGAAGCATTGCAAGGCTTTCAAGGTTTTCACATTTTTATGGCAAATAAAAATACAGCCACAAAAGTAGTACTGAAAAAAATCTAAGGTTCAACGCATACTCAAACTCACTTGCTTCAGATCTTAAGTGCCAGCCACAACAGCTATATCACCATCAACTGCTGTAACAAACCAACCTTTATAGGCAATACACTGCATCAAAATATAGTCACTAGCAATAGCAACAGAAAAAAAACAAAGAGAGCCCAGGTCTTCTTATTATGCCAATTGTGGCTTTTCAATCAATCAAGTGTCCATCCCACTCTCTCCCCCTAACTAGTACTAGCTATAATTAAATTTGCCTTCCTATCAACAACTAATGTAAAAGACTGTGGGGCCTGGGTAACGTGATTGCTGTTGCCCAGTCCAGGGAACAGAAGTGCTGCATCTGCATTGTGAACAATCTGGAAGCTGTGAGGCAACACCGAATATCCCAATAAAAGACGATTAAAAAAAAACAAAACCACAGACTATACAGTGAGAAAAGCATGAGATGTTGTTTCAACATTTGCACACTACAAATAATGTGATAGTTTGAATGAACTATGAAGCTAGAAAAACACCATTGAACCATGACTAATATATAGAGATCAATTCACAAAAGAAGACATTGTCACATTAACTATGCCCAGCTTCATAATATAATGCCAAAATAGTTTTCAGAAACCAACTTCATTTGGCATGTACTGCAAGGTAGCTACATTTGACAGCTATTGTACCCATGATGGACTGTAAATTTAAGGATCAACCTTGTAACACAGAGACATCGACTTGGAATGATACACCAGAGATGGCAAACTTACCCCGCACATCCAGCAAGGATGCTGTAAATATGACACAGCAAGAAGTTGTCTTCTGCAGACTTTCAACAGAAATACAATTATCCATCGCTTAAATAGAATTTACAGCACTACAGAACATGTCAGTCAGCGTGAAGAAGGAATTCATAAGGCTGACTCCTTTAACTTCTCACCAGATATATTTCTTTTTATGTCCAGCCTAAGTATTTTTCCACAGTGTGAAAAGACCTGTGTGCTTCATCATATATAACACGGATTTTAGCAGGGAGGTGGTGTTTAACACACACAGACCACTTTGCACAGCGATGCCGTTTATAACAGAGACATCTGATCAAAATCTTTCAACATTTTTCTTGTGCAAACCTGAACATCCTAAGGTAGAACTCCACTGAAAGTCCTCCAGTAATGAAAGTCCACTAATTAGCCCTTGACAAGCACACCATCATGCTAAAGTCAAGAACCCAGGAACAGACCCCATCATTCTGCTCTGTTATATGATGAGCAAAAGACCTCGTCAGTAAGGTCAGATATGAAAGCAGTTACACCAGAGATCTATATAGCTGATGTTTTACACAGTCTGACAGTCACATGAGAAATATCAGTGTTGCCTGAACTGGTTGTGTTACGCTTAAACAATTCCTTTGAGGTTGATTGAAACGACCTTCCAACCAACACCGCTGTTGCTTTACACTAGCATATACTGTAAACTCTCATTTAAATTAAATGAGCCCTATAATCTACAGTAAAAAAGGATGTTGTAAATGTTAAATGCTCAGAGATGTGGGATTAATACTTATTTAGGCCTTTGACAACTATAATTACTGAGCATTATTCTTAATGTATCACTTCTCCAGTAGCATTTCTTTAGTATGAAAGGTGTCAAAGCATCTGAACTTAATAATAGCAAGGTTTTTCCAAAATTGAATGAATGAATTCAGTTAATATTAACCAGAAATTTAATTCCCAGCATATCATCCTGATTCGTTTTTAATGTCTACATGAGCCTAGAGAAAATTACACAGCCTAAACTGGAGGAAGTACTAACTTGAAATTTAGCATGGCTCCAGCATGGAACTAGAGGATTGTTCTAAGTCTTGGAAAACAAAACAAAACAAAACAAAAACAGTGGAAGTATTACCCCTGCTTCTTCCCAAATCTCTGCTAGAATCTCTACATTTTGGGAGCTTTACATATCCAGGAATTTTATTATGTAATAGTTCATTTGCTTCAAGTCTTAAGAGTTTTATCACTTCCTGTAGTAAGGAATGAAGTGTATTTTAAGATGAGGTACTGAAAGTGTTACATTCTGGGAGACTTTAAGATTCTGGTCAGTACATCTGTCTGTGCAAGTAAGAAACTGCACGACTGACCATTATCTACTGAGGAAGTAGTACCTACAGCTTGTATACATGACTAGGACTCCCCCATACAAATAAAGAGCAAGAAACAAAGTTTTTATTTTTACCCAAGTGGAAAAAAGGAAAAAAAATTAAAAAAAAAAAGGAGAAATAAAGCTTCATTGCCTACCCTTAGCTTCATGGCAAATGAGGGGTGGAACCAGCAATAAAACACCCCTTTCTGCTCTAGGTCACATGTCCTGATCAGGTCTTGTGGCCTCCTCCTCAGGATAGTTACTAGCAAAGGGGAACAGGCAGAGATGGAGTGGAGGACAGGTTAGAGAAAAAATACATGCACATATGCCTTGTTTGTCCTATTTGAATAAGGAAACCAAGCTTGTGAAATCATTTGTACATGTTTCTGTGTTCTCCAAATAACATTCTCAGTAAGTTTCATTAAGAAAGCAGTCAGAGATCTCATCATTACTATTTTTTAGTACCACTTCATTTCAAAACACAAAAGTCTCCTTCACAACCGTTTAGATTCTCATTTCAGTTGTATTGTTATAAAAACTAAATTCCACCACTTTAAACCTGGACTGAACAGGCCCACTCGCAAAATGATAAAGTTAGGATGTAAATCTCTTAAGTGCTTTAGAAGCTTACACTTAACATAGTCTGGTTATAGAGGCAGCAGTTTCGGTTACTGCTATGTAAATCCTATTTCAAACCTCCATCTTAATATTTGGTGTTTTGAAACCATGCACGTAGTGATTTTCAAATGTCTTTTTACTTACGTTATACACTTACTAAAATATTAATTCAGTTGTTAAAAATAGGAAGTTCTATAATTGCAACAGTAATTTGATTTTTGTAACGTGCATTATGGTGTAATTTTCTAATTGCATGACTACAGGCTCGTTCATCACAGGACCTCATTCAGTGTGCCACCATTCACCTACTGATATGCTAGGCAGCACTCTGCCCATTCTTTCCAAATGCTGTCTCTTCATCCAGCAAAATACATTTCCTCTTACTCCCAAATTATCCAAATCGTGCAGTATGCTGAAAAGTAACACACTTTACCTGACTAATTCCCAGCCCTGTATACGTATCTTTCACCTACTCCTAAATTTATCCTCCTTCATCAAAACCGAGGCCAAGGGTTTCGGTTGTTTTTGTTTGGTTGGTTGGTTTTGTTTGTTTGTTTTTAATCAGCTTATCCTAGGCTTAGGTACTTTCCCATAAAGAGGAAATTCAAATTGTAACTGATCAGCAATGGTAATTTGTGACTGAGGAATGATTTGACATGGAGGGCAAGAAGGCCTGACTGAAGAACAGGTTAAAAACTGGCTGGAAGCAGAAATGCCAGACAGAATGACTCCATTCAAGGGAGCAAAGTTTTCCTTAGTGATAAGAATTATCTGTGACTTTGTCTTGTAGCAATCATGGAATGAGCGCATACAGGGGCCACCTTTGGGCTGCAGAACTGCTGGATGAACCAAACACTGAGCTAAGGCACCCGATGTGGACGTTCACATGACTGATGCTGGGGCAAGTGTATATAAGGAAGCAGCTTGTGACACATCTCTGCAGACTCCCTGTATATCCACTTAGGACAGTACAACTATCCAATACAATGATTGTTCATGAAACTTTTTTTTTTTTTTATTTAAGCACAAAGTGTTTAATTCACCTCAGAGCGTACAATAAAAATTCCTAAACGCCTATCTTAGCCCTCATCTCATGAGAACTTGTCCCAAGTATTTATTTTTTTCCACCTTTTTCCCTTTTACCTTTGTGTCACAAAGATAAATCTTCTTTTCCATTTGATCTAGAAGCCTATGGGACAGCTAATTCTCAACTATGTTCTTCCAGTGAGTTTGCACGTCTGGATTGTGCGAAAAGAAGTGTAACCAGTCTGTGTGCGGGCATGGATGCCTGTGTGAACAAGTCACACAAGTGAACCACAGACCTTTCATCTTGTTCTACCTCAAACATATAAAAAATCTCAACTACCGTGAGCACACTGGGGTATGTGCTAGGCAGGGAGAGGGAAGGAGCATTTCTCCATCACATTTTCAAGCTTAACACTGACAAAGCTAGGCTGATTATTATTTTTTATAACATGGAAACCAGAAGGAATGACTTTTGCTCCACTTTAACACAATAAAAAGGGGCACTGGGAGGTGTTTGTGGGGAGGAACTAATCACCAATAGTGGCTTTTCTGTTAATTTCTCAGAGAAAAAAAAAAAAAACTCTGCAAAGCAAAAACTGGACGAAGCTGAAATGTGCTAACTAAAAACTTCTCAAAATTCTTATCTGAGGTAGATACAAACTATGCCTAACACCATCACAGCACGTCTGTCAAAACTGTGTACACCCGAAAAAGGGCCACATACTGGCAAATGTTAATACTCCCTACTTATACACAACATTACCAGCATTGCCTAGAATTATGACTTACACATTTTTCTGCATGTGGTGTTTTATGAATTACTGTTAGGCTCAAAAAGCTTTTTTTTGGTTGTTGGTGCTAGGGAGCATTTCCGTGATTTTAGTATTTTAAAAGTAAGCAATTTGTTTTTAGGAAAAGTCTATGAAAACTGTCTCAGCTCAAACGTAATTACCCATATACAGGAAATTTGTGGGAGGTGGGTTTTTTTGTTCATCAGTTTGCATTTGAGGATTTGTTTAGTTTTTAAATCCTTTTGTAACAAACCCATTTGCCACTTCAGGCTACAAAGGAGCCCCCTTCCTGACTGATAGACTTTTCTCAGTTTATTGTGGTAGAAGAGCAGATGCAGGCCATTGCCTTGAGGAAGATAATGGATTGCAGGAAAGAACCTGGGGGTCCTGGTGGACACACAGCTGAATGTAAGCCAGCACTGTACCCCTGTGCGAAGAAGGCTTATTGTATCCTGGGCTGTATATAAGGTGAAGTATTGCCAGCAGGTCAAGAGACGTGCACTTCTCCCCTTAGGGCTGATGAGGCCGCACCTGGAGTACTATGTAAAGTCCTGTGCTCCTCAGTACAGGAGAGACATGGAGCTACTGTAGGGAGACCAGAGAAAGGTCACAAACGGTTTGTATTTCTTCCTAAAGATGAAAATTTGGCAGATATGCTTGTACCTAAACAAGCAATCAAAAGAAGGAAAACAAGTATTCTACGGTTGGATGACTGTTTCTCCCTTGCACTGGCAGTGCAACACCATCTCTCAGAGAAAATAATGTAGACCTCTAAGCTACAGTTCTAGAACAAATTCGTAGAATTTGGAGTAGAAAAGCTGGTTGCTCCACTGGCGCCAGAGGTATTTCTGCCTCTTGAATCCTATTCTTCCTGCTAATGCACTTCAAGCAGTGCTTGTTAGACATGCATTCACAGGAAATACATGACCACATCTCACTCTGCACTAAACATTCAAAAGTGAAGTCATGAAGGATTACACAGCACTGGACAGCACCAAAACACTGTCTTAAAGCAAACAAATGCAGGGAAAACAAAGACAAGTCATATTTGCCCTTTAACAGATACGCATCAGAGTTATTCTTCCTCAAAGGGGCTTTTCTTCCACCTCTTGGGAAAAGACCAAAGGAGCTTCACGTAGATTAAGCCAGATCATTACAAACAACCCATTACTCCCAAGATCCATTAAAAACACTTGTGAAGGTACCATCAAATTTAATCCAACTCCACCTGCTTTCAAAAACAAAAGCATTATGGTTGGGAATCCTGCTTGGCTGCTCTGGAAACACTGAATTGCTTCTACTCTTTTCTTCTGTGCCATGGACCCATCCGAACAAGTAAAGGCAAACTCAGATTCTCTGAAGAATGTTCAATTTAACAACCCATTTTCTGTGACAACAGGAAATACATATTTTATCCTGACCTCTACTCTGAAACACGTATTTGAACTCCTGCCTTTAACAAATTATACATCAAGAATAGTAAGATCTGTGGCTTTTCAAAAGTTATAAAAATCAAAAGCATACTGTATTCCTTGAGAGACCCTTCCAAAACACCTTATGAGCACGTGTTTATTAAAAATGACAGTAGCTCTACTTATTTAAAGGGATTTTCTATCAGTGACGGGAAAGTTGTGAACTAAGAAACAACCTGACGCTTTGCAGTTGGACTATCCCTCCGTAGTTATATCAAAGCACGCATCAGAGCATTTACCTGAAATCAAATGGAGACTTAAGCAGCTTGATTCTGACTTGGTTAGACTCCACTCCTACAGGTGCCTCACGTCAAGTGAAAAAACAGTGTTCAGTAACACCTTTTAAACTGACTGATCTTAATCTCTGTGGGTTGGCTTTTAGTTTTTGAAGGAAAGTTTAAGGGTTGAGTACTTTTAATGGACGCAAAGTACCTCACAAACCACAGAATTATGCCAGTCATCTAGACTTGGTCTTGGGAAACTGGCTCTAGGCGACCCTGTTGAGCAGAGATCTGGACCCGATGACCTCCAGAGGTCCCTTCCCACCTCAGCCCATCCCATCTGTAATTCCATTATTATTTGTACTAACCCACATAATTGGTTACAGTATCTTGTGTGTCTATGCCTTTCACGATTTGTCATCACCTTTAGTTGCTCAGTTTTGATTATTACGTAGAGAGCCACGTGACTAATGAAGGAGCTGCACTAAAGTCTTAATATGTATAACGCTAGCAAGGGTGCTAAAGGAGAGCTTACGAAGTTATTAGCACCCTTCCTATCTTCCTGAAAAGGTACAGCTTACATTTCTGCAAGGACCAAACTTGAGGCATGAATCAATTATAGGTGTATCTCCTCATCCTCTCCCCGCCTCCTCTGATTTTCCCTCTCTACTCCGTTCTCATGAGAGTCCAGAGGGCCACAAGGATGACAAGTGGGTTGGAGCACCTTTCCTATGAAGGCAGGCTGAGGCAGTTGGGGTTGTTCAGCCTGGAGCAAAGAAGGCTCCAGGGAGACCTTAGAGCAGCCCTCCCGTACCTAAGGAGGGCCTGCAGGAAAGCTGGTGAGGGACTGTCAGGGAGTGCAACGACAGAACAAGCAGTAATGGCTTTAAACTAAAAGAGCGCAGACTTAGATTAAAGGAAGAAATTCTTTACCGTGAGGGTGGTGAGGCACTGGAACAGGTTGCCCAGAGAAGTTGTGGATGTCCCATCCCTGGAAGTGTTTAAGGCCAGGCTGGATGGGGCTTGGAGAAACCTGGTCTGGTGGGAGGTGTCCCTGCCCATGCCGGGGGCGTGGGGTGGGGGTAGGGAGCTGGAATGAGATGGTCTTTAAGGTCTAGTCCCTTGCAACCCAAACCATCCTGTGATCTTACCTAACGACACGCACTCCCCTGAGGTGCCAAGCACCACCAACGACAGCAGTTACAGTCTCCTAACTGAGGCACCAGGGCGTTAACCCCGAAGTGAAAGCTCCTCCTCACCCCTTCCCTAGGGCGGCCGCAGCAGCAGCACTCTCCCGGGCCAGCGGCGCTGCCAGCCCGAACCGTGGCTCCGACCTTTCCTCCGCACAGCGGAGTATTTTCCAGGCCAGGGCGGCCTAGGAGGCACCAGGGGAGACACACGGCCCTCACGCCGCGGTCCCACGCGCCCCCTTTGCCCCCTGCCCAGGAACCTCGCGCGCCGCCCGAGCCCGGCCGCGGCCTCAAGACGAGTGACGTGCCGCCGCCGCTGGCCATCATGGCGGAGCCCCGCCCCTCGGCGGTCCCTCGGCCGCCGAGGGGCGGGGCCTCCGCCTGCCTGCCAAAGACAGCTGGCGCGCGGCCCCGCCCCTATATAAGGAGAGGCCGCAGCGCAGACCTCGGAGCGCGGTCGCCGCGTCTGCTGCGGGCGTCCCGCGGAGCCGGCACCATGGCAGGTCAGTGCCGCACCTCCTCGCGGCCACCCGGCCTCCGTGCTGCGGCTCGTGACCGCTGCTGGCGGCGCGGGCTGGACGAGCGGGGCTGGCACGCCGTCCCTGGCCGCGTCCTGGCTGCGGCGCGGGGGCAGGGCGGGCCGCGGCGGCCCCTATTTTTAGGCAGCAGCCCTTGCCAGCGGTGAGCTCTCGGGGCGGGCTGCTGACTGCAGCCCGCGATGCGAGGACGCGGCGAGCTGACGCCGCGGCCGGTTAGGGGCCGGGGTTGCCTGCGGGGGGCCGTGGGGACGCCCCGCCGGCACCTCCGTGCGGGTTAAGAGGACGCTCCCGCTTCAGCCCGGCTCCGCGCCGGGCCCTGTTCCCCACCGTGAGGGAGGCGGGAGGGCGCGGGGAGCTCGCAGGGTTGTAGCGGCTCGCAGGAGGAAACCCTCACCCTCTCCTGAGACACGGAAGAGAGCTCGTAGTTTCCGGGCGTCTCGGCGCTCTGTAGTTCCTCACCGCCTTTCCAAGTATGCCTGGCCTTTTTTTCTTCCCTTTTCCCCCCTTGTTGCTTCTGGTGAAGCTGTCAGCGACGCCGGTTTCACTTTCAGATTTGGAAGGCTGCAGGAAATCATCTGCTCTGCCTCTCCCAGTGCATGCCTTGCTTAGATACTCCTGTCTCTAGGAATCCTGTACTCAGGACTGAGAGGTACCAGTACCTAACTCAGAGAGCAGGGGAGTAGACAAACAACTGTGAGAACTCTGGATCTGTACGCTGGCACATCTAAAACAAGTTAAATGTTCCTGGGTTGAATATAAAACACCTGGGGCAAATGTTCTAAGTACTGTCCTGCACACTGTTAATTGACTGCTCCTAGCTCAGGCTTCTAGAATGCTGCCCTTCTCTGTTAGGGGCCCCTGCAAAGACTGTGCCATACAGCTGCTACAGCCTATGGACTGGGCAGCCAAGCATGTCCCTGGGCACGGTTCTGGCTGAGAGCTCAATTAGAATGCTGTGCAGATATCCCTCCCACGTTATCTCTTGCAGATTTTACTTCTATATAGAGCAGTAATTGGTCTTGCCTAAGCCGTAGTATGGATTCATTTATAGTGTGTGAATGTACTTCTGCTATGACTGTAGTTGAGAGAATGTGCGAAAGAGAATATGCTCTATTTAAAACTTTGGAAAGCTGTACTACTTTTGATGCTGTACAAGTTGCTAATACCTTCATCCCGTCAAGCAGTCATAGTGAATCCTATTGCAGTTGAGATGTAATAGGGACTTCTTAACCCTTACTCCATTTGTAAATTGACTGTATTTTCTGTAAAACCTCTGTGTGTGTCATGCAAGCTACCTAACCAGCAAACATGGCAACACAGAACCTGAATGCACTTAGTTTCAGGAAGTTGAGGAGACTTGTTAGGAATATACAAGCGAACAGTTAAACAAAAAATACTAGTCTGTCAGTAGCAAGAATATCTTTATGTTGCTGGCATAATCTCACTTTGTCCACATTGGAATTTTAGTTAGCTGTCCATCTACGCAGAATGGCAGACTACTATTTTTGAGCAGTTGAGGAGTAACATGCAAATTCAGTAATGAACATACATCCCTATTAGAAGGGTGTTTATACCGGTTAAAATGTTACACGCTTGCTGTTTGTAAGGCTTCAAAGCTCTAAAGAAACAGGAGACTGTTCTATAGATTTGCTGAATTATATGAACTATTACAAATTAAGTGAATTGAAAAATAATTAATTTCTGGCATTATAGAAGCTTTTTTGAATTTTGCATTTGACCAGTAGAATCAATGTTTCTGGGGATGAGCTGGTTTTGCTGCTAAGTGAAGTACAAACTAGCTATAAAACCCTCTAGAGCTTGCAAACCAGGTTTGATGAGCTTATAGACCATTATGGTACATGAGTTTGTCAACTGTTTAGATGGCATTAACCGCCCCCCCCCCCCCCCCCCCCCCCGAAAAAAATGGTGAAAATGTGACTTTCATGGGTTGAATAGTTGTCCCAAACAATACTCTGAAAATAGAGTAGTTGGTATTTTAATCTTACTACTAGACTTGATCTTAAGTCTCTAAGTGCACAGAACCCTCATTCCCCATCCTGATCTAAACTAGGTAACTTCTGTAAAGAAAATAAATGTTTCAAAAATAAATTTTAATGTAAAAATCTACTATTGAAATTGTTTGGAAGAAACTGTTTTGCTCATAGTGTTAAAATAGTTTGTTAGGAAAAAAGCTTGCTTCTTTATAAAGTCTTGTAGCTTGGAAAGGGCTATGTAATGACAGCTAAGAATGAACTGAAGAAATTTAAAGGTCACTTGTTTGCCTATGTCAGTCCCACCCTGGCAAAAGCTTGTATTATATGGACTCGATAAGTAGTATATGGCAAAGTGATGCATCTTCTATTTTTAAGGTACTGCTAGAGCAGAGAATTATAGTAACAATCCAGCCTTACCTCTCTAGAGAGCATTAAAGAGCAAAAACTATTGCTACAGGTCTTGAATTGCTTATCATATTACTAGATACTTCCCATTTAAATCTTGCATTCTTGTTACACAGCTGCAACCATGTCTTTCTAAACAACTCATCTGCAAAATCCTGAGCTACTAAGACTTAGTACTGTTGTCCAAGATCTAATTCAATGCGTACTTTCATTTGAAAACAAACCATAAGTTTTATTGTGCCCTAGCTTCAGGGTTCAAAGCTGAACCCAGTGTAGCTTTATAAAACTCTGCTGTTACTAACTTTAAAAAAAGAAAAAATGCAAGCTTACTGCCTCTAATAGTTTTAGCTTAAAAATAGTATATAATTGGCTAGAACACATCTCTAGACCTTTTTGATCATCTGTAACATCTGGCATGACATATTTAACCCGTGGGGAAAACTGCAACTGGTTTTCTCTTGCAACATTTTTTTCTACCGCATTTTGCCATGTGTCAAGCTATTAATAGCAAGTATAGCTACGCAATGCTAATATGCTTTGTCTTGCCACATAGGTAGGTGCGATGCTGAGTTAGTGCATGTTAGAGGTCTTTAGTCTTAAAGTAGCAGATTGTGCTAACTTTGACCAAGTTAATTTCTTCCAGACCAGTCCTTTGTGACTCTAGCCACAAATGATTCCTATGTGAAAGGAGCACTCGTACTTGGTTCATCCTTGCAACAGCACAGAACAACAAGGAAGTTGACTGCACTTATAACTCCTCAGGTCTCAGATTCTATGAGGTAAGGTCACTTAAATATATTAAACTGCCACAGCTGCTGCTGTTGTGAAGGTTGAAAAAAGTTAAATTTCTTGCTGGTAACCTTCCAAAACTCTGGAAACTGAACTAAGCTTAGCAGAATTAACTTAAACTATCTGGAAATCTGTAAGGGCTTCAGACATAAAACATTTTTTTCCCATATGATAAATTTAAAAAATACTCTCTAGTTAGAGCACTAAGCTGCGACATATTTCAACTAGATCTCTGCTCTTTTGTAGCCCTACTTAAAACTGTCTGACAATGCAAAGTTGCCCATGCCTTCATTAGCTGTGTATGTATGCATATGGAGATGGAAGTAGGGGATTGGTATTTACCTCTGAAGCATTCTGGATTGAGTTATTGTAACCCAAACTATTGAAATTTAGCAGATGCTTCAAATCAGATTTTATCATGGAGAAGAAAACGAGTAGAACTAATGCAGCATCACGTATGTTAAATCAGCAGCGTGGAGGCATTTCAGTATTACCACAAATTGAGACAGCTGCTTTCTACAGCCTCTCTAGAACTAGTCTCAGCATGGAACTGACAAGGTGCTTTTTCCACATCTAAGGGTTGTTGGTGGGGAATAACTCGCTATATGAACTACAGATTACAGGTCAAGACTCTACGTGGGAAGTTCTGAAAAGATAACGTACAGCAATGGTAGTGGTTCAGTAACAAATTAATCTCTCTGGAGTTCTGTGGGAGCTGAACAGTCTTACCACTATAAAGATGGTTCACATAGGTACATCTAACATATTAAGTGACTGTGCGCCTTCCAGATGAATCACGCAGATGTGCTTACTGTGCTAGAGCAATGCAGTTAGTACCATGCCCTTAAAACAGCTATAGCAAGAAAAACAATAGATACACTACTCGATAGGTAGTTAAATGGAACTTCATACTTTGTGTCCACAAACAACATATGCCTTAAATTCAGAAGCAACTGTCTGTACCAAACTGTTGGTGTAAAGACAGCCTTGCAAAACAGTGTTCTAAAACACGTTTACAAGCTCTGTGGCTCAAATCGAATGGTCTGGAGTTATTGGTACAAAATACTCTATAGAATAGTGAGACTTTACAGATACTTCATGTTTTAAGCTGCATCAATGTCTCTTGAACTAAACAGTGATGCTAAAGCAAAGGTTGGATATCTACCACAAAAATTTACTATGCTGTCTGAAAACTTAAGTCACCCTCAAGGTGAAAATAATATTGAGTCAAAATGCTGCTGTATCCAGAACCACAATTACGTGAGCCCTTACAGATTTTTAGGATAAAGAAAGTTTTAGTAACTGGGTCAGGTCACCTGGCCTTAGTAGTCACAAATCCAGAATGATGTTGTCATGATTACTGTATAAACTTCCCTTTCAGCTGTTTAGGATTCAGCTAGTGTCCTGCCCAAGGTACTCTAACAACTTCCCATTTCCTAACTGCCTGTTGAAAGTAGACTGTTCACTCACCAAAAATTAGTTTGACTGTGGAAAAAAAAGCCATGTGGAAAGCTTGTAGTATGTAACCATGGACCTGGTAGCAATACCAATTAAAGCCCTGGGGGAGTGGGGAAGGTAGTAATTCTTAGCTCCCTAAAAGGTAACCGCTACAAACTAGAAACCTTGAGGTTGACAGGTATATTTATGCATCCCACCGTACATAGTCAACTCTTACTGCTGGCACAAGAAATATTGCCAGGTTCTCTGTTACTCCACTTTTGTTCATGGAATCTGTTAAGTGGTTCAGTACTGGAACAATAGAACTAAAGTTTGGCAACTAACTCTTTCCACAGGGAAGTGCTAGAAAAAGTATTTCATGAAGTGATATTGGTAAACATCCTGGATAGTGGGGATTCAGCACACTTAGCATTAATGAAAAGACCTGAGCTGGGTGTCACGTTAACAAAGCTTCACTGCTGGGAACTGACACAGTTTTCAAAGTGTGTTTTCATGGATGCAGACACAATGGTAAGTGGTCATGTCTCATGGTACCTCTTCATGACCTGGTATGAGGGTTGTTGGTTGGATTTTTCTGTGGTGTGTGTTTTGTTTTATTTTTGAGGGGAAGGAGGGATGACAGAGGTGGTCTTGCTGTTTGGACTGGTAACTCTCTAAAAATGTATGTGCACTTATTTCTAAGTAATTCCTTGTAACATGTAGTCTGTGGGCGCTATCTCCGTATCGTCTTCCATAAGGCAAGAGCATCAATATGAGAATTGTATTTCATGTCTTAAGATGGATGTCAAAATCCATTAAAACAAGATACCCCAATTCCTACCCTAGAAACCAGAAAGCAATTTTTTGCCCCCCTACAACTAGGTTTTGTCAAATATCGATGAGCTTTTTGAGAGAGAAGAGCTGTCTGCAGCACCAGATCCAGGCTGGCCTGATTGTTTTAATTCTGGAGTTTTTGTTTACCGACCTTCCATTGAAACATACAATCAGCTGTTACAGTTTGCCACAGAGAAAGGCAGCTTTGATGGTATGTATTCATTTGTATTCCAATGTAAGTTAGACCACAATGGTAATGGTGGTTGGGATGGCTCAGTAACTAGATATGTATCATGGGGACTCTGATGGAATTCTGAACTCCAGTGTAACTACACAATAATCTTATCACAATAGAAGATATTATTCCAATATGTAAAACAACTACTTTCATCAGGTTTCCTGGAATAACATAAGAGTTTGGCCTCTAAACCAGCAGCTATAAGCATTAGCAAGGCAAAATCACGTAACAAGGAGTCTTGGGATACAGCAAGTGCAGTGAATGCATGAGCAAACTGAAACTGTAGTGCTATGCTTCACGCATTGCTAAATAAATTCAGCTCTTCAACGCTCAAGGCCAGGTGTTCTGTGTTAATTCAAGTTACAGTGAGGAAGGAAGAGTAGTACAAGCAGCTTGAGTGCACCTTCAGAGAAACTAAATTATTTGAAGATAAAACTGTCTCTTGATATTGTGTGATAGCTTCCTATCATTATAGGATGGTAACCATCTTTTTCCCAATATCAAGTGTGTGCAGCATTGACTGCTACCCACTGTAGGTCACTTAGGATTGGTCACTGTGCCAGACTTAAGTTTGAGAAGCCAACTTCTGCTGTCCTGTTAGTCTTTGCAATCTATTACCATTGCAGTGAACACACGTTGCTTGAAATCTGCTGTAGTTAAAGGCTTCTAAATGACGAGCTCTCTGTTTCAGTCACTAAATTTCATTATGTAGCTACTGTGGCACAAAACCAAGTCTTACCAAAAAAGCTGCAGAAAACTATGTAATAAGACCATTAGATTGTACTCTTACTTGAAGGCAATTAGTCAGCTTGTTGACTTACCTTCCAGTACTCTGTAAACGGTAAAAATTCTAGATGCCGGTCTTAGTTTGCAGAATCATCCCTGTAACTTTATGGGCTCCTATGTGTGGCTTATTATAGAACATAAGTGTCAGTTGGATGCCTAATATTACCAGGTAAATAAGTGAAAATAAGTACTGTAATGAAGGGTCTGTCTATACCTCATGACTAAAGAGGCAGTGGTTGGTAGCTCTAGGAGTGTTCTCAAATGTTGGAGGTAAATTGATCCTCTAGATATGACAAAAGATGCATGATGGTACTGAATTGTTGAAATAATAATAAAAAAAAAAAACTTTGTGGGAACTCACTGAGCAGCTCCAGTTATATCTGAGACTTGTCTCCTTTGAGCTTTAAGCTTGACTCCTAGCAAGTCCATCTTCTAAGCCTAAGGCCCCTGTTCTTTTAAAAAAATAGAACTGCTTCCTCAGTGTTCTTTCTGACTTGAGAGCTAAAGCCACAAAATGGTGAAACTTCCTTGATGTTGTCAACATGTAGCCATTGTTGCAGCTGTTAACAACAAAAATGGTGGGTTAATGGTTTAAGTACCAAATTTTTAGAACTGTAATTTTAACTTCAGCTATAAACTTACTCAGCTTTTACTAAATGGTAGTATTGATCTAAATAACGAGGCAGTGGAGACTTACCTGTCTCTATCTGTATATGCTGCTATTGAGCTTATGAACTTGGAGAGAGTGGATTTAAACTTAAATTGATTCAGACAGTAATAAAAGTTCCTAGGAAACTTCCTAAGAAACATCTGTGGAGGGTTACTGTCCTTAATAGGGTATAGGGATGCAAACTCTGTAATCTACCAAGTTATGCTGAAATCAAGCTCAAAGCACCACATCTACAGTAGTACTAACTAGGAAATGCAAGACCTTCCACGGCATTTCCTGATGATAAACTAGAGCAGATGGACAGCTCCTATGTAATGCTGTTGTCCAGAAATGGTACAATGACAGCTACTTACATAGTGACAACTACTTTATGTAGACAGGTGAAGTTCAAATAGACAATAGGGAACTAGAGGAGGAAAAAAGTCTGTTTTTTAAAAGAACTCTGGTAGTATTGGTACCTTAAGAGCTGTTGATAAGACTTGGACGATCCTCTGGCTTTTTACCCTGGTATCTAAAACAGTTGCTTTGTCTTTTAAAGACATAATGCAGCAGAATTCTATCTGTAGACATGTAGCTAATTAACTACTGCCTGATCTTATGTTTAAGGGCCAATTTGTACAACACTACTGTTGAAGTCTGAACTAGGACAGCTAAACTTTGCTTTCAGTGGCTGCTTTGGCACAAATGCATGCAATCTGGAAAAAAAAATTGAGTATGTGGAACAAGTCCGAATGATAAAGTCATGTAGAGTAAGTTGAACACACTGCTACCCCTTTAATTATGAGCTACCTGTTCTGAGGTCTCCAAGACTTTATCTTCTAGATTTTTACTTTTAGCATAAACATTCATAACACTGTTTTAAGTTAGAATTTAAAATGTTACATAACTGAGTAAAGACCAGAGGTCTTGTCTGCTTTCTTTGACTCTGATCTCTTGTGACAGGCAACTTGTTCAAAAGTGCTTTTCATCCTTAGGGGCTGAGAGGCAAGTCAGGGGGCTGAAATTACTGGACTGAATCTGTCTGCAGTGTCCCGCTCTGCAATCTGCATGTATGCTCACAGCTGTAATGGGATACCTAGAACTTGTATTTGTCAGTGTATGTCCTGTAAGTTTAATTGCAAAGTGTCGGTGTAGGCACTTCAGTTACAAAAAGCAAATTCTGCTCAAATTGCATTGAGGGTGTAACCTTTCTACTGTCCTGACTTTAACTATAGGTCATTCAAAGAAAAACAAACCTTTTTCCTGACTCAGCAGCAACTGAGTGCTTCAGAAAATTAAAGATTAAAATAAAATAAAATAAAACATACTGTCTCTGAACTATCTATCTCCTGTTTAGCAATGCTAGTTGTGAATGCAGTTACAGGTGGAGGGAAGACAGCAAATGCAAGTTGAGGGACTCTCTTCAATCTCCTTCATAAGAGGAACTAATTACAGTTCTTGAATACATTGCATACGCTTTAGTCTAAGTATATTGACTGCAATAATGAATGAGAGGGTATATAAGTAGCTTTTAATTCTCAGTAGTTGCTTGTAAACTAGTCTGCTTTGGGCCAGGTGCTTATTTTTTTTTTAGCTACTCTACTACTGACATACCAGACAACTTTAGACTCATTTGACCTCAGTACAACTTCTACTTGCAAATTGACCCCTTCCAAAACAGTAGCTCTAGCCATGATTTAGGTGGTTATCCTCACTAAGGGGTTAGTCAGCAGCTTTATAGTACAGAACTAGGAACTTCCATTGCCTGTTAACGGATTTGATTAAGGTTCTGTTTTAGTGCTGTGTCTAAGACCGAATGTGCTTTCCTTATTAGATCCCATTATAGGTAGATGCATCTTGGGCTGCAGGTTTTAAAGACCACTAACTCCAGCTCCAAGACCATGGTCATATATCTGTAAGCATAAATAATAAAACTGATTGTTAGCACTTGGTCATGTGAGCTACAGTTTTGCTGAAGCAACTGTTTAGTACCCAATTGTCAAGTCTTTTCTGCTGTCTTGTACTGCTTGAAGATAACACTGTAAAATAAACCGAATGGCAGGGATTGAGAGTAGCCTGCTGTCTCTTAGAAACCAAAAGTAACCTTGCACATACTACTACTTTCATTCTGTTGTTTTGTTTGTGGTTGTTGTTTTTTTTTTTTGGATTTTCAAAGACTGCAAGGTTTATAGGATTGTTTACAAATAGAACTGTAGGGATCAGTGCCAAACTCCTACTGGACATGACAAACTGCATTACCAACTCTTAATGAGGAAGGCCTGGTAGAGTGACTGAAAGACTCTAAAATAGCTGTATGCTTGTAGTTTATAAATCCTTTATCTTTCAGGTGCAGACCAGGGGTTATTAAACACCTTCTTCAGCAGCTGGGCAACAACAGACATGAACAAACATCTACCATTTATTTATAACTTGAGCAGCAGTTCTGTGTACTCTTACCTTCCAGCATTTAAAGCGTAAGTTCAGAATTCTAAGAAGACCTTCAAGAGCATATATAAACTAATGTATTGTAACATAATGAACAAGTACAATGTGAACTTAATGGTTGCCATTTAAAAAAAGAAACTTTTAGTGTGACTAAAACACCGTATAAATTTCTACTCTTTAAAATAAAGTTTACTTTGAAGTTTTACTTTAAAGTAAAAACTTTAATAGTTAATAAAATTAATACTCTGCTGATGATAGATAAGCTTTGAAAACTGTTGGTAGTTTAAACCACTGATTCCTGGTGGTAATGTGCTTTCTGTAAACCAACATCACTTGACAGCTTACATACAAAAGAGAATCACAACACCAGTATAGGATACTGTCAGTTAGAGCTCTAGCCAAAGGCAATAGCTCTTGAATCTTCTTGAGCTGAACTTCAGCATGTCACTGATGGTATTGTTCCTGTCCAAATAACTTGCACTCTCATCACTTAATTTACTTTTGGTATTTAACAACTGGTAGCTGCAATCAACCTATCCGCTATTCAGATAAACATAATAAACAAGGACTTGCATAGAGGTAGAATTCTTTCCCAACAGTCTTTCTAGATCTAAGACTGTTCCTTAAGTAATAGCAAGATGGAACACACTATAGCCAGGCACCATATTGTTGCACACTTCCAGTGTAAGGAAAAAAAGTCTCTTCCCTAGCGGTATTAAATTTGGTTTGTGAGTAAACCCTCTGTCCGTGGCAAGGTCACTCAAAGTGTTAAACAGAAGAAAAGGGGGCAGCTATAAAAGCTGAAATGTTACACTGAAACCCATATTCATTAAGAGCTATGACAGCTGGGGGAGGGAGGAAAGTACCAATTGCAAAAAAACAATCTGATCTTTGAATGACATCGAGTTACTAGTGTCTAAAGCAGCAGCTAGCACAAGCAGGACTGTGCTGGCTCAAGGTCAGACTGTGTCTTGTGATCAAAACATCATCTGAAATACTGTCATGCTAAAAGTGGAATGCTTATTTAAAGAAATCTATGCAAGCCTGAGAATGACTAAGTAGTTGGACAACATTTGATAAGCTAACGTCTATTGTAAAGTATGTCTGTTTTCCATGACTGGTTGGTGGTTATCCACATGACCTTAAATTTACAAATGACCTTGTTGCTAGGAGAGACTAATTGGACTGGGGACTCCTGATGAAGAAAATTCCATATAAGTGATTGAATTGATTGCCTAACTGAACTCAGCAGACCTTCAAACGGTGTAATGCTGGAAGTGTAGCTTTTAAGTAGAATGAATGTTCTGTTCGATAGGTGGAACAACTTCCTTTGGTTAGATCAGCTACTCACAGTAAACAGCAGTGGGAATAACCTGAAATTTGAACCTACTGGCATTGATAACAAAGCTCTTTGTAGCTTTGTACAGCAAGGCTAACCTTCACAGCAGTCTTGGTAAAGAAAATGCCAAGTAATGATAAATGGTCTCTAACTTCAAAACATTGCATTTTGGGAGATGGGGAAAGACAGATCAGTTGCTGTAGCAAATGTGGACATAAAGCTTTCTAACAGTTCAGCTTAAACATCCGAATAAAGTACTGCATCTTATCTAGAAAGCAGATACTGAGGGCATAGTAGAAGCCTGGCATCTGTCAATTGTTGTACAGGTCTTTACTGGGCAGAATACGCTTCTCCATTTGCAGAAGCAGTGTAACAAAAAGTAACATAAGCTAGAGATTGTGTAAGAAGTTTTAAGTAGCCTTGATTTTTAAACAATGACAAGTTTCTTGAGAGCAACAGCAGCCTATGATGAAGACAACTCAGGCTGCTAAATAGTGCTGTCACAGCTAACAAAGCTAAGGTAGCCCTACTGAGCCAAATCTTGACATATGGGTTTTGAAGTTAGAGCCCAGAAACTGACCCCCCCCCCGGCATGTATTCATTTATTTTTTTTAACTTGCAATTACTGCAATTCTTGACCTTGTTTCACCCATGCATGGGTTTTCATTTGGCAGTAAGGTCGATAATGGTCAAAATAGTGTATGGAAATAGTCAAATACCACAATAGCACAAAATCCCCACCTAAATGCATGTTGCTTTGTTTTGAATATTGTACGGTCTTTGAAACGTACCTGCACAGTCTCTGTATGTAGCATAACTCAACCAAATCCTGGTCCAAATGATCAGGGTATGCTTAAATAAAGAAAGCTGTTAGACAAACCAGTTTGGCATTATTATCCATTTCATTAGTATTTTGAGAAATCCTAACACGACACAAAATGAGCTAGAAGAGACAGTCACTATTACTAGAGAGAGTGGTATTGCTTGTTCTCCAAACTGACTCAAGCTGAACACTGTTTCTGGAATCATAGAGGAATTAAATGAATGCTATCTCTTTTAGTGTAAGTTCTTTACTACAAAAGGAATGGATATTATCTACACTTCTATTACAAAAGACCATAGCAGTAACAGGACAAAAGCTTCAAGTCCACACTGAAAAGGGAGTTAAAATTGTTGAAGAAATGTTTTAAAAAACAAAGTAAGATTATTTAGAAAAATAACGATTGGCTGTCTAGCAAGACCCCGTAGCAAGGTCAGACGTCCTCTGAAATGTCTAGATTATAGTCTTTATTTTGATTATATATACATATATAGGTTAGAAGCTTTATTTTGCAGAGGTAGTCTTGCAGCAGGGCCTTCTGATGTTCCTTTATACAGGGCTGTAGTCTATAAGGGTAACTCTATTACTGACCCTTCTTTACATAATGCCTGTAATGCACCGTTATCAGGATTACTGACTGTGGAGTAGAATCTTTTTCACTTTTACAACTAGTTCCGATTGCAGTGGCTTCTTGAGACTGCTCTCTCCCAAGCTATGGACATCACTCTACCTAAAGACTTGACTGTAAGTACTTAAATAGCTCAGTCTGTTAGGTTTTGGCTGTATTCTGACTAGTGTAACATAGAATTGTCTGCATTTTTTTCCGTTATATAGTGATGCTTTCAGTCCCAGTAGGCATTGGCAGTTTTATTATGTAGCGTTTAGTTTTCTAAATATATTCATATTTGTTTTCTGGACACCTACAAAGACTGCAGGTTAAAATTTGACAGCCAAAACTCTTGTTTCCTAGACACCTGCAGAAACTGGGAAGTTTTGATGTTTTCTTTTCAACAGGTTTGGTGCAAATACTAAAGTGGTGCATTTCCTGGGAAGCACAAAGCCATGGAACTATACATATGACTCCAAAACAAAAAGCATAAAAGGCAATATGGATGACCCTAAAGTAGTTCACCCAGAATTCCTCAACATGTGGTGGGATACCTATATGACTAATATTCTACCATTATTAGAGCAGCATGGAATTGCTAAAGAACCTACCACAGGTGTAAACATGGTATGTGTTTCAGTGTTCTTATAGAAACTACCTAAGTATACGCAACAGATTTTGTGCTATCTCACTAATTTCCTTCTGTCTACTTCAAAGCCTGGGTGTAGTTTAACTGGTGGGGTGCAGAGTTTTTTGGCTTTGTTCTTTTAAGCTTGGAATAAAGGATAACACAGATGGGAAGTATGCTATAGTGGTCTTGAACATAGCTGTCTGCTTGCCTAGAACTACTTAAGAGCATAATGGTGCACCAGAAATGATACTGTAGTAACTTCAGTAAATAAAGAGAAGGGCCCTAATCCTTAATGTGCTGCAGCTAGTAACATTCTCAAACAGAAGAACCTCAGTTGAGCATGCAATATACACATGCAGATCTTGCATGGTACAACAAATCTAGGTAGGCCTACAATAAATAGAGAATAGGTTACTTAAGTAGACTTGCAGTGATGAATCTTGATATTTGTAAAGCCAAAATAATGCTTCTAACTGTAGTTCTTAAGCACAGCTTAGTTAAGCACAGTTTAGTAGCAGGTGGCTGCAGACTTTACAGTCTCAGCTTAGTACATGGGCCAGTTTAAGTTCTAAACCTTTCTAAGCCTAAAGTTACTGATCTCTAAGATGTGTTCTCTTTAATCTTACATCTTTCTAACGAACTATTTGCAGCTATCAGGCTTGGTCTATACTCTGGCTTTCTCTTGTGGCTTCTGTAGAGAGGTATGAAGAACTTAAACTCCCCTCCCCCCAAGTGACTTCTGTTACTCTGTTATTTTACCAGGAAAGCTGCATGATCCCTGCTTACTGGCAATGCTTGTTGCTGTGCATGAGAACATCCATTTAGTTGTCCTGTTCTATGGCCTGCTGCTTGCCTTAAATATGCAAGGTATTTCTGTATTTTTACTCTGCCTTTCATTTTAGGCAGAGGTTACAGAGGCAGTGTCCCACATCTCAGTATCAACACCATCACCAGTATTACCAACCATATCTTCAGAAGAACGCAAGGAACGGTGGGAACAAGGTCAAGCTGACTACATGGGAATGGATTCCTTTGATAATATCAAGAAGAAACTGGACTCCTACCTTCAGTAGAAATGCCAGTTTCAAGCACTGGCAATACAAGGACTTGTTCCAGAACTAACAGCTAGAAAGGTTGTAGATGGTGGTCAGTTAAGCTTGCTAGTAGTTCGAAAAAACTGTTGGCTGAAGGCCAGTGCAGTGCTACAGATGAAGACTGAGCAAACGCTAGGAAGCAGAATTCCTTGGGCCAGATGTAATTGCCCAATATCCAGTTCTCTCTACTAGATAAAGGTATTTTCAGCTCACATTTTCTTCTGTTGCGATCAAAGGGCTCAAAATACTCCTTGACACTGGGTTTGTGCTTCACCACATAAAGGTGATTAGCACTGATTCCTTTGCTTTCTGTTTTAGGTGTAAAATCTGATTGATGGGAGTGCTCATACACTAGAGTGATCGCTATTCTGCTTTACCATAAATGTATTGATGACATTAGGATACATAAATGTGTAACAGTAATAGCACTGCTTTGCTCTTCTAGTCACAATTGCACTGAAGTTTTGACCAGGTTTTCTTACACAGCGCATACAGCGTGGCAGAATGCATTTGTTCAGTTCGATATTCTACAGGCCTTGTAAACTGAGCTTGATCTGTTATTTGCATTTGATGCAAAAATAAAAACAAGTTATGTTTCTGGCTTCCTCAAACTCTTGAGCAATTCTTAAAAGAAAAAAAAAGGGGGGGGAGCTTTGAAGTATAATTTAAAATATTCAACAGCTATAACCCTAAACTTTCTTAACTCCATTCTAGCTGCCATTAGCAAATATCCAGCTTCTAGTTCTGTAATTATTTTCAGAGTATATAATCACTTGCCCGGGAGCTGCTAGAGGAAATACCTGCTGAAGCTTTTCACAGAAGCAGAATGGAGCTTGGGAAAAGGGAATTTTTATTTTGATTACTATAGAATAAACTCTAATGTAAGCCCTGTAGAACATAAAATTGTTTTTAAACACAACGGTGATACTATTTGGGCAAGTAAAAATCAAGTAGCTGCTTGAGTAACTGCACCTACCCTGATTAGGAAAACAATTCCTTCACTGTGTGCAGAGTAAAAGAATGCCACACATCGTATTCTAAGACACAAAAGTAGTATAAATACCACAGTAACAAGTGTTCTGAAGTCTGTATTACTACTTCCTGTGTTAAGCTCAGATTCATCCTTTAGCTAGGAATTACTTAGTTCTGACACCTATACTCTGTACTAGTCCAAAAGCACATAATAGCGTTATTTCATTATTTCCTAATAAAGGATGGGTTTGGCAGGAAGCTAGTCAGGCTGTTCAACTTTTAACTTAGATATACCCAATTAAGAAGCTCTTACTCCTTGCTGGTAAAGCAGAAGATGTAGTCTCATTTGTTTTAACTACTTAATTGCTTTAAGACTCCTCCATCACTTTTTAGCAGAAACAGAAGATGAAGTTCAAACCAAAGTCAGTTATAGCGATTTAAAAGTAAATATATTTGAACTCCCAGCTGTAACTAGCCTTTTCCTGTTGTTTTTTTGTTTGTTTACAGAGAAATTTAGTGGGATTAATAGTTTCAGTCTATAGCAAAAGTATAGATACCTAGCAAGTACAAATATTGAAGTTCTGCATGCTCACAAAATATGCTGTCGAAGACTGGAAATACTCCTGAGGACAGCTGTACACTCTTAGTTTTCTTTATTTGGTGGAGGCACTTAACGGGGGTTATTTTGCCTCAGTTTTTATTATTAATGGTAGATCTTGAGCTACGAGATTCTCGGAGTTGGACGACCACGACTGGGGGAACAGTGACTTTCCATTTGTGGTCACCAAAACTGTAAGGGACCAGTTGTATTAGTTGAACTTTTTTAAGTCCATGGGGTCTGGCAGTCTTTACCCCAGGATGCAGGAGTCGAATGCATCCTGCAGAGAGGCTGAGGACACTTGGTTGTCTGATCTGGACAAAAGGAGGGTGAGAGGTGACCTTGCTGCTCTCTGCAACTCCCTGAGGAGATGAAATGGGGAGGGAGGTGCTGGTCTCTGCTCCCTGGGGACGCGTGGTCTCTGCTCAATGGCAGGACGCATGGGAGCAGCACAGAGCTCTGCTGGGGGACGGTCAGACTGGATACTCGGAATAATTCATTTCCTGTGAGGGTGGTCAAACACTGGACCAGGCTACCTAGCAAGGTGGTTGATGCCCCATGCCTGTCAGCGTTCACAAGGCGTTTGACCAATGCCCTCAGTCATATGCTTTAACTCTTGGTTAGCCCAGAAGCGGTCAGGCAGTTGGACTTGATGAACTTCATAGGCCCCTTCCAACTGAACTATTCTGTTCTATTCTCACTTCTAGTCCTAGTCCTCTACGTATTAAAGAGCTGATCAGTAAGCCAGTCTAATCCACAGCTTAACCAGAGATACAGAAATACATAAATTTAAATAATCGCGTGCAACTGAAAGCAAATCTTGTCATAGATGTCTTTTAGCTAAATATTCCCTAACACTACAAATTCAATTCTAGCAAATTTAAAATTGTAAAAATCCTATTGCGAGGGTCTTGAGTACAACCGGGAAAAATCTGTTTAGCAAGAAAATTACCGTTTCTGCACAAGCTTGCAGGCATGAATGACTTTTTCTGGAAAGCTGTGTTTAAAAAAAAAAAAAAAAAAACAGCAGCAGGAACCAGGCATTAATCTCAATTTGCTGCCTCAGATGTAGCTTTTAAATGTAACTGACTGCAAATCATAGAAAACTACATGTAAAAGTTATATAAAACTTGCATTGGAACAAATGAAAACTCAGGAAAATACTGTAGCTTCAAACTTAAAAGCAAAACAAACAAACAAAAACAAAACTACACAGTTTTGTAATTCCTTTTGAAAACTTCTATTTTCTACTATATTCTTCTATTTTCTACTATATTCTTCTATTTTCTACTATAACCACAGCTCGTATTTTGCAGATAAACAGAACTTGACTACCCTCAATAACCTGAAATCAAGCCTTACTGGCAGACTCCTGGAACAGAGAATGTGTTTGCTCAGTACAGCATTTTTTAAATACAGAGCAAGAATACAATTTACAGTAACAATGTGAATAGGTTGCCATTTCTATTAACACATAGATTTTCGTTTCCATTTCAACTTTCAGGCAGCTCCTCGAAGACAGTTTTTTCTCCAACTTTTGTTCCCTCTGCCACAATGATAATAATCTGGATAATGATCTATTGTACAAGACTTAATAAATTATGCCTGAGTTTAACAAAAAAAAAAAAAGCTTGAGAGGGAAAAAAATGGCTATTTTGATTCTAATGCCTTCCTGTCCAATCTTGACTAAAAGTACATTAAAATAAAGGAAGACTCTCTATATTAGAGTGTTTTGATGCTGTTGAGATCAGGGTTGGAAATGAAAAGGTAGAGTTCTTGTGGATAAGGATCAGAGGGTTGGCCAACAAGGCAGACATCCTGGTGGGGGTCTGTTAAAGACCACCAAACCAGGATGAAGAGATGGCTGAGGCATTCTATAAGCAGCTGGTGGTAGTCACTCAATTGCCAGCGCTTGTCCTCATGGGAGACTTTAACTTCCCAGACATATGCTGGAAATACAATACAGCCCTGAGGAAGCAGTCTAGGAGGTTCCTGGAGTGCATGTAAGACATCTTCCTGACTCAGATGGTTAGTGAGCGTATCAGGGGGTGCCCTGCTAGACTTGCTGTTCCCAGAGAAGGACTGGTGGGAGATGTGGTGGTTGGGAGCTGTCTTGGGCAGAGTGACCATGACATGGTAGAGTTCTCTATTCCTGGTGAAGTCAGGAGCAGGGGTCAGTAAAACTGCTACCTTGGACTTCCAAAGGGCTGACTTTGAACTGTTCAGGACCCTGGTAGGGAGGGTCCCTTGGGAGTCAGTCGTCAAGGGCAGAGGGATCCAGGAAGGCTGGATGCTCCTCAAGAAGGAAGTCTTAAAGGCGCAGGAGCAGGCTGTCCCCGTGTGCTGTAAGATGAACTGGGGGGCAAGACGACCGATGTGGCTGAATAGGGAACTTTTGCTGAGTCTCTGGAAGAAAAAGGGAGTTTATGTCCAGTGGAAGAAGGGGCAGGCAACTCAGAGAGAGTACATGGAAGTTGCCAGCATATGCAGAGAAAAAAACAGGAAGGCCAAACCCCACTATGTGCTCAACCTGGCCACTATGGTCAAGGATAATAAAAAATGTTTTTTATAAATATATTAATGGCAAGAGGAGGGCCAAAGAGAATCTCTCTTCTTTACCGGATGCAGGGGGGAACATGACTACAGAGAATAAGAAAAAGGCTGAGGTTCTTCACGACTTCTTTGCATGTCTTTACTAGCCAGACCACTTATCCTCAGGGTACTCATCCTCCCGACCTGGAAGTCTGGGATGAAGAGCGGAAGAGCCCTCCCACGGTTCAGATGGAAACAGTTAGAGACCTGCTGCTCCACCTGGACTGCCACAGGTCCATGGGGCCAAATGGGATTCACCCAAGAATGCTAAGGGAGTTGGCGGATGTGATTGCTGGGCTGCTTTCCATCATCTATCAGCGGTCTTGGTCATCTGGAGAGATCCCGGATGACTGGAGACTTGCTAATGTGACACCCATCTATAAGAAGGGTTGTAAGGAGGACCCAGGGAACTACAGGACTGTCAGCCTGACCTCGGTACCAGGAAAGGTGATGGAACAGGTCATCTTGAATGCAATCACGCAGCATATGCAGGACAACCAGGGGATCAGGCCCAGTCAGCATGGGTTCATGAAAGGCAAGTCCTGCCTGATCAGTATCATCTCCTTCTATGACCGGGTGACCTGCCTGGTGGATGAGGGAAAGTCTGTTGACATAGTCTACCTAGACTTCAGCAAGGTCTTTGACGTAGTCTCCCATAGTATTCTCCTGGAGAAGCTGGCAGCCCATGGCTTGGACAGGTACATGCTTTGCTCAGTTAAAAAAAAGCTGGATGGCCAGGCCCAGAGAGTAGTGGTAGATGGAATTAAATCCAGCTGGCGACCAGTCACGAGTGGTGTTCCCCAGTGTTGGGGCCCATCCTTTTTAACATCTTTATTGATGATTTGGATGAGGGAATTGAGTGCACCCTCAGTAAGTTTGCAGATGACACCAAGTTGGGGGGAAGTGTCGATCTGCCGGAGGGTAGGGAGGGCCTGAAGAGGAACCTGGACAGGATGGGTTGATGGGCAGAGGCCAATGGGATGAGGTTCAACATGGCTAAGTGCAGGGTCCTGCCCGTTGGCCCCAACGACCCCATGTAGCTCTACAGGCTTGGGGGAGAGTAGCTGGAAAGCTGTGCAGAGGAAAAGGATCTGGGGGTGCTGATTAATGCTCACCTGAACATGAGCTGGCAGTGTGCCCAGCTGGCCAAGAAGGTCAATGGCATCCTGGCTTGTTATCAGGAACAGTGTAGCCAGCAGGACCAGGGAGGTGATTGTCCCCTTGTATTCTGCTGTAGTGAGGTCACACCTCAAGTACTGTGTTCAGTTTTGGGCCACTCAGCACAAGAAGGACATGGAGGCCCTGGAGCATGTCCAGAGAAGGGCTACGAAGCTGGTGCAGGGCCTGGAACACAAGTCCTATGAGGAGCGGCTGATTTAGTCTGGAGACAAGGAGGCTCAGGGGGACACCTTATTGCTCTCTACAACTACCTGAAAGGAAGTTGTGGGGAGGTGGAGGTCAGCCTCTTCCCTCAGGTAACTAGTGATAGGACTAGAGGGAATGGCCTCAAGTTGTGCCAGGGGAGGTTCAGGTTAGAAATTGGGAGATGTTTCTTCTCAGAAAGAGCAGTCAGACATTGGGACGGGTTGCCCAGGGAGGTGCTGGAGTCACTGTCCCTGGGGGTGTTCAAGGAAAGGTCGGACATGGAGCATGGGGACATGGTTTAGTGGGTGACATTGGTGGTAGGGGGGTGGTTGGGCCACATGATCTTGAAGGTTTTTTCCAACCTTAATGATACTGTGATTCTACGATTCCCTTGTCCTATTAGTTAGAACTAACATTATTGAAAAAGCGCAGCCAGCAGGTCGAGAGAGGTGATTCTCCCCCTCTCGCTGAGCCCCCACCTGGAGCACCACGTTCAGCTCTGGGGCCCGCAGCACAACAACCACATGGAACTGTTGTAGCAGGTCCCAAGGAGGGCCATGAGGACGATAGGAGTTCTGGAGCACCTCTCCTATGAAGGCAGGCTGAGAGAGCTGGGGGTGGTTCAGCCTGGAGAAGAGAAGGCTCTGGGGAGACCTGATAGCAGTCTTCCAGTACTTAGAGGGAAGATGGGGGAGGGACTCTTTATGAGAGTGTAGTGACAGGACAAGGGGCAGTGGTTTATAACTGAAAGAGATTTAGATGAGATATAAGGAAGAAGTTCCTCACTGTGAGGGTCGCGAAGCACTGAACAGATTGCCCAGAGAAGCTGTGGATGCCCCATCCCTGGCACTGTTCAAAGCCAGGCCGGATGAGAGCGGGCAGCCTGGTCTGATGGGAGGTGCCCCTGACTTCCTGTGATTTTGTTAATACAGGTGGATCAAAGTTTTGACTGTTACAAAAGAAGGAAAGAAAATGACAACAGGGGTAGCAAGACAGACCCTCCAGAGCACAACTGAACGTACACATTTCAAGCTGGATGCGTCAACCTGGACGCCCACGTACCTGCCTTTTCTGCTGAGAGGGATTTCTCCGCCCGGTTCGTGGCTGCGCGCCGCTCTGCTGAGAGGCACCGGCCCCCCTGCCGCCTCCAAACGGCCGCCGTAGAAGCGTGCTCCAGCGACGCCTGCGCTCCGCAGCCGGCCCCACTTCCAGCCATTCGCCCCGGCAGCCTCCAGACTGCTGCGAGCGTAAGCGCGCGCGGCGAGCCCGCGCTAGGACCTGCGCTGCTGCCTCAGCGCAGGGGGCAGCCGGAGCCCGCCCTGAGGCGACTCCTCGAGCCCCCAGCGTGCGCTGCACGCAGCGCCTCGGCCCGCACCGACACGCCCACGTCCCCCTTCAGCAGAGCTCAAGCCCGCCCCCTGCAACCACCCCGACTCGCGCTCTCAAGCGAGCACGTGGCAGTCATCACCCCACGTGGGCATATCAGCACGCTCGGCTAATCAGCGGTCTCCATTCGCCTCTGGAGCGCGCGGGTAACAGCCAATGGGAAACCAGCGCGCGAAGCCGAGGGGATCGAGGCGGTTACTCGGCGGCAGTTGGCGGTGCTCGGCGGGAGGTGGTGGACGCGGTCTGGTGCAGTCGAGGCTCCTGAGCTTGGCCAGGCAACATGGTGGGGAGCGGGACTCTCGCGGCTGGGAGGAGGCAGGGAATTTGGGAGCGCTTCTGCTGCGGTGGGTCTGGGGAGTTTAGGATTACGCCCACCATGGCGGGGCTTGCAGAGAGACGCCCTGTGGAGTCCCCACGGTAGCAGTAAGGCGGGAGGGCTTGGAGGGGGAGGAGGGAGGTGGCTGTAAGTTAACAGGTCAAGGCAGGCGATGTGCAGGAACTGGCCGGTGGCTAACAGGACAAGCCGCGTGGAAATGCAACGAAAGGCTGTTTATAGCGGCCGCCTCGCTGTCGGCGCGGTGGGGAGAAGGTGACAGGTGAGGGATAGACTACACCCGCCCGAGGTGAGAGACGGCGGGAAAGCGCAAGACAGCAGCCGAGCATTTCGTTCTGCCGTTTCGTGGCTGCGAGCTTCAGAGCTTCCGAGGGTCGCAGGCAGCCACTCGGAGGAGAGGGGGCTGGCCCGCAGCCAGCCATGTGGCACAGCTGCCTGCGCAGGGGCGGGGCTGCGGGGTGGTGCCCGGCGCATGCAGCTCCCGCTCTGAGGCACGTGGTGCAAACGTGCTAGGGAGCTGGAGACAAGCAGCACAAAGCCTTTAGAAACTTGGTGCTAACCGAATGAAGTGGAAATAAGTGCGGAGTCAGCCTCGCCGGCAACGGGTTAATGCCAGAACTCCGTGAGTGAGAATACAAACATGGAGTCAAGGATACAAGCTTTGATGAAGCCGTGAAGAAAAGGGGAGTGTAGACACCCTACCATTTATTTTCCATCTCTGCTTTTTCCTAGGTACACTGTAACACTAAGCTAGGATAACAGTTTATCTCAGTCTCAGATGTAAGACAAAATTGAGATTTTCGAGAGATTAAACAGGTGGCATGCTTACACAGGTGATTTAGCAGATGAACTCAAAGACGTATGGATTTCCAGGCACTAGATAACTTTATTGCAAAGGAAAACACACTAAAAGGTTTTATGTGGGAGAAATTCTTGCAACATTGCCCAGAACATCACTGGCAATAAATCAAGGAAATTTGGGGTTATTATATAAAAAAGTCTTCCAAAGCCAAGGAAAGGTGGAAAAGAGACTAGACGATATTAAAGATAGAATATACGTGCAGCATGGTAAGGGATGATAATACTGCATTTATCCAACGTGTTCATAGAGACTATGTAGTCTCTAAGGTTCTACAATATTCTCAATATCATAGTCCAGATCAACTGAGGCGAGTAGAATCTTGCCAGCAGGAGACAACTTGATCAGTGTCATTGTCACTTGAGAGCAACTGGGGAATACTGCAGCAGAGAAGGATCATGGTAACATAACCCACAGATTACTGGTTATTAGGAGAGTGAAATCTAGAAGATGGGTAGATTCATATTTCATTATCGTTGTTCTATTTTTAATTTTCAGCGTGAATGCATATCTATCCACGTTGGTCAGGCTGGTGTTCAGATTGGCAATGCATGCTGGGAATTGTATTGTCTTGAACATGGGATCCAGCCTGATGGTCAAATGCCCAGTGATAAAACTATCGGAGGTGGAGATGATTCATTTAATACTTTCTTCAGTGAGACAGGAGCTGGTAAACATGTTCCCAGAGCAGTGTTTGTGGACCTAGAGCCAACTGTAGTTGGTATGTACCCAACATGTACATCATTGTGAAACCACTCCTTTCCCTGCAGACATTTCTGTATCTTCAGAACACTACAGATTCTAAAAGATGTATACTTGGATGCTGCTTTGACGTTTTAAATTACTGTTACTTGAAAGAAATGAAATAATGATATATGGGGAACATTTGGGAGACATCAGAACTTTTTTGCAGTCTGTGGGTAATCTTCCCAAACTGCTACATGACATCCAGAGCTGAGCTTTGTTTATTCGCTATCTAGAATATGTCCATGCCTGCGATGTAGTTCTCTGAGTTACCTCCGTGTTCCCAGATGCACATAATGCTCTGAGTGCCTGCTGTTTTTCTCTTCGCAAAGGGGCTGAAGTTGTGCCAACTTCTTACGCTAGTCAGACAAGCTGCATGTAGTCACAGACGCTGTCTACACCCTTTTGATATGTGCATTTACTTAGTATTTCACTGCTAGGCAGCATGCATAGAACTGAACAGATAGATTTCATGTTGGCATATTCTGTTTCTTTGTAGATGAAGTACGTACAGGCACGTATAGGCAGTTATTTCATCCTGAGCAGCTCATTACTGGGAAAGAAGATGCAGCTAATAATTATGCTAGAGGCCACTATACCATTGGAAAAGAGATTGTTGATCTAGTGCTAGACCGCATTCGCAAACTGGTAAGAGTTCATGCTGCAAGTCATGCAGTTTTTTAAAATAATTGATACAGCTCTATAACTATCTATAACTGTGATTTGCCACTTGTTTTTTTTCAATCACTTATCCATTAAAATTAAAAAAAAAAAGTCTTCCTGCCTCCCCCTTTTGAGTTAAATAAAAATTTGGTCAATAAAACTTAAAGCTTCTTAGGATCTGAAACATCATTATTTGAAGGGATTCTAAGGATACCTCGGAAACATATTATAAAATCCTTAAACAAGCGCGGTCATATTGTTGTACTTATTTGCTTGTTTGTTATTTTCAACTTGAATTGCACTCTTATGTGTCAAGCAAAATATTTCCAGTACCTGAACCTCAGGTTTTGGTTGAAAGCTCAGAAATTTCAAGTATTTTTCTAGTTTTTTAATATCCTGATGTATTGTGAAAAACTCACATAGTATAGCATGATTCAAAGTGAAATAGTGATTGTCTATCTAAAATTATAAAATACTGGTTTTCAATACCTAATTGCTACTTGCTGCCACATAGAGTAGAATCTGTTCCCAAAGGTGTAACCCAGCTGTGATTTATAATAACTTTTCACAGTGGTGTACAGCTGCTCTTGCTTACAGTAGTGTTAAAATGACATCAAAGTCAACGTTGCTACTTTTAAATGTGAAAATACTCATTCAGAATAAGGTATGCAGTGTCACTGGTAGTTCTGAGTAAAAGATACGCAAGGAAAAAAGTTCACCTTTTAAAACTAAAAGAATTAGGAAATAATTGATTTGGTATGCTTATTTTAATATTACCCTCTCCAGAATCATCAATAACTTTTCTTTCTCTCCCACTTTTTTCTACCCCATTATAGGCTGATCTGTGCACAGGACTGCAAGGTTTCCTTATCTTTCACAGTTTTGGAGGAGGCACTGGTTCAGGGTTTGCATCTCTGCTCATGGAAAGGCTCTCTGTTGACTACGGAAAGAAATCTAAACTAGAGTTTGCAATTTATCCAGCACCTCAGGTTTCCACTGCTGTAGTGGAACCTTACAATTCAATTTTAACTACCCACACAACACTGGAGCATTCAGACTGTGCATTCATGGTAGATAATGAAGCCATTTATGATATATGTCGTCGCAACCTTGACATAGAACGTCCTACTTATACCAATTTAAACCGACTGATTGGGCAAATTGTTTCATCCATCACCGCTTCACTGCGTTTTGATGGAGCCCTCAACGTAGATCTCACTGAATTTCAAACTAACCTTGTTCCATACCCACGAATCCATTTCCCCCTGGTAACATATGCTCCTGTCATCTCTGCTGAAAAAGCATATCATGAGCAGTTATCTGTGGCTGAAATTACCAATGCTTGTTTTGAACCAGCTAACCAGATGGTAAAATGTGACCCTCGCCATGGCAAATATATGGCCTGCTGTATGTTATATAGAGGTGATGTCGTACCTAAGGATGTTAATGCAGCTATTGCTACTATCAAGACTAAACGTACCATTCAGTTTGTGGATTGGTGCCCAACTGGATTCAAGGTACATAAATAACTTAGGAAGTGCTTGATGTTTAAAATACTAGGAACTGCATAGTATTTAGATGTGATGGTCATTTTACAATGTTGTAATGTCCCTGTTAGCGAACTGCTTACATTTCAGACTACGTTCTTAAGTATAAATCCAAGATACTGCAACACAGATGAAAATTCTGTACCAAGTTATAGATTAGCTATCAGTTTTTATAGCAACAGGCAATATTGAGTATCTGAAAACAATTTAAAAACAGGTGGGTACAAAAAAACAATGCCAGATTTTTCTGCAAGTCTTCAAAAACCTAGGTAATTCTGTATAGAGAAAGTACAGGTAAACCTCAAGCAACTGTAGAAACACCATAGTAAGTTATCACGTAGTAGTTCAGTGCGGTAACTTCCCAGCAACGTTTTTGAGATACCTTAAAATGACAGATGCTGTCGATTTTGGGGTCTGTACTGTGATGACAGAAGTTCTATGGCACCTGGCTTCTATCACTAGGGCAAATCTTCTGTGTTGTTGTTGTTAACAATGTCAAGATGGCTGACAATGTCACCTTGCAGATAAACGATCAATCCTTCTAGCTACTGTCAGTGCATTCAGGACTTGAAAAGACCAGATTCGTATGTTCTAATTAGAGTCCAGTAAGCTCTTACTATCAATTATTTCTTCTAGGGCCCTTCCACAATCATTTGTGTGACTTATGCATTATAATCTGGTGAAAAAATTCCATAGTCCAACCTACCTAATATTGTCCCAATTTTAATTTGATCTGATCCTGAATTAGGATTTAGTTAAATATGCTCACGAAATGCGAAATAATTCTAAGCTGTTTGTTCATAACCATGATGTCTGTTCATTATTAACAGAAATGTCTTTAACTCTTCCCACTCAAAGTTTTCATCTGTTTCCTTGAAGGTGGGCATTAACTATCAGCCTCCAACTGTGGTGCCAGGTGGTGACCTTGCAAAGGTGCAGCGGGCTGTGTGTATGCTGAGTAATACAACTGCTATTGCTGAAGCATGGGCTCGCCTTGACCACAAATTTGATCTCATGTATGCTAAACGTGCCTTCGTACATTGGTATGTTGGGGAAGGAATGGAGGAAGGAGAATTTTCTGAAGCCCGTGAAGATTTGGCTGCGCTTGAGAAAGATTATGAAGAAGTTGGGGTAGACTCAGTAGAGGCGGAGGCTGAAGAAGGGGATGAATATTTAGAAAACTGAAATCTGGAAAACTATATTCAGCAAAAACAACAACAAATTGCAGAACCCTGTTCACTTGTTTGATTGTTTTCAAATAAAGTTTTAAAGGTTCTTCCTTTTTCTTCATTCCTATTTATATGTATAGTCACTTTGTAAGGACCACGTGAAACTGCAATTTTGGTAGCATCTAGTCATGTGCAAACTAAAGATAAAATCAGGAAATTATAGAATTTCCTGTGATCCTGAAGCGGTTTGTGACAAACTTATTTTTGGTTTTTGCACAAGCAGGAAACTTCTTTTTGTTAAAGGATTAATGGGTGTTATTCCAAGCCTGTCTCTATATAATAGACAGAAACCTGATATTAAGGATATCATCCCTTTGAAGCTAGCTTCACAGAAGACGCAAAAAATAAGTAATATTGTACTCAAGTAATTTACCTAACTGTAGTTATGGCACATGCCATTACAGTTCTGATTTGAACCAGCACTTAGTACCAGTATACTTGCTATCAGGACAGAACTTGATACCTTGAAAAATACAAACATGAAAATGGAGAGACTATGCAGACAAAACATAACATTTTCTGACAAGCATGCCTCCCTGCATTCGATTCCCTTTAGATAAAAGGAAAATCTGCTAAAAATACTCCTATTTTAAATTCCTCCATTAACCTATTAAAAATATTTTCTTTAGTGGTACTTTCACATTAATACAGCTTTATAGACACTTGAGAAATTGCTAAATCATGGGACACAGGTAAAAACTGCTGACCTACTTGCTTAAAATTATTCAATCTTGAGTTCTGTAAAGGAGAAAAAAACGTTTTTTGTTGTTTTGTTTTCTATAAAACCACGAGGAAGAAAAGATTATCTACATGTGCTAAAGATACCCGGGATTAAGTTTGTGGAAGTACTTGTATCTAGAGCATACCGTGGATGCACAAGTTAAGAAGTTCTAAAGAAAGAATTGCTGTATTAAAAACCAAAGGTGTTTTTGCATCTAGGACGCTGGAGGGTCCCAGATCCCAGCAGCCCAACTCGCTAGGCACGCTACTGCTAGCGGCACCTGCTCCAACTCAGCGCTGGCTCACCGCTGATTGCTCGGCGGTCCGCGGCAACTTACATTCGAACCGAGCAACGCGTAACGGCGGAAACGCGCCCAGGTCTTTTCCAAGCTTTATGATTCTGTGAGTGGTGCGCGGCAATCCCGCCCCCCCGCCGCCCCGCCCCGCGCCCGCTGCAGAACCGTGGGCGGAGACGGAAGCCGCGGGGCCCCGGGCGCTGTGGCCGCTGCTGTAGCGGGGGGCGGCTCGGGGGACCATGGTGCAGCTTTACAACCTGCACCCGTTCGGGTCGCAGCGAGTAGTGCCCTGCGGGCAGGAGCCGGCGCACTTCTGCTGCGGGCCCGACGTGCTGTTCGTGGCCGGTGCGGCGGCCAGTTGCAGGGTGGAGGTGTTCGCCGTGCGCCACGAGGGCCGCTGCGAACCCCTAGGCTCCTTCGCCACGCTGGGATCCGTGCTGCACATGGCGCACAGCCGAGCAGGTCAGTGCCGGCCGCTGCTGGGCCCGGGGAGGCTGGGGCGTGTCCGTGCCGGGCGCGGGGCGGTGCAAACGGGCACTGCTGGGCTGGGGTGAGGGGCGAGCGAAGGCCGTGGGGCTCCGCCGGAGCGGGCGGCCTGTGCCGGGTGCGGGAGCGTGTCGTGGCCCCGCGGCAGGGCAACGTGGCGGTCCCTGCCCGCCCGGCGCGGCCGCTGGTGGCGGGTTCAGGCGCCTCTCGGCGGAGCCGGGCGGCTGCCGCGGGCGAGCTCGCGAAGCGGCGGCTGAGGCGCGGAGGGGAAGAGAACCCGAGAGTGACGGCGGCAGCGTGGAGCCGTTCGGCGCCTTTTTGTCGTCTTCCTCCGCTCTGGCGGGACTCTGCGCTCCCGCCCTTGGCCACTGTGATTTTAGAGCGCGGGGTGGGGGTTGTTTGCGTCTCTTCTCCCCAGCCGATTCCACAGCTGTTAATGAGCCTTTGACTTTTTGTTCATGGGTATTTGGGGGTGAAAATACCTTGTCTGCGAGCGCTGCCCTTAAAGTGGGTTCATTTTAGAGGTATATCTGGCCCTAGACCTGTATGTTAGTTCACTTTCTTTAATGGTATGTGAAGTGTGCTTCACCTACCAAAGAAACTTGCACTCTGGATTTCGTTAAAGAAACATTGGTGAAAACTCCTTTCAAATTTTATGTGAGAGTTGAGAATTTAAGATATTCTTTGAAATGTACGTTGTTGGAATAGCAGGTAAACAGCTCGAAAACTGTCATCTATTCTATACTGATGTTTCAGTACTGCTGCTTTATTTTAAGGAGACTATTTGTTGACAATTGAAGAGAAAAGCAAAGCAACTTTCCTAAGAGCGTATATGAACTGGAGATGCATGTCTGCAGGGAGTTCTCGTGTTTGTGTCCGGATGGTTGGTCACAAGATGGAAGAGTCATACAGTGAAACCTTAAAAGAACATATGTCAATTGTGGAAATGCCACTTTCAGATCCTCCGCTGTGCGTTTCATGTTGTCCTGTAAATGGAGATATTCTTGTGGGCTGCAAAAATAAACTAGTCATGTTCTGTTTGAAATACCTGGTCATAAACCAGAATTTGACTGTATTAGACTTTGAACGCACCTTAATTTTACACATTGATGACTTCATTCCTACTGAAGTTGCATTCTGTGCCAGACATATAGCCATAACAACAGAATTGGATGTTCTGATCCTGAAACTGGAACTGATCCGAAGTGCAGACAGTACAGAGCAACATGCACATCGAGTTAGTACACTAGAAGAGCCTGGAAATGGAAGTAAGTAGAGATATTTATTTTTTTCTGCCTCTGAGAATCTGTTAAGTGACTGCTATTACTCTTAAAGGAGGTTCTAACAAGGTAATTGCCCTTCAGAAAGTATTTTAGGATAATTTTTGGGCCGTCAGTTGAAAGTTATAGTGCATGAAAAATTCTGCTATGTGTAGTTGGAGGTAACACTTAAATATGCTGTTGTTCTGTGGACGCTTTCAGGATGATGCAGCCACAGAATTAGATATCTGTTTTGGGGTACCACCACTGGCCAAATCAAAGTGGTAGAGAGTCAGTGTGTTGTGTTCAGAAAAATTCTTCCATCAGTGTCACTGCCCAGATAAACAGGTCTCTTCTAAGGGACAAGGGAGAGGCTGAAGGAAAGAATCATCTCGTGAACCTCGAAATGATAGAATATCTCGAGTCGGAAGGGACTCACAAGGATAACTGAGTCCCAACTCCTGGATCTGCACAGGATTACCCGAAAATCAGACTTTATGTCTGAGAGCATTGTCCAAATCCTTGGGACCTGCTACAACAGTTCCGTGTGGTTGTTGTGCTGCGGGCCCCAGAGCTGAACATGGTGCTCCAGGTGGGGTCTCAGCGAGAGGGGGAGAATCACCTCTCTCGACCTGCTGGCTGCACTTCTGATGCAGCCCTGCATACAGTTGGCTTTTCGGGCTGCAAGCACACACTGCCAGCTCTTTCATTGCCAGTTCTTTCAGAAATATTGACTCTGAAGGAATGAGACAGGTGAGGCCTAAATGAAAGATCTTTTTTGTCTTCTAGCAGAGCTCTTCTAAAAATCTCATGGTTTGAAGAAGCCATTGCTAATTAGGTAGCTGTAGTTGGAATGTTTAGTTGATATTGTGCCGGCATTTTGTTATTACTAAATGGAATGGTTTGAATAATTAATGCATTTCCGTTGTTAAGGTGTAAAAGGTGAAGACCTTTCAACACATACTTTGCAGCTTGAATTAGATGAGTTCATCATATGTCAGAAACCAGTGGAACTGCTTGGGGAAGAAAGTAAGCTATGTGAGATACCCATCACGCTGGAATCCACAGAGTTAGCTACAGAAGACACAAAGCACTTTCAAGTGCGGTATCTCCTTTTCAGGTATTACAAATGCATTTTCCCCTGTGTGGGTTAACTGTTACGTTAATAATTCCAAGGAGCAAATATAAGCTCATATCTTGATGAAAGAAATACCCTGGTATTTTGACTTCTGAGCATCTTATACACTGTTTCCTCAGCAGACCAAGAACACTGTGATGCCAAAGATGCCATTTTTGGCCTTGTGAATCCTAAGCTTTATTTAATTTTGAGAATGTGGATAGTTATTACGATTAAAATGGAATTTATCTCTGATGGTTTTGCAGTACTGGTGATGTGTAATGTCTGCTTTCATCATACAGCCTTGTATGCTGTGAAGACCATGCATTAGAGCTTCTCTTGCGATGTATCAGAAGAGATGTTTTTTTCTAAGCATACAGAATCATTTATGTTGAAAAGGATCTCCTGAGGTCATCCAGTCCAACATCCTACTCCCAACCAGAATCAGCTGGAGTAGCTTTTCCAGGACCTAGTCTAGTTAGGTTTTGAGTAGCTCCTGAGATGGGGGAGACTCCACAACCTCTCTGGGCAGCCTGTTACGGTGTCTGACCACTCAGGTTTTTGTACTTTCATTCTGAACTGGCCAAACTAAGTTTTACGTGTCTTATTCTGAAGCAGCTTGTGTCGAATTCTGTTATGGTTTAGAGAAGCCTATTATAAAGTATAACTCACAAGACTAATCATCAGTCCTGGCTGTGTGACCTTGATCAAGGTACTGCCTTCTGTGTGTCTATTCTGCAGGTTTCATCAACTCCAGCTAAAGTGATACTTCAATACCTTTAATATTTTTATATATATGTATATATATATATAAAATCTCCCTTTGTGCCGCTGGCAAAGGGGAATTTACCAAGTATCTTAAGCACTAAGAAGCTACACCTTTTATTTTTTTTAGTAATCAAAACCATTACACTTCTATCTAAAACTGAGTAAGAACTGACATCTCAGTCCAGCTGTGAATTTTGAAGCAAGGCAAGAAAAAGGATGACTCATAAAAAGAAAGAAAAGTAGGATTGAGGATGAATTTTGTTCAGTTAAATAAAAAGGAAGAAAGAAAGATTAAATCAAGATTCAAATCAATTGCAGCACATCTTCAATGATCCCAGACTTTGGCACATGACTTGTAGACAAGCGAAGAAAGAATTTTTGGTTGCAGGAACTTGTTGTTTCTAGCTGTGCTACGTTCTTCTTAGCATTGCTAAGCTAATCGCATTAGTAGTATGAAGGCAAAATAGTTGAGTGTTAAAACACCAACTATGGCTGTTAGAACTATTGCTCTTTCCTTGCCCAAGGTGAATGGTAATAGTTTCTCACTGATGTCCCATGTTGGTTTGGATATTTCCTCTAGGCATTTTGCACCTGACCAGTCGCCTTTTGGGTTTTGTGAAGAGATGAAGTTGCACTCTGTTCAACTGCTTCCTATATACCAGACAGGTAGATGCATATGCGTGGATGCATTGTGTTGTATGTCACAGGAGTCCTGGGAAAGGAAGGAACGTCTCAGTATAATCTCTTTTGTACACTGTTCCTGTATGATTTGTTTTAAAATTAAGGTATTTCCTCCCTTTTCAGTGATTTAAACTGGGCTTCCTTTAACAGAAATGTCTTTCTCTAAGTTCTGTGTAAACTTTGAACGAAAATACCAATTCACAGCACCATAAGAGTAAGTCTGTTCAAAGACAGCTCTTATCAGTTCTCTGTTGACAAATTTTACGTCACAAAACAGTCACTTTTTACGTTGCATAAATTAAATTGTCTTCAGTGTCACTGTAACATTCTAGTCTGTCTCTGAGAGTCAACACTGGAAATCAGAGTAGTAAACCTTAATAATATTAAGGTACAGGTTACCTTTATGCCAGACTTTATTTAAAATGACAAGGGATGAAAGCAAATTTCAGGGATTCGCCAATAAACACTAGCTCAAGCTTCAACATAACCAGGGGAAAATTTAATCCTTTGTTATGTCACCTTTACTGACTGCTCACCCAGTTTGTGGCTGTCTGTTCTGTTCAGTAGCAAAGTCTCATTTAAGTTGCAGCTGACTCAAGAGAACGAGCTACTTGCTGTTCAGTTCCATCTAACTTATTTTCTCTTGTGGTTTACAGACCTTGACAAGAGGGTCTGTAGAATCTGAACACACCCTTTACCTGCCAAAGTGGCTTTATAAATAATTCTGCCATTCTCTGACTCTCTTTCATTTAAGTGAGGATCTGCATTTTGGTGCAGTTCGTCTGCAGCTCTCGATGAGCATTCATTCGAGGTCACAAGGAGTTGTCTAAGACCAGACTGATCGTTCGAGCTATGGGTGTTTAGTTGTGATGAATCTGCCAGGACTCCCACATACTGTTGGGTCTGTGGAAATTCTTCGCTTGGTGATTCATCCACGCTTTTGTTAGAAATGCCTTGAAATGTGAACGTGGCATACAAATTGATGTGTTACCAACCGGTATGCTGTTCTTCATGTAGTTCTCTTTCTCTTCAGTGGCTACTAACAAAATCAATTGGAACTTGGTCAGGTCTGAGAGTAGCTTTTAGGCATCGGGCTTACAAAGGAATTGCAAGGTTTTGATTTACGAGATGTATATAAAATGCCTTTCTTATTGTTACATCTAGGAAGTTCTGTGACAGCCCATGAGGAAACTGAGACCAAGAGAGAACTACTCAGTCTCTTTTGCTTTTTCTCTTTGCCTCATGTTGGATATCTCTACTCTGTTGGGAAGTTAGTAGAACTGATTTCTACTTACCAGTATTCAGAGAAGTCAGAGCAGGCAGTTCTCACTCCACAATTCCTGCACGTCATTACAAGGTACTATATTTACGATTTTGCTGATTGTATTACTACCTTTCTCTTTGTGCTTTATTTTTTCCTGAGGCATTCTGGGCAAGCTCATGTTATGGTGCAGAACATCCTCCTGCCTAGGCCTCAAAGGCCATTTCTGCACAAGGAGAAAGATCTGATTCTCTTTAGTCTTGGCTTTTGGATTGTTGCAGGTCTTCATTTTCTTCGTCATCAGTGTTGTCTCTTCTTTCCCTCTAGTGAGAACCTGCAGTGTTTCACAGTGCGGTGCAGTGCAGCAGCAGCTCGTGATGAGGATCCATACATTGATACGACTGCAAAGGTGCACATCTCATTATTTTGCTAAAAGAGTTGGAGTAGCAGTGTGACACTTTGTTCCCCTGTTTCCTTCTGAAATCATGTTAGTTTCTATCGGCTGTGACCAAAAAAAAATCAAAAATTAATATTTTATTTCAATCTATGGCATATTCTAAAAGTCTGCACGTGTATCACTGAAACAATCTATTATTGTTGTTTAAGATTCTAGATAATTAATAGAATGTTTTCAAAAACTATGATATCACAAGGTTTCACCTAAATTCCATGCTATTCTGAATGGAGGGAGCAGTTTTCCCATGTTACAACTGATGGTGCTTGTAAAGCTTAACTGTCTTGAAACCTAAACTTTGGTTCTTTGTTTTTGTTTGTGAGGTGTGCATGTAATAGTAAGCTGCAGACACTCGTGTGTGTCCATATTGCAGCCTGTCCTCCCATGGGCCACTGTCCCTTAGGGGTGCCTCTCCCTGGTGTGGGTTTCCCACAGGCTGCAGTCCTTTAGTGGAGTTCCTTCTCCTTTGTGGAGTTTGACATGTACTTGTTTTTCCTGTCATTTCTGACATCAATTTCAGAGCTGGCTGGTTCTGGTTATGACAGGCCCAGGGCAGTTCATAGCCTCCAGGTCATCACTGCAGCCCTCTGCCTCCTTACCAAAGATTGAGGTTTCTTCAAAAAGTAGGGCACACATAATACATGATGCTGTGTTGCCTTGCTTCACTGTGTATACTAATTTGTAAATGTGGTATTTTATCTTCTTAGAGTTACAAGTGTAGAATATTTCTGGGCAAATGAGGTTGCATTTTTCCATTTTTAGTCCAGCCTAGAGGAAATGGTATGTTTTGGCTGAAAGATGCATGCTGAATAAATCAAGGGTGTAATACTGGATAGGCAACATAACAATAAATATTGCAAGCAAATATAATATTTCTATCTGTATTTTTTTTTTATAAAACGTAAGCAACTGAAATCAGGACTTTTGCAAACACATCAGGCAGTCTTACATCTCAGCCAAATTAAAACTATTTGGGATTATCTTTTCCACGTTAGGTAACATGTTTCCTTTTTGATTTAAAGACTCACTCAAAGCACACACTAACTGAAATTACAAAACACACTTGCTTTTCTTTATAGGCTTGTCCACCTGTTGCTCTGGATGTCTGCACATTACGAATGCAGCTTTTTATAGGACCAAGAGCTATCTGTCATTTCAAAAACCATATAATTCTTCTGACTAAGGCTAACACAGAAGATATTACTGAAAGACGAAAGCCTACAAGAAGGATGCTGTAAGAATTTGCATCTTTTGGGGAGATGGGATTTAGAGCTCTGTGTACAGTGCTGAATTTTCAGGTGTTGGAGTCGGAGAGGATCCTCTGTGGAAAGATTGTTAGGACATAATTCCCTAGCTGACGGATGAGAACAGAAATCAAGCATTGATTTTTGAATTCTACTCTATTAAATGACATGGAAGAAATGGAAAGTTGAACTTTTACAAAATAAGTTACTCAAGATTGTCAAAGCCAACTTTCATATGTAATGTTAAAATAACATTATGAAGAATGTATCTGCTACTGAGAAGAAAAAAATACTTCCCCTGGCAAAAAATATGTAGGAGTTATGGACCTGCAGGCTAACAAAATGTGTTGTAGCAAAAAATGAAAAAGTCTTAGAACCTTTAACTAAATGCAAGACAGTTGTGAACATTGCTATATTAATGACAAAAGAAACACTGGACTTTGGCCCAAGATAGTGTTGTTGTATGTATGTAGTCGAAGTTTTTCACCAAGAGGGTGGTCAGGTGCTGGAACAGGCCTCTCAGAGGATCATGGCACCAAGCCAGAGTTCAAGAAACATTTGGACAATGCTCTCAGACACTTGGTCTGATTTTTTGTGTGGTCCTTTGGGGACCCAGGAGTTGGACTCGATGATCCTAGTGGGATCAATCTCAGATATTCTATGATTAGTAAAGAAACGGAACAGGAAGACACTTTTCCTACAGTGTTTTAATGTTAGGGAATTGAAGACCTAGCCAATATATTAAAAGTGAAAGTGTTCAAGTATTTTTTTTACACCTTGTCTTGACAAATGTGTGAATTGAGCTGCAGGGTCAAGAGTGGAGTAAATCTTTATGGAAAGTAACTGAACATCTTAACTAATTTGAATTACTCACCTTCATGTATGTACATGATACTACCTGGTGTTAAATCCAGGAGAAGATGTAGTTGATGGTTTCTAACAATGATGTTTCTGGTGTATGAACATGCCTATCTATTACTAGCCATTACAACTTAAATTCACAACTTAACTCTCAAACGTCTACTAGTCTGCAAACATACCTGTTTATGCATTTAAACTGTCAGGTTTTTGTTTGTTTGTTTTTGGCTACAGAATGTTTATTTAGACATTGGTAACTTAACTCTTTTCCTTTTCTCTAGTTCCAGAAAGGCTAATAGCATCAAATCCAGAACAAATTCCGAGTCAGCGCCTGGTTGGAATTTATATATTATAAACACTGTTTCAACAATCCAGCTGTACAGAGAAATGGTATTTCCAACTCCTGCTTTTGTTTATTGACTAAAAATAGGTACTGTTAATCTCCGGTGCTGAATATACTGTAATATATTTCTTATGAATAGCTCATAATTCTATTTCAAATACCTGCTGCTTTCTCAAGAATTGTTTGTGTATATTCTTTATTTTTACCAGCATCCAAAGTGTATTGTGTATCTGTTCTAGGTAGATTATAGTAGAACTTACGAAAATGCGAAAACTGAGAGTTGCATCCACCTTCTAAGTGAGGCTCACTTACTAGTCAGAGCAGCTATAATGGACCCTGGTTTCCTTAAATCAGATGATAAAGAAGAACTTCTAAGAGCGTTCAGAGAAAGTTGTGCCTTTTTAGGAGACTGCTACAGCAGGTATGTTTTAGATGTCAAAGTGATATAGATGAGCTTTTGTTTCCAATAATGTAACCTTAAAATGAAAATCCATTATTCCTTGCTATTTTACTTTGGCATGGCATGTATATTTCAAATACTTATATTCTACCAGAACAGCTTAATCTGGTCCTCTGCTAAGTGCCTGGTTGTTTTGATTGTCAGTTTAACACAAAATACAATGTTACCTTGAGTATTAGCTATGTATTTGCAGATAGTGGTGTGTTTGCAACCTTGATGTGTTATTTTAGTTCTTAGAAACAGTGGTGTCAAATGTGTTGCTCTTAATTGTTCATTTTCCTTCCCATTTTGTTGCTTTCAGGTTTGACACAAAGGATTACCACCTTGCTTTGCCATACTATAGAATGGCGGGTTTATCCATGACTGAAGTTTTAGAGCGACTAGTTTCAGAAGGTGATGAAATACAGACATATGAAAGAGGTTTTATATTTTATTTAACTCACTCTCTTAATGAAGACATAAATGAAGAATTAAGCAAGGTAGAAACAAGTATTTTTTTCTTAATCTGATGATTTAATGACAATTTTAAGAACTGTGCATCACATATTAATTAAAATTTCTTTTGAAATGCTGAACTGTTTATTTAGTTTTACAATTATTCTTTTTCATACTTTTTTATTTACCCATTTTTGACAAAAGAGCATGCGTGTAACAGCTGCGATGCTTTGGGCTGCTTTCAGGCAACTTACGGGTTTGGTTATCACAAGGCATATTGATAATGATGGTTCCCACTTGCATACAGAGATACATTTGTGCTAGAAAAGTTGTCTTAGATCTCTTTCATTTTCCGTTTCTGCAACAATGCAAATTGTTTTTTGAACCTTCTTGCCATGTTGCACAGATTGGTAAAACTGATTCGGTGTGGTAGAGAGTTCTCTTAGCTTTTCAGAATATGTGCTGAATCATTCCTGGTTAGAGTACCTTTACTTTCACTAGTAGGGATTTGGTAGCTAAGCTGTACTTGCCTATTCAAAAGAAGAAAAGAAGTGCTTCTTATGCCAGAAAAGATTACGTATCTGGAAATGTTAAAACTGTCAAATGGGTTTTATTTTAATAGGAATCAGCAAATCAGGTTCTCCAGATATTCAATGTTGCTGATCCCATGCAGCTGCCTCATATCCTCTGCAGTCCCTGCATGAGAAATGTATGTCCTTTGACAGCTGTGAAGTATCTTCATAAAGTAGAAAACAATATGCCGTCGGTGGTCCTCACACTTACTAAGGCTTTCATGGCTCTGAAAATGGGAGACCTGATGATGTATGAGCATGAGATGAGCTCCCATAAGGAGGTAAAGTATGCTGAAAGCATGAACTGTTCACTTTTTGCAAAGCTCAAGTCAGTAAGTTTGGCTAGTGGTTCTGTTCTACAGTAAAACATCCTTTCAGTTGCTCCTCTTCCTCCTGGTATGCTTTATAGGCTCCACTGAATGTCTGCAATAACAGTAAGATCCAGGACTAGTGTATGCTGGGATGCTTCTGTCTTTGCAAAGCCTTATCAATAAACAAATGTTTTAAAGGCTTTATTTTTTTATAAATTAAATGCAGTTTACTGGAGCGTAACAGGCTCTACAGAGCCAATGCTCTTCACCAATATGGCAGGGTTGCATAGTAGCATTTTTCCACCTCTCCAACTCTCCACCTGTAATTAGTGTGCCCATGAAAACTTACCATCTGTATATAAACAGCCCTTATAAAATTGCTTTTGTAGCAGAATGTCCGCGGTGCATACAAGCCAAAGTTTCTGTATACAATCTCCTTATACAATTTCCCATCCTCTGTAGAATCAAACTACTTAACCCTTACTAAGACTAGATCAGAACCTACTTCAGTGCTTATCAAAATAAGAATTCCACATCAGTGGCGAAAAAATGTTAGCTGATCATTCTCTGCCATAGGTGTTCACATGTGGATTTAGACTGAGCCCAGTCTGTAAATTACTTCTTGTTAAGATTCTTCAGGAGCGTTGAAAAAGGAATGTTCGAAGTTTACGGAGCTTGAAATCTGGAATCTTTCTGAGTGTGAGCTGTTGGAGGCCTAAAAGGTTTTTAAAATAAACTGATAGATAGTCCAAACTTTGATACCAAGCTTCAGCATGAGAAGTCCTTGGAGAGCTTTCAAGAGTTACCAGATTTTGAATTGCAAGTTGGGAACTGTGGGTAGCTGTTTCAATTATGGTATTTAGGACCACCTGCTTTCTAACCATTTGCAGCAAGATCAGGTGAAACTGTGATATTACAAACAAGCTAAGAAAAATACACATTCACAGAATGGTTGAGGTCAGAAGGAACCTCTGGAGATCATCTGGTCCAAATATTCACCACCACCAGTCCATTGCATATATGTCATTTAGAGGTTAGTGATTTGATTGTGTGTGTTTTTTTTTCTCCTATTTTTAATTGGTCTATTACAAAAATACTTTACTGCATCTCACCTTTAAAAAGTATTTTAGTGCAAAGTCTTAAAAATAATGCTTCTAGAAAGATAAAGAAAGGAAAGATAGTTTCTACACATAGGGGTTGAGAAATGTAAACTTTCCTCCTAGGTCTGCCTTATATTTCTTGTGTAATTCATTTAATATGCTCAGGCATCACTTCCCGGGTGTTTTTAAAATGGAAATAATATTTTGTTATATTACCTTCAAAAGCACTGAAATGCCCAGAAACAACTTAGAGTTGCATATTGTGCAGCATGTTTTGGTCATTGTTTCAGGGGTATTTTCAATATAAAAATCATATTTCAGCAAAGTAGTTAATTGAAATTTCAGCCAGTGATTTTTCAGAACACCCCGTGTGTTTAGTGACTGTGATTCCATAGTAAAATCTTTCTTATGTGTACAGTAATTCCAGATTTCAACAGCACATTTTTTCCAGTGTTCAGGCAATTGTCATGGTGCTCAGGAGTCACCGATCCAGCACACAGTTTGGACCTGGATCTCTGGAGAGCTACTCTATAAACTGTAGAAAGCTTTTATTTCCTTCCCCTTACTTTTCTTTATTTCATCTATATAAACTTGACTGCCTGAGAAAATACTGAGTTTGCGGAGTTGAATTGTACATGGGTTGAGTTCTTTACCTGATTTATATCTGACTATGTTTGTAGACAGTACTGGCCTCTGGCTTCACTGAGCAACCAAAACTCCTGAGACAGTATAAAGAAGGAATCGTTATTCCAACTGAATTTGCTGTTCACCTGAAGGAGATGCAGCCTGGATTATTGGTGGCTGCCACTGTGGCTTTGCATGAGAACAGTAAAATTGAACTGGAAGAAGCAGATGTGTTTTTCAAGGTTGGCCTGTGATAATTTTTTCCTTTTTTTTCTTTTTTTTTCTTCATGTACTGATGTTATGAGTAAGCAAAGTGGTCTCAGTTGCTACTTCAGTCACATTTCAGCATTCTTTTTTTTTGAAAGAGAGAGATGAACGTTGGATATGTTCCAGTTTTGATAGGTGACTACAGAATCAGAATCTGGAATTTCTGGAAAGAAATACTGGTCAAATCAAGTAAAAAAAAAAAAAAAATCCATTAACACTTGAATGGAAAATACCCCAGTCTGAGGGATCTTTCAGTGGCTTCCTAATAGTTTGGCTTCCTAAGACTATTAAAACTTAACAGAATTTGGATAAATCGCTTCCATAGGCTCCTTTTGATGAGACATATTTCTAAAGAATGAGAATATTAAATACACATTATATATTAAATGCTTTAAATATGAAGGTATATAATGCTCTGATCATCTGTATACATTTCTGAAAGAAGATTAGGTCTCTGCAGTTTATGGAAAGAAAAATAGAATTATAGAATGGCTGGGGTTGGAAGGGACTTCAGTGATAATCTATTTCCAACCCCCCTGCTGTGGGCAGGGATGTCACCAACTAGATCAGGGTGCTAAGGGCTCCATCCAACCTCGATTTGATCAATTGGTTCAATTCAATACATTGTTTTTCTAGTCACTGACGTTTTCTTTGTTTGGACTGGGAATAGACAAAACTTTTTTTCTACAATCAGTAATGTTGTTTGGATTAAAACCACATCTACTTCAATATTGGTATGTCGTGGTCTTGCTTCTGTTACTGTGCAAGACCTGTATCAGAAATACCAAATCATGAAACTTGAAATAGAACAAATACGTTTTTTCAAAGTCACGTGTAAACTGAGTAACAGTTCTTTTCCCTGCCTGACACACCAGGCCTTAAAGCCCAGAAACATCTCCCTTGTGGGACCTACCATTATACCCAACTGAGCTGCACAGCATTTTGTTATCATTGGCCTTTGATTACAATAAGATTCTTTTTTAGAAGACGTCTGTTAGGCTGTTGGTGTATATAAAAGCCTCCAAAGTAACAGTCAGTAAATCCTTGTTGACAATGTGCTGACATTTCTGGCAGTGGAATAAATCTTCAAGAAGTAATCGAATCGGTACGTTAGAATTGATTACTTTAAAATCATTCCATGAACTTTATACTTTGCCAAGCACTGTATTATGTAGAATCACATCTATCACCTCAAGACAAAAAGAGAACCAACATCGTGCCACTAGTAGAAGTGAAAAAACGTTCCTTTTGTTTGTTCTAACTTCTGCTACTAATAATTGCCACATTCTATACTAACTTGCTGTCTTCTAATGTTTCTGTTCTTAGATATTGTGTAATAACAGTGAAAACGCTGTTCCTCAGCTCTTGGTAGATTTCTGGGAAGCTCTCCTTGTAGTATGCTCTCAGGAAGATGTACTTCAGGAGCTCTTACTGAGGGTTACTTCTCAGTATGTTTGGAGAATATCAAAGAAGCAACTTCCTGAGACTAAGCCATTGAAAACAACAGAGGATCTGGTAAGTGTACTACTCAGAAGTTTTATGTCTGTATTGTCCATCCAAAGTCTATCCAAATATTTCGTATTTTAATTCTGGACAGTTTATCACTTAAAAGAAGCAAGACTGAAAGTAAATGATGTAGTGTGCACTTACCAGGCAGATGGTTCTGGGGAATCCTATTCTTTAGGAGCATTTGCAAATACAATCAGCAGGAATCTCAGCTCTGGGCAGAAATAAGGGCTAAAATGAAACAATGAGAGTTTGTCAGGTGGAGTGTTTTATTATTTTTTTTCCCTTAATGAAAAATTTACAAAGCTGACTAAATGAGAAAACATACGAGTGATGGATTGTAAAGTATTCTGAACAGGGAGTCTAAAATACAGAATTAAATAGAAGTTTCCAGTTTATTTGTTACTCAATTGTATGAACCAGAAGAAAGAACAGTTGCTATTCCAAGTATACTATTTAAGAACAAAATTTTCTTCACTTGTGATGGGGGTGTGGTGTGGGTGTGTTCACAAGGAACTGTCACTAACAGAAATACTTGTTATTACTATTTCTCTCTCTCCATCTCGCTTGCGCTCTCTCTCTCTCTCTGTCTCTCTCTCTCACAGATAAACTCCTGTAATCGTTTTGGGTTCATTTTCCCATGGGTTACTTTCATAATGTCAATGGGATCTCCACCCGATAAAGATTACCCTGAAGATATTTCAAGGCTACAGGTATGAAACCCTTAAACTTTGCTGTTTGCAACTTAGATCCATTCTGCAAATGTTCATGCCTGTAGAGCTTTCTCTAGCAGCCTCCTCTCCTCCTTCCCTGCCCACTCCCCAAATTATCCAAGTTGAACTAAAAGACCCATTGAAATCATTGAAGAAAAAAATACCAAAATGACACATCAATAACTGTGATACTTGCTTTTCAATTAACTCTAAACTTAATCAGTTTTCAATAACATTTAATAAAATAAATATTATTTCAAATGTACTATGATAAGTACAGGCCTTTTGTTCTAAGGTTACGGTTAGCATTGCTTTGCAAAGTTTGATTTAAATTCAAACAAAACTTTTCTTTCTGTCTCTAGTCTCTCTTATGTAGTCAGTCGATCAATATAACTGCAGCTCTGCCTATCTTGGAACCTCTGATAGAGGCTGGCAATGTCGGCCTCACCATCCATGTTCTCTGCAGTACCCATCTGGGCAAGTATGAGGATTCCATTGACCAGCTTCTCAAAAGGTGTCCTGCTGCAGCTGTGTTATATGCTCAGCACGAACTGAAGGATGATAGTCGGGTGAGCTACTTTGGTTAAACTCATTCAGATTTTTTTTTTTTCCCTCTAACTAAAATGTTATTGTATACAGATAGACTCTGGATGGATCAAATAGCCAATATTTCAGACAAAGTAAATTGCTTAGCTTGCTTTGAACCACGTGCCTGGCCTTTAAATTCCATAACTCAGTCCCACTAATTTTAATGAAACGCTTTTCCCTGTTTCTTCTGTGACTCCCTGTATTCATTCTGGTAAGTTTAAAGTATAATCTTTTCAGAGAGCAGAGGACCTCAGAAAACAGAGTAATTTTTTTCCATTATAAGTGGAAAACTGTCTAGTTTCTCACTAATCTGTGTTCTAATTTGTTTGGTATTATTGTATAACGTGTCATATTTTAGTAATAAGCTAGGAGAAGATCCTTCAAATAATATCACGTTTAAGTATGTTCTTGTGTTTTTAGTGACACCTTACCATCAAAATGGTACTGGTACAGTAGTGAAAAATTTCACATTCTTTATGTCCCATTTTTCACATAGGCCTCCGTGCAGTTTTAACTGATGTAACTGATTCTATTCCAGTGTTTGGGGAGTACAGGATTTTACTTCCATTGCCTATCACAGCTACTTAATTGTCCACATTTTTGTTGGCCAAACTCAGCAAAGGTGATTATCTTCCAGATGGAAATACTATTGCTGCATTCAAGACCAAATTTGTGCTTTATGTTCAGATCTAAAAATGGGTTCTTTGATAATTTTCATGTTGGTTGTAGAGTTGTGAGGGTACAATAATGAATCAGAACACAGGTGGTAGAAAAGGGTTACCATGTTTAAAAAAGAAAAGAAAGAAATCTCTTCCCCCTCTTTTCACTGTTATTGACAAAATGACAGTAAATAGCTCACTACTTTAGCTGTTGGAAGCAGATTAGGTCAGGACACAGCAGTGTTCTTACAATAATTTTATTCACCACTTCGCATGGAGCTGTTTGGATGGAAAAAAAAAGTCCTCTTACAAACACTTTATCTGTACAGACACTAGGGGGCACTGTTTAACTCTGTCAAGTATGAAAAGGTCACATTGAAAATTTGAAATACATCTGCAAAAACACTGCATTTCAAATCATTATATAAATTAATTACTGATTCCATTGTAACCTATCTGCATATACACCTGATCTTAGTTCAGTGTATTTTTAGCAGGTCTTTCATACTCTCAACTGCAGTCATTGTTAATTTACACTTTTGCTGTGGGTTTTTATGAATTAGGCTGTATGGTGGAACAAACTGCTTCCAGAACTTTGCAAGAGAACCCGACTTACTGAAAATGACTATCCTGTTCTTATTTCATCACTAAAAGGTAAATCAATTGATTATAACTTAACTACAGAAGCCTTTGTATAGCATCTGACATTCTAAATATTGTTCAGCCTTAGAGAATACTGATGTGATATTTTCAAAGAAAGGGGAATAAGTTTCTATGTTTAAAGCTAATAAAACTCAGCAGGCTTTCTCGTAATCAGAGCAGCATTCTGCAACATACAGTGTTACCTCATATAAAAAGGATGGCATTCATTTTATATTGAAAACAATTGCATTGTGGGAATCATTGCTTCTATATTGGTCAAGAATAGATACCATTTAAAGAACTCAGTTTCCCTAAAAGATAGGGATTGTTTGCTTTTTTTCTGGGCTAAGTGACTGTATGGTTCTAAGCGATGACAGCTAACAGGCTACTGTTGATAACCCAGTGGGCATTTAAGTGTATACTCATGATTAGGTTACAGACTGTAAAAACTACAATGTGTTACTGATAGTTGGTCACATTAAGCAGAAGGAAACATTTGGCAGAGTGGTGGTGGGGTTACAACTCTTTGGTTAGTGGAAATAAAGAAGTAAAGAAACCAACTCTAGTAGCTGATGTAGTCCTGTTGTTATATGTTTGTAGGAAGTCAATAATACTGCATAGCTAAGCAACGTGCATTTGTTTTTGACAGAATAAGACGACTGAATAAAATAAATGTTTTGTTTTAATACAATGTGCTCCCTGGGGCCAGAACAACAGCATCACTGAGTTGTGTGGTGCAGCACTGGTTGCCGTGCTGCATTATAAAGTTCTAGTTTGAAGTGCTAGCATGTTTGTTTGTGGTTTTTTTGTACTTGTTTTCATGTGATAACTGTGCTATAATAAGCACTTAAGAACATGTTTAACAGCCTCTTCTTAGAGGCTCATTGAAAAACATCCGTTTTAACATATAGTGCTGTATTAGAGTACTGGTAGAGTTCCAGGGCTGCTTTTTCATTTGCTACGAAACATGTGGAGTACTACATTAGACTTCCGTAAACATTACTGCCACATGTAGACCTGATTAATTAAGATAAAGGTTTGGTTTTAATCGAAGACATCGTTTTCCCGTAACTGTATTTGCTCTGTAATGGGTGTGTCTCTGATTTTTATTTCAGTTACAATATTTACATCACTTGATGACCTCAATTAGTAATGACCTTGTTAATGTTTTTTTGTTTCTTTGTTCTAACCAAAATACCCTAAACATTTTCTCCTCTGCTTTGGGCAGAAACTTTATCAGTTGTTGCAATGGAATTGGAACTAAGGGATTTCCTTAGTCTTCTACCAGAGGATGGAACTGCAGCATTTTTCCTGCCACATCTTCTTCACTGCAGCCGGAGGAAACTCCTGACCTAGACGCAATGAATGTCTACTATTCATTCAAATACCATGAATGTGCTGGAATAAAAAAAATAAATTTAAAAAGAGAAATACATAAAAACCACTATGAGTCCCCCTACACATACATCACCTTATTTCTGAGCTAAAACCTTATGACAATTATTGAATGACAACTTATTTGAGGCAGAGCATCTCCTTTGAAGCTAACACTATTGCACTTTGTCAGTGAACCAGAAGAACTGAGTAATTGTTTGCCAGGTTAAAAACATAGCTATTAAACTAGTAGGCGTAGGGGTCACTCATCCTGTAAATAAGGCTGAATTTATGGCCAAAGCAGCTGAAAAATACAGACTGTGCAGTACAATTGTACATACAATAGTCACTGAAAGTAAAACAGGGAGTTAGTTTTAACTGTATGCTAGCTACTTGGATCACTGACCTAGAGAGGAATTTACGCTTAGTCATGTATTTAATTGTGTAAGTAAAAGTAAGTACCTTACTCTTGTAAGTGGAATTGGATTTTGCAAAATAGACATTGCCTTGAATTCCATCTGGAAAATCCAGTCAGCTGCTCTGTCATCTTATATACATACCCCTGTAAGTGTTACAGTGAAACTGTTTTCATTTAGCAATTTACAGGAAAAGGCTGTAAATTAAAGATACAAAAATGTTCTTAGGGGGAACGGAAGATACATACTACTGCTTGCTTGCAGTTTTTGTATGCTTTCTTCTGTTGTACTTGAATAGTACTTGCACTGTACTGATATTTGAAGTATCACTAGGTCACAAATCTAGCTGAAATATGTTTCTTCCAGGTCTTCTGGTAAGTGTCTCGTATGTACTGGTATTTGTCTTCCTTTTGGGCAGATGGCATCCTTCTGCTCTTTCAGCTCGAATTTAGTCATAATAAACTATCACAATGTTTATGACTGTCTTATAAATAATGTTCTTTGAGAATCTACTACAAATAAAACAATGATTCTCTGATCCTGTAAACAGCTAAAGACCTAACTAGTTGACATAGTCTCTCAACTCCAATTTCACTAAACCTGTAACGTTACTTAAACTGGTAAAGGGCAATTAGAAGAGATCGTCTACATTCTAAATAAAAACATCCAAGACAAAACAAAACAGAGTAGTTTTAATTTCTTTATGTGGCAGGTCTGATACAGCCAAAATCAATGATCTAATTTACTAGTACGGAGTCGTCTGATTTCAACAGAATCTTCCTCTTTTTCAAAAAAAAGCCAAAGCAATTTAGACTTGGTACAGAGAAGAAATGTCCTTTACACTGGTAAGCTGTAAAGCCAGCTATTTTGCTTTGCCTGTCTGTATAATACATTCTTCCCTGTTATATATTACAAGTGAGAGATCAGATGAGCCAAAGGGAGAGCTATGCTCTAACTTGGGCAGTCAGGTTATTAAAACACAACTGGATGGTACAAAGATACCTGCTCTAGCTGCTTACATTTTTGACCAAGAATCAGTCAAGCAGTAGTACTGTTGCTTCTAGCTGTCAAGAAGTGCTTAATTTGTCTAGCTATGCACTACAACAATAGAAGCAAAATGTAGCTATTCAGGATTTGGGGCAAAGCTCTTACGTATACTAGTCACCATATTTTACCCTTCACTGTCTTAATTTTATCAGGCTTATGTCAGCATAACTTTGTCTCTTTTGTAATTATTTTCATAACATAAAACCACAAACAGTTATGAACTGGTGCAACTGTGATAAGTCAGACGTTGCATCTTTTAAATTCACTATCTTGAAATAAAATTATAAAATAATTCAAGAACCTATGGATAAAGTGAATAATTGGATAATTGAATTCCAAGTTTCCATGGAATAGCTACTGAGATGTCTGACTAGTAAAATGTGACATCAAAGCTAGGAAAAATACCTAAAATGAATTTTGCTGTTACACGGTTATTTACTAATTAAAAAATAATAAAACATAACTTGGAAAGTACCTTTCATTTGGCTCTTCATGTTTCTCAGCACTTAAATAACATGCATTAGGCATCACCTAGAACATGGTTAGCTTGCAAGATATTATTTTTATTTAAGGAAAAATATAAGCTATTGTATCCTTTCATCTATCTTGGTCTGTGGTCCTTCTGGTAACTGTGGGCCACCAACTGAAGTTTTCTAAAACACCAATAGATGAGATGAATTGTCCAGACTTCCCAAGCAGTTCTTCACTGAAGGCAGACCTCGGAGAATCATTGTGGTCAAAGGTTTTCTTCAGTCTTGCATGTCTGTCGTTCCTTTACACTTGAACTGATTGAATAATTTTGGCAACAAAGACTGTTTGTCTGTAAGGAGGAAAAATAGCTTTTGTTATACCTGTTCCATCAAAAGAAAAGCCTGTGCATATAGATAACAGAGTCGAGGATGAGAGCAATGGATTTCTGAACCTTTTACACATCCTGAGTTAGATTTAAAAACAGCTTTAAAATGCACTGATGTGTACATTTTAATGCACCGGACTATACTTAGCTGATAATGAAAAATCCAACATAGTGCTTCTAGACGTAGAAATCTTTTTATACATCTCTTTCTGTGTAGTCTGAGTCAGTTTTTTATTATCTGCACAAGTTCAACAAAATGTATTCTTCAAATTAGGTATATATAACTAGATGGTGTTTAACGACCTAATTTACATGTATTAGTATAGTCATGCATTATATAGTTGCATATATATACAGAGACATACGCATTTTGTAGTACTGCTCTCTTTCTGTCAATTAGCATAACTCATACCTTGTGCTCTGTCTTTTTAGTACGTGAAAGTTGCTTTTAAATAGTATTAACTTTGTAGATACAAGAACGTTCAGAATTCTTTTCGATTCAGATTCATAATTAATGTTACTGAGGTAGATGAACTGACCTTTTGGAAGCACTGTGTAGGTTGCTTCCATGCCTGCATAGATGTGATCAGTAACATGGCAGTGCAATAGCCATATTCCAGGGTTCTGTGGGATCATTTCCACGGTTTGAAATGTCCCCGGGAACAAATCAAAGACATCTGCCCGGTAAACTCCTGTTTGCTTCAAGATGAGAACCAGCAATTGTTAAACAGTGTGGCATAACCAGATGGCAGTAAAACAAACTACACTTTACTCATACTCCCACCAAACTTTTTAATCACACCTGAGTAAAAAGATATCTACTGTATGTCATTTCTATAGAAGTTTTTCTATACTTTGTGCTTAAAATATGAATAAAATAGAAACTAAGTGGAAATGAAGGAAAAAAAGTGCAGTTGTTCTCATACCACAGTCATGAAAATACTAAATTTCTTGTTTAATCTAGAGTGTAGATTTAGGTGAGATAAGAGAGAGAAATTCTTCACCATGAGAGTGGTGAGGCCCTGGCCCAGGCTGCCCAGAGCAGCTGGGGCTGCCCCATCACTGGTTGTGCCCAAGGCCAGGCTGGATGGGATTTGGGTAGCCTGGGCTGGGGGCAGGGGTCCCTGCCCCTAGCAGGGCGTGTGACTGGGTGGGCTTTAAGTTCCCTTCCAACCCAAACCAGTCTATGGTTCTGACATTCCCAGCTACTTTGTCAAAGCAACTTGTGAAGTTACCAGCCAAAAAACGCTACTGGCAGATGGATCTGTCTTTTGTGTCTTGATCAAATACAAGTTTGGGGCATAAAAAGACTTGAAGGTCAAATTACAAGTCTGCTGCTTAATATTGTAACATCTGACTTTTCAAAAACGGTGACGCTCCCTGGTATTTGCTCTACCTCTTATTCTTAACATGGCAAGAAATGAATGGAAAGAACCAGTTACCTTATAGTCAAAGCTGTGTCCATGGAAGTGTGCTGTGTGAATATCTATTTCATTGCCCATTCCCATCAAATACCAGCTTACTTTATCTCCAACGTGCATAGTAAGACCATGTAAATTTCCAAACACTTTTCCATTAATGGCTAAAAAGAAAGAAAGAGAACAATAAAAAAGATTTTGTTTCTTGTTATTCTCTAGGCTTTAAGAGAACATGAGAGTTGAAAGCTACTGCCAGGCAAAAGTGGCTGCTTTGAATGGCGTATAAATTTTTTTTTTAATGAATTAATGCATTGTTATCCAACCAAAAGAGACAGCATATTATGAACGGGTCTGTTCGTACCTTCCACACATAACTAGAAAGCAGAGGTAGTTAAAAGTAAAATGCTTTACTTTACACCAATACTTATGCTACAGTTCTTAAAGGTCTGCATTTCCTATGGCTCTCAAAAAGGGTAAGCATTATGAGGACATGCTTTCAGGACGGTTATTACCAACCTATTCTGATTATTTGCTGGCATTAAATTTCAAATTTACTTTTTACTCTTTTTGTCCATTTTTTTTCATAGATTAAAAACAGTCATTCAGTGGCAGCAACAATATTTTCAAATAGCGTGAGTGAAATTTTTCAGGCCTTCCACCCTGTAACTGGAAATTCATGGAGGTAAGAAAGTCAAATTTATATGCAGTACTTTCAAACACATAATTTTATGGTGTTTCCGGAGTTATGCCAACTAAATTGGGAAACATACCATGCATTTTGTTGCTTTCAAGAAATTCCTCATCCTCTTTGTCAACACGGTGCGGGTTGGTAGAATAGGTTTTAATGTTTTCATCCAGGTACCATGACTCATTTTCATCAAAAATCATAAACAGAAGAGCAAACTGAACTTTCTTCTTAGTATGGAATGATGGCAAATAATGTCTATGACACACAACAAGTGTGCCTATTAATCCACTGTAAGTGTCCTGAAATTAAAAATAAAAAAATCAAATAATTTTAAGACTAATAAAAGCAGAAACTTTTATTTATTTATTTATTTTTTAATGACAGACATGAATCCTCTTGCTATTTTTACAGCTGTTGGTATCTGACAATAAAGGTAGTCAGTGCCAGACAAATAAGGTTATTTAATCACTGTTACACATGGGTTAAGTACAATGGACTATGGAGAAAAACTTTTTAATTTCTTGCTAGAAATAAACATTTATTCCATTTTAATTTCTCTCTCTCTCTTTTTTTTTTTAATTCTTTTTAAGCTTTAGGATTTTGCAGCCGTTTTCCGTTAAAAACATTTCACACTGTTGATATTAAATAACTTGGCACTTTTCCGTTCATGTATATTGAGACACCATTGTGAGTTAACCCTGGCTTTCAGCTGAGCCCCATGCAGCTGCTCACTCATTCTAACCATGGGATGGGGGAGAGAACTGGAAAGATAAAAGTGTGTTGATATAAAGACAGTTTACTAGGTAAAGAAAAAACTGCATATGCACGCAAAGCAAAATGAGCAGTACATTCACTACTTCCCATTGGCAGGCCGATGGTCAGCACTGCCGGGACAGCAGGGCTCATTCGTAACAGTTACTGAGGAAGACAGGCATCCCTCTGAGCATCCCACCTCCCCCTCCACAGCTTTTCTTACAGAGCACAACCCCATCTGATACAGAATCTCCTTTTGGTCAGCTGAGGCCAGCTGTCCTGGTTGTGTCCCTCCCAGCCTTTTGTGCAACCCCAGCCTCCTGGCTGGCAAGGCAGTGTGAGAAACAAACACCTCTGTAGGCAGTTCTCAGCAAAAGCTAAAACATCAGCGTGTTACCAACACTATTTTCCATCATTAATCCAGAACAAAGCACCACAGAAGCTACTGTGAAGAAAGCTGACTGTATCCCAATCAAAACCAGGACAGACATGCAGGAAAGAATACTTTCTATTAAAAATGATTGGTCATATTAAGTTAATGGACGCTTGTGTGAAAAAGGCAGATTTATGTTCCACAGTTCTGTGTTAGTTTTTCCATACATGACTGCTGAGATATTGAGGGAGCTATCAAGTGATATCTTTAAAAATAAAATATTCATGAGGTGATCTGTATGAGTAGCAGGAAAGAAACAGAGAGCAAGAACATCAGGGACTGTGACTTTCAAATTCTGCCCTGACTTTCCTGCATTATTCAAGAGGCCTTTAAATTCAAAGGTATCATAATAAGGAAACGACTTCACAGAGAAAGCAAAAGTGGCAGACTTGTCTCCCTTTTACTGTAAGTATATGAATGCTGAAGTCATGAAGAAAATATTTTAGACTGATACTAGTAATATACCTTAATGATGTCCACCGTTGAATGGTATGCCCATGCAATACATTGTGGATCACCTCTCTCAGAACCAGATCTCGCTGGTATTTTCCAGACATACATTTTTGTTTCACCTGAATTAAATAAATAAATATTGATGAATTTTAGATTTTTTCTGTGTGTTGATCTGTAAAAAGTCCTGAAACAGGTATTATCAGGTATTATCTCCATTTACAGTTTATATTGGTCTTGATCTTCCTCTTCCCAGTTACTGCACTGCCTAGCTTCTTATTGTTATTTCTCTTCTGCAGATCACTGACATTTCTTGCCAATATTCTTTTGTGCGGCTGCACTGTCCAGTTTACCATACTGAATAATAAAAAAAAAAATGTATCTTTTGTAAATATCACAATAACTTTTAAAATAACAGCTAGCATAAGCCATGCTCTCCCTCTGTAGACAAACCTGTTTGATGTCTTAAAAGGTACAACAAAGTTGTGTCAAAAGATTACTGATTTGTCAAGGAATAGGATATATAGCTATAGTTATGAGGGGCATTTTGATTGCAGACGTATCAGCTTCAAAATGTAAGAATCTGAGGTAAAAACAAAACAAAAAACAAAAAAACAAAACCAAGAAAACAAGAACTCCGAGGTATTTCCTGCTGTCCTGAAAGAAAAGCTTGCTAAACCTTATTAGAAGGCTTGATGTTACCTGTTAGAAATAAACAAGGGTGCTTTGATACCTGGGTTGGTTACAGCAACAACAGAACTGTCTGTTTTCACTCCATGGGCATGTATAGAATAAGGTCTTGATGCCAGGTTCTTAAAAACTATTGTAATTCTATCTCCAATATTGGACATAAGCAGTGGCCCTGTTGTATTGAAAAGAAAGGTTAAGCTGGTTTTACAAATGATCAGACCAGAGAGAGAGAGAGAGAGACAGTTTAGGGTGTTGAAATACACAACAACCTTTAGATATAATCATAATTCAGCTAAAAACTAGACATGGATACTGTGCATTCATTATGATATGATAATTTGAGTAGTTGAAGTTAGGCATCTAAATAGAGGCCTACATCTTAGAAACTCTGAGCACTTTCACAAATACTACGTATTTGAAGTCAGCTTGGATGTTGGTGCCCAAAATGTCAACTTTGAAAACAATGGTCTGTGATCAGGCAGCAAACCAGATTTATTTATTTATTTATTAATTCTCTTGTAAAGCAAGCAATGTTATCTTGCAAGAAAAGCACTGTACTATGTAAGTAGCAATTCTATGTAGCTTTAGGCACTTTGTGTGGCTAGGACCATACTCAGTATTGTTCAAGTTGTGTCTGCTTGTTTTGTTCCACTGCATTTTTTCCCAATTCTGAAACTGAACTTCATGATGACTATACCTTGAATTTCCAGGTGCTGCTCTTCCTCTGCTCTGTTTTTGGGAGTACTGAATGTCTGATCAGTGTACTCGCGATATACTACCTTTTTGTACTTTGAGCCAATGAACTTGTCTTCTTTATTTAAAAATGTATTGCCAGGGCTGCAAAACAAACCAAACCAAAATAATAATAATTAACAAAACAAAACAAAACACAGAAAATAGACACGAGAATATATCTGACATTTCTTCATGTATTTTATACCTTCTTTTGCAGGTTGTTTAATTAACCATCAAACAAAAATCTAGCTCAGTGGAACAGTACTCTCACAGGATCTCACAGGCCACTGGTGTCTTCAACATGAAAACACTCTGTTAGGCTGGGAGGTCACTTAACCCACAAGAGAATAAACACACTATAGATAGACTGACTCTACAGTGTTTGAGAGAATGCTGAGCGCTTGGCCTAGGAGATACCTTAAATGACAAGGTCATCCAACAACTTGCATACTGAATAATAAAGTCCTCAGCAACTTTTATTGATCTGAAATGAGGCCTAAAACTTGTAAAGCTTACGTGCCTTGCTGAATTGAAACATGAGGGATTGATTCTCTGCTGAGATCATGGGGTTGGAGAAAGAACAAAAAAAAAAAAAAAAGAAAAAAGAAAAGCCAAGTAACAGCATAGTCCATACTAATGCTTAGGACTATGAAAGAGTTCTCTATGGCATGCAGGACAAGGCATGCAGGACAAGGAAATCTGCTATCAGGCTGGACATATATATATATACACACACATAGACACACACAACTAAGTCAATAAACAAATATAGACAGAATCTACTTCATGCTCAATTGAAGCTATATAGGCAGAAGGGTCACACACAAATTCATCAGGTAATTATTTATCCTCTTCTGCTAATTGGCATGAATTATTACATCCTATCGTTTCACTCTCAGCAAGATTCAAATACTGGGAGTAAAACAACAAGGTGACAAGCTTCACCGTAAGTAGATTCTGTCATGGACTTAACATCTCATCTTGTGTAAACTAAAGAAATGAGGTGAGTGAAAAGAAACCTTATTCAGAGTTCAGATAAACATGAGACAAAGAACCATTACATCATATAATTAATCACCAGGACAAAGCTGTCATCTTATTTACAACTTATTGAATAATTTAAGCATTCCACAGCAAGGACTGTATAAACATCAGTAAATAATAAACACACATGCAATATCCAGGATCCAATAAATCCTGCAGCTGCCACACATAATATTTGTGCTGGACCATTTCATGAATATTATGAAGTTTGTCTCTCAGTTATATGACAACATTACTGGAAGGACTACAAATTCAAGTGAGCCCTAAAAATGTATATGCGAAGAAAATGTGTATAGAAATGCTTGGATTGCAAGGAGGAAATTGTTCAGAGGATAAGTTGCTTGTTTGCTTTTTTCCATCTTTTTCCCCTTGTGTACATTCCAATGTACCTTTCCTCATGATACTGGTGCCGCTCAAATTCCCATGTCCTGTTAGGAGAATAGTCCCATTCAACTTCCACTGCAGCAATATAGTAAGTCTTTTCATGCAAATATAGGGATGGATCCACATTCCACCAGTGGCATTGTTTCACTTCATATTTCTGTTTCATGCCCCCTGTGTAGTGATCTGTTGTCAGGCATGACACTTCAAAAACTCCTAGAGATTGTACCAGAAACAAAGACTTGAAGACAAAAATCTGTTATTGTAGCTCTTGAAACTGCATTATCTGTTTTGGTTTAGAATTTACAGACCGAAACACAGGCTACCGATCACGGAACATTGAGATTCTTTACCTAACATGATTACTTGTAGTAATATAATTCAACACAGACATAGAAGCTAGGAAAATCAAGGCTTTAGCATTAGAAGCTTACATACAGTTTACGCACTATGCTGTAGTCCAAGGATCAAAATACCTCCTACTTAGAGTTTCTATTTAAGCATAAAATGCTCATAAGAAAGTAGTTTCTAAAGAAGAAACAGGATCTTTTAAGCACTAAGACATTAAAATTCTTGTATAGTAGATCAATCCTGCTCATACAAAAAGAAAAAGAGAAATATGTACACTTTTACTCCTTTCAATCATTTTGTTCAAAATTTAAAATATCATTAAATAGTTCCATACACTTCACAGTACCATGGGGGCAAACAAACGTTTTTTGTTTTTTTTTTTTGTTAGTCATATAGTTTTATGTACATACACCAGACTGTCACCAACATGTGAAAGCAAAAATGGATGAAATAAAAGCCTGCTTTAAATTGTTTCCTGTCCACCATTCTGCAACCTTCGGCACGTATGGAGGACCTGCAGACACCTTCCTGCAGGTAGGCATGGCACACCGGAGCTGGAAGAGTGACTGCTCCCAAAATCTGGCAAGGTTCAATGGGAAAACATGATCCTGCCCATTTGGCAGCAGAGCTATACAAGCACATCAAAGTGCTTAGGGTAAAGAGCAGGTGCCCTAAAAGGGCTCTTCTGGGCCTCATTGGGAATGTTTGCCTGTTGCAAATGAGCTGTGAATTGTGGCAAGAGAACCTCTGCCAGGCAATGGCCTCCAGCAACTTTTAGGCCAATCGGAGGAAGTGCTGCAATGAACTTCTGTAGCAACATAATACTTCTGTGTCTGGGATACAGACTAAAAACAAACAAATAAAAACAACTAGACATTTACCTTTGGAATCAGGCTTCATAATAGCTGTGAGAAACGTATGTGGAAACAGATTTGCTGTATCCCTTCTTGTTCCTTTTGTTAGGAATGTGTTTTCTGAAAAGTATATCCCATGAACATCGACTTCTGACCCCAAGCCCATCAAATGCCAGGAAACCACATTTCCTTTGCACATCTCAAGACCAGGCTGATTACCATACATATAGCCATTAATAGCTGTAGAAGATTTGAGGAAGCAAAATCCACTTTCATTAACACAACTTAATTCTGCAATACAAATTAAATAACACTTAAATATAATACTTAAAAATAAATAACACCTACCATGTAATGTGATGCCTTAGACTCACAAAAATATCAATAGTAAAATACTTTATCACAACAACAAAACTAGAGAATCAAATCAAGCAAAACAACTTTTAAAAACATTTTCAAACTGTTCTCACTTTCATTGTCTAAAGCACAGCGAGCTGCCTTGCCCACCTGCAACTTCCACTGCTTTATAGCCCATAAATGTGCTACAGCCATACAGCCACACAGTGGAGATAATCCAAATTGTTGTTTAATTCTTACTAGTCTCACCTATGCAAATCTTTCAAAGCCTGGGCCTCACAGGTACCACTGAATTCTCAGTACCAAGGCTCTGTAAATAGTAGAAATGCCAGAGGGAAATTTTAGAAAGTTCACGGGCAAATGTGTTTAAAGGTTAGAAAGTATTTGCAGGACTAGGGACTGAAGATAAAAATGTTCTTTCATGTGAAACTTCAAATTATTTGCTGCAGTATCAAAATACTTTCACTGTGAAGCTTGGCTCTTCCCTATTAAAGCAGTAAAGATTTTCATTGCAAGGTATCTGCAGTGCTGGTAAGGGAATCCAGAATCAGCCACAGACACAAAATCGCCCTTTCAGCCACGTCATCTGTAGGGCAGCGATCAGTTTTCCTCTTGTTAGGGGGCTGCATTTGTAGGGATTGCACATGGGCTGCTAAAAGTGGTACATAACAGTGCTAAATATATGACTGCTATGCAAGACACTGGACAGCTGGCATTATGTTTTGAATTGATGACCACACTGAGCTGAAATTGAATTGCATTCAAATACAGGCTTGTTCCAATGGAAAGGAATGAAGCGTCTCTGCTGATACACAGTCTCCCAATCTCCACTATGAAATCACAAAACTAAAAACACAAAACTGTAGAAAAGAAGCATTTGACTAGCTAATTGTAATAAATAATTTTCTTACAGTGCATTTTGTTAGACTCCTGGAAGTGCTCATCATCTTTGTCAATTTTACTAGGATTTAACGTAAACATCAAAATATTGTCATCCAAGTACCAGCTTAGATTCTCATCAAATACTGTGGCAAGTAGAAAAAACTCCCTGTTCACATTTTTCTGTTGAGAAGAAACAGCACAAAGGAAAATAGAAATGAGTGAACAGACCATGTCAGGAAAAAAAATCAACGTGTATAACAATTTGAGAATAATTCAAAAACTGGAGTAGATGCATATATTGGTTCTTCATTCAGACAACCTCAAAGCTATCTAATTGCTTTATCTGGTGGGTAGGTATCTTCTGCTAATGCTCTTTCTACCAGCAGGAACAACCTCAAGAATTTAATTCATATTTTGGCCTTGAAAGCCTCTAAACTTTTCCAGTCATTCTTCTCCTAGTTAAGACTTGAAAGCTGGTGATTATTCACTGTGATGATTGTTTCACAGTACAGTGTCTGCTTATCTGGGAACAAACTAATTTTCCTTTTTTTTTTTTTTTTTTTTTTTTTTTTTTTTTTTTTTTTTTTTAGAACAAAACCCATTTCTTTTCATTTTATGTATTCCCCTCAGCAAATGAGTGAGATAGTGATGTGGAGGGAGGTGGTCGTTAGTCATTAATGTGGCAGGCCCCGTGGGCCCAGTTCAGGAAGAGAAAGCAGATTCAGTTATGATGATGCAAATGATTTAATTTTTTTCCTCTTTGACTGACCTGTTTCCCAGAAGGAAGTAGAGCTCCTTTCCTGCACACCAAAAGCGGACCCACAAGGCCAGAATTGGTGTCTCTGACTGCATCCACAGCTGAGTAATAGAGCCAGGTTAAACAGTCAGGATCTTGGTCTGTGGGACCCACATCTTCTGGTATGTTCCACTCATATGTATATGTAGTACCAGGACTAACATGGGAGGCTGGAGATTCACTATCTGTTATAGAAATCAGTATTAGGATTTAAGCCCAATAAAACTTGTTTATTTTGCCACCTTTAATGTATTAACATATATGCCAACTTGTTCTCTGGTGCTTGCAATGTCCCTGTCCACAGGCGCACCTCTGGAGGCAGCATGGTACAATGCCCCCTCGTTGTTCTTGCGGTAACTCACACCATGGGGCTGGATGCTAAATGGGCGGCTGGCATTATTTCGGAAAGTCACCCTGATGCTTTCACCCACTTCTGCCTTGATAACGGGTCCTAGAAAAGAGCACATGGTCTAATTACAAGGTTTTTGTATCAAGTGATGTAATGATTACCACAAGCTCATAGGAATGGCTGTCTGCTTTTCCTGTCACAAGGAACTGGCCCTGGGCTTATGTGACCACAAACCAGGTTCCTGACATATGGCCCAAATCTCATGGCACCCCAGCTGCAACTGGAATGCTCACCTCCCAGTTTCTCATGAAGGCCCGATGCAACACACGACAGTTCCTCCCTTTCTAAAGGGATCTACAGACATTAGTACCAACCTCAAACTCATCCCAAAGCCCTGTCAGAATCAGGCAGGTTATAAACAGGGCTAGATCTCCATAACCTTGTCTTGAAATGCATACCTGACCTTTGGTGGCCATGGCATATTCCCACAGACATGGGGCCACCTCAGCATTGTCCTCAAGAGCTTTTCTTACACCCTGAGATGTCTGTTGGAGGAAGCCACAGGTACCAGTGTCCACAGGAGGAAGGGAATGCCAAGGAGGGAGAAGGTGGAGGGGCACTGTTGGCCAGCCATTGGAAGTGATACTTTACTCTGATAAACTCTTGATATGAAATAATTCTAAATGTCTTACCTAAGAGTCCAAGGTGTACTTCCTCTGGGATCCTTTTTTTCTGTTCTGTGAAAGTACCATCTGTGTATTCCTTGTAAATGGCTTTTTTGTAAGAGCCACCAATTCTTGTCTCACTTTGTTCAAAAAAAATCTGAGATTCACTGTGTGAAAGAAATTGTAATAGATGCAAACAGTTAAGTCATAATGCTCAGCTTTATAAAGGCAGTCAGGACCTCAATCCTATTCTCTAACATATCACATACTGAGATTATCTTCTGCGTCTCCAGTCAGTGATCTCACCATGCACTTATACACAGTTCCATATAAGGATGTGCAGGAATCCATTATTCTTCACCAATTTTTCTTTAAGGGAAAGACATTCTGCTACGTTGCCCTTATAAAGCCACCATGAGAGTCATCAACAAAGATTTTTAACTGACAATTTGTAACCTTAGGTCTGCTCTTCCAAAAGTTCTTTTTATTAACGGTTATACATAATTCAACAACAGTAGATACAAACACGCAGAATACGTAACATCTAAGCAGAAATTATGGAGATTTAGTGTACATTTTTACTCTTCACCAAAAAAAAAAAAAAGGACCTTTCAATGTTTTACAAGCAGGTCAGGTGTGGAGCAGATAAGTATTATTTAACTCATTTCAGTGAATAAAAATCAGAGGAATCAATATATTCAGTGGCTCCATCCAGATATTAAACATACAGACAGAGAGCAAATGGCAAAGCCACCTTGTACAAATGATTTGCTGGTTGAGAAGAAGTTATCATGGTTTTTCATCAGGTAAGGTGCTGACCATGAACTCCAGCTCTCTAACTCAGAGTAATCAACCAACTTGAAATGTCAAAGGTGATCGTCTACATATGGCATTACAATTAATCTTTATCCCAGTGAAATTACTAACATTACAGCAAAATTTATATTAAGATTGCAAGGGAAAGAATGGTCTTGATTTGTTTGGATATTTATCTCGGCATTAATAATTAAGCAGAGCAGAGGACAATGAGAAATTCTGGTTAAAAGTAAGGTAAGCCTTATGCTAGAATTTATTTAGCATGCTCTATCAATTCTGCTTGAAAGTTAAACTTCTTCATTATAGACATTTACCTGTCAGTAATCAATTCTTGTCCTGTAAAATGATTCATTGCAGATGGGCCATAATTCCAGATAATCTCTTCAGCAGCAATGAAGTACTGTCTTATCTTTGCACTCTCATTCTGATCTGTTGTGGATTTCCTACAATCTTTTACTGTAAAAAGGGCCTGCATACCACCTGGAAAAAAGAATAAGGAGGTAGAGAAAACTAAGGAGAAGAAACTACACTTTATTTTTCTTCCCATGCTTCTAATAGTTCCTACTTTTCCCTGGAGGATTCCCATACCATTGATGGATACACAAATCACAAATAAAGAAAAGATGAATGATATAAAAGCATGTAGACCAGCTGAGCAAGGGTATAGAGATATGACCATAGTGTTTATGGTAGGCAGACAGGTGTGGTAAAGGGAATTCTGCTTGTAAAGATACAACTAACGTGGTAGTTACAGAAAAGATGAGGTTGGAGTGAAAACAGCGTACTGTTAGATGGCAGTGCAGCCATGGCTAGGTACTACAAGATGAACCACGTTTCCTCTAACTCTAATCAATGGTTTATTTGGGAAACTCCTGGGTCTCTGCACTCTCAGAGAAAGATCCATTAACAAATGTCCTTTACAAATAATAATAAAAAAATAATTTAAGGTACAAATGATACAAAAAAAAAAAAAAAGAGGCTTTTTACAGCTATATATTGAGCTATCTTTTGGGATTGAGATTTAAGTATTGCCCATGAAGTTTCAACCACTTCAGGATACTGCTTCGTGTGATAGTTAGCTCCAAACTTATATCCCCTGTAGTTGAAACTGTAGGTTAAACATACTCCTCTCTATATCAGAATTTTCAGATGTTGGAGCATGATTTTGAGTTCTGTGTTTATTTCCACTTTTGTGGCAAAGACTTCTGTTACTCATTTAGAGGGATATAGATTATATATAGAGATCATATGAAAGTGTGGAATTAGCTTCTAAGTATTTCATAATGTTAATAAACACTGGAAATACAAGAAGATACAAGGAATACAAATGCAGATCATGATAATTAGCCAATGTACTTTCCAGAACATGTCTTTGTCAGCAGGTAAATTAACCTGTCTGAACTATGCCCTTGCCCAAATATGGGATTAGCGACAACTTTTTTTGCTGGCAAACAGAAAATTGTGATCAGTTACTTTCAGTAAGAGGCAAACATCACGATATTGTTTGTCTAAAGCTGAAGTTTGCAAAAGTATCTAATACACTTTTAGGCATTTCAAGTGTTATGAGAGAGAGCTTTGTTACCTAGAGAATATCATTTGGCATATAACCATGTCAGGAGTCATGCTAAAAAGACTCATTCAATTGGTAGCTCAAGCTGAAAAAAAAAAAAAAAAAAGAAAGAAAGGGAAAAAAAAAAGAACCCTGTAACTTATTCTGTACCTTCGATATGGTCATTCACTTGGCAACTCAGCAGCCATTCCCCAGGACTCCTTGGTATCATGACAGCATCAATAAACGTGGCTGGGAAGAGGTTGATGGTGTCAGCTCGATGATGCCTGTCTATTAAGGTCTGCCCATGAAAGTAGGCTGAATGTATATCGGCTTCATTACCCATGCCAAAAAGATGCCATTTTACCTTATCTTCCACACACATTGTAAGATCTGGGAGGTATCCATACACATACCCATTGATGGCTTGAAAACAAATGAACAAACAAACAAAAAAAGTTATTTATTCACAGAGCTAAGAATCTTTAGTTCAAAAATGGGTGTCATACAATCATTACTCTGCTCTTCACGATAGAAGGAGGCTCAAAACAAAACATCGAACCTTTGAAAGTTACACGCATCAGACACACTTTATCTTCACATCTACCTGCAGTTCTAGCTGTGATTCTGGAATGTCAGAGCCAATGATATTTTCTTTGTTGAAACTAACAGTAAAAACTGTTTTTCTAAACTGCAACGTCATATAGCATAGAGTTTTGGACTTAGAAAAAAAATCATATAACTGTTTAGAATGCCTGGGAAATTATACTGGCAAAAAAGTACTGGCAAAATTTTTAGTATCTATGAATTTTGTATCACAGTTCCAAAGGCTTGATAGTAAAATACCTGACATCACTTTTTTTTTTTTTTTTTAATTTGAAAGAAGCTTAATTCTCCAAGAAAGAATTGTTCTGCTAAAAAAAAAAAAAAACTTTAAGAGAGACAACCCATAAAAAACAATACTTCTTCATATCAGTGACAAGAGACATTAATATAAATTATCTCACAGTGCATTTTATTGCTTTCCTGGAAGTCCTCATCATCTTTGTGAACTTTGGAAGGCTCAGAACAGTATGTCTTGATGTTATCCTCTAGATACCAACTGAGATTTTCATCCATCACAGAGAACATAAGGATAAACTCAGCATCAATGTGTTTATCGCTGCCCTCATTCATTGTACCTGAAAAAGAAAGCAGTATATTCTTTGGCAACTGACATTATCTTTTCAGTTTTAAGTGTAGTATCAGTAAGGCTGGTTACTGTTTACTTGATATTTTGTCACTTATCTTGAGTGTACACATAAACTTACAGACACGTTAAGAAAATAAAAAATGGTTTTGGTAGATGCCATAAAAGAACTTTACTAAGAATAAATATTGTATATGATAAGATTACAAAACATTTATTCTTCCAATCGGTATGATCCTTTTGCGTTAGTATTGTGAACACATTTCACTCATGTACATTTGTGGACAAAATATTCTGCAAATTATATTTACCATCACACACAAAATCAAATCATATCCTGTATTATTAAAAGACAGTTAATGGTGAGGACAAAACACTGCTCTTTCAAAATTAACTTTAATCTTCTCCTCTTCCAGTAAATTATTTCATTTATATTTATCAATAGCTATTATCAATCACCTTGCATATGTATTTATTTATTTGTGTCTTACCTTTCCTACAAATTATTAAAGGCCCAACAAGTCCCGAGGCAACATCTCTTGGAGCATCTATGTGAGAGTGGTAAACCCTGGTTATGCAGTCTGTATCTCCCTCAGCTGGACCTTGATCTTCGGTTACATCCCATATGTAAGTGTACTGGCTTCCAGGCTTCACAGCATCATCTCTTTTTTCAAAATCTTTGGTGTTGTCAGGATAAAAAGCACCTGAGGAATACCACACAGCCAACATTAATAGAATACATTTCATGCTGTGATATAAGAACAGCACCTTTCATGCTTTAAAGTTAAATGCATGTTGTAATAACATGGATTGAACGTCTGAATACAGGTAAAATAAATCCTTAAAATCCAATGAGTAGAGCTTTTCCTTCTGTTTAAGGGTTCCCTTATTTGCCTTTGAATTCCATGGGTGTGCTTTGACTAATAGAACTTTAAATTAGTCCTTAATTTATTAGTAGGGCACCATGTACTTCTGCTAAAAGGACAACAGTTCAAATATTTGTAAAAACACTTGTTAAATATTAATCTTGGAATCTGTTCTAAAACATTGCACATGGACCTAAGGAATTCAGGTGTTGCTAAAATAACAGCAACAGAAACAAAATTTTTGAACATTGTTCCAAAAATTGCATATACTACTACATAACATGCTGTTCTGCTAAAAAAATGCGTCCGTATCAAGTCACATATTAGATCTAATGAAAAACTTCAAAAAATATTAGAAGTTAGGCTGATATTTCGTATTTTTTTCCTACTGGAAAATTTTCAAAAACGACTTTTGGCATGACATCATATTCTCAATAATTCACACCCTGTTTTTAAGGCCTATTAACAAGCTTCCAGTGGCTACATTCTGGTGCATTCTTGTTTGCAGTTATTACTATTGAAATAAATAAAACTCTCAGTGGGGTGCAGAGTTAGTCATCAGGCTGCAGCCTAGCTGCAAGATGTAATCACACTGCATCTAGTAGTTTTGAAAGAGGAAACTAGAATCATCATAGTATTTCCTCAGGATGGACAAGTTGCTGTCTCTGACAGATGACATTTGTTCTCACGGTTTGCTGTATGTATAGAAGATGCTGCAGAAACACTGTTAGAATTGAACAGAAGAGAATGCTGTGACTTTTCTGCCTACAGATCTCCAAGGAATCTACTGATTTCAGTGAAACTAGAGCAACGTTCCACAGCCTGAAAGTTCCCCACTACTGCCAACAACAAATCACCACTAATCCCAATAGCATTCCTACAATACATCTTAAAGCACATTAGTCTTCTATATCATGAATTGTACAGCTGTATACCACTGTACAGCTGTAGCTGTTTCTCTATTTTAAGGAATTCAGGTGTATCTTGTATACGATTTATACGAAAAGCATTAAGAATTTTGAACCATAAATTATCACTTGTAACAGCATTTTCTTCATAACATCATTAGTTTTTCCTTCAGACATCCTTAATACCTGTGGCCCTATATTACCCTTAGTTCAGGTGAAATGTTGATTTAAAATTGCCTTCTTTATGAATTCCACTTTTGGCTTTGTATTTTACTCTTGAAAAAATACCAAAATTCTTAATCAGCTCCTATTTTAAATTGAGTGTGTTTTGTTTCAAAACATTAATTAAGCGCTTTTGTCTTTGATGATAGACTATCACACTCAGAGGAATGGTTAACTTTTGATAAATTCTGACACAAAATGGACTCAAGCTTACCTTCATTTTCCTTTGTGTACCTTACACCATGTGGATGCAGTGTGTAGCTTCTGGAAGCAAAGTTTTTCAAGTGAATGATAATAGAGTCTCCAACTTCTCCCTTAATGACAGGGCCTAACAAACCCAGCCAGGAAGGTTTCTCAACTATTACATCATATAAATTGTTTGTGTACTGAGTGTAGACAGCCTTCTTATAAATGCTTCCTATCCTATGCGGTCCTTTTTTGAGAAAGACTTCAGCCTGCCTGTAAAGAAAATACACAAACACATCTGTAGTGTCAGATATTAATTTTATATTTAAATGGTGTTAATTAATAGGGTGTCAAACACGACAAGGCCTCTATAGCACTGTGCACAACTACATCTGTCTCTAGGAGCAAATACGTTTCTTATCCTAAACTCAATGTGATTTCATGTTCCCAGCAGTCATATTGTGAAACAAGTTAATAGTGCCCCAAAATGCAAAGTGTTCCCCACAAGGGAACACTTGCCCCTCTTGAGCCCATGGGGATGCATTATTTGTACATACGCAAACACAGATCTGAAGTGTAATTTAAAGAAATAAAATCAGTGCAGAGCTCTGTGAAACTTGGAGAGCATAAACTTACTTGCAAAGGGTAAGTTACTGAAGTCTGAGTGCACCAAGATTTCCAGCCACAATTTAAATCAAAGGAATATATTATGGCCCTTCTTGGACAATTTAAACAATTACCATTTAATTATAGTGTTCCTTCCAGAAGCTACACTGTACTTGTCCCTTTTGCCTTTCCCTGCCTCTATAAATAACATCTTCCATGCAAGCACAGCCTCATAGTTGAAAGGTTCAGAAGAACCAGACTCAGAGAATCTGAACATTAGGGTAAAAGGGGCCAGTTCCACTGTAGGCATACAACCACAGAAAAACTTAATGTGTTTGGTACATTGCAGGTTGTCACAGAGCACAGAAAAGCAGTGAACAGTGGAAGCTTACCATATGAAAACACTGCTCTGCACTTTTTAGACAAGATGCCTTGATTCCATCATTTATCAGAATTACTAATCTATTGAATCACTGGCATTGTATCACACATCTCTCCATCCGAGTAAAAAAAAAAAAGCAGCGTTGACTGCCTTGCCTCATACATGATGAAGTGGCAAATTATGGCTAAGATGTTGTTGGCTCTCACTAGAGAAAACAAACCACAGGAAATCTAATCCCTCACCTACACACTAAATAAGAACTGTATTTTTGAGATATTTTTTTTTCATTTCAGATCTATTTCTTCAACGTTTTTATTTCAGTACAGTCCTACTTCATTTTAAAGGCACTGAAAAAATTAGAAAAAGAAACTTTTTTCTATCTCAAAATTTTCTTTGTTGCCTTTTATATCTGAGTTTTCTTTATTGATTATCCATGTCTTCCATGTGTTTCCCTCCTCTTCACCATACTTACCCTCTGTTTCTCTTTCTCACTACCTTCTTTGCTTCACAAGAAACACCCTATCTATGCTGCTGCACCTCCAACAAGTGAAAATGATCATTGCCAACAATGGACAACTAAAAAGGAAACTTGTGCCCAATAGGAAAGTTTTAAATGTGCCAAACTTCTGAGTTTAAAAGCATAAAAGAAAAAAGCCTTACCATCAACACTGATACTTTGCTAATTCAAAGTAAACATCATTAGACATTTATAGCCATTTCCTTGTCTCTACTTACTTAGTAAACATTTAATTTCAATGGATTCACAAAATAACTTTGTCCTAGTATCCAAAGCAGGCAGTGCTGTAAAATAAAACTTGATCAACATAAACCGTGTTACTTACTCTTCTTCTGCAAAAAGCTGTCCAGAGATGATATTTGTATTGCCGGGTGCATAGTCCCATGTTGTCTCTATAATCCCAATGTAGTATTCCCTGGTCACTGCCCCAGTTTGGCAACAGCAAGAAAACAGCATGAAATTTAGGAAGAATAGCTTCATTTTTCATTCATGAACCTTGTGGAAAATGTGAAATGATGGGCACATGCAATTTCCCTTTATATGTTCTGTCTTTCCCACCCCCCACCCTTCTTACTCTCCCCGTTTGCTTTGGTGAATACAATAAAAAGTTGCACAATGTCTCTCTGTGTGAAGAGTAAACAAAACATTCTGGTAACCTCGTTAGTTCACGTAATCTTCAAAGGAATTTTTTCAGTTCTTGCCAAATTACTGTAACACAAATTGCTGCTTAGACTGTTATCAGATTGTAAATCTTGCAGCTGAATTGATGATAACTAAGTTTAATCACATTCTTCGTTATCTTTATCACTATCTCTATAGCTTGTATACTACTGAGAAAATAATTTCTGTTAAGTCTGTCTGAAGAATGCAACTTTTTAAGTGCACTGTTAAAAGCTCTAAATGGCAACAGCTGCCCCTGGTGTGTCTGCTCCTTGTTGACATAACTAAAAGCAAGGCAGGCCCTTCAAATGCAGACTTTCTGTTGCTTGTTAAGCTCGTTCTTTCTGAATCTACAGATGTCTTTGTTTTCCCTTTGTACAGCATTCACTGAATTGGTGAGAAGGAGGACTGAGGTTACTGCTATCACGGCAGCATTTGCACACTGATGCATACTTGGATAAGCTCTTCTGACCCACCACAGTTCCCTTGTAAATATAATTTTAGTACAAAGAATGGAAAATACAGGTACAGATAGAATGGTCTTCCGGGATTTCAAGGACTGGTCTTCAAGGATTGGAACCGTGGGGTGGTGGCGGGGAAGAATGTTTACTTTTCATTCCCAAGCAATTTCAGTACTACTCAAATGGAAATGAGGCTCAGAAATTCCTCAGAATGAACTTTTTATGTTATCCTACTCCTGCCCTATCACTGAGCAGGATAAGACACATTCTTCAATGATTAAAAGCATAATAGATATTCAAAGCTCAAGATAATCTTAACTGTTACCATTATTTAAACTGACTACTCAGTGCAGAAGGCTATACTTCTGTTTTATTCAAATTCTGCAGATCTTTTGTATCAGCTAGTTTAATTGAATAAAATCAAATTGGACCTTAAACCTAGGACTTTTTAAAAGCACCTAACTGAAATTTGCAATAGCATTTTTTCAAGCATGCATCCATTATATTATGGTTATGTCTGAAGCTTTAGGAATACCAGGCAAACTGTAAACTTGCAAATTGTAAAGACTTCTATTAAAAAAACAATTGTCAGTCACTTCGGCTTTCTTTTCTTGCACTCTGAGTACACTCATTCAAAATTATGCTTTTCATTGTACAGCTTAAAATATGTGTAATAACTACAATATTCTTTGAAGCTATTTTCTTAATGCTCAGAAAAAATTATGAATATTTTGGATAAAAGACTTCTATCCAGAAGATAGAAGATTCAGAAGATAACTAAAGTGGAACAGGTTTCCTTTAACAACATACAAAACTAAACTGTATTTACCATGATTGTGGTATACAGATAGATTACCAATTGTAATCATAATTCATACACAAAAGTTCAGTTGCTGACAGAAAATTGAAGTTTACAATATCGCCTTTTGAAACTTTCTAAATAGCTGCATTAAATGGATAATTCTGTTTCTGTCCAAAAGACTTGAACCAAAGCCAAGTTTTTGAAATATGACTGTGATATATGGAGTAATAATTCGTGTCAAGAAGATGGTTGATGTTAATAAAGAAGGGGGAGATGTGGGAGTGTGGCCATGGGGGTCGACAAGCCCCATGGTTGGTGATAACATCGGTCTCTTAACGATGAGGCCATCAGGAATGTAAAGAGTTTAGAGGGAACAAAGAAGGGTGATTCAGGAGACGCCATGCCGTCTCGGGTTGCTTGTTCTCCAGTCGTTAAGGCATGGAAGTTGCTGGGGGTTTGCTGGTTGCTGGACCAAGTTGTTTGACCAATGAAGAGTTAGTGGAAAAGGACTGCTGTGGGGCGAATGGTATAAGAAGGGAGCCTGTCCTCAATATGGGTTGCAACACGATAATGATGAAGTTCTGTCATCAATATAGTAGCAGTTACTGATCCTAAAAGAACCGTGGTGTCCGTGTGGTCGTTACGCCACAAATGGCACCCGAACAGGGACCTGAAGAAAACAAACAGGGACATGAAGAAAAACAGGGACATGAACAACAGGAACAGGGACAGGCTAACAGAACAGGGACCAGGATAGGAACAGGGACATTGATCGCCTAATGAAGATAGGTTCGGCCAACCTCAGCAAACAGCTCAAAGAAGCTCGTATAGAAAGTCGCTGGAAATAGGCGCACCGGAGCTGGAAAGAAGCTCAAGCTGAGAGAAGCGGACCCGTGCACACAACTGCCCCTCGCTGGCCGAAGGTAAGCAATTGCGCATTATGGCGAATCATACGTCCTTGGAAACAAAGACTGTCCTGGTAACCTTACAGCTTACTCCCTTTATTAACAATCAGACAGTTTATGATCCTGAAACATGGGACCAAATTGAGGTCCAGGTGTGGGACTCTGCTACTAAAAACGACAAGGTTGCGGCGGGATTGCTCGGCACCTGGCGAACAATCTCTGAGGCCTTAAAGAGCCATGTGCGACCACAATCAGAAACGTTTCGTTTGCCAGATAGCGAGGGAGCTGCGGGCTCGTCAACCGATCCTTCTGCTACACCATCGGCCCCCCCGCCGCTACTGCCATCGCAGGCCTTTGCTGTTACGCCCCCTGGTGACCTGGACGTTCCTTTTGATCCAGGCCCTGTAGGCCCTGAAAAGTATAGGCCCTGAAAAGTATAGGCCCTGAAAAGTATAGGCCCTGAAAAGTATAGGCCCTGAAAAGGAGCCGGATCTGTTTCCCTTCGATCTGGGAGGAACAGGATACATAAGGCCCGAAGGCCGAGTTGCTTAACAACTTAAAGCGAGGCATGTTGTTCCCACGACTAGCCCTGGAATTCTCCGGTGTTTGTAATCAAGAAAAGGAATGGAAAATGGAGACTGTTATATGATCTGAGAAAAATTAATGAAGTCATGGAAGATATGGGAGCACTTCAACCAGGATTACCATCTCCAGCTATGCTTCCGCAGTCATGGACATTAATAGTAATAGACTTAAAGGATTGTTTGTTAAACAAACAAAATTGTTTGTTAAACAAATTTGCCAGAATTCGGAAAACTTTGCCATGTTTATGTTTCAATTGATACCTTTTCTGATTGTACATATGTATAGGCCTACTCGGGTTTCTTATGGATATGTAAAAGCAATATTCTATATATTTAGAAAGTTCGACGGTTGTGTGTGCGTGTTGGTAGAGCGTAGACTCCCCGCGCACCCAGTGCTGTTTACATGCCTTTTATAAATATTACTAAATTCAGATTGAGTTGTATCTTCATTTATAACATGACCGAATTTTTGATGAAATTTATGAGTTTCCCAGATTGGCATCACGTGCTCAGAACAACTTCTGTAAGGATTTTTTTTCTTTCCTTTTCCACAGAAGAAAGTCAGTGTTCAGTGGAAAGATTGTTTTGTTGAGGTTGCGTATGCCTCATTTGTAAATTAACTGAGGTTAAAAAGTATAATAAAATATTTACATTCTCTTATACTACTGAAATTCAAAGTAACTTCTTAATACTCAGCTAACAGTTATTCACGCATACGTGGACTATTTGGTTTATATGTGTTCAAATAACCATTGAACAGAGGAGGAGAAAAAGCACATAATCAGTATCCTTGAAATCCTCTTATTTACTTGAGGGTAAAAAATACGAACATTTCTTTGCCTTAGTCTTTTGACAACTGTGAATTACTGTTTCTTGATTTGCAAAAGAAGTGCATGTTGCTTTTATTGAAAGACAAACCAGAAAGTTTTGACATGCACAATTTTTCAATTACACCTTTTTATCAAGCCTCACCTGAACATTTAATATATGCATGTGCCTGAGCATACGCCTATCATCTTTCTCCTAAGAATCTCACAAATAAATAAATAAATAAATTGATGTGACTGAGTCTCCCGCATCTGCATTAGTATCTTCAGAGAGTGTTTGAAGAACAGAAGCCTCTCTCCTCTGGTAGGTAGACAGGGCCTTAAAAAACTGAGTACCTATCTTAATTGCTTAAGTAACAAAACTACAGTTTGCTGTCATGAATATTATCTTGTTTTAAACCACAATAGCTCATTTCTCATACTAAAGGTGCTGAAAACTTATGACTGTTCACAAAGTCCTCAAAATTGCATTAAAAATATAAAATTGATTTTTTACTTCAAAAATTTCCTAAAAATGGAAATTCAAAAAATTAATATTCTGAAAAAAAAGGGAGTTTTCTGAAAAGAAGTCTCAATGAAGGCTCATAGGGAGATTGAACTGAAACTTCACAATTTCATGATATTTCCCTAATACAAGTGATGTGTTTAGTGCTTTAATCGTGCTGCTATTCTGACTTTTAAAACCTTTGCAGGTAAATACCCTTCAAAGTTTGGTGGATCTTCATTTTTCCTCTGCCATCTAGTCTTTTCCAATGTGGATTAAAGCTGCCATCCAACATCTGAAGAATAGGGAGGTGCGTTAGCAAATCGTACTTCAGTGAGACTCACTTTTACCTACATGAGGAATACTACTCCCCAAAATGCAAAGGTGGGTGCACTCCACTGTCTTTTACTGCAAATGTTTGCCCACAATTATCTGTGGTCAAAAATGAGCTATTTCCAGTTGCAATGGGTTAAACAAATTATATTCCTACTCCAGACACAGCATCTTAATATTCTGGCAAAACGCATGGGCTGTAATGAATAATGCTGGCATTCCTACCTCTACATCTCAGCATTAACTCCTCACTAACAGACATTTATAAATTCAGATCCACAGCTTACTTCCAGGTGCACCATGGAGTATTTTATGTGTAGATTTGAGCAGATAGCACATGCACAGGAAACCTTGAAAAGAAGGGTTACCTATCTGCCAGCGTGGTGTGATCTTTATCCTGGCTCTATGGCTCGCTTCCTCCTTCTATGGTTGGGGTGAAGTCAGTATTCTGCAAATGGAGAGCCAGACAGCTATGTTGTCTCAAACATCACCATCGAAACAGTCAGGTATGTCTGGATTTCAAATCAGTTAATGTTCCTTACAGGAATCCTGTAGGTTTTTTGTTTGTTTTTAGCTAATAGGCATTACTTGTTAGTGACAGCATATTTAGAACTGAATCAGGTTTGACTGATTTGACTAAACAGATCAAATTTAATTCTGCCTTAACCCTTAAAAAAAACAAACACAAACAAACAAACAAACAAAACACTATTAGCCTTTGGTACTCACACCATCAATTTCAAATGAATAAACTGCCCATTTAAAAGCTGTGTTGTCAAGTTATGGTATAGTCTTGGCCAGGGCGATGAAGATGCCAATATCTGGATTATGGATAAAGAGGGTTGCAGATTCAATATGTTCAATGAAAACTAAATTACGCATCTTTCCTTTTGATTTATGCCACTAAAATAGGAGACACAAGCCTGTGTTAGAGCAGAAATGTAGAATAAGATTACTATGGAAAAAGCTGTGAAACTAGATACTACTGTTCTTTGTGTCTTCTGTCAGCTACACTCAATATTTTTCATTATCAGAGACAGATATCATTGGAAAGTGGAGAGGACAGATACAGGAGCAAGAAAAAGGGTTAAGTGTTTCCAGGTGTAACTTTCAGGTATTTCATTGCTCTTATCTAGCATATTAAAATCTACCTCAATAGATTCTGTTTGCCTAAAAATAAGCCTGCATTTTCCCCATGACTGAAATGGAGTCTGAACAGAATAGTTAAATTTATTTGATTTCCTCAGTGAAACGGAGCTCTTCACCTTAGGAACATTTTGCAATTTTAGCATTTTTCTGCTCTGAATGTATACCCCACACATACTAGTTTTTATCCAAATAACCAAAATCTTTTTTCAACCCTTAACAAAATAAGCAGCTCCATGGCTTATAAGCATGAACTCAGCAAGATTTTCCAAGATATTCGGTAGGAATTGATTGTTAAGTTTTTGTTTATTTGTTTGCTTTCTGTCCTCAAGCAATATCCATAAATCCATAAGAATGTGGGATTATCATTTAAGTTGTTTTATAATATGACATATATTTAAACCTAGGGAAAAAAACACGTATAGTTCCAGAGTCCCTATTTTGTCATCATGCCTTTTTATCATTTGTCTCTGAACATCCATGACACCTTGAATTGTCACCCAAAAGACTAGATCCATTCTTAACCATCAGTAATTTCTTTATTACGTCATTCAACTTAATAGAAACTAAACAATTAAGTTTAGTTGCGTTATTCAAATCCTACAGGAAGAAATCAGCTTTTCAAAATATCTGTCAGAGGAATATCAAGGCAAAATTTCAAAGTTATCTTGAAACAGAATTAAATTACTTAAATGTTCTATTTGTTTTTCCCTAAATATTTTATCCAGAACTATTGCTTAAAGTATGGCTTACACTTCTAAGAGTGCAAATTTAATATTCAATTTTCATATGCCTGAGTTCCATTTGTTCTGATGTAATAAGGTTACATGCATTACTGCTAGTCTGAAGCATGTCTTTTGCCTTCTCCTGTTTTCACTCGCTTGAAGATAGAGTGCAAGACCAAATGTTGCCCATGCAGCTGCACATGAACCATATGTTCACTTTATTGTGAATCCCTGAATTTCCATGAGGAATGAAACAATACTTCTTTGGCTGCCAATTTTAAAAAGATGATTCTTTTTCCTCTGATTATTATTGGCAACAATGTTAGCCTTCTCTTGCCGCAAAGTCAGGGTATTCAAACTAGCACTGGGCACTCCCAATGCAGGGTACCTTCCTATATTCCCTCAATTCCCATAATGCTTGACTCCCTCCCCCTCCCCCAAAAAAAAAAAAAAAAAAAAGAAGTCTCCCTCCAGGTAGAAAAGAAGAGGCCCAGTGCACCTATTAAGCCATACTAATTAGCATATATGACTTCAGAGTGGTGTATCTAATCTTTAAATCAGGCCTGGATGTCTTTCTAAAAGCCATACCTCAGCAAGACTTGCTAAAATTTTTCAGTGGTTGATTTGTGCAGTTAATAAGCTTCTAGGACAGAGTAGGATAGGCTACTGCCTTTCATGACCATTATGGTCTGTCTGTAACTAAACTTAACCATTTAGAAACCATGGCTTCATCCAATAAACTAATTCTCAAGGTAGAATTCCTCCTGACACAGTGGACTTTAAATCAGGCCCTATCATAACAACAAATACTCACATGTTCTAAACAAAGACAGGAGACGATAAAAGTAGTTTTACAGCAATTTATTAAAAAAAAAAAAAAAAAAGGCAGTCTTAGGACAAAAGTAGTTCCACGGTATTCAAACCTCCCTATTGTCAGAACAAGCTGGAAGGTAAAAAGTCATGGCCATGGACAACTGGACAGGTTAGAAAACAGCTTTTCTTTAGGAAATTACAGACGTCCAGCATTTAGCCATCAAACAGTTCAAATACCTTCTTCCACAATACAGACATTCTAGAAAGAAAGATTGAAGACAAAGATTTCACTTGTCTTTGCAGCAACCAAATCTGCTATCTTAAATGCTGGGGAAGCCATTTCTCTCTTTTTTTTTTTTTGGTGCGTGTGTGGGAGAAGCAATGAAGATTTCCTTGCCATTTTCAGAGAATCCCAGCCTGAAAACAAACATAAAAAGGAATGAAGTGGAAGGCTTGCTTTTTTCAACTCAATATAGAAGTTGTTTGACTCTTAAATATCCACATCCAGCCTAACTTTAACATGCACTCAGGGCACAAGAGGTGACCCTGCTCTGCTCCCACGGGAAGACTTTCCTTTTGACTTCACTGAAAGCTAGGTTGGTTCTCAGGTTAATGAGCTGTCGTTCTCTGGCAAGAAACATGTTTTTGAGAGAAACTGCCTCAGGCGTTGACCTCATTATAGGCTGCTGTTATAGTCAAGTCCTACAAGCAACGCTTCCTTGTCTGCTTGCCGAAGGTCCTCCATGGCACTCACAGCTTCCCTGAACATGCTGCTCAGCACCGTTCAGGGATGCTTGCACTGTGTAGGCACTGCCATCCTACCTGTCCAGGCCTCCCCACACTGCTTCCCAAAGCATTTGCAAGAAAGCTTACATGTTAAAGATACCCCTACTGTGTGTGGTGTCAGGGGTGTGTGTGTGTGTGTGTGTGCAGGTGTACGTATATATGTGTGCATGTGGGTGCACATACATGCTTTTAGGGCGTTGTTGCTTTCCTTGACCTAGAAATCTTTCTTGAATGTTCTGTCAACACTGATACTGTTAGCTACATAAAAATCCTGAAGGCTCTTTCATTCGAGTGCAGATGGACAGGGAGAAGTAAGCATGTCTCATTTCACCTTACCTCCAAAGTCAGGGAAAGTGAATGCCAGTAGAACACATCACTTAAAACTGGTGTGCGTCAGTCACTTGAACCCTGGAATTTGAACCAATTCTTGTGCCAAAGCAGAGCCCTCTCAGTTATCATTTCAATAACCCAGTGAAAACACAGTAAAAACTGATGCCTGGACTGTAGTAAATGCTACTTACTGCCTCTTGCATCTTCTCCTTGCTGTGAAGTCCACACATTTATAAGAATGACTTCACACTGAATGCTAGAAGAAAGATGCTCAGAAGCCTCTGCTGACATGGGAGTAAAATTCTCAATTTTATTTTTAATCCCAGCCTCAAAGGTTAGAGTGAGCAGACAGTCATCTCTGTATACCACAAGGATGCAGCAGATTTACTGTCAGTACATATTGTCTGCTCATAAATATGCAGTGGAACAGAGAATGCATTAACCAGAAGAGCAGGTCCTCTATTGAGAGAAATTGCTGAAGCTAAACTGACCTTGTAGATGCTGAAGAAAGAAGACAACCTCACGTCTTTTGTTACCTGAACAAAAACAGAATAGGTCCCACAGAGTGTCCGTTTCAACTCAGCAGCCACTTTGAGAAAACAGATGATCAACTGCAGTCCACTAAGAGCTATCAGAATAGAGAGTAAAATGATGTTCCATTCCACTGCATTAGCAGGTTCAGTGCACTGAGACCAAGCAGAGTAATTTGTGAGGTACCTGTTAGAGAAACAGCAATGTGAAGCAAATTAAATATGGTGTATGCAACTATATTTAAATACACATTATTTTATCTTTACTATATAGAAAACCCATACTGGACTTTATATGCTTAAGCTTTAGGAGCCAGACTCTGGTCTTTCATTACACCAGTGTAAATCCTGGTTAGGTTTGCCAAACACAGCTGAATAGAGTCTTATGTACCTCACATACACCTGTTTCATTAATTTCTCTGTTAGACACCCAAGTGCTTAGAAAGACACTGCATTTTTGGTTTTCCAATGGCAGATGTTGGTCAAAGGAAGTGATTGTCCCGCTCTACTCTGCACTGGTGCGGCCTCACCTTGAGTACTGTGTGCAGTTCTGGGCACCACAGTACAAAAAGGACATTAAACTGTTGGAGAGCGTCCAGAGGAGGGCGACGAAGATGGTGAAGGGACTAGAGGGGAAGACTTACGAGGAGCGGCTGAGGTCACTTGGCCTGTTCAGCCTGGAAAAGAGGAGGCTGAGGGGAGACCTCATCGTGGTCTACAGCTTCCTCATGAGAGGGAGTGGAGGGGAAGGTGCCGATCTATTCTTAATCACCAGTGATAGGACCCGTGGGAATGGTGTCAAGCTGAGGCAGGGGAGGTTTAGGCTAGACATCAGGAAGAGGTTCTTCACTGAGAGGCTCCCAGGGGAAGTAGTCACTGCACCAAGCCTGTCGGAGTTCAAGAAGCATTTGGACTGTGCACTTAGTCACATGGTCTAAAATTTTGGGTAGACCTGTGTGGTGCCAGGAGTTGGACTCGATCCTTATGGGTCCCTTCCAACTCAGGATATTCTGTGATTCTATAATTCTATAATAGCTTAGTGGGTAGTATTGGTGATAGGAAGACGGTTGGACTAGGTGATCTTGTAGGTCCTTTCCAACCTTGTGTTTCTATGATTCCATGATTCTATGACTTTACTTTTATTTTAATTTTAGCTCTAAGTTAAGTCCAGCTGAACACCCAAATTACATCATTCTGATCAGTGCATGCAACCTCGTGTCACCACATGCAACTTCCAGTTGTTTTAGAGCCACACTTTGTATCCTTGAGGATCCTGTATGTGCATGATTTACATGTGCTAGCTGTGCCCTTTTACCTGTGAGACATGCAATAGCCTGGGGTTTAATTGCAAGAAGCTTTGTTAGAATCACTTGCTCAGTGATGCTGTTTTTTTTCCCAACCATTTGTAGTTGAAAGCCTCTGATAAATTTAATCCTCAGTGCATTCATATGCAGCTGGAAGAGCCTGGCAAATATGACTTGAAAAATTCAAGTCCTATACAACCTTAATCTTTTAAAGGGAGAATGTAAAATCTTGTGGAAGCATCCCCAGAGTACACATTTGAATAAAACCTTTCATGCTTCTAGGAGTCTGGGACACCGACAACACTTTGTCTACCTTCCTCAGGTGTTTTTTTTTGAGACATAGCAGCTCTCTGCAAAACTTTGCAATGATCAAACTGCAGACTTTTGAGTCTATTGGAGTTAAAGAGAAACCTACTAAGTTATTAAACATAAAAATTCCGTCTGTAGTCTTTGAACCAGGAACTTGAGGAATTCGAGACAATATTGAGGAAGTATCCATCTACAATGAATCTAATCTTACATTCTTTACTACACATGGTTGTGACCATCACCAGATAAAGAATGCTTGGCTAGATGGACCTCCAGGTTTGATCAGTACAAAGATTCTTACATTTAAGCTTTTGTTATAAGGAAGCAAATACCTTTCTTTGAAAAACTTCACTCTTACAATACAGGTCTTGTGTTCAAGAGATTGTGCCATTTTATGTAAGGTTCTGAGAGAATTTGTCTGACTATTTTTTTTGATGAACAGTTTCTTCCAGGAGTTAACACTGTTGTTTCTTACCCTCCAACAGTATTTTTGAAGATGTAGTCCCATCCATTTGATGAATTGCAGAATGGGCCTTGGATCAACCCCAAGGTAAAAATGATGCAACTGTATCCAGAGAAAGCAACTCCAAGCAGGGCTAACACAATTGAAATAAAACTCTAAATTAAAGAGAGAAAAACATTACTATATGGGCAGTCTCCACAGAACATGCATTCATTCTCCCTGACCAGCTACTTACTTGAGGTTGAATTTCACATGCGATCGCTCCACTCTTCAAAATTCAGAGAGAAAAATACCAAATAATGAACAGTAAACATACATATGCAGAAGAAAGCTTAAGGCAGAATTTATGACAGTTTTACAACTCTCAGTTAAATTTTGTTTGGGGATCTTTTTTAAACTTGTGTTTTTGCAAAATTGTATCTTGGAATGCTAGAGGAATACATGCCTGCATTAAACATATTTGCATCCCAGACAGTGTATATTGACTTGTTACTAGAAAAAATAACTTCCAAATAATACAAGCAAGGGGATGAAACTATTTAGAAGGAACATTCAGTTAAAATTCTACTGCGTTTTATGTTTTTATTTTATTTTACAAGGATTTTTGTTTTTCTTCCATCCTGCATATGCATCAGTGGGATCAGCTGCACATTCTGTGACCTCTCAACCTGACTTAGAATCCTTCACTGTGAAAGAAAATGGAACCAGAGCAGAAGAGAGCTAAGAAGGATGTACTAGAAAAACAGGAACAGCAAGATACCAAGAACGAATGTTGAATAGATACACAAAAAATAAAAGATAGACTCACCCTGTAGGTTTTATTACAGCTCTCACTCTGGCAGCGCTGATGGAACACACTACACTCCAGAGCTATGAGAATTACTGCCAAGAGAAGGATCTGTAAGGGCACATCATACAGTGAGTGAAATGACTGCAGATATATTGAGCCAAATTCTCTCTCCCCTCATCAAGATGAGAACTATATCTGTTATGCGCTGCTGAGATTTTAAATCTGCACTAGGAAAGCACCACAGACCTGGTCTGTGTTCACTAGATTTAAGAATACAGTGTCTCCCATCCCAGTGAAGTGTTACTAGCATGGACACAGTGATACTAGTGAAACTGAAACAAACAAAAAAACAGGCTCACAAATGAAAGATTTGATAACAATGAAAGGAAGGATATCTCATTGATCTAGCCACATCAGTTCAACAGCTTCTTCCTGACAGGTGGATCAGGATATCACTTCCCTTACCAACACAGCTATGCTAGAAGTCAGTAGTACAAGCCTGAGTTTGATTCAGCTGGAATTTCCTTTTCTTTCTTTGTAAAGTATGCATACTGTTTTTCTCAGAATATTTAAACCTGATTATTTAAACCTGATGCTAGAAAAACAGTAAATAAGATTTGGACTCCAGAACCACAAGTTGCTACTCAGAAAGGCACTGGTTTGAATGGATAAATATGAAAAGGAAGCGTTTCTGAAACAGTTTGGGAAAACAGAGGAGATGGCCCCGGATTTGTCACTTGTGAGGGCTGGAAGTTAGGAGAAAAGCACAAGAAGAAAGAGCTAAGAGTTAACTCAGAAATGTAATGGTATCAACCACAGCAGTGTTTTAAGTAACCCATTGTTTGGAACTACATAAAATGCCATGATCCACCAGAAGCTTTGCTGACATTGGAGTTTTTATCATTGGGATGAGCTCTAGCAAAACATGCTGATTAAAGCACAACACTGTCTTCTCACATGCTGCTGCCCTGTTTGTAACAGGAAAATATATATACCATTAATAAATTGGTAATGATCCCGAGGCTAAAAATATTTCAAAATATGAATGTAGCTTTTGCAGTTAACTATTTGCTAAATTTTCAACTATCCATTTGCATTCAAATTCTTTCCCTGATAGTTTTTTTTTTTTCCCCCTATAGTGAAAAGGATTACTTTTTTCTTCTGCTTTAGGAAGAATACATACTTTCAAATGAATACCTCATGTTTAAATAGCTCTCCCAGTTCAGCAGCTTCATAAAACCACCTTATTCATGCACATTAGCTCTTTAAAATACTGATTGTGTGAACAAACTTTTATCACATTACTACTTTCTGTTCCTGAGGCTACAGTTCTTTATGAACATAGCGAACAGCATGAGCAGTAGGCAACTCTATGTTAATTTATTACTGAAGATGAGCACATTACAAATATAATGGAGAAAATCCAAATACACCAGGCACAATGAGACTATCTTCTGTATTTAGCCTAACAACAGTGAAACTTGATGTACTGTGAGCTGTAATCAGTCTTCTAAATACTGGACTGTATACAGCTCTTAAAAACATCTGAACAGTCATGACAGGCTTTTTTTAGATTTTTTTTTTGCTTTGTCTTGCTAAAAGAGCTTTAATTCAAAGTCCGTAGAGGATTATATCAAAATAGTGGCTGACTCAATAATTTAAGTGTAAATTACATATAAACAAAAAGCAAGCAGGAAAAAAAAACAGCCTTGCAAAATCACATATATGAAATTAAATAGCATAGGTAGCATGTCATTCAATATAGTTATAATTTCTTCAGTTTGAGCAATTTTTTCTGCCTGCAGTATTTTGACAATGAAATCCATTTTCCCTTTAAAGACACAAATTTTTAAAGTCTTTAAAGACTGCCCAGTAACCCAAGATTATTTGCAGTTGAATTGCAATTCATTAAAAAAAGCCATAAAATCAACACTTACCATCACACCTGAGAAACAGATCCCTTCGAAATACCACACATAGTTGGGAAGCTGGAAACTGGCGGCATATGAAGCATTCCCATTAGGGAAATATAATAGGACATTAACAACAATACTCCAAAGCGCAAGAGGTATCAGCAGACAACTCAAACAACTTCCACATGCCTCTAAAGCCATTTTTCAAGAATGTTAAAAGTTTTGCTCTTGTAAGCTAACAAAATGTTACAAGTTTTTGATTATGAAAAGCGTTCTGGACCTCCTTAGTTTGACTCAGTCATTTCATGTTCACAAGGACCTGGTGATGGGTATAACTCCAGTGCTAGAGAAGTGTTTAACTGTTAGCAGAACAATAGCCAAATATTGCTGTCTAAACTTTTTGAGCATATGTCTTTAAGTACCAGTTTCCTTTCTCAAAGATCCGCCTTAGTGATCTTCCTAATGAACCGTGTCTAGAAGTTAGACTCAGGAAGGAACATCAAAGATCTCATTTCCTAGTGACTGCTTAGAAACACACTCCTGAGAACATGGATTACTGTGCAGCTATTCTGTGACATGAGGCAGATTGCTCAGCTGTACTACAGCACATTTTTTCCTACCTTAAATGGAGTAGGGGGCTGTTTGATGAATATGTCAAGCCTCCGCACAGAAAGGCTACGCATTGTCTCAAACTACATAGAGATACCAAATAATAAAGCTTGGAAGATATCGTTCTAAGGACAATAGCTATCGCTATTGGAAAATTGTAGCAACACAGTCTAGAAGAAGGAAACAGGTCCTTCAACTCTTTTCAACTTCACTGAAGCACTTCAGTGGAACCCAGCACTCACTGGCTGTTGATGAGAGGCATCCTCTCAGAAACACCAACCTGATTCTTGATCATGTTGCAGGGAGCACAGAAGCTCAGAAAAGACTGGCTAGAAATTGCCAGGTAGAGTTATATTCACATGTTATTAATTATTCTTTTCAGCAATGTGATGCAGCTAAACTTTTTTTTTGTGAGATAAATTGTGCTTCTCTACTTCTTTTATTCTGTGCTTATACTTGAGTACATATGGCTACAGATCTGACCTAAGTACATGTGATTTCTTGTACGTGACAAAAGGTCTGGCTGCTTTTTGAAATGCACTTGTGACTTTTCACTGTGAAAAGCAAATCCCAGGCACTTTCCCCATTTTCATGTGTCATCATTCTGATAGCTCTGAGCAGCTAAGCATCCTTTCCAGTACAACGGAGCTAGACTTGCTTGAATGCTTGAAGCGTGACCCAGACCTTCTTTGCTTGCCCTGGTAAGTCATCAGAAAAGTAATTCAAGGTCAAACTTAGGGTTTACTCAATAGGAATGTCAAGGTCAGAGAACAAAATTGTTGGGGCTCTATCAAAACTGAAAAGGCTGATTTTAGAAGCAATGATGTCATATTTTCCTTCTGTTTCCCCATGAGCTGTTTTATGCCCTACATGTGTTAGGCTTCTCTCATGATCTCTTAAAAGCTGTTTGGGTTGCATGTTGTAACTAATTCCTTCCTACTGCTTTGAATAAGGTCACCCAAGGAAATGGGCATGGTGTTACTCATGCAAACAAACCGTTTTTTTTTCTATTCATTATCCGCTGTATCTCTCCCTTTCCTCATTTTCCTCCCCCCGTTCTTTTTCTAAGAGGTTTCACTTTGAAGTCCTCAGACTTTATTCTGAGGATCTTCCCATATTTTCTGTTTTACTCCTTGATCACTGTGGGCATATTTTCAGGCCTCCCTATAACTGAAACCAGTGATAAACCTCACCTGGCAGACACACATGTATGGCATCAACACTTCTCCTTACAGATCAGAGAAAATAGTTGAATTAACAGCAGGCACATCACATCCCAGGATTGATTTATATTACAAATCTCATAGATCATTGAATAGGCCAAAATCTTTTTTTCTAAGAGCGAAGGCCAAAATTACTACTGAGCAGGTTAGTTTATAAATAAATTTGCTACTGCTTCCTGTAGAAATATGTTCTAATGAGAAGAAACATAGAAAATGACACCTGAGACAGTATTCATTTTGCAGTATACCAACAAATGGCATGACTTATCCTGTATTTAAACTGAGCTCTGCAAATAACAAAAATGACAAGCCATGGTATATTTTGTTGCTGGCAAACTATACCACTAGAGCGGGACACCACAATTTTATACCGAGTATTAAGCAAGCCTGGTAATTAGTTTCTCAAATATCTTACTAAGTGTTGCAAGAACTGTATTCCTCTTGCTGTCAATATCCATGAGTTGATGCTGAGCCCATTGCCGAAAACCCTTGTTTACTTTGGACGAATGACTTCTCTGCTAACTGAAATGAACCTAACGCAAGACAACTGCTTCTCCCCAATCTAGCTGATAAAACTCCCCAGACTCTGTTTTATCCATTAGGTCTTGAAGGAATCCAACTAGCTTTTTTTTTTTTTTTTAAAGTAACAGCATAAGGGGTGAGTAGTAACGCTGTGCTTTCATGTTACATGGATCTGAGCTATAGTTTTAATTCTAAACTCTAGCCTAATAATTCTGCCCATTGGAATTCCTAACCTTGTTTCAGCTCTCTAATTAGTTACACAAATCAGAAAGACAAATAACAATCGTGAAAGCATAAAGGCAAAAATATTTGAAATTTTTTGGGAATTATACCTTATTCCATCAAGACCTTTTTTTCCTCTTCCTTCTCCCCCTCACTCCACACCCCATGCAGATCCTCTTTCACAGTGCTTTTTCATATACAAAGACATCATAGCTCACAGCAACAAGGAATTGTTTGTGTGTGCATGAGTGCATGTGTTCTCCTCATTCCCATAGTAGGGCAAGACAGGGATAAGTACAACAAGCAGAAGCTGTACTAAAGAGTGCCCTCAACTAATTCTATGTACTGTATGTATGAAAAAAGGTATCACAAGAAGTACTTATCCTGAGTTTCTAAATACAAATTCTGCCCATCTGGGAGTTCTTTTGCTGCTGTGGAACCATGTATGCAACTTCAGATTTTCACAGTTGATTTCTTTTTTTTCAGAGACATATTTGTACAGGGCAGACTTGGATGGGAGGACTTCATTCTAGCCTGAGAAACTCCTCGAGTTTGGGGTTGCTTTAAAGGCTGCCCTCTTAGTTAAAAGTAGTACTAAGTATGCACTGACACCTGTGGGAAATTCTTTTTCCTGCAAACAGAAATTAACTTGACTGTTTTCAAAGAAGACATTAACTGCTAGATTCCAAATTTGAGCACTAATGATAACCAGCCTAATTTTGTTGAAACAAATGGCATGTCACATTTTATCCTTTGAAAAATGCCATTGCCAGAAGCACAATGACCCTGCCAGCAGTGCTGTTGGCAGCATATCATTCAGGTTTACTTTGCCTTATGGTAAAACATTCACTGCAATATGCTGCAAGCTAAACTTCAGAAGGTCACAGAATCTTTGAAAATACTGCCTCCAGGCTGCTTACGGGTGGTCTATTATTTCAGATTAATCTGTCACTGCTGCCCTGAATTTGCAGTATACTATCGGAATGCTGCCTTGCCTGGGGGCCTGCTGACCAAGGCTAAGAAACAGGAATTCAGACCCACATTTTCTTCTGTCTCAAGACTCCAAGGAGGTGAGCACTCCTTGGGAGAAAAAAGCATGAGGGCCAGAGAGCAGTGGTCCAACTGTGCAGGAACTTCCCTCCAGTGCTTGGAATGGCCATCAGGAAAGTGCTGCTAGCCCAGACCTAGGACTACTTCTCCACATAAGGTGAAGTTTCAATTGTTACAGGCATCTCACTAAATTTCCACACCCTTGTTGATGCACAATTGCCTGGCTCAGCTAAATAATCTAAAACAGAGTGAAACAGTTCTCACTCTGACAGGGTCTGATGAATGGAAGAAGTAGGTTATAACCTGGCAGTTTTATATCTATACTCCTATGCCACCACTGTCTTTTCCTTTAAGACCGGGAAAGCAGTTTCAGCATGGGCAGGGAAAGAAGCATTGACACCTGCTGGGTATTTTTAATACAAATCTTTATTTGTGAAATACAGGAGAAGCTTGGAAAAATCTCCATTTTATTATATCTCAATTCTTTGACAGTTTTTGCTTTAAAAAAATTAGAAGTACATGTTCCGGTCCTTGGTCACTCACATTTTACTGTTGCTTTATTTTTGTTCCAGCTGAGTATTCATTCATTTCCAGGCCAGACTAGATTCAGTTTGTTTTTTCCAACATCAGAATAACAGTGCAACTTTATTGGGAAAGTAGCATGAAGTACAGAGCTGTTGTGTCAGAAAAAAAAAGGAAAAAAAAAAAAAGCATATTTATTGACCCAAGGTCAGGCAGTTGCCTGTACTACTATGAAATGAACCAAAGCTGTTCAGGATATATTTTGTATTTAGATGCAGGTAGGTCACTAGAAAAACTGCATATGACTCCAACAACAAAGGCTGACCCCAAGTCACTTAAATTGATGGTGACAGCATAGTTTGAAAACAGGCAATATGCATTTTAATATGCAAATGATATAAAAAACAGAACAGAATACTCAATATGTGATGCATATGCACTGACATCAACCCATTTTCAGGTTTTCTAGCAAGCAAACGTCTGTGGGGAAACAAAAAGAAACACATATTAAGGGGAAGAATGTTAATGCTAATATTATATCTAATTGTAGGAGGTAAAATTAACCTGACCACATTTAGACAGCCATAGCACAGCTCTTCTGTACATCAGTTACAGCATAGAAGACAGGAGGTAGGAGACAGCAACAGCTTTCAAAGTGCCACAGTATTCAACTATATCAATTCAAAATGCGAAACATTCTTAGCCATAATGTGTGTGTGAAATAAATCATACCAATTTCATACTTTAAGGCATTGCAATTCCAACAATAACTCTGTGGTACTAATTTTAAAAACAGGCTCAAAGAGTATAACAAGAGTAAAGAAATTTGGAGGAAATTCCTCTTCCTCACTCATGAAGAGCAACACCAAACAAAAACAAACCCTCAAAAATTCCTTCAGATCTCTCTGCCAGTTTGTTACCTATGTGCAATTTAATTCTCTCTCTTATTCTGCTTTTACTAAGCAAGGTTTTTGCTGCAGATTTTTTTTTTTTTTTACACATATGGCACCCATAGGTTTAGTAGTCCACCAGCTACTGTAAGCAAAATATGAGGCTAAAGTTATGCATTTTGACCAAGCAGCCTACCACAATACCGCACCACACTATGCAACAATACTTTATGCTATGGCAAAGGCTACCACCAGCAGGAGATACGTATTTCGATTATAACACCTACATTGTGCTGGTGACTGCATGTGCCACAGTGGGAGAAAAGGCCTCCCAGTTCATGTGTGGGCTAAATTCACTGCAGACAGCTGAGCAAACAGCTAAAAGCATGTGATCAAATACTATATGAAAAAGCAGAACGCAATAGGGCCATATAAATAATAATAATAATTAAAAAAAAAAGTTTTATACTTAGCTGATACTAAAGAATGACTGAAAAATAGCTGCTAAGCTTCTACAGTAGCATCAGTAACAACAGTGTTTCATATTAGCTTTCCGGGAAGCATGGTAATAACTAGCTGAAAAAATGACTTACCTCCTCATGACTGCAGCACAGCCTACATACTCCTCCAAGAATGCCATTGATTATCTGTATGAAGCACAGGATGAACTCTATTCCTCCCAGGACAAGAAGAATGGAAAAGAGAGTGACATTCCACTGAACGATGTTTTGAGGTTCTTGACATTTAGACCACTTGTTATACTCAAACAGGTACCTGTACACATCAAATGCAGGTATAATAAAATTGTGTCAGAGTGGGATGCTTACCACACACTAGAACCAAATTATATCTGGCTTGTAATTGCATCAAGGATTATCACTCTAAGTAGGAATAGAAAATGTAGTGGTTTGCTCCACTCAAATCCTGCTCTGTTTAAGAACATGTTCAGCTATAAGACTTCACAAAATTTGTGTGGTTCAATTTCTTCAAAAAAATCTAAGTTAGAAAGGCAGAACCTTCTATTATTGATCAAAGCAAGAGACAAGCTCAAGACAGTTGAAAGAGCAAAATTATTTCTCAAAACAAACACAGAACTTTCCAGGATTTGGCCTTTACTCTGATGACAGCAGTTACTGAGTTGAAGCAAATAGGCCACTTCCTTTCTTGTGCTGCCATCTGTGGGCCCTCACATGCCCAGTCTGGACAAGCCACACACAGAGTAAATTCAGAGGGGTACTGCAGTAGATTCCAGCAGTTACTCCTCTTCCGTGTCATCAGAACATAAGCACTGATAAGCCTTCAGCAAAGAGTTAACTCAGTTCTTCTACATTAAGTCATAGCTGGGGGTTGGGCAGGGGAGGAAGAATGTCCCTTCCTGGGAGAGACGCAACTGGAATGTAAAATTCAAAATCTCTGCTGCAAAGGATCTTGATGTGTTTCAAAGTCCCCTCAAGTCCTAAAACTGTATACTTTATGTTTGAGATGTTCAGGGACATGAACAGTATGTGATATATAGATATATTTACCTATATGTATTTAGAGAGAGAGACATAACAGATAACTATCTCCTCCATAGGTTACTACAGATAATATAGTAATTTATTAACAGCATTACTGAACTACTTCCAAGCATCCTTACCAGCATGTATCAAGAACACCCTTTTGTAATTGTTTCAGAATCTGATATTTCATTTTGCAACTGATTAGCATATTCAGATCACTTTTTGTAAAGCTGGGGATTTAAATTCCTTTAGTTTTAAACTGCAGAAGTGGGGGTAATTCTGATACCATCTGTTTAATTCTTAGTGAGTGAGGAGCATGAACTTATGAATGGATCTGGGTATGCGGCTACTGAATAGTGCTGGAAGGTTATGGAATAAAGCCCATTGTACAGGCAGAAAGAAGTAACGTACTCGTGAACACACATGAAGACAACTTACCCTCCAGAAGATTCAGTGAAAGGATAGACCCAGTTTCTTTCTACATGAGTATAACAATATGGTCCATGAGACAAGCCCAGTGCTGAAATGATTATACAGTATCCAGAACCAAGGATCCCAACAAAGGCTGCCAGAACTGAGGAGAGCATCTGCACAGCAAACACAGATATGAGTTTTCAGCACAGCCATGAAATTCTCCTGAGGACTGTCAGGGACTGGGACATAAAGTACCACTTACCGCACAGCTTTTCCCACAGTTCTCATGGCCAAAGCACCCACAGCAGTCATCATTGTGAAGCCCAATGAATACTGCAGCTGGAATGAGTACCTGGGTATGGGGAAAACAAACCACACCATTCTTTGTTCTGTTTTGTTATGCAGACAAGGCAGATAAAACACACTCCTCATATTGCATTCATTTACAAAACTTATCAGTGTTGGGGGAGCCTGTATAGATTATTCAGTTTTACTTCCCACACAGTAGGCTTTTCACTACTGATAGCAGTACCACCAGCAACAGCATAGGTATATTTCTATTTCTATGTTGTGTATACATAACACTTAAGTGCCTAAAAAGCCTGTTGATAAAGGCCATGCTGTGGTATTGTGGTATTACTGCAATTTGAGATGCTTCAACTTTAAAAGGTGTTTTTTTTTGTTCCTACCCCCCCCCCCCCCCAAAGGCTGTATCCTGCAAATAAAATGCTTTGGGAAAACAAAACAAAACACACACACACACAAAACAACAAAAAACAAAAGGCACCACCACCAACAAAAAAATGCATTCACTTTCTGTCAAAGAAGGACTACAAGGCAAGTCTCTGAGAATTGTTTTCCTATTTTAAGAAAACCACCACCATATTCATTACTGAAGAGTAGCTATCACTGTCTGTGTGACAAAACAAGTCTGACTCTAGTAGAAAGTCTGTGAATATTCTACCCAATTCATGCAAACATCTCATTACAGACGTCTAGCTTCTTCTAGGTTTTCACATCCACAGAGTTTCCAGTGACAGAAATGCAAAGCAATGGAGGGGACACTATCTGTAAGAAAATTAAATTGTCCATACTCCAGAGCTTTTGGCATAAAATCAAGAAGGAGGAACAGAGAGCTGATTAAATAGAGTATACTCGCAACCAGCACTAATAGGACTTAATACTAGTTTGCACTTATACGAAGACGCCACACCCAGGATTAGCTTGGAAAAAAACATAAATGAGCAAAGTGTTACCACTGAACAGCACAGATTTGCTATACAGTTGAGCAGAGTCACATACTAGTCAGCCCCTACTCAAACCTTTTTTGAGCCCCAGTGCTACAGGTCCAGAAGAGGTTGTACAAGAATGTGTTTCAGGAGCAGTTCCATTTGTTTCATTTGGATTAGCCTGCCTGTAAAGCTGGCTTTGCAAATCTCAGTCTAGGTTCTAATGGGGCTGTAACACCGCTGTAAGAACATCTCACAAGACAGAGGGCCTTATGCAATGCTTTTCACCCTGTAATTTGCTGACAGCTTGAGATTTGCAGTTCTAAGAGGAAGGCTAAAAGTGAATGACAAAGGAAGCCTAGAGTCCGGGAACATAAATATGCTAAACTGTGGTCCACAAAATTGAAAATTTAAAAAATAATTGCTTCAGATTAACAATCTCTTATAGTGAACACACTCAGTTCTTCATCTTTGGCTATTACTCTAATTCAAAACTTTGGCAACTGTTATTTGATTCCTCTGAAAAAAGAGCTAAACAGAGCTGTAACAGCTGTCTTTCCATGTCTCAGATAGCATACATTAAGGAATTTCAAATAAATACTAGTTATCTACGGACATTAAAAAGGAGAATAATTCACTAATAGCATAAAAATGTAAGATTTAGCCTTTTACATAAACCATGTCCTGCTGAAAGGCCTGGTTCCATTTTTGCATTTGGGTTCTGCAACCTATACCCTAATTCTCAGCTCTGAAGTGACATAATGTTGCAGATATGATAACCAAAGTAACTAATAATACCCATGGTGAAAAATATCTTTTTTTTTTTTTGATACAATTCTAGAGACTCCTGCTGACAATATATTCAATGAATAAGTTAACGTAACTGGTAAAGAAACAGTAATACCAAGTAGCTTTAAAATGAACTTCAAAGAAAGCAGTAGCTTATTACTTACCAAAAGGCCTCCACCTAGAATGCCATGAAGGCACTCTACGTATTTGCTGAGATGATGCTCTGAAGCAAATCTTGTTTCACCATTGGGAAAATAAAGTAAAATATTGGCCACAATGCTGAGCAAGGCAAGGATGAGCAACTTAAAACCAATACACCTAGTACACCTTCCAAAACACATGTCCTCAGCTTTTCAAGTCCTTCTTTCTTTAGTCCAGCCTATCTCATATTTGTCCACAGCTAAAAGAAGATCAGTCTTTAGTCTCACCTACTTAAATACCCAGGGTTTTCTAGCTACCTGGATGACGTTTACAATGTCTTCATACCTATCATTCCCAATTGCCAAGTGAGGAAACAAGGATGGTAGAATGTCACCACCCATTTTAAATGAAATAATTGTTGACAAACCAAATGCAATCAAGGAAATACTGAATGCTAGGTAACTTCACTTTAATATATGATGCATGGAATGATCACCATTGAACATGATTAGACATGAACAACAGGCTCCACCACAACATAAGTTCTTTTAGAAATTGAAAGAAAAAGGTTTTGTTTTCTTTGTGAGAAGCAGCTTTGGCTTTTAGGTTTATAGACTATTTCAGAACAACCTGAAGCCATGGAAAGATTTGGCTGACTTCAACAATACTGAGTCAGAGTCTTGGGTACAAATAGAATAAAGTCTACGTCAATGACAAGTATGTAAAGCAGCCTCTTTCCTTGCTATTCTGTTAATGGAATAAGAGTGGACCTCATCAGTTCTGCTTGTCTGTTGAAAAAACAAACAAAATGGGCAGGCAGGTGTGTACCTGTTCTTGCCATTATAAGACAAGCTGAATTTAGATTAACAATGATTTCCTAAAGCCAAATCAAGGAACATTGCTGAAAAAAATGCATCAAAAAGCAGATCATAAAATACAGTTCTTGCAATGAAAATTCAAGTACAGAAACACACAAAAAAAAGAAAAGCACCAAACAGAGGGCAATATATTACATCAAGTGTTCCAAACTGTGGTACATGTACTGGTAACATTAATTTGCATAGTAAATCAAGATACAAAGTGATCTGGAAAAAAAAAGATATATCTAACTCTCTTTGCCCTCATGCAAATGTTGCCAAAATAGCCCAAAGTTTCCTTGTTCACATATATACAGCTCAACACAGAGGTGTGTGTTGCCAGGCCTGGTACTATCACATGATAGAAGATATTTCAGCAAGAACTTCAGCAAGTCTACTGATGACATCAAGCTGTGTGGTGCTGTTGACACACTGGATGGAAGGGATGCCGACCAGAGGGACCTGGACAGGCTTGAGAGATATGCCCCTGCAAATCTTATGAAGCTCAGCAAAGCCAAGCACAAGGTCCTGCACCTGAGTTGGGACCATCCCAAACATGAATACAGGCTGGGAAATGAGTGGATTGAGAGCAGCAGCTCTGAGGAGAAGCACTTGGGAAAGTTAGTGGACAAAAAAATGAACGAGTCAGCAATGTGCGCTTGCAACCCAGAAAGCCAACTGTATGTTTGGCTGCATCAGAAGTGCAGCCAGCAGGTTGCAGAAGTGCAGCCAGAGGGCTGGAGCACCTCTCCTATGAAGGCAGACTGAGAGAGCTGTTGTTTAAGGAAAGGTTGGATGGTGGTAGGGGGATAGTTGGGCCAGATGATCTTGGAGGTCTTTTCCAACCTTAATGATTCTATGATTCTATGATATCTAAGAGGTCCAGACTAGATTCAGGAGATGTTGCTGCTGAGATCACCATAATACAATATAAATCACATTTCAAAAAAACAGTCTAGACAAACTGAATTTGGGAATGTACAGGATATTAAGAGGCTTTCAGCTACTCAGGGAGGAGAATACTCATTTGAGTTATCTTTCTTTTATTTTTTTGATACATATATATATTTTTTAATACCTAAATCACACTGTAAATAAAGTCCAATTTAAATCCATACTATTCTGGCAAGTATTGTGATCAACACTGAAGCTTAAAGAGAAAGAAAGGAAGGGGAAAAAAAAAAAAAAAAGAGAGAGAAGTCTTGCACAGATGTGGTTCTGTGATGTAACCTCTCCGGGTATTGTGGCTGTTGACCTTGGAGACTTCCTTCATTATGAGAAATATCCTCTTATTGTAGAAACATAGGCTTACCATTATTGTGCACTTCAGCTTTGATGACTAAAATGAGCACAAACATCATCCTGCATGTTTCCTCTGCAGAAGGAGATGACTTCTCAACTGAAAACTCCCTTCATTGTGTTATGCTAAAAAAAGCCACACACCCCCAAATAAAACATGACAACCTCCCCTACCCAGCACACTTGATTTGACATAAAATTTCACATAATTAAGAATTCGTATATTTAAAATTGATTTTTTTGATTGATTTTTTTTTCCAGACAATGTAAATAAGATTAATTTTATTTAACCCCCCTGAAAAGCCCCAATGAAATGAAGAGTTCTGGAGTTTAAATACTATTCTGTAAAACCATTTAAAGGCTAAAACAAATAACCCTACTCTTTCTTTGCAGGAACAATCAAGTCAAGTATTTGATTAGATGGACAGCTAAGTGTTTCCTGTGTTAATTTTGTTAGTGGATGTGGTACACAGAAATATTCCCTTATTCTGTATACTATCAAGCATGTGAGTCATTGCAGTTACTAAAAAATAATTATTAAAAAAATAGTAGTAGTTCAAGTATCTGTCCTGTGTAATTGTATAGGTTATAAAATCTTGAGGTTGTTCACTTCTCATGCCTGTTTGTTCCATAAATCCTATTGCTACTGCTTGCAAAGTGAGCAACAGTGGATTTTTAGCATTTATCATGGGCGTGTCCAGATAAAACTGACTTGTGCATGAGCAGGAGCCAAACACAAGCTTCTCATCAACCTGAGGAACAGCAGGGCCTTATCTGCAGCTCATGACTTGCTCCAGCACTATGAGCAGAGTTTATACTAGTTTAAACAAACTCAGGATTGGATTTTGAGTCTTTTGTTCAAGAACCATAGTGTTTGAACTTACAGAGGTAAGATAACTGCTTACACACTCACAGATGCTTCCCAACAGCCTGTGGGAAGCTCCACTATTTCCCTCTCACAAGAATATTTCTGTAGCTCGAATGTCCGCCCTGGACGAAGAACACATATGAAAAGGAAATTGATCCCCCAATATTATTAAAGACAATAAAAGTTTAGTTCTAGGCTAAAACCTAGCTTTAGACTATAGGTCTCATCGTCAGCTATGTCTGAGAAGAACCAGGACAGTCAAAGAGGGCAGTAAAGCACCCTCTGGCTTCCAAATCCTGTTCTGTTTGACAGCAATGCAATCCTTATAGCACATCCTATCACTATCCTAGCACATCCTACGTCCAGTAGGTAGGACTATTGTGAAAGATGTCCATAACCTCTCCTGGGAGAATGGGACTGGTTTATAAAAAGTTACAGCACTTAGATTGTATCCCTGAATCATCGCTTCTGCAGGATAAAGCCTGTCAGCAAACCAGTGCTACACAGGGCAGGATACAGAGAAGTAGTTAAAAGTAGCATCACAGGTGCCTTGTCCAGTTTCTGTGATATCTAAAAAGAAGCCTAATCCCACCTGGGATCAAAGGATCCAGCAGCTCCTATATAAAACCAAAACAAAAAGAATTAACCTCAATAGTCATTGTTGCTCTGGCTTTTCTATTGCAAGACGAGGACAGAAGCATGCATCTTTCACAAAATAAAGATGTTAGAAAGTGACTAGTTTTCTTAATGCCAAAAAGTGGGATATCTCATAACTATTAGAATACTTCTTTTTACATTCCAGCTTTGAAAACCTGACCATCCTCCATCTTTCTGTAGCTGTTCCTCAACCAGGATGACAGGAGTAAAAAATTACTTTCTCCAGCTCAGTTATGTATTGGAAATCCTTGCTATATATTCAGACAAGTCCTAAGTTTAGCTAATGCAAAGAGAAGCAGTGTATTGATGATTGTCAAAGCTACCACAACAAAAAATACTTGCAGAGAAAGTTAAAAAACATTTTAAAAAATGCCACAGAATTAGAATTTCAAGAAAAAGAAAAAGAAAACCATGAAGTACCACATTTCTCCTACGAAAGAAAATTATGTCAACTGCAATTACATCTCACACTTTTGCCTTAAACCAGATTCCCAGGGTGATCCATCATAACCAACAGAAGAAACAGAGTTGTGACAGTAAAGAAAAGTACTTTACAAAAAAGATCTCTGGGCTTCACTAATATATTTTTATACCCACTGTAATACTGGAAACACTCATATACCCTACTAGAAGGGAAATCAAGTGTGTGTGTGTGTGTGGATTAGGAAGAGGAAATCTAACAAATAAATAAACATCATGTCAGAGCGAGTATGCCATCAAGAACAGGGCACACAGTCTGGGCTCAGTTTCCCTGACTGGACACGAGGCGTGCTACCACATGCTACCATGCTGGAACTTGTTGCATGTGTATGCTGTAAGGCTTCTGTGCTCTCAGGATGTCTCAAACTTCTTTCCCTAGCTCTCTGGCATGTGGCCAGGATACAGTCTGGCTGCTATTCCCTTCATGGAAAGGAGATTTTTATGGCCCAGTTACTCAGTGTTAATTCTGCTGATCTTCCCTAAACTGAATGTTGCTCTTTTATTTATTTATTTATCTATCTATCTATTTATTTAAATAATGTTAGCGCCATCCCTCCCAAAGAGGTTCTTGTTCCTTATAGCTAGACAAAGGTTAAAACACAGGTAATAGTTGCTTCTGCCATCCATGTTTTCTGAGCAAATATAAGCAATCTCCTAGATTAAATTAAAGATTCCAGAACAATCGGAAAAAAAGATTACACTCTTTACGGAAAAATATGATTTGCTTCTTCACAACAGTTTCTTCAGACACTGCAAATGTCTGTCTTACATACCTAGATAGCCTTCTAGCCACCCCTACACTGGATTTTCTAAAAGACACAATAGAGGTAAAGAGACACATCTGAAACAGACATATGACAAATCACTTCCAATTACCTTGAAAACCATGCAAATTAAAAAAAATTAAAAAATTTAAAAAAATAAAAATTTAAATTAAAAAAAAAATTAAAAAAGTCGTGAAGCAAATAAAAATCTCTTACGTTTTAAAAATCACTCAGATGTGAATCTACTGGCTTTGCAAATATCATTGCCATTTGGACACCCTATTCTACAACTTCTACCAGAGAGCTTCTCATTATAATTTTTCTTGCTCAACTTCTGGTCCCACCCACCATCAGGGAGTGCAGTACCTCTTGTGTAGGTATGGGCAGGGTGCAGAAATTGCATGACACCAGTGGATGAGACATGGCCTGGGATACAATAACATGGACTGCACAGATGCATTTGGAAAGGCTGGGCAACACAACTCATGTGTACCAATGCAGGTTAAGAATTTACGCTTGTATTTCCTTGTAAGCTATTCTATTCATTCCCCCCTTACTGTTTTGTAGCTTATTGCTCACAGGGACAAATACTAGCTCAGACAACTGCTAGGAATGTATAGTGAATATGCAGTCACCTGTTAGCTAAGCTCCAAGTGAAGCCTCTTGGCCAGCTGTTCAGACAGAGCTCACAGTGACCCTAGGAACACCCACAGCTCCCCTTTAATTAAATGGAGAAACACCCATCTACGCTACCATCTATTTCTCAATGTCCAAATGATTCATTGCTCATGCTTTCCAGCCATTATCTGCAAAAGCACTATTCTGTAGCTGCAATTGTCCTCAGGCATGCCACCTCAGAGGTGCATGTCAATCAGCAAACTCCACCTAGACAGTCACAATAGGAAACTGCTCCCCTTAAGTCCTTTGTGCCTGTGGTCTCCTGACCACAGCCTGAAGAAAGTTGCCAGATTACCTTTATTAATTACACAACATCAACTTGGATGAACTAATGAGCTATTTCTGAGAAGGATGCAACCACCTGCTGCCATGAAACAGGTCACTGAAAATAAAAGCAGTCCTCACACAGCTGTAATATATGCACATTCTTGCTTGCTGTCTCTGCCATCAGTTTGAGACAGAAAGCTGCTCTGAACTGTAGAAGTCAGCTTGAAACAAATGCTTACACTTAATGCAACAACACCTAGAACTACCACATTGACACATAGAGATTTGTTAGTAATAATGCTGACCTAAGAAACAGTCAGCAATGATGCAACAGAAGTAGCTTTGACACTTAATGAACAAGCTCAGAGAATTGAAACTTCACAGAGTGCAGCTACCACTAAATGAGTCTATAGAAGTTCCTCTGTCTAGAGAAGAGCTCACAATCCTTACTTAACAATAACTATTATTAACCCAAGACTTGTGATGTTATTTCAACCTCACTTCGCAATCAAATAAACCACTTCAAAAAAATGTTTTCTGTTGGCATATAAAAACCATAATGTATCCATCATTCATTACTACTTGCAACCGTGTTATTATGATAAAATTAGGATATAAGACAAACAAGTTATATTCCTATTTCTGTCACAGCCTGGGGGTGAAACCTTGGCTATGCGACATGACCAACAGAAGTTTGTTTCCCTTGCACTGTGGTATTTATACAGGCTTGCTGTCTTTCTTCCTATTCTATCCCTAAATTTGTGCTGTTTTTCAAAAGGTACACAACCATGAAGCATTATCATCACTGTATTGTAATTATACACTGTTCCGTACTGCATGTATATAATAGCTGTACAGATTAGAATCATAGAATGGCCTGGGTTGAAAAGGACCTTAAGGATCATCTAGTTTCAACCCCCCTGCTCTGGGCAGGGTTGCCAACCACTAGAGCAGGCTGCCCAGAGCCGCATCCAGCCTGGCCTTGAATGCCTCCAGGGATGGGGCGTCCACAACCTCTCTGGGCAACCTGTTCCAGTGCCTCACCACCCTCTGAATGAAAAACGTCCTCCTAATATCTAACCTAAATCTCCCGTCTTAGTTTAAAACCATTCCACCTTGTCTTATCACTATCAACACATGTAAACAGGTGTTCCCCCTTCTGTTTATATATGCTCCCTTCAAGTACTGGAAGGCTGCAATGAGGTCTCCCTGGAGCCTTCTGTTCTCCAAGAAAAACTGGGTTTAGATTAGTATACATATCTCTGCATAGCACATGAAGAACAGACTATTTTCAGGCTTGAAGTATGCTGATTTTGTGATGCCATCCCCAACCATGTTTAACAATGCACATAAAACAGACATCCAATGAAGGACATCCATAAAAAGACTTTCCACTAACTCCCAAGGTTTTAATCAATTACACTCCACCCAGGTGAAGTCATAAGGCTTACTACCGTCCCAACTGAGAGCTACTCAGTGTCATACAAAAGGCTGAAGGAAAATTAAAATATGTCTTTAGAACCATTACAATTATAAAGTCATCACACAGTTTTTCACATACAGACTTTGGAAGTGGGTTGCTGATTAATCCAGCGTATGTTTAATGGGCAATGAATATAAGAAGGCAACAGGAATGAGATTCTATGCCAAAATTTCAGATTATTATTTCAGATCATGGTCTAAGGAAGCAAAATACACCTTTACCTGTTCTTTGAAGGCCTGTTGGTAAGTACTACAGTACAACACCCCTAGCTCCCTACTACCTACACTTACACTGAGGACTGCTGGTTGTACAGTGGTCACGGTCACTTTTGCTATTGTACCTGTGCTATGATGGGAAACTCTTGGCCTAGCCACTTACTTTTCAAGCATTATTTTAAGAACAGGCATGTCTTCAACAAGTTCAAGCAAAGCCCAAATACATCTAAGGCTTGCTGAGGATTCATCACAAATTCCAGCATATTTAATAGTATTATAAAAAAAAAAAAGAAAAAAAAAAGGAAAAAAAAAGCAAAGATGTACAATGAGGCAGAATGTATATAATGCAGCAAATCTAATGAAAAATATTCTCACACTTCATGGGAAGACCCCTGATTTGCATGTAAGCTGTTTTTGTGAAAATTATTTTAAATTCATCATTAAAGGCCTGGCTATTTTTCCTTGTGGAAGTTTAATGCAGAAACCTGGATGTTAGCAAGGTCAAGGACTTATCAACATCTAGAAACAGAGGCTGAAGCAACAGAATTTTGCTTGCATGTCCTACATTATACATACATTATCCTATCCTTGAGTCGCTATGCTCTAATGAAACACATCTCTAGAGTCTATAGGAAAGGCATGTGCTCATTCATGTATGATATAACAGGAGATGTAGGAGAAAAAGGGTTTTCCTGCAGCCCCTCAGAGCATTGCAAAGGAAAGGAAACAGGAACAGGATAACTGTTGTTGAATAAAACAGATGTATAAAAAGCAGACTAAGCTTAATCCAACTCTTCACCATATCTGCTTTGGCTACATATTTTTAAAAACTCTTTGCAGGCCTGTGTTACCTCCCATCTTTCATCAACCAAAAATTATCAGTCGGCATACTAAACTAAAAATAAAGATGTTCTACATCTGAGAAGAACACAAAAACAGTGACAGAAGTGGTGACAGACTCCATCCAACAATCTAACAGATGAAGGAATACAGTTCTGACAGCTCCAGCTCATCATCCTCGCATTTACACTTTCTATGCATCACTAGCAGATTACACAGCAGTAACTAAACAGAATAAAAACACCTACAGATCACTAGAAATTACTTTCCTCCTCAAGTTTCCCTTTGGAAAAGCACAAATCTTAAAGCTATGAAGGTAAAATTTCTTTTCACAAGTAGTCTGCACCCTCTATGTAGTGTTTGACAATTAGGAGATTTGGAGGCTCATTTTTAACTCCAGAAAATAAGTAAATACACCAGAAAACAGAGGTCAATTGGCTAAGTGAAAATACACAAGGATCAAAGTAGGAGGACTCAGTGTGACTGCAGGTTTCTACTGGCTGCCTGGAAAGGCAAACAACTCTCTGTAGCTAAAGAAGTAAAACTATCCATCTATCGGTAGATTACCGAAAACACAAGTGTTACCTGCACCTGTCCTTGGGGCTGCCTGAATCCTCCCATCATGTTAAAGGAGCACAGAGGTTTCTCACTGTTTGCAGCAGTCACTAGGGCAGGAAGGATAGTGTGGTATGGATATTTCCTTGGTGCAAGGTATTCTTAGTGACTACTAGAGAGGGAGAATTTAATTCTTCATCTCTGAAAAAAACATAATATACCATATATAAAAGTGGTGAGATGGTTAGATACAATCCATCTGGTTGACAGAACAAGTAGTTTACAGTAATTGTGCATGACAGCCACCAAAACTGATCTGATCAGCTAATTGGTGATAATAACAACTGGGATTGTACATCCCTGACTGTGCTGAGAACTGGGCAGGATTGAAGGAAGCCTGTGAAATGTTCACAGGAGGATGCAAAGCTCAGCATACACACAGGTAGATACCAATGGTTATAAGGGAGCTATGAATACAGACAGGCCCATGACTAATTGTGGCTACTTGCGCCCCTTACAGAGTACATTTTTAGCTGTGTGCCTCCTTTAAAAGCAGGAGGGGAAAAAATCCCAGTAAATAAAGTCGCACTTGCAATATTTTTGGAATTAGATGCTTTCTGCAAAGCTACACAGGGAGCACACACCAATGTAAAATACAGATATAGCAAACAGACAAAGTAACTGATGTTAAAGCATCTAAACTTCATTTAATATGCTGTCACTTTTGCCCTAATAACAGTAACATGCATGTGCAACTGAAAATGGAAGAGGAAAAAAAGAAAAGCATGTGGTAGCCCCACCAAGGGATTTCTGTGAGATATATATTGCATTTTAACACCTACAGGATGTTTGGCCATCCTGTCTGCTCAGCACAGCGCATATCCAAGAAAGCACCATCCCATCAGTGTATCTGCATGCTGCTCTTCAAAGTCTGCTGCTTGCGGCTAAACCTGCCATTACTGAAATGTGTATTCCGGAGTTTATTTCTCCCAGTTGCCACCAGAGCTCAGACATACAGACAGAAAAATAACTTACTAGCAAGTATGGTCGCTGCATGCACAAAACCAGATCTATGCCAAACAACATTGTGCACGCTAGTGTCTATGTTGCTCAGCTTTACTGCAGTAGTCAGGGCATTTCTTAAATATTTATTTTGGTCTGATGAGGAAGCTATAACTCTAGCAATCCAATAAGCACAGAGGAATTCTTCTTTCCAGTTGTTACTTTTAGTCTTCCTATCTTTTTTTTTTTTTTTGGCCTGCCATAGGCTATCAGCATAAACACCTTCATAGAAACTGGCTTTCAAACTGCCAAATGAAATTTGAACTGCATCAGTTTTTCTTCATCATTCAATATATTATAACATTCAAGTATGTAGCACCTCTGATCTCTTTGGCTAAAACAAGATAAATTTTTTACAGAGACTTAAATGCTGATACTTTTTAGTCCTTCTCAAAGTTACACAACATGAATGTTACACTCAACATGACACTATAATGAAATATCATGCAACTGGAGAGTAGGTTTTCATACAAACATTCTTGTGGATTGCTCTCCTTTATGCTCTCTCTTACATAATGATGTCAGTTGTATTATCAATTGATTTATTGAGTGGTGAAAGAGATTTTTTTTTTAATTGAAAATTATTTAGTACTTTTTATACCGTTTAACTCTACAAATAGTTTTAAAAAGTTGTTGACCTGCTTAAAACAGTATTGTCTCCCAAATACAGATGACTGTGAAGTTTGTATATTACATATGCATTTTCATTAAAATTGTACAGAAATTCTTTGTGAAATAAGTATAACTGTATTGTCCACAAGCCACGATGGCTTTTAAAAGTAGCAGCAGAAATTAACTAGCTAATAGACAAATATAGAGAAATGCAGATAGTCGTTTTCATCTTGACACAAAGTCATTTTCTCTACAAAAAAGGCTGAATTCCTTCACAGATTGACCGATCAATTCAGTTATAAAAATTACATTGATGCAAACAGAAACATCTGGATAGTACACTGCTAAATAACATAGACAATAAAATGCTATGAAATTTTATCATTAGTAACTCAGTCTTGATATTTCAGGATTGTGAGTGAATGAATGAAAGTTGCCAAGGCAATCTAATAATTTAGATTATTTTTTCCTCTCAAGTACAAAGTTTGAGAACTTGCTGTCTATGCCAAACCTGTATTGCTATTGATCTTGGACAATGAGTGGTTGGATGCAATTTCTTCTGCATTTCAGATTTAAAATTAAATCTCACATTTAATTATAATTGATCAAAAAAGAACCATACGACCTGCTATGCCTAAAGTTTTCAGGCCACCCTTTTAGCTGTGCAGAAGGGTAGAAAACAAGGAAAGAAAATGAGGGAAAATATATGTAAATATCAACAGAATGCCTACTCTGAAAAACAAGCAACAGAGCAAATCCTATTCCCATATGGGTGGTTAACTGGTGCAAAGACTATAAAAAGTAATCCAGGAAAAATAAGATATTTCCATTTTTCTCCCTCAAAATAAAATGAAGAACTAGAATTTGCAAACACATCTTGCAAAGAATTTAGAAAGAACCCCTTTAACATTTTAAATTATGTTTATGAAGAGCAAAAAGAAGAGTTATCACCACTGGTTACATATAAGAAAGAGTTCTGCATATAAGGGTTACAAGGTGCACAGTGTTCATGGTGATATAATCTTGCATTGCTGAAGAAATCATTTTTAGATATCTTCAAAGCTGTGGGAAACATTTCCATCTTTACTTGCCTCAAAGTAAAAAGACTCAACTTTGGACATTGCACCTCAAACATAATTTCACCAGCACTTCATTTGCATAGTTCTGCACCTGCATAGACACCAGGCTGACCTCCTGAGGCTAATGAAGGGGTATGACAACCTTGCTTACTGGACTCAGCCAACACATGATGTCAGTTAGTCCTCTCTCCCAGAACCTCACATCTGCTATGAAGAGTGAGAAGACAGGCAGAAGGGGCTGCAACACCACCCCTATTCTCTTGTTGCACAACAAAGGCTTTGTGTGAAACAAAAATGAGATCACTTAGTCAGATAGAACTTAAAATGAACAGTAAAAAAGAGAAGTGAAGAAAAGCGAAGAAAAGCAAAGAAAGAAAAGCGAAGAAAAGCAAAGAAAAAACTCGCTATCCTATCCTGAAACAATAGTACAGTTTGATCATCATACTGATCATCTTGCCAAATATTCTTCATACATATCAGAACTTGTTATACTGGGAAATATCTTCTCACTCATAGAGTAAATCCATAGCCATCTGTAACAACTCCTGTGACAAATTCCGTGTAGTTACTATGCATGAAAGAGCAAGCATTGTCTTGAGGATCCACCACAGTGAAGTATACTGTGTTACTTCCAAGGCAAGACATTTTCAGAACTAGATTTTTTTACTCCTCTGAAAAGCAGAAAATAATCAAGATTAGCAAACATCAAAATTCTGATTCAGTTAAAAATAAACCATTGTACACCTGCAAGACGTAACTCATGCCCTCTTGTGAATCATCCTACTGGAACCAGGGGAGATATTCATACAGGAAAATGACAAAAATACCATCCTAATCCATATTTGTTTTTATGAAATCTAGGGGCCAAATTAGCCAAGACTCCTTACACTAGCACAAAACTAGAGAAAATTTAAGAAGAGTAACTCCAAAGTGGTAATATAAAGCATAACCTGAAACAAACATGATGCAACAAGCTTCAGATAGATACTTTGAAATGACAGATGTTATCATATGAAAGATAAAGTAAGAGATGGATCCAAAGTCCACTTATAGCCACGTAATGCCTATATCAATAAGGCATTTCAACTTTATAACTAATATTTGGTTAAGTTCAAGCACAATCCTGCCAATAAATTAAAGTAAACACACCTATCTAGAGTACATAAAAACAGACTAACACAGGCTGGTACTTACACACATGGGAATTCCTGCATGTGTATGAGTAATCACTGTGCTCGGAGGACTTTCTTAATTTTCCTTCAGTAAAGCCAGCATTGCACAACACATTAAGATGACTTTTAGCTACAAAATCGTGCTAAGTTTGGACCTGTGTTTAATGAGACTGCAAACCCCATCAGCCTACAATAATTCATTTTTGCCCTTCAAACACACTAATGAACAGAATCATTAAATATAAGGAATAGTGTTGGAGGCTGACTGGAAGGGAGGCAGATCCACACACAGCATCTCAGGAGGGCTTTACTGCAGTGTTCATCTGTTTTCAGATTCACCCTTCACACGTAAACAGATGAGTATTATTTCCTGCCACACTGAACTCTCAGTTGGAGGCAGAAATTCAAGGCTTTAAAGTTTGTTGTGGAGAGCTATAGAGCTCTTAAGAGTGCTGCAGTCTCTGACAGAAGGTATATCCCCTCCTCTCCACTTTGTCTAGGGGAAGATACTTCTAATATAGCATTTATCTGCCTCTGTGTGAGATAAACCAGTACTCTTAAAAATCTACTGTTGAAAGCAGCACAGACACCTGCAGGTATACAAAGATTTAATAATTTTGGGGTTGTGCTGTAGCCTCCATAGAGTTTTTTGATCACAATGATTGAGATATGAAGTTGGAGGCATTTTTTTTTCTCTCTCTCTCTCTTTTTTTTTTTTTTTTTTTTTTCCTTTTTCATGACTGTCCAAGCAAAATTTTTAGTTTTATTCTTAGGCAAGAAGGAAATATGATGTAGTTCATTATTATTTTTGAAATTGAATATATTAAAACATTTCATTTAAAGCTAGATTAAGACATAAGTGCACCTCTTCCATTTCTACATTTTTGAGCTTAAACAATTATAATTATTTATAACAAAACTTTACCATAGTTTATCAATTGCTATTTGCTCTTTTTCTACTGCTTTTCATCTTTTATATAATACAATGATATATATGGACTAATGATGTAACAACAAATAATATTTTTTGAGCCAAGTTATTTAACAGACAGATACTTCAAACTAAATAATTCTGAAAGAAGTCACATGATCATCAGATGTAAAGAGACAGTTGAAGATTTCTAGTAACAGAGTTCTTCCTTGTGCTACAGAGTGTACTTCCATGCAAGCAAGGGAAGAGAAAATATCTTTGTAGTTTAATTACTTGAGAACTTACTCCTTAGCTTAGGTTTTGGACAGACTTTTTTTCTGGTGGGTACAAGAACTTGGTCAGGGTCAGCAAAGATTGAGAATGCATCACTGAAGCTGATTTTCATGGTTCCAGTCTGCATGTGTAGTAGTAGTCAGTTGTATTATTATAACTCAGTTGTATTATTATAATCCATGCCTGACAACAACAACAACAAACATACAGTTGCATTAGATTTACCACAGATTTTAAAACCTCCAGTGTTACTGCATTATAAAGCACTGTGTACCCAGGCATTATTCACATAACTTATTTAAGTTAAGGTATTAATTTAATCATATTGTTCATAGCATTGCACTGTAATTAGCAACTAGGAATTTTGAAATGGTATAAATCTCTTGACAAAAATCAGTTAAATCATACTGGAGATTTTCTTTGAAGTATACTGTAGCTTGCAAAACAATATTTTCAACATAAAATTGAGAAGCGTTTCATACTAAAAAACTCTCTGCAATAAAATCCCATTTTACTCTGTATTATACTTACTAGTAGAAAACTATTCGCTGTGCAGTTAAAGTCATGACTTCTGAGTGGGCATCAGTAAAGATTTTCTTTGAACTGCAAAGAGCTGAAAACTTTTTCAGATTAATTTTTCTGTTCCTGAATTGTACTTTTAAAGTTGGCCAGATGTGAAAAACCAAACACATGCCTATCAAAATTCTTACTAGATATAAAAGCCATATCTTTAACATTACAATTCTCCATAATGTTTAGGGTCATCGAAGCTGTAATTCCTTCTCCATCTGGAGGTGTTTCCCAAACATTCACACACTTCAGGATGAAAAAACTCTTTTCTCCCCTGACCTAAGCATCAGGAAAAAGTTCATTATTATAAATCTATATTAAAAACAACAGAGAAGCAAGGTATTTCTTCATCATACACAACCCCTCCAAACCCCTCCAAACAATAAGGTAACACCTTCCCCCACTTCTCCAACTCCATCTTCCAGAAGATATAAACATTATAAATTAAGACACTATTCTGCAACAGTAACCCAATGCACAGTCATAAGGCTAATGTAGAAAACTGCCAATACTATTATTATCACTACATGAAGTGACATTTTCAGCTTTCACACAAACTAGATTTCAACTGCAGATTAATTAGATACAAATTTCTCATCATGCACTTGAAGGGTACTTAATTCTTTGCACATTTATGGTCACATTGTGGCCTTTGTTTTTCCCTAGTATTTCCAAGGGCCGAGTAAGCTCAGAACCAGCCTGCAGCAGAAATGTGCCTGTCAAAAAGGTTTCTGAGAAGCATGTAAAAACATTAAAAGCACTCCTTTGTCTTCAGTGGGATCTGTAGCTGTCTAAGAACAAAAGCCTAAACCACAAGGCTACTTGCCCATAAGGGGACATCAGAAGAAGAAAGATGCCCTGTAAATCCTGTCAAATATGTATGCGTCCAAACTTCTGCTTTGTTGGACAACCATTAGCAGAGTCCTGAACACCAGGATACAGCTGCCTGGAGCAACTGCTCCTCCTCTGCAGTCTACCATGCCTTGAATCCTTTTGCTCCTTGAGGCTGCATGCAAGACAACAGGAAGACACTCTCAGAAAGATCGTTCCACTACCTACTGATAAGGATCTTTACATGGAGTAAGAGATGTGTTTTAAAATGTCCTCAGGCTGAGGAATGCCTGTAACTTTTGTCATGCTGGGGAGGCATTCTAGTAATCTACTTTTCAAAAGTAAATTAGTATTGGACATCCCACATTCTTTTGCAGCTGGGCTCCAAAAGGAGTGACCTTTGCTCCTTTTTTAAAATGGAGCTCTGAACACTGCTTTGCTACAACCTCCTAAATTCTCTTTCTTCTCTTTGATGGTATCAGTGCATGATTCACTCCTCATCCTGGCCAACAGCACACTCTCTGTGGAAAGCACTCCTTCTCCCCCCACCTCTATCACCCAACCAGTGTCCAAAGCAGGTGTTGCAAAACCTATCAGTAAGATAGTGTTAGTTTTGAAGCCCCTTTGCAGTAAACCACGTCAAGACAGATCAAGCACTTTCCATGGCTCTTCCAGCACCCATCATCTGGCTCAGCAGAACATGCGTACAAATATATCTAGTGTATCAGATGCTACACACATACCTGATGAGCATTAAAGCAAACACCTCCTTCGAACATTGAACTGACCCAAATTACCTTGCTAAACCTACAAAAGATCTTGTAAAGTTTTAATGTCTGCTTCCAAAGCTGCTATGCATCTGGATGTTTTGGTTTCAATATTACTCTGTACACAGATTTTCCCACTTTCAAAACAGGAAATTCACTAGTCCGACAGGTAGCTCATTAGTCTGAGGAGTCTATCCTAAGTTCCTTTGTGTTGGATGCAACTCCCATTGATGTCATTAAAAAGTTTTCTTGAGTAAAGGCTACAGGAATGGGTGTGCACTTAGCCACGTATTTCAAATTAGTCTCTGTTAGTCTCTGTGAGCCATGCTGTAGACATCTGCTCCTTTCTAAAAACATTTCTCAATAGGCAATGGGCGTGATACTGAATGACTAATAAGTTTTTGCTGCAAGCCCTGGATTAAAAGGAATGCTTGCTCTTGGCAGGGAGAAGCATTATGAAACTACAGTATACCATGTCTAATAAGTGGGTGTGCAGAGTATGCTGACCTATCTGTTGAGATAATGCAAGTGGTAACTTCTTCTATGGTAAGAATAAAAACCTCCTCCTCTCTTCCCCCCCAGTTTTGCAACCCAACTACCATTTTATTAGATAGCCTCAGTATAAAATGGAACTACACAAGTTTTAGGAAGTGTGAACAATATTAGAAAGTATAACTCGAAAAAGCTTAACCATCTGACCAGCAAGAATTAAAACTGTAACTGTAACTTTTTTTCTATGCATAATACTTATGAGGTACACCTATACACATTTTCTTATCTATACTTTTTGAGTAAAAACACTCCAACTGAGAAATACTTTAGGAGCGACCCTTTTGTCTAATAAATTCTAGAACATTATGCAGAACTAAACAAACAACTTTTTTTTCCCCCAGTTAGTGTTACTATATTGTAACAATTGCTGTACATGTGACAGAGGCATGCTGTCAGGGATAATTATTGGGACAATCAAGAAAATAGAGATCACAAAAAAAGGCCTTGTCTTAAATTTTCCATATTTTTTTTACTTTTTAATGATCAACAACAGTTCTGAAAACATCTGCCTGCACGTCATTACAGATACCACCAAAATGTAACACCACCAAAGAAGAATCATTTCCAGGGTCTATCAGCAGCATTAAAAAGATCCCTTGTTTCCAAGCTGAACAGGGATGACAGCCGCTGAGTACAGACCATCAAGGCCTGCATCAGAGGAGGGCCACGAAGATGATCAAGGGGCTGGAGCACCCCTCCTATGAAGAAAGGCTGAGAGAGCTGGGGCTGTTCATCCTAAAGATAAGACTCTGGGGTGACCTTATGGCAACTTTTAGAATTAGATGACCTTTAAAGTCCCTTCCAACCCAAACCAGTGTATGGTTCTATGATTTTAAAGGAACTGAGTTCCACCAAAATCAGCAACATCCTCCTGACTATGCCTCTTGTTAATTAGACCAGATTCACACCTTTTGTGCAGAACAAGCTGCAGCCAATATTATCTTGTTTTATCTTAAACTCAGAGACTGTAGTCACACAAAGTAAATACGATCAAAAAAGCCTTTGTATATTGTATTAATGAATGCATCCATCTATAAAATTTTAATATTACTGATTACTGACAAATTACTGATTACTGACTAATGTGATGTCATGGAGAGGCCCAATAATACAATAGCTAGCTTCACAGTCTCAAGGTGTAATCTAACAGTTGACTTAAGTGATCGAAGAATCACAGAACCATAGAATGGCTTGGGTTGGAATGGACCTTAAAGATCATCTAGTTCTAACCCGCCTGCCATAGGCAGGGATGCCACCCACTAGATCAGGTTGCTCAGGGCCTCATCTAACCTGGTCTTGGACACCTCCAGGGATAGGGCATCCACAACCTCTCTGGGCAACCTGTTCCAGTGCCTCGCCACCCTCTGAGTGAAGAATTTCCTCCTAACCTCTAATCTAAATCTCTTCTCTTTTAGTTTAAAAACATTCCCCCTTGTCCTGTCACTACCTGATTGAGCAAAGAGTTGCTCTCCATCTTTTTTATAAGCCCCCTTTAAGTACTGAAAAGTTGCCATAAGGTCACCCCAGAGTCTTATCTTTAGGATGAACAGCCCCAGCTCTCTCAGCCTTTCTTCATAGGAGGGGTGCTCCAGCCCCTTGATCATCTTCGTGGCCCTCCTCTGATGCAGGCCTTGATGGTCTGTACTCAGCGGCTGTCATCCCTGTTCAGCTTGGAAACAAGGGATCTTTTTAATGCTGCTGATAGACCCTGGAAATGATTCTTCTTTGGTGGTGTTACATTTTGGTGGTATCTGTAATGACGTGCAGGCAGATGTTTTCAGAACTGTTGTTAGTCATTAAAAAGTAAAGAATCCATTGCTCTCCCCTTTACAGTGAATACATTTTCATGCTTAAAGTATTAAAAACATAGCAAAGGCAGAAAGGGAAATAAAGTTTAATTAACTGGAAGGAGAATAATTGTCTATAAGTCACTGTGAGTTTTTTGTTTGTTTGTTTATTTTGTTTTTGTTCTTGTTTTTTCCTGTTTCCACAATGCAAAGTTGCCTTCAGAAACATTTCTCTCATCAAGTTCTTTTGCTCACACAAAGATTATGGAGGGTTGCCCTCCCTTACCTTGTACAGAATCTAGGTCCTTCTACATCGAGACACCAAGGGCAGGGACTATACAGAAGCAAGCTGTTTCTTTAATTGCAAAAACAGATGAGTGAGCAGATCAGTTCATCAGGAATCAAATCCTAGTAGGTTTACATCAAGACCATCATCCCACAGCTTTGTCCCTGTTCAGAAAAGTGCAGAAAAGGGGGTGAGCAGCTCTACAAAGTTTGTTTCTCCCAACTGTTTGGACTTGCCTGTTCTGGAGCCCTTTTAGCAGATTAAAAGCGGCAAGACCTGCTGCAGCCTCTGTCTGACAGGCTAAGTGGTCAGGTCCACAGCAAACCAGTATGAGCAGGAGCTCCAGCCCCACTGTTCCCAATTCTCCTTCTTTAACCAAAAAGCAGCCAGCAGAGGATTTGAGGAGGAAGCCACTGACAGGTGAAGTCCAACCTGGACAGGTCTGCATCACCACCAGTGGAGACAGGACAAGCATGGGCAATGGTGACAGCCAGGGGAACAGCTTGTGGAACAAACCAGTGCCTGGGGATGGGAAAGCAGCAGCAAAGGGAGTGCAGGATGCAGCAGATCTCAGGCACTGATGATAGAAGGAAATGCAGGCAGAAGATGGTGTGAGAGACAGGAAAAAAGCAAAGTATGAGATCTAAGGACTGCTACAGTCCCTCCACCTCTGTCCGACTTCGAAAGGGTCAGGATATTTTTCACAATGAGATACAGATAATTAACTAGAATTATTTCTAATTTCTCTCTTTTATTTTTTTTCCTGATCTATCACTTTTTTTTTTTTTCTCCCTAATCATTACCAGCAAGACCAGAATTGGGCTCTCTGAATCTTAATGTTTTCAACATTAGGCTTCATCACAGACTTTACACAAAGGTGAATGCAACAGAAGCACCATGCCTTTAAGGACCACACAGCACAGTCTATCCTAGATACCTGGTATTGCAGCAGGGGGTGCATCATCTCTCACAACAATGTGGGAGTATTCTGAAAGTAACAGGGTACAGCCTGGTACCATATCGTTAAATATTAACACAAGCGATAACTGATTTACTCAAAGTGAGTCAACTCTTTCCTGAAATAATTTTAAACATTTGGGGAGGAAAAAAAAAAAGAGAGGAAAGAAAGGCATATGTAAAAAAAATCAGAATTTATATTTTATGGTTTGAAACAAAATGTTTTGTATCCAAATCTAAGCTTTCAATTCTTCCAGTTATTTGAAGCAATCAAGTCATTTGCATTCAAACTGGGTTACTTCCATGCCTTTGGAAAACAAAACAAAACAAAGCAAGAAAAACCTTCAGCCCACACATGATATACTTCTGAAATAAACAGTGTCTCTCTGGGCCTTCTAATTGCATAGTAGCTAACATCAAATTTGAAGCAGAAACAAGAGCAAGAGTTTATTTATAGAATAGATTAACGGTTACCTAGCTTTAGTCACACTAGTAAACACAATAAAATTTCAGAGCACATTTCTAAGAAAGAAAACAATAAAGCAATGCATTATGTTTCCTACAGCTGAGATCCTGTATGTGCTTTTAGTATGGATGAACTGGCACAATCAATAGGCTCTCACTCTCAATTACCTATTTATTTTTGCTGGCATTTGGTTTTCAGCAACCAGTAACATTACATTCCCTACACAATGAGGTTAAGTGCCTATATTTATCTGCTCATAATATGGAACTTTATTGTAGTTCTCTGCTTATTACTACGCAGAAAGGCCTATCTTCCACCCACTTCAGAGTTACATTTGCTGAAACACAGTTATCCAGGAAGCAGAAAGAGTTGCTATGGATATAAAACCAATTTAACAGAGGCTGTTGCAAAACCTCTACTAATTCATTTATTTATGGAAAAAAATATATATATATACATCTCCTCTCATTAAATGCAATCTGTATAATTCCTATTATGCAATAAAAATTCATCTGCTCTTCACTTCTTGTATAAACCTTACTTCAGCAAGAAATTCATCAGCACGCAGTCTTGTACCTTTTTTATGCCTTGTAATAGAATTTAAAATTAGAGCGGTGAAAAGGAATTCATGATTTGTGCCAACTTTGAGCACACCAGTGTTACAGTCCATCTATAAAACTGAGTATAGCCTTTTCCTGAAAAGGAAATCAAGATTTTCATTTCAGAAATCCAGATTTTGAAATTCTTTCAGAAAAATGTATCTTAAATATTTTCAGTAACTATGTTCATAAAATGAAACGGCCCATGTCAAATCTCAGGAATAAAGGAAACAAAGTATAGAATATAATAGGAGACAAGGCTGTGAAATAGTGAACACATTCCAACTCTGCTCGTCACAGGATACTTGTATGTTATACTTGAAAACTATGTGCTTTCAGTGAGGAAATAGCTAATTCTTTTTCAAGCTGGAACAAACTTTACATTTAAAAAAAGAGTTTCGGGGGACAAGTCATAACTAAAAAAAGGAACAGCTAGAATATCCTTTTGCTTTGTTTCAGCAACAGAGCCCTTGCAAACAGATTCTGCATAATGACAATGACTAGGACTATGTTAGAAGGACAGATGGAGCATACAGAGAGGCAAGAATTTCAGTGCCAAGGATCATTTGAAATTAATGTGGATGCTGTTACCAACAGTATAATTCTACTCTTAGCCTCATGAATTTGTTAACAAATCAATAATTACCAGTCAAACCGCATGTAGTACAAAACAGTTTACATACCTTATACCATCTGGATGTCTATTTACAGAGCAACCAATTTGTTGCTGTACCTAATGCTAAATTCACTACTGCAAGGTGATTTGGCAGAGATAGAGGAATATGAAGAATGCACCCCTCACATGAATGCTCTGAAAGCAGGAATAGATTGCAAAATTATTTAAGCTTGCAAAAGCTGCAACAGCAAAGGAAGAACTTCAGAGGCAAAGAGGCTGGGAGAAGCTGTAGGGGGCATTCTGTCCTCCCTCCACACTCTAGCCAAGACATGTGACCTAAAATATGTGTTCATAGTCTGATAGCAGCAGTAGCATGTAATGTCCTTGCCTCCATGGGATTTTCTTTGGATAGCATGGGGCTATCTGCAATGAGCATACAACTACCCTAATGCCCAAGATTTTATACTACCTTTTTCAACTGGTTCATAAAAAGAACAGTTCAATTTTCACAGAACTGGTGAGAAATTAGACTTACTGTTGCATGATTTATCTCATTTCTTATTTTACTTAGTTGTTAATTAAGAGATCAATAAGCAGAGATGATTATGCTCATGTTTTGCTCTCCACTACAGAAGTGACCAAGAAATAAATTCACTGCAGGTAAGGATGCAAACATGTAGTCACAGATCGTCCATAATGATGAGCACTACAGGAATCTGTGAAGCCTAATGTTGACATCGATAAGCACAGGGACTACAAGGTCAAGCTGCTAGCAATTTGAGATATGGTGGGCAATATCATGCGCTGTGTTAATCACATGAAGAAAGATTTCAGTAAGACAGTTCAATTCTGTCTTTCTTCTCCAACAAGTCTTCCCACAGAAGTCAGTGGGAACTGACATACATGCAGGGTATGTAATTAGATCTTCAATGCATAACTAAAAATTAAATATATTTATCTGAAAAATAAGGAAAAAATCTCACAAATGCTTCCTTTAGCATTTCTTGATTCTAGCCATCAAAGGAGCTCAGCATGGAAGAAAATACTCTTCAGTCATGCAAATCTCCCTTTTGAACAGAATTCAAATAGAGGGAAGTTATACAAATTGATGAGGAGATGAAATGTAAATATGAACTCTGACCCCTTTCTTAACAAACATGTCTCCAGTGAAATCAGCACAGGAGATGGATTAGCCAGCTGGAAACATGGCTGTAGTTAAGTGTATGATAAATACAGAGTATTAAATGTCCCAGTCTCACAACAAATGAATTAAATTTAATGTGCTATATAATAACATTCTTATCATCAACCAAAAGCTGTACAGAATTGCCTTGAAGTACACAAAACATATAGGTTGGAAGATATGATCTCTTAACCAACTCTTAAATTTTGATAAATTCAAAACCACAGCAGTCTTCTAAATTGGATCCAAAATGGAAATGGGAATGGTCTTTATCCACTTCCACAGAGGAAAAGACAGTGTTCCCCTCTTTTTCCACTCTGTCTCCCTACACAGTCATCAGTTTATGATCAGTAAAAAGTGCCCTCATTTCAGACAGGTGATCTAGAAGTAAAACTGAACCTATCCATGTCATCCAGGTATCAATAACATTACATAAGATAAACATATTTTTCACTGTATGAACTCTTTCTGGGGTTCATTATTTTGCTCTGTGACACATGAACCATTTCCTCGTAAGGGATTTTTGAGCAAGGATGTCCTTAAGGAAGATGCATCCCTTACAGAAAAATGGGTGGGAGAAGCAAGAGACAAGGGGCCACAAGTGTATAATTTTAGTGGAACATGTGAACAATCGAGCTGGACAATGCAAATGGAGGATACAAAGCCGAGAAGCTGAAACGTAACTGGAGAGATGCACTTGGTTCAAATACTGTGCAGTTCACATCTTACTGCCACAGTAGCCCAAATGGTGTTTGAAGAGCCAGCATTCAGGAAATGCCATTTATCAGCAACACAGACAATCAGTAGAAATTGAGCTAGCTCTCCTTTGCTCTCTTCTCTGCCACTAAGTCCAGAAATAAAGATGAGAAAGAGAGATGGGTATTCTATGACAGGCTAAAAGCAATGCAACTCCTTATAAATTTGCAGTATTACTCTTGCTTTATGTGGGGCCAATTAGGCCACACATTTTTCTGAGGTAGGGCCACACATTGTTCTAAGGTAGAGTTAATGAATTCACTGGAGGATTTTCCTCACAATTGCTTTGGTATCTAGCATGGGATAGGAATGCCCAGACTTTTTCTTTGACATTTACCTTCTGATAAGACCATGCTTGCATTATAATAAAGACAGTAGAAATCTCTAACTTATGAGCACTGTCAGGGTCAGCGATATTTAAAGAACGGTGGCATTGCCACCATTCTTTAAAGTAGCTGCATGAGAGAGACCTATCAAAATCCGAGCAGTTTGAAAGTGCCCTTGAAAGAAGAGTAGAAGAAACAAAAAAAAATGAATAAACAAGCAAAATAGTTCAGCCACTGCATGACCAGATAATAAAGATTTGAGTGTTTCCAGATGCAGAGAAGCAAATTCCACATTCAGAAACAGAAGCTGTGAAAACTTCCTAAAGATGTTTGTTATTGTAGAAGATACAAATGTATGAGAATTTAGGTACATAGGGAGAAAGCAAAACAGACATAAAAAAAATGGTTGGAAAAAAACAATACAAGGGTTAAAATCCACTCTTTGATGAACTTTGTTGGAACTACTGAACTATTTGAAGGTGTAGCCAAGATTTTACTCAATCAACAGTATTTTCAACTTCTCATGTTTTCAAGGCTTTACAGAACTTGTACAAATGTTGCTTATAACTGAAATTTTCTTGTGAAACAACAGATTCAATGACTGCTAGAAAAAGAAACTAAAGCAGACCAAAGCATATAGGACACTGCTTTTAAGGGGGGTTAATACATATGGAGGCACGGTGTATACTGCTTCATTCTTCAGAAACACACAGTGTCACAGTGAACACTACAAGTCTCTGAAGACACGTAATAAGTGAGTGACAAATTATCACTCTGAGAAAGAAGCTATACAAAATCAAGAGGAGCGATAGCACCCAAAGAAGCTTCTCATGCAAGACAGGAAAAACATTCACTAGAAGAACAAATTACTTGGAAAAAGAGATTAATCCATTTTGCAAAATTAAATGAACTGGACCATTTTTTCCCAGGCTTTTCTTGCCTGCTTACCTAATTATGTAATGTCAGGAGGAAGAAGAAAACCTAAATTATACTCAGCAAGAGAATGAAGGTGCCGGACAGGAATTCGTAATTGTAGACAGTCACAAAACTGTAAATGGTTCTGAATTTCACACACAGACACCCCAAACCAAACAACCAACAAAAAACTATAAGGTGCATACACTCCCCCACAGAAATAATTAACTTATATAACCCTAAATGAAATGGTTCCTTTTCCTATTTTGGTAAACACCCCTGGTGTTTACTGCTATCACTACTAATTATTAAATGTATTTCAGTGGTGTTTAGACAGCTTATGGCAGGATTAAAGTTCCTTTATTTTTTTGCTTCAGGCATTGTGGTTTACAACAAACAAACAATCAAAAACAAAAACAAACAAACAATACCCACCCCCACTCCCCAATTTTGATTAATTAATCACAAAACACCAAAACACCTGTTCTGCAAAGGAACAAAAACATATACCACAAAACTCAACAAGTATAACAGTAGTAAAAGGAAGTTTTACATAAACATAGTTACATAATTTTTACCTACTTAAAAGTAACATCATAAATCAGAGAAACATCAAAGATTGTTTAGTGGCCACATGCCTACTTGTTACTGCTTGACAGTTACTTTTGGTCTCATGGTTAGATTATGTCTTGAGGAGAATGAAGGTATGAGTTTATTAAAACCTTAACAGAAGAAGTTACATGTAGAGGAGAAACCTTGAAGACATTTGTGGGAAAGGTGGTGAAGGGGCAGTGGAAGCAACATGATCTTTGGTAAAATGGAAAGCAACATAACACGACTGAAAAGAACAGCAAAACAGCAAAGAAGTATAAAGCTGAGTTACAGAAAAGCTGTAAAAATCCAACTAGTTTCTGTAAAATTTCACTTCTAATGTGAATGTCAGTAACATAAATAGTTCTGACATTGATGGAAATCAAAAATTCTTTTCTAATATCTTTATTTAATGGGAAAGGACTAGGGTAACAGATATCAGAATGATAGCAGGGAATAAAAACTTTACATAGAATAGGACATTAAAATTCAAGTTTCTTCATCTGACTTATCTCCATTCTCAAGCAGAGGAATCTCTTACCCTAAGCTGGCAATTATCTACTTATAGTTTATACTCAGTCTAGGTCCTTATCATCAAGCTGAAATCATAACTAAATTCAGAATACTGGTGGCAGAACTGCCCACACAGTACATGAATCTAGGCTTATGCCCTCCAGCCCACTCCTCTTGTTTCTCATTAGCATACTTTGCTTTTCACAATATTCACAATGATATCAATTTGCAACTTAAAATACCACCTGTGCCAAGCTACATCTGTCACAAGTTCTTATCTGAACAGAAACGTCAGGAAGAGAACAAAGGTCAAACAAGATACTAGGGAAACTGTATGTTATCAGCCTGTCCTGATAGGAGAGCTGAGGTGGAAGTTCAGCAGCTGGGCTGGGACAGGAAAACACTGTGAAAGGGAAGCCAACAGTACCTAGTTTCCTTTTGTCTACTTTCACATACCTCACCACACAGCTAGATGCCAGGACTGACAGAAATCTGTGAATAAAAAAGTGAATGTATGTCTCCTCTGTCAAAGCTGTGTACAGAGTTGTGATGATGGTTTTTACTTTGTGCAAACATGGCCATGGTAATGAAGCCCTGCACTTGTAGCATCTCCCCAGTGTGTGTTCCATATCCACACATTTCATATAGAAGGGGTGGCTGCTTTGTATCACCAGCAAAGAGGAATGGAGTCTGTCCTCTCTGCGTGTCTACGCTGACATCAGAGCTGAGAGGCTTCCCTGTGTTCTCTGAAGGAGATTGCGCTAATGCAATCAATCCCTCACTGCAATGAAGATAGGGGTAATGTGAAGGGAGACATTTCTTGGCTCATTTTCCTTTGTTTTCTTTCCAAAGAAAAGGGACTTGGTCCACAGTCAACCAGTCCTCAATGGAATGGCAAAACACAAAAGAAAACAGATCACCGTGTAAAGTGTTTCTGTCAAATGATTGTTTAGAATGATTTCATGCAGGAACTTCCTTCAAGATTTCTTGCTTGTGATCAGTGTTTCACCATATATCTATACAAATACACACACACACAAATTTACATGCAACAGCAGAGGCTTGAACAATCTTGTTTTCAGTTATGTTACTGCAAATCTAATCCTATTTGTAAATTCATAGCAAAATCCTCCCTGGCTTAACTGAAAGCAGAATCAGAACTTCTAGTAGAAGTTTATGAAGCTCCATGTAGCCAAAACTACGTTTAAGATATGGAAGCAGTAACACAGATCACAAGAGCAAGAACTCATTATCATGGGTCATAACCTTCTAATGAGATTAGTCATTGATGCAAGAACTGATCAAGACACACCTATCTACAATTAGTAGCTAAGATTAGTAAGAAATGCATGGTAACAACAGCACCAAAAAATAAAAAATAATAAAAAAAAAAAGGAACTTCTTGTGATGACTGTACTGGTGATATCCCAGGTGGCTAGCCTAGGTACCAAGACAAAGATGTTTAACTAGTGTATGCTGCATACAGGATAATTTACACTACTGTTCAGGTTACCATCTAAGCTACATTTGTTCCTGTTTCAGGATCACTGATTCAAATTCTTGAGATTTCTCATTTATATCTACCATGTACTGTGCATTTTTATACATAGACACTAGGCATGTAGCTGTATTTATATTTATCCTTCACATTTATCAAATTCTCTGTTCCAGTCATTTCTCAGTCTCCACGTACTTTGCAGATCATTGTCTGTCTGACAAATTTTAAGAAGCCAGGCAAAGAATAGATAAGCTATCAGCACTGCTTACATCTTCCTGAAATAACCAAAACTTTATGAGTAACTTTTCATTCTTATTATTTTTCCATAGGAAAATATGTAATTTCATTTTTCTCTGCATAGCATTGACTCTGTATGACTTGGAAGATAAGGAAAGGAGGAAACACCCTCTCACAGGATGTCAGAAAGGAGTGCCTTCCATCGTGACTCCACAATTGTTAGGAAAATGTTGCATGACACAAAATTCAGAGACTGTTGCCAGGCCTCAGAATCTCCACAATGGAGTATTGAAGGACAAGCAGCTGTGGCTAAAGCTTGACAATGGGTTCACTGGTCCTAATCCCAGATAGACGGACAGAGTTAAAAAGAACATGGGCTAGGATGGAAGGGAAGGACCTCCTTGAGGAACTGAGCGTGCAAGTCACTCCATTTTTCAATGGAAAAAGAATTGTGCCAATGTGAGTGTTTTCCAGCTCTGGCTGAATGCCATTTCCCCTTGAGTCATCCCTGCTGACACAGAAATATAGCTTAAGCCCCCACACAAATTTTGGCGGTGCTTTAAAAAGGCCTGGCCTGAATAGTTGAACAGAGGAGTCTGCCCAACCTTCTATGGTATTGACCATGTTGGTGAGTAGAGTAAGAGGGAAAGAGTAGGACTGTTGCCCAGGTCAGTAGCCTCAGCTTGGAAGCCTGGTAAGGACTTGATAGAAGACACCTGAGGTGTGTTGGGGTGACAGGGTGCTGGATGCAATACAGTTTAAAACTTCTCCCCTTACTACAAGCCAGAATTCACAACTGGAAGAAAAAGCCACATTCTAGTCTGACAAGAAGAAAGCATAGTAAGATTTATGTTCCAGCTACAGCAAATATTTTCCTTATGTCTGCTACTGACTACATTGTACTATGCCATAATTGGGAGCCAAACTACAGATACTCTCTACTCACTGGGAACATCATGAAAGTCTGTTTAACACAGTGCATGAAATATGGAGAGTTTTCAAGTTCCGAATATCTTTGCCACAGAGGCAATGGCAGGCCATAAAAAACATTAAGCCATAAAAACTGCCTACATTGGCCTAATTCTGACATATGACTGACCAGCACATGTAGACTGCTGTCTGTCATTCAGGACTTCATTTGTTCCTCTCTCTGCTTTTCTGTTGCATAATAGTTGTCTTTCTTGGAATGAAATGTTCAATTAACAAGCATGAGCTTTTCAGAATGGACTCTTGGAAAATTTCTTGACTAATAAAATATAAAATGGACTCTGTGATAACTTCGCTATTAGTCGTTTGCATGTAAGTTTGTATATGTCATATTGCCATATCTACTACACAGGATACAGTTCCCTGTATACTGCAGTATAAAGCTCCAAGCTGGTGATAACCAGGCTAGTTTGTCATTTTTTAAAAAATTATTTTTCAGCGCTAACATCAATAGTGTGTGGTGTGTCTCTTTCTCATTCTACTGCAATTCAAGGACATTTCTGGATTTATGGATGAGTGTCTTTACCAGCCTATAATGTCTCATCTTTGTGTCAGATGGTTTATCTACTATTTCAGATACAAAACCATTTAATACTGTGTAAGAAAACTTTGGACTGTTAATACCTAATTGTAACAGAAATAACTCACCAGCTAGAAGGAAAGGAAAGGGAAGGGAAGGGAAGGGAAGGGAAGGGAAGGGAAAGGACAAAAAATCCACCACTAGCTTTTATTCTAATACGCATGTACTTAACATAAATTTGACTCCTCTAAGACCTTTGATTCAGGTTTGTGCTAAAGGCAGAATATCAGTTGAGAAGTACCATTGAACTGAGAGCAACACCTAATTTTATACACCCGCTAGCAACACTGTTACACAAAATTTTTCACAGAACCTCAGGTGCTGTAGTTGAATGTACGTAGCTAAATGAATGATAAAATCTCCACCTCGCCTTCCCTTACGTGATTCATAAAAGGCCTTGTACAGTCTTTATCTCACAGTCTTAGAACATATGACTACCACAGCTGCCTTTCAATAGCACCCAGGATAATCTCCATATTTTTTTTTCTTTTCAGGGTTGAGGTTATTTTAATTAAAGCAATAATAGAAATATAAGGAATTATTGATTAACCATTCAAAGCCTTTGATATCTGTGTGGCTGATTCTCTGTACCTAGAGGAGAACATTTTGGAAAAAGAAAGATTTCACTGTAGAAATTGCTCTGCTCAAGGTGAATAACAAATGTGTGAGCTGTTGTTTTATATCGTATTTGTATCAAATCATAGTGTGATATTTTTCTTAGTCTAAGATCAGGCTCCCTGAAGTAAACATAAGCATCAAAAGTTTAATATTGTCTGACATGAAAATGGGTTTCATAGTTTCATCTTTTTATCAAAAAAAACAAGACCTTGATCCTTTCTGCCTGAAGTTATACAGAATTAAGCTGTTGAGAACAATAGAAATATACCAGGTACCCATCTCGATTAGTAATAACTGATTTTCCTTAATTTTGATGCTTATTTTGCAGCAGAACCCCAAACTTGCTGTCTGTCAGGGGCAGTACCTGTCTGTGTTCAGTCATACTGGCACCTTTAAGAAAAATGTCAGTTAGCTCTCTCAGAAGTTAACCACCCTTCTAATTGCATGTTGCAACTCCTAGAATTATGTACAGAGATAAATATTTCTAGTATCACTACTGTCACTTGAAAAGACATTTCCCTAACAACAACAGATCTGACCCTCCACTCTGATAAAACCATTTCTGTAAAAACTTGTGGGCTGCTTAAACCAGCTTATTCAGCATTGCCACTTAACCTGAAGCTTCAGCTTTGCATATTTCCAGACAGTTTTGGACAGTTCAAGATGATGTACTTCATCATAGCATAAGTTCTGCAAAGCAATATACCAAGTCTGAGTATCCAGTGTCCATTAGAGAGCTGCAGACCTTGCTTTAACAGTGGTACTTGCTTGAGTAAAATGCTGCATGCCAAGTCAGTAGAAGCTCAGCTTGAACTCAGAAGTTTGTCTGCCACACACAGTACAATTTTAAATGTAAATTTTGTCTGAGCACAGATGAAATGTTAGACTTTGATAGAACAAAAAATGACAAAACATAAGAAGCAGGTCCACTGAAACTTTTTCTGACCTTTCTTTTTTTATTCAGAGATACCAGCTGCAAAGCACTGCTTTCATATTAATTCATTATATATTGAAAATACGCAAGCCATCTGTTTCAAAACATTAAGTGACTAGCTCAAACTTCCCAAAGAAAAGAAAATTCACTAGAACTTTTCTATTGTACACAGCTGTTACTAACATAAGCTGATTCACTATGTGTTTCCATGTCAGTCTCTACGAAGTAGTTCGTAGAATGAAGGACACTGTATTGTAAAAATGATGATCCTGAACTAAAAAGAATTTCTACCCACAACCTGAGCCCAGATAATCAAGTGTCTCATTCACATTAGTAAAATATTAACAAAGGTCATCGGTTGTCATAGTAAAATGAGCAGTTGCACTGAACGTAATTTCATTTATGGAGGTTCAGAAAATTGACATAATGGCTGAGAGAACATATAAATAACCAGAATACAGCATTTCAGACCAAAGGCAGCAACGTCTCCGAAGGGAGCATTGTATAGGTTAAGTTCATCTAGAGGCACAGCAGAAACTGGATTTTGCAAAATAAACTGAGAAGCTTCTTTTTAGAAAACATTTCTGAGAACGTCTGAGAGATTTTTTACCTCTGCCTTTAGCTGTGTTTGCAATTTCTTTAAAAAAAACATGTGCACTGGAGGCTGTGCTAAGTGCCTAGGAATCACTCTTATCCCTTTGGCTGTGCTATGTACACTTGCTAACATTTTGCTGTTCTTCCCTGGAGGAAAAGTGGTTGAAAACAATCAAAATATTACAGATGAGGTTTGGTACTTCGGAGGGATCTTGGGATCTGGTGTATTGGTGAGTATATAAATTCAGATACTACAGTCTTTTTTGTACCACCTAAACCATGACTTTGCATTGTTGAATTTTCTCAAATGCAGGCTCCAACACTGCAAATTCTTCTTTGATAAGCAAATAAGTTAAAAGTCACCCAACAGTTTAGCAATAAGTTACTTAGTTTAGTGTTAAGGAAATAAAGACATCGAACTATTGTATTTAAAAGCAATTGTAATTATAATTCATCCCAACTCAAACTGTATTTCTGCCTTTGGTAGATGATCTTTCCTGCTTTGGTGTTTTTGGGCCTTAAGAATAATGATTGCTGTGGATGCTGTGGTAATGAGAGCTGTGGAAAGAGGTTTGCGGTAAGTGAGAAGAAATGTGGCAAAAAAGTAAAAGATGTATTGTTATCAATAAGAATATATATATCTTCTGCTCGCAATCATTGAGAGACTAGACAGATGTTCCCAAACTGTAAGATGCAAAGCCTTGTCATTTGGCTGAGTGCTTAAAGGTATAAATAGCAGATTGTCAAAATTGTGTTGTACCTTTAATGTTGTGTCACAGGTACCAAATCTGTACTGCCTTGATATACTTAGCAATCACAACATACTAACAGTTGTGATCACAATTAAAATGAATTTCTGAAAGATCTGCACTTGGTTTTGCACAGCATAACAGTTCTCTCTTTAGCCATTTTTTTGCTGGCAGTTTTAAAAATTACTTTGACAGTTGTGCATTATATTCCCAGCTGACTGCAGGGTCATGCAGAAGGCTGTGAATATCTTAGGTTCATAGGAAACTTCAGGTTGGAACAAGCCTTGGGAATTCACCTAACTCAACATCCTGCTTAAAGCAGTCAGCCCTAAACCAGGCTCCACTTTGAACTTACAGCTTCCTTTCACACCGCAAGTGAAAAGTTTCAAATGCCTTTAGCCACTAGTAAACAACTCAAGCATGTTATTTAAAAGATGAGATTAGATATAAAATAGGCATATTTCTCCTAGAAAGTCTGTCCTTCTGTGATAAATTGTTTGGCACAAGTAGAACATTACATTCTTTTATAAAGGAACAGATTTTCACTTAAAAAAAAATGGAACAAGAGTCATGGCTGTGAGATTAACAAAGAGCCTTCCCTAAATTCCCTATGGTGCTGTCTTCCTGCAATCCCAAGAGCAGGTGAAACTTTTTAGTAAAAAAAATGGAGGCACATATTTCTCTTTATCACACTGCATTACCAACTTTCTGTCAGCAGTGAACAAAGCTTAGCTTTCAAGACCGCATATAACTCAGCATCTAAGACACCACTAATGTTTTGCTGCCAGACTTCCACTCACCACCCTGCAGTTCAGAAATTCAGATGAACTTGGAGAACATCTATAGAGACAGAGGTGACCCTCTGAGCTGTGTGTGCTCTCCGCCTGTGGTCATGCTGGCACATGTAAGATAAAGCATATGTAAGGATATTGCTGTCCATACAGCAACCTCCATTCTGCAGTGCTGTACCTTGCTGATGAATCCTGCTAGTGTTGTAGCTGACTGAGAGACTGGGAATATTAGTACAGTCACAACACTGTATTAAGAGTCCTGGTGGCCTTACCACAGCATGACTGAGAACTGAACTTGCTCTTGTGTTTTAGCAGAAGTATCATTACTATGATGTCTACTACATTAATATAATTTTTGTTAGCCTCATCAGATATGCCAACACAAAAATGCATGCCTGTCCGTGTTCATGAACCATTTGGACAACTCCCTCATTAATAGCCTTTAACTGCCAGTTAGCCCTAAAGTGGTCAGGCAGTTCGACTTGATGATCTTTGAAGGTCCTTTTCAGCTGAATGGTTCTGTTCTGTTCTATCTCAACACTCACAAAAGATCCTTGTGATGACATCTGTATAAGCACTCAGAGACTGGAAAGTGCATTTTTTTTTCCCCCACCTATATCACTTTCATCCAATAAAAGATATCCCCTGTAACTACAAACTATTATGGCTACCTCTATCTACAAAAAATTAAGGTTTGAATTTTAAGTGCTTAAAATTAAAGTAGGGCATTTGGGATATATTTGGACAATTTGCTTATGTATTACTGTATGTGAGAATGTACTAATGGAATGCCAGAAAAATAAGGAGAGCCTTCTATTAATTCCAATTACAGCACTAGAGCTAATGGCGATAAGTACCTGTGAGAAGATAAATACACTAATATGAAACCTGAAGGGAAGACTCGAGAAGGAAAAATACAATTACTTGGTCCAAATATCACCAAGATACCAAAGTTAACTTGTAAAGGGTACTGTAGATATATTTTTTTAATGTTTTAAGTGGTCCAGTACTTCAGTCTTGCTTATAATCTTCTGTGAAAGACAGCTACTTCAGTGAAACACTGTACCTTGAACAAAGAAAAATCTTCGATACATACTGTATAAACGGGAAGAGTGCCATCTACTGTGTAGATACCAGCTCCATGAATCTTCAGGCAAATAGTGCCCTCACCTAACTCTTTCAAAACTTCTAAATACCAGTGCCGGTATACATTATATATTTATCATGCAAATGCAAACTAAAACATTTCAGCTGTTCAGCAGCTGACTGTTTTGACCATTAAGAGCTGAGCTTAGAGAATGTACCTTTACATTAATAGGGCACATTTAATTGTTTGAATGAGAATAAAAATAACACCATTTTTCTCTGTCAGATGTTTTCCTCTATAATATTTGCTGCAGTTGGAGTTCTGGGAGCTGGATATTGCTTTGTTGTGTCAGCAGTAGCCCTAAACAGAGGCCCTAAATGTAATGATGGAAACCAGTGGCTCTATCCGTTCCAGGACGGGTAAGACAAGAAAACAGGGAATAAATAAATAAATAAATAAGATTTAACTTTGTGATACTTTGTGATATTGTTAAACTTCCAAATCTATTGTATAACAATAGGAATTTTACTATTAATCTAAAACAGATGCTCTTTGAAGACCCAGAAATGTACAGCAATACTAATTAAGGGACAAGAACAGATGTGTAAAGAATAATAAGACCAATCAAAACTACTGAGTTTCAAAGGAGCCAGTAAAGAGTACAGCCCTCTAGTTTATTCTTGGGATTATAAACAGTATTCGAGGATAAATTCAGTCCACTTGATTAACAGTGACATCTTTTATTGTAATACAATGTTTTTCAAGTAATTGTTTATGCCATTTTTTATCTTGGTTATGGAATTTCAAAGTTGTCTCTTCCTCCCACTACAAGTAAAACATGTTTGCTATCATTTATATTTATCAATTCCACAGAGATGGCATGAATGACAAAATCTAATGCTGTAACCAAATAAAAGCCCGGGGTTTCTGCTAAAGGGGGAATTACAGAAGATGCCATATTCCTAGGGAAACCCTACGATTCTTCCATGTTTTGTAGGTCCATTTAATACACCACTAGATGTCAGCACTGCTTCGTGCAATAGCAGAACTAAACCGACAGTAGGAAAGCCACTTGACTTCAGACAAGATATTAGTAGGGATGAACATCATTTTGGCACATACTTGGCTATGGTTTGGTAATGTCTTCCTCCCAAAATACCACGAACGATTAGATTGTATCTAGCATATTATTATCTTTGATTGTACCTTCTCTTTTCGAATCAATTACTTCAAAGGATCTAGAAACTACAACAAAATAATGTTCTAAACAAAATGTACTTGTGCTGTAATGTGAATACTTTTTTACAATACTGAAGGTAACAGAACTTCAGTCACATGTTACAAGAGCCACAGCTTGTCAGCCATAACAGGTCACCTCTTTGGGAGCTAACATCATCTCCATAACTGTCTTGTTTCCCTTCTGCACAGGAATTATCTAGGTAACCACACAATATGGGCTATGTGTAAGTCACCTGAAACTATAGTTTCTTGGCACCTGACCCTCTTCGCCTTGCTGCTAGTGATGAGTGGGATCCAAGCAGTGCTCTGCGGTATTCAGGTTGTGAATGGACTCTTTGGAACAATCTGTGGGGACTGCAAATGCTGCGGATGTTGTGGGGTGAGCAACTGATGTTTTTCTTTCATTATTTTGTGTCCTGATAACAGCTATATATGCACTTGACTGGCTGACAGTTTGAAAAACTAAACGAGCCTTCATTCAGCACTGTGATCATGTTTTCCAAAGTACAGTTAAAACCGTACAGTGCTGTCAGGTGGCGAAAATATGATCTCAGTCCTTATTTGTGGGGTTTATCTGCCAGCTTCCTGTAGCCACTGGAAAATAATAAAATCCTTTGGAAGTCACAAGAACATTACCCACTAAATAACCTCCATATTTTTGATCTTCCAGGGAGATGGAACTGTCTAAATAATATGAATAGTGCAGAGAACCTTCTCCTCTTGGGACGCTCCCATCTGAAACTGCTCTGGAGAGCAGCCCTCAAGATGTGTTGCCTCTGGCTAAGAAGATCAGAATGAAGGCCACTTCGCTCCACTGAAGTTACGAAGCCCTGACTTCCCTTCTAGCTAGCCTTCCTGAAACCCCTCTTCATGGAATAAAATAAGTGAAATTCAACTCTCACAATCATATTTATTTTTGTTAAACAGCTTCCATTTAATATTTTGCCTGAAAATACTCTTTTTATTTTTCTCTCCTGAATCAGATTTCTAACTTTGGATCACAAAACAGTGCTGGTACGAGTTCAGTTGTTATACAATTTCATCTAATTTCTTTTGAGATTTATCAAATGGCAATGTCACAAACAACTGTAACTTCTCATGATTATGTTTATGTACATGGAAAAGCAAGGACTTCTCTCTTCCAAACTGCTATAATTAAAACGCTTTTTATAAAGAGACTGTTACAAAAAAGATTCATTACTGTCATGGTGAGGTCTCTTTTCTTGACTGTGTCTCACTGATGGGTGTATTTAGCAGCACAACTGTGCCTGTAAGCATATGGTCAAAGCAATAGGCTGAAGAATAGACCGCTGTGGATCTCTAGTTGGCAGCATTATGAATGAGCTTGGACACCACTGTACCCGGCTTCAGGAATTCATTGAGAAAGGCCAATGCACAGCCATTTCTTAGCATGACAGGGTTCTGACTTCTTCCAGCATTTTATTTCTCTGATCCATGATCAATTTTCCTGCTGTCATCCTTGAAGGAGGAAATATAACAACACAGCATGACTGTAGAAGATGAAACTGAAAACTGAGAGTATAAGGAAATTTTGTAGAGAGACTTTCCCAGAGTACTTCCACAGACTGGAATTCTTTGTATTCCAGGGACATCCTGAGAAAAAGGTTCCATCTCTGTATTTAACTCTTCTTGACAAATTTCTTCTCCACAAAGCTGTCCAGTTGTTTCTTGAATCGCAATATCTGAACTTCATGTTGTGGGAAGAACCTCCTTTGTTGTGACTCTGCTGTCCGGTTATTTCATTTACTGCCTCCTAGTTCTTGTCTGCAAGAAAGAGTATACATCTTCCCCAAGACACCTAATTTCACAGGTTCTCTCATATCTCCTCTTAGTTGTCTCTTTCTTACCCTGAGCAAAGTTGGTTTATTTATCCAATCATACAGAAGTTGTTTCACTTTTAAAAATTTTTTTTTTAATATATATTTTTTTAATCTTTCCCCATTATACTCTGAGATAGAAGGGACAGAGCAGCAGCATTTCTGGTAGTCATACTGCCCTAGCAAATTTATTCCATTCTTTTTAGAAAGAACTATTCTTTTAAAACTTAAAAGAGAAAAACATTTCCTTGAGAAATCAAGAAGAAAATATGGGGACTGAAGAAGACACATATTTTTTCCCTAAAATTTCCTCCTGCAATAATAATTCTGTGCCCTGTGCTCAGGGGAAAAAAAAAAAAAGTTTTTCATGCATTCTCTATCTATGCTAGAGATGTACAAAGAACTTCACGGATTTAAAAGCAGTAAAAGGTGGTGAACATTATGCACAAATGCTAAATAGCTAGATATATACAAAGAGTTACATTAATAAAGGCAAGGGGGCCTTAATGATACATTGTGCAGGATGATTAAAAAAACCCACAAACTCTTTAGAAACAGCTGTCTCTCCCACCTGTTCTACTGCATTGCTAGGGAATTTGAGAGTACACTTTATATCACCACCCACTGATGCAACCATCTTACATTTACTCTTTCATCTGTGGTTAGCAGCTGTCCTGCACCTCATCTTGCATTTGTCTTGTTTTATTTATATGAAGCCTTTGGGAATATGGAATGTTTTAGCATGTGCAAAGGTCAACTGTTATACTGAGTAGAAATCCTGGTTGCTTAAAGGAAAAACACTATTGTTTGTGAAATCTCAGTGATGCATCTGTTATTTGAAACTTTATTATTCACTCAAAAACCTGGCTGCTCAGTGACTTGAGTGCTGATAACTCTGATTACAACATCTCGAGCATGTGCATGTGATTTTAAGCCCGAACATTTCAGCTTTCACCTGACGATACTGGTGCCCCTGCAGGGCTAAATTGTGTACAATTGGAGCTCTCTTTATTTATTGTCTGCAACAAATGGCTTGTAACAAGATGATCATTAACCACAGGACAGTGTTGCCTGTCAGGGAATGATGCTCTAGCTGGCAACTCTTTGCAAAAGATTTGTTTCTAAAACTGGGAAATAGCATACACAAAGTTTGTGCTTCCTTTAAAATGTTCACATCAGCTGGGTGCAAAGGATGGTTTCTAGCATCATTCTATCCTTGAACATTCATCACCTGTCCTTAGTTCATCTTTAGCTTCCCCTTAATGGCTTCTATGTTACTCACCGTAACTATCAACAAGGCAAACTGTTGGTGCAGCCTGTGCTGCCCAAGAGTGGGGAACACTGATTTGTTCATGTCATAGATACAGGTGGGTTCTTTATCCCAGAGACATCACAGTGATGGACATGAGTGAAAACCCACTTCCTCCTCCCCCCCCCCCTCCCCCCCCCCATATTTGTGCTGCCTCCCTCATGCTGTGGTTCCATCTTTCTCCCTTCTCCATGGGCAGTTATGAGGCTTGGCAATGCAAGTTCCAACGCTGAAGCTGAAATGAAGCAGACACTGGGGATGGGAGTGTTGGTTCAAGCCTGCAGCTGACACCATCCCCACAGGACCCTGTGTGTCGCAGCCTGCTGGATAGAGCCAGGCACCAAGAACTTTGGGCAAGGGAAAGGGTGGCATTTACCAGTACTTGAAGAAGTGCACAGGTGCACAAGAGGGTTTTACATGGGCTCATGGCACCTCTCAAAGAACTGAAGGGAGTGCTGTTAGTTTGCTCCAGAAGTCTTGCACTTTTACAAAAATTGAGAAGATAATATGGAAACTCTGCAAGACACAGTTTACAATAATGTTAGTTTTTAGAAGGAAACAAAACAAACACCCTAACCACAAGGTCTTGATTTTTCTGGACTACTGCATTTGAAAATAATAATCACATCATAAAGAGTTAAAAGACAGCTGGGGGAAGGGACACACATTACTGATGACAGAGGATATTGTGAGCTTTGAAGACAAGGCAGAAAAAAAGCCTAGGAAAGATTTTAACTTAAGCACTGCACTGAAAATAACATTGTCAGAATGCCCTCCTGACAGAACTCTATGGAGACCAGTGTTAGAAGTAAAGCTCCAAGAAGCCACATGCACACTATTTATTCACCCAGTAGAAAACTGGCAGCGAAGTCTTCTGTAGATGTGCAGCTGTTGGTGTAGCCTGAACAGGCTTTCTGAACTCATGCAGGAAAAAAAGAGAACAGAGGGCCCACCAGTGGCACTGCTGCATTAAATTGTTGTCTGGGAAGGTCAGACTATTGACACTCTTCCTGCAAAATGGCTGGGTTTTTGAATTCATCACAATCACAGGAAGTTCCTCCCTAATGAACAGTTTTATTATAGCTCTTATATGACAGGACACAGGGAGTGGCAATCTGCACAGAACACTGCTGACCAAACTGGAAGGAAGGCAGAGATAACTTACCAGCTGTGAGTCAGCATCATTATGAAAAAACTGAATGACCTTTATAAACAAACACACACTCAGCAATTCTGCCAAAGAAACCTGATTAATATGCCCGAGTAAATACCCTGTGAATTAAGAAATGTTTCTTAAAACAGGTTCACAATCTAATGCAGTATTATTGCCTAGGGACATGGTATATATCCACACTTATGTTCTATAAAATTACATACACAGAAGACTCTGGTTCTGTAGTTGATCACCTAAAACATCTCTTTAAGTCTTCTTGAGCTGCATCAGCAAACTGGAAGATACATATAAATCCTCTGTAGATTAACATAAACTTCTTAGTCCTTCAGTGTTAAGAAAAGGGGCCCTGCTTTGCTGCAACTGATAGGGATAAAATACAGAAAGACAGCAAAGAGTCTAATTTTGGATAAACACTCATTTTCAGTTTGGAGACTAGATTCATATAATATCATGTACATGAAGGCCAGGCAGCCCAAAGTAAGCTGATAAAAAATTACATTTATATTTACACCTACTAGATGTAGGAGATCCTCAGAAGTCTAAGTGTGATGCATCCTCCATAAAATGGGTGATTTCAGACACTATTTCTGAGAGCTTTGGTGCCTGTACATAGCATACCAGTTGGCATGGTCCTGCCTTGGGAGAGTGCTTTCTCTCCACCAACCAGTTCATTTGCAAACGCACAACAATGAAGTAAGTGTATAAACAAAGTATTCCCATTTCATAAGTGGAAAGACTCACTCAGAAGAATGACACGAACTGCTGAAGCCTCAGTAGTGAATCTGCGGCAAAGAGAATGGTTTCTTCATTTTCCCTGCCCCTTGCTCTTTGCCCTAGCCTGTGGCATATGCCATACATAACCTTATTCAAAAGCACTTTTTCATCCAACTGGAAAGCAAGTATTTCCCCATATTTTCTTACCCTAAAATGGGTGAAATGTTTTGGCTATTTCTCATCTTCCATCCTTAAGTTTTTTGTTTTGTTTTGGTTTGGTTGTTTTTACGAAGTAATACAACATTCCCTTTGGCACAAAAAAACAAACAAACAAACAAAAAAAAACAATAAAAAGAAAAATTACCATGTTAAAATGGAACTGTTTATAAATATTGCATGTACTATTTACTATGAGGACTCTAACTAAGAAGCTGCAAATAGTTGTCCTTCAATTTTTTTTTTTAGGTTAAAACTAAAGTAAAATAAATGACTACCTTTAAATTTCTGTTTGGTGGAGGTTCCAGGGCTTTTTCACGTAGTAAGCAGAGGATATTGTTAGAAGCATTCTAACAATTAATTAGAATAAATTGTGTTAGGGAATGATTCTAGGAAGAGTATTAAGTTTACTTAACAGTGACAGTTACATTGAATCTCAAATCACCTAAGAGCCAAATACAGACTGAGTGTATTTACAAGTGTCATTTTTCTACACGATATAAGAATTGCTATATAAGTTAATCTGAATGTTGCTATTTTAGGCAGTAGTTGTACAAAACTATTCTCAGGTAGGATAAAAACACTAAGCAATAGACCTGCTTTCAAGAGTGTATTAGATTACTACCTGTATGTGGACATAAATCACAGCATGTGTTTGAGCACAGTAATTTATAAAATATACAGTGGCACACAGCTGATGTCTTGGGAACCCCAAAATGGCCATATTGGGTCAGCCATCTATGATTTCAAAGACTTTAAACCCAGAGGCTGCATGTAGAATTGATGGGCTTAATAGCCATAGGTGGGTGGCCTTGAATTGGGCTCTGTGGGAACCCCTTTATGTGTGCGTACATTGACACATGCTGTAGAGTGGATCTATAGAAAAAAATCAGTACCTGAGGCTCATTGTCCATGCTACACACATTTTGGTGGCTTTGTTTCAGATTAACTCCAGCTTGGGCTGTTGGCCTGATTTAGTTGTAAGGGCACAGTCGATGCACTCCTGAATTAAATATTCTAGATAAGTTAAATTTGAAGTGAATCCCATTAATGCTTTTCAAGACAGCACATGATGCAAACAAAGTAGATAGTTGAGAGATTCACTTCAAAAAGCACTCTCCTGATCCAGAGAAAGGTACTAAGGTATTTGCATTCTACAATTTAATTACATGCTATGGGACAAAATCCCCCTTTTTTGTTGTCTAAAATCTACTACCAAACAATCAAATTAGGTGACTTTCGTTCTTCATTGTCACCTTCCCACAGCATTCATGTTAAGGACCTTCATAGCCTTGTCTAATATTGAAACTGTGTCATTATCTCTGATCAGATTGATGGCATTTTTTTATAGATTTATAGAGGAACATAATTGTATTTCCTCTTCCTTCACGTAATAAAGTATACAGCTCCATTATTTGCAGTTTTTAATTCTTCTGATAACAAAACTAATCTCTTGCAGAACTAGACACAGTCACTTCCAAATTTCTTTACTAATCAATAATGGATACTTCAAAGCACAGCATTATTTATGCCTTGTTAGGCCTAATTTTTCCCTTAGACATTACTGCAAATTTATTAATACATTTCAAATGAAATAGAATGAGATACAATGCCATGTCATTCTCTATTACGGAATACTTCCAAATGTCTTTGTGATAAGATTTAGCCCTCAATACACTGCATAATTTTATATCATCTGTAAACTTTTCATCTCACTCTTCACCTGTTTTTCAGATCATTGCAAGTATGTTCCATAGCATAACTCCCTGTGCAAACTGTGGAAGAGACTGATACTACCACTTTTTGAGACAATATATCCTTTCATTGTTGTTATTTACAGTGTTTCAAATCAGTCATCAATTCATAGGTGAATATTTCTATTTATGGTGTCAGAGTTCTGTTTCTGCAGCAGCCTTTTAAAATTTTATTGAAAATTTGAGTACACTTGATTGATTGGATCTCATTTTCCGCATTTCAACTCTCATTAAAAACATTAGGCATCAACAGACTCAAGTTTAGGACATCCTCAGAATTATTCTTAATGTAGAATGACAGTAAAGAAAAGATATTCAAATACAAGCCCATGATATTTAGGTTTCACGGCTTGTTCCTAGGAAAGAAGACTGTAATTTTCTTTATGCAGAATTTGAGAAACTTCTTGTTCCTTATCAGACTGATACCAATGCACTATTTAAGTCCTCCAAACAGAAATTAATGGCAATGGACTCTGTGCTAACTTTTCTGCTTACCGAAAATTTTATTAAACAGATTGTAACCAAACCTTTGTGTTAGTGAATTACAAGGGACCACAAAAAGAAACAATTAGTGGTGGCACTGGGGACATGTTGGAAGTATTACAAGTAAAACTGTAATTGTAACCGACGTCCAAAACAACTACTATTAAACTGAAACTGTAAAATAACATTTCTTTTGCTAAGCACCAATCATTTAATTTAATGTATGTCTTTTCCACAGAACAGATGTCTTTACCTTTATACAAGCACATACAGTTCTCCAGGAAGCATACAGTAAAATCCTCCAAGGAAAAAAATTAAATAATTTAATAAACAAATATGTATCCAGAATTTTAAAATTCATTTTATTTTTCAGGTACAACATCAAAGAAATAAAATAATAATAATAAAAAACAGATTCAAACCCTCAATACAACAGTTTGATCTGATTGCTTTTGATACATACAATCGGTTGCGAGGTACTGTAAATTAATAACAAATATAACACGTCATATAACAAAATGGAAAAAGTAAATAAAAAGTTAAAGTATTAGCATGTCCATAGATGCACTATATTAGGAAACAAGTTTATTTGAACGCTCATGTTTTTCTGTATTCAAAATAGACATTTTAACCCTCTCCTTCCCCCATATAGCATTTGTCTTCAAAAAGCCGAACCCATTCCCTCCCCAAATTACATTCTCATGGTATTAATAAAAAACAAACTGTAATTAACGACACTCCATTACTCTGTATCATCAACACTTCTGTATGCCCCCCTCAGTGATGGTCAACAGTGCAGCTATACAGCTGGCACATCTACTGCATTTATTCTACATGTAGATGGCATACATTTAGTGAAGTAACTGTTCAAAACCTGAAATAGTACAGTAAATATAGTCAACAAAAACTTAAGTTTCAGAAGAATTAAATGTGCTTTGAATAAAAGTTCTACCATAAGCCTGTTTAAAGCCAGAAACTGTTTTTAAAAAAGAACTTAAAATAGATTTTGCTGTTGCTGTGCTTCATCTTATACATCCTCCCCATTACAAGAAAGAAAAGCTTACAGTATAAATAATCACTTTTAATTTAACCATGATTTGGCTCATGACTGAGTAAAGATCCGACCTAAGATTCTGGTAGTTGCTTTACACTGACAATGTCTCACATAGTAGTGATAATGTTTCACATGGTAGCACCTTCTTGTTGTTTTATTACAGAATATGGAAAACACGGTTTCAAATTTTTTACTTCCTTAACTTTTTGAACCTAGACACCTAACCACTTGAAACACTAATGAAAGAGGAATGGAATTTCCAGCTTTGTAACTCTGATAAACGTATGTGACTTTAACAGAAAACTGTATCAGTTTTCATTGTAAGAGCTGTCACCTCCATTTGATGAGAATCAGTGTAGCCAAACAGAAGCCAGTACAGGCTAGCTAATTCACACCAGATAAAATCTTGACCTGCTTGGAATATGATGTATTATGACAAAACTTAAATTTACAGTAGTACTGACTTACTAGCAAATTAACAAACTGCATTTTCTAAATGTAATCTAATGATGTGCCCTACCAACTGAATCATACTGAAGCACTGATCTGCAGCTATTGTAAATTGTTCTAGCACTGATGTCTTTCAGTCTGTTAGGTAGGCCAATAATGCAGTGCTGAAGAGCTGGCCTTACAAGTTGGCACCACAATCAGATGCCAAAACATCTCCAATTCTTTCACCACAGTCTTTCATACAGTGAGTTATGCCAAAGAACAAAGCAATTTTTCACTGTGGCTGACAACCTGAAGAAATCCTTAAAAGAGAATAATCATAACTACAGCAACATTGGTCAGCCCTGCCCGGTCCCTTGTTTGTGGAAAAGAAATTTCTGTTACCTCAACAGCACTAGCAGAAGTTAAAAAAGAAACAAAACCAACCAACAAACAAATGAACAAACAAAGAAGACCCACTGAAAGAATGAAAGAAACACAGTGACCATTCAGAAATTAAATTCTGTGCACACACATCTCTGCTATCACATTGCATTTTATATTAAAAATATATATATATACAAAAAGAGCTACTTTTCATTATGTAATACAACTCCATGACTGTAGGATGTTGCGTTCCCTCTCCTTTTTCTAAATTTTGGTGTGAGCATTTTAGGTTTCAACTTTTGGTATAATGTACACCTACACCCATCAGTTGGTCATTTGCAAGGTAGTTCACTGTATCAAGTTCTACCATGTCTTCTACTGAATGTTGGTGACTTATTTTCTGTGTATCCCATTTTGCAGTGACCCTTCCCAATATGGATCAAATTTTGTTACATAATCATTCTACTTCTAAGCCTTCTCATGCTCCCATAACTTCATCTCTGACCTTTTCACCTACGTTCATCCCACCAGATGGAAAAAAGTCTTTAGCGATCGATACTCTAGCTCATTGGTAATATCTTACGAAGTGTTGTTAGATCTGAAAAACACACATTTACACTGAGTGCTACATCTCTTCCTCTCTCTACACAGCCTAGATTAAGCTCAGAGAAAAGTTTTCACGCCTTTCATAAAAAGACATTTTTCAATATAAAAAGCTTAAATTCATAGATTATAAATAGTATATCCTCAAAATATTTAAGAATTTTAGGACTTCATTTGCATTTCAGGGGAACTGGATGCTTAATGTCCTTGATGCCTTCTCAGTCCCAAACCTCTGAGAAAGAAGTATTTGTAGGATATACAATAGGTAGAAGTGCAAAGAGAACATTATGCCTTGTGTCCTGTACACCAATTACAGTAACTGAAAGACTTAAGAACTATGCAACTTTACAAGACAAGTAACAATACTGCTTAGCTTTGCCCTGATAAAGTTACCATCTTTTTTCATGTATACAACTACATGTACAGTTTGACATTGTCAGTTAAACACATTACTGAAAACAGTATGAGCAAACACTTTTTCCCACTACATATGATATTACCAAGTTGTGCCACATTTTTTTGTCTTGATTTCAACAGCAGGTTTTTGCATTATTTGCCAGATTTTTATACATAAAATTGTTTGTTCATGTGTTAAATTACAAAATTGTAGTGTTTAATATAATAAACATCAAAATCTAAGATCCATTAAAATTGCTTGTTTGTAACACATTATTTTAAAAAGTCTGCAGTTAGTACCAGTCTGGTTTATTTTACAACACTATAGCAGTGTGAAACTATTGCTGAACAATTCTGGTACTTTAAAAATGTAAGCATATTTACTATCTGAAAACTATACAGTAATATACTGAAAAAAAATAAACTGCAATAGTACTGTTTGTGCCTTTACAAATATATAATGAGAATTACTATGGCTGATACGGATCAGATTTAAACTATAGTCCACACAGCACAGTTTTGCTAATAATAAAAAAATATTTTTGAAGATTAAGGAAGTTGATAAAAAAGCCTCTGATAGTATTGTCATAAATATAGTAATAAAACTGCTTACATGGTCTGTTGCTGTGTTGGCTTTCTGAACCAAGTGACCTAGTAGTTAGCTTTTGTGATTCATTAAGGGCTTGTGATGTTAATCAATACCTAGAAGATCAGTCACAGACATGCACAAATGACACCAAATTTCTGTCCTTAAAGTGAAACATTTCTGCCTGATCTGAAAAGTAAAAGAATTATACAAATGTGTAAACTAGTGTGTGCTCTTCTAAAGAGGAAGAAATATATATTTATGTATGTGTATCTATATATGTATTTTACATTTAAGTTAGTGTCAATCAAATCCAGGCAGAGATTAAACTAACAAAAGTCATTAAGGCGGTAATCTCTGAGGATTTTGAGATATTCTACCTCTATCTAAAGAGGAAAAAGAAACTCTGAATTACATTATAGGCTGAATCAGCATTGAATAATGGATGACTACAGCCATGTAAGGAAGGGCTCATTTTTGTTGAGTACTGACTCCACATCGTTCAGAATAGGGATCAAGTCTTCTGACTCTAATGTCCCAAGATCAACATTTGTTCCTGGAAGACAGTCGAGGAAATCAGGGAAACGTGTTTGTTGTGTATTTATGTTCATCGTTGTCTGTGCTATAGTTTCTCCTGGGAAAAGTAAAGAAGAATTTTTATACCAAACCCTTCTTAGAAGTAATTTAAAAAAACACACTTGATACAAAAATTAGTGTCCCCTTTTCCCATAAGCATTTAAAATAATGTCTATCCTCTACAAACGTTACCTTAAAAAAATATACAATTATAAAACATTACTAGCTATAACAATACATTATTAATATCATTATACTTTAAGGTAAATCAGGTTATTCTACCTGTATCCATCTCATCTACGTTGCTGAGGAAATCTTCAGGTGTTGTTGGTATACTGTAGCACCCTAATCCCAAACCACTGTCTGTACTCTGTTCCCTGGAATGGTATGGCCCACTATAAATAGAAACAGAAATTGCTTTAGAGAGACAACTTTAAAAGTGTAGATTGTGTAATAAAGAGGACGTGAACTTGCCTGTTCAAGAAAGGATCAGATCCATTATTTGTAATAGGTCTCATGTCTTGTGTCATGGCTGCTGTGCTCACAGCTGTCTGAACTGGGGTCATGTTTTCCGAGTCCATGGGAAGTTGCCTGCACAGTGCAGCTTCCTGAAAAGGCAAATAAATAAAAGAGAAGGGTTATTCCAACAGCTCAGAATCACTGCAGTCTCACATAAGAGAACATGCAATATATATACATCTTTTTATTCAGGAAAGTAATTCTAAACAATATAACTGATGACACCTGGCCACAGAGATAATAGCTACAAAGTCAAATTACCTATGTTGTAATTTAGGACAACTTGTATGTTGCCCCAGCATAAACACTGATAGGTATGCACATTACCACCGATTATTAATTGCCTGTCCACACTTCAAGGGCCAGCTAAATCCAATTGTGGGTTTTCACATGTCTACTAGAGCTGTGCAACATTCAAATGACAATTTCAGTTTGCTTTTCAGTGAGGTTAACTACTCCGAGAGCTGGAGTAGAAATAATAAAAACATTTAAAACATCAAATTTAATCTCTCATGTGTCTCTTCTAACATCTTACCTTAAGTGAAATTGCTCTCAGTATAAACTGCTGGGCAAGAGTTAGAATTATGAAATCACAGAATATCCCAAGTTGGAAGGGACCTACAAGGGTAGCTGAGTCCAATTCCTGGCTCCACACAGGACTAAGTAAAAATTAAACCCCATTTCTGAGGGCGTCAAATGCTTCCTGAACTCCAGCAGGCTCGGTGCTGTGACCTGGTCCCTGGGGAGCCTGTTCTCATGCCCAACTACCCTCTCAGTGAACAACCTTTTCCTGATATCCAGCCTGACCCTCCCCTGTCCCAGCTCCATGCCATTCCCTCGGGTCCTGTCAGTGTCCCCAGAGAGCAGAGCTCAGCGCCTGCCCCTTTGCTCCCCTTGTGAGAGAGCAGCAGGCCACCACAAGGCCTGCTCCCCTCAGTCTCCTCTTCTCTGGACTGAACAAATCAAGGGACCTCAGCCGCTCCTCATACATCTTGCCCTCCAGACCCTTCGCTATCTTTGTTGCCCTTCTGATGACAAACTAGATGACATAATTTGCTAGATACCAAAGCAGAATAATCCAAGTTGCAACCATAAAGTACTTATCAAATTAGAAGAAAACCACTGCAACCAAGAATTTAATCCAATAACGAACCCTCTGCCTAATAATAAGTATCTGCCTAATGATCTGTCTCTTGTATACTGTCTTAAAGATGACAAATGAGCAATTAGAGCCAAAGGAAACTTTTTTCAACTCTTCCTGAAAGATAAATCCTCCTTGTATCTCCACATGAAACAACCATGACATCTAGTGGTACAGAGTTCTAATACAAATGTTGTTTGGCTCCACAGAGATGTTCCGAACATCCCAAGACCTTAAAAATACTGAAGCTGTATCAGTAAACCTATTTCACTCAACCTAATTATTATTATATATTTTTATGAAATAAGGAAAATAAATATTTTATTTAAAGTGTAGTAGAAAACCTTTCTCTGCTGAATCAGTCACTCAATCACTCTCCCAAATACAGAAAAATAAACAATTTTTTGAGGCTAGAATGTGATGTTTTACTATGTTTGCAATTGATTTGTTCACTAACGAGGACCAGTCTGGTCTCTGCATGAATAATGCAGCCATTATTCACTGGGAACTAAAATCTATTGGTGCCCATTATCATAATGCTTCATTTATAATCAAATTGCTAGTAACTCACTGATAAATAGTAATCTCCATTAGATTATGTAATTATTTAATAAATGCTAAGAATACACAGACTGAATAGTTTTAACAGTTTACGCATGATAGCTTATGTATGTCAGTTTCCCAAATGACAATTCTACATTGTCAATTAATAGTGATGTTTCTACTTGTAATTAAATCAGCTGGAGTCTGTGAAAATATACAAATCTCAGAAAGTGGGCAGACCTGCTTTTTAAACTGTCTACATGAAGATGGTGAAAATACTTTTTTAAATATAAGAAGTAAATAGCAACTGCAACAACACAAGCAAAACTAACATTAGCAAGACAGAGAGAAAGAAATAGAGAAAGACAGAAAGAAAGAAATACAGAAAGATACAGGAAGAAAGATGAAAAGGAAGACAGTGAAAATGATGCAGGACATACTTTGCTAAGATTTTTTTTTGTTAAAAGTCCAATCCAGAGATGAAGTTAATGTCTTTAATACTTAGGCATTGCATTTTCAAATCTTACTGGACAGAGTTCCACACTAATAAAGGTAAGAACGGAACAAAAAGAAGAAATAAAAGCCTTTCCCCTGGTTTGACAATATGTAAAATACGTGTTTGTTACCACTTGGCTGTCATTTCTAAAAATCAAATGCTATTACTAAAAATAAAGTAATAGAGAACATCTTGGTCAAGATCCAAGTATTTGTCTCTTTCAGAATATAGTGACTATGTCCTTATTTGATGGAAATGATTATTCTTTTCTACCCAGCATGTTAGTGCACTGAAAATACTGCTCTAATACCATCTTTTTTTACTGTAAGGGTTATAAAACATTAGAATGGGTTGCCTAGAGAAGTTGTAGAGTCTCTGTCCTTAGAGATATTCAGATCCTGACTGGACACAGCCCAGAGCAACCTGCAGTAGTTGATGTTACTTTGAGCAGGGGAGTTGCACTAGATGATCTCCAGAGATCCCTTCAAACCTCAACGATCCTCTGATTCTACAAAAGAAAGAGTGACCATGTGCATACATATATCTATCTCTTTAAGATTTTGCTCTTCTGCTTTGGACACTCTTAGTATTTTCTTGCCAGCTATCATGGCATTTATTCAGTTATCAGATTGAAATTCAATTGTATTCCTCAATACAATTGCACAGAATCGAACATAAGCCTAAAAACCTCTTGCCTGTAGGAGGTTGTTGAAAATCTTTTCTGTAGCCAGCAACTTCTCAATGGATCATACAGTACAAATCAGTGTCTCAACCTGGTGGGAACTGTGTGTGTGTTGGGGTTGGGCTGGGGGGGGGGGGGGGAGCTTGTTAAGGTCCCTGCTCACAAAAAACAAAAAACTGAACCAACAATATACTGATCAGCAAAATATTAAAGCTGCAACAACCCAACAAACAAACAAGAACCTCTCTCCCAGTATTCTGACCTCATAAAGGCATGTCAAAATGCTTTGACAGTGGTTATTCGCAAAATCTTTAAAAACTTCAAAGCACTGCAGTGTATTGAATTATTTACTGCCTCCAAACACAGTTCTGATGTAAACCCCTTTTAGGCTGTGTGCCAGATGAGTCTAGAAATTCATTGTCACGTTTCCTGGAACCCTCCTTGGCAGAATTGAACTGAGCTCTACACTCATGGCACGGTGTCTGAAGTGAGTTTACGTTGCCAATCACTGTAATTCCTTTTCTGCCAGCCCTCATACTTATGGCAGAAAGTAAAATACCCAGGTATCACCTGTGCCATCAGTGATTCAGACTATGGGCCAACCAGTGAGGTGGAAAGAGTGCAGCAGGGAAATTGTCCAGGCTGTAGCATCCAAGTGACCTTCTACTCTTCAGCCACAAAACAGTGATTAATTTTCATCTGTGTCCCCACACACCAATCCTTCTACAGCTGCTTTTGAGCCCCTGTACCTTTCCAAACACACATTTATGGAATAGGATCAGGGGATTAGAAAGCAACCTATGAGAAGCGTTGCCTTTCTGTGACTGTCCTTGCCCTTCCAGACAAGCTGAAAGATGGCATTTGTACACGCTGAGAAGAGCGCTTGGATATCTTTCCTGTATGACACTTCCAGAGATTTTTTACTGAAATCAACACTAGTCACTTCCACTTCCAAGAAGGCTCTTGGGCAGCAAGCAGATTTCTTCCATTTCCTTTGGAAAGCTGAGAAAAACAAACCAGTAAGAAAGAAAACTCTTTCCGGAATGACAAAACTGAGCAAAGAAACTTTTAAATGGAAGTTGAGTCATACTGGCTTTCTGAAACACAACGCCCTTCCTGCATGCACTGAGTTTGCTGTTCTAGTGACTTTACCAACTAATGCAGAGAAGGACAAAGCGGTAAACAAATCCCCTAAGCAGAGTGCCTCCAGAACCACATGCTCCTTCAGGCTGGGTGCGCTGCTCCACCCGAGCAGCTGCAGCCAGGAGTGGCTACAGGGAGCCAGCAGCTGCTGCCAGGCTGAAATCGGATTTGTTAAAGGCCGGAAAAATTCCTCCCCTCTTGCTCAAGCTCTCTGCACCTCCTTGGAGTCGCCTAGCAGCAGTGCGCACTTTTAGTCAGCATTTTTCCCTTAGATAGGTCACACTAAAAAAGCAAAAACAGTAGGGAAGGGTCCAGCTCCAGAGTGATTTGCTACATTCTTCTCAGATGCCAGGGTTCACTGCTATTCAGGCTAATGGCAGGAAATGTACAAAGTTCTGTCGCAAAGGATAGACAATACATCTTACCTTCCTTGAGTGGCAAATATGTTGTCTCCAAGAACCTAAACCAGTTCTGAAAATTTTAGTAATGCAAAGTGATACTGTCCTGCTTTATATAATGTGTATCTTAAACAAAGAGCATCTGTGCAGGGTGTTACACAGCATAATAAGTTGAAGACTTCATTAAGCACAGCACAGCTGCATAATGTTGTGCATGTATTAGTTTCAAAGTAAAACAGTCAGCAGGGCAGGGAAACCAGCCCTTGTGTTAATGGTTCAACTGTTCTGAAGCTTAATTTGCTCTTGCCCTGGAGCAAAAACAGGGCCAAAGAAAGTAGAAATAGCTGGCTGCATTATTAGCATGATGACAATATGACTAAACTCATAGCAGATTAGGACCACTGTCTTCCCACGGCCAGTACTATTATGTTCTGAGCTCTTGATAGTAAAGAATGTATGCGCAAGACTTGGGATTACTGATCAGGTCAGAGAACACCACCTTGAATGTAGTTATTCTGCACACACACGTGATATAATATAATGTAGTTCCCAGAAATTAAGGTAAATGGAAATTGAACATGGGCACAAGACATTGGTGTCAGCACAGTTTTTAGACTCAGGTCTGAACCATAAAAGTCAAATTCAGCCCTGAGACAAGTAGATAAAAAATTTCAGAGACATTAACGGACTTGTATCTGCCTTTCACATGCCTCTTCAGCAAGAGCACTGAGCACATGCTTAACTTTGAGCATGTACAAATATTCACCAAAGATGCTGGGAATAATCACATGCAAAAATAGGTAAGTGTTTCCTCAGGATTTATAAAAGGAACATAATTTTATTTATTTTCTTTTTTTTCTTATTTTCAAATGCAGTTAGATAGTGCCATATGGATTCAAAAGCTATAATAGAATTTTTGTTAATTTTGTTAAAGAGAATTTCTTTAAGTTCTTATACATAAATTTAGAGGAAGGAGGTAAAAGTAAAAATATAAATGTTGCAAATATATTTTTGTAAACTGTTTTTACAAATATTCTCACTAAAATTTTTGCAATTCTGCCTTTTTTTTTCTTTTTTTTTCTTTTTTCAGAGAGGAAACCAAAACACTGGTCACTAATTCAAGGTTTTCATGACTGCTGCTTCTAAAATAAAACAAATTATTTGTGAGTATATTTCCCTTTTGATAAATCTGCTCTGATCATCTAGATCTCTACTTCACACCCACAAAGTGGGTATGTCCCCCTTTCTTTGCTACCCTACAATGCCTTCCAGAGGTCATTTAGATGTTCCAGTCTGTTTTCAACACTGATATATTTTTTTCTCACTCATTCTCCTCCAACTTGTCAGAAAAAGAGTGAGCATCACTCTTCACTTACTTGTGGCTACCCATCCTTTACACAGACTCTGCTACTCTCCCTTAAAGGTCATCTAAGTGTGAGGATTTTTCTTACGTTTCTTTTTGCATTCTACAGAAGTCACTAGCATTTCCAAAAATTACAGCAACTTAAGGTACTCTAACACATCAGAAGAGTTCAACCTATTGGCATCTTTAACCTGGTCACAAACATGCTTTTACGTGCTGCCAAGACTGGTCACACTGTATTTGTAAATACAGTATAAACAATTGTTACCCTGAAATGACCCAAAGGCAAAAGAGTTGCAGACATGAAACAGTAATTCCACAGAATTATTAATTTCATAGGGGCTGTCAGTAAGGACGGGTGACCAGGACGGACTACAGAGACATTGTCCAAGCATGTAAATATGACATCAGGAAAGCTAAAACCCAGTTAGAATTGAATCTGTCCAGGGATGTAAAAGACAACAAAGAAGGGCTTTACATATGTGACAAAAGGAAGACCAGGGGAAATATGGGCCCACTGCTGAATTAAACTGGCCACCCAGTTACAGAGGACCTGAGAAAAGTGAGCTACTGAATACCTTCTTTGGCTCAGTCATTACCAGAATGACTGGCCTTCAGGAATCCCAGGTCCTGGAGAACAGGCGAAAAGACTGAAGCAAGGCAGATGTACCCTTGGTGGAAGAGGACCAGGTCAGGGAATATTTATGCACGCTGGACATATTAAGTCCATGGGCCCTGAGAGGATGTAGCCATGAGTGTTGAGGGAGCTGGCAGATGTCATTGTGAGGCCACTCTTGATAAGCTTTGATCAAACATGGTGACTGGGAGAAGTGGCTAAAGACTGGAGGAAAGCAAATGTCTCTCCTAACATCAACAAGGGCAAGAAGAAGGACCCAGGAAACTACAGACTGGTCAGCCCTGCCTTGATCCTTGAGAAGATGATGGAGCAGCTAATCCTGGAAAACATTTCCGGGCACAAGAAAATCATCAGGAGTTGTCAGCATGGATTCCCCAAGAGGGTTATACTTGACCAACTTGATAAACAACTATGATTATGTGACTGGCCTGGGAGAAAAGGCGAGAACAGTGAATATTGTACACCTAGGCTTCAGTAAGGCTTTTGACACTGTCCCCTATATTTTCCTCACAGAGAGGCTGTTAATGTGTGGGCTGGATGAGGTGAGGTTTGAGAACTATCTGAATGGCTGAGCCCAGAGAGTGGTGACCAGTGGCATGATGTCTAGTCAGAGGCCAATTTGTGATTCTGTAATTTTGTGAAAGTCACCATTTTCAAAGCTACTTGGACCTGTAATTGTAGCATTTACAAGGTCACTGGCCATAATGGTGATATCCTTGACAAAATTTACTTAGTTCACATTGTTCCTAATGGAAACAGGTTATTTATTTTCTCTAAGGAAGCTGATTAATATACTGTGCAAAGCACAATATCATCAGTAGAGTGGTCCCTAGCAGAAAAAAAACAACACTGTTTATTTCCTTAAGGCAGTGTGAAGGAAACTACCTATCTATTTTATACAATGTGAGTCATTATACAGAGCTAAACCTTATGAAATAGAAAAATAAACAAAACATCTACTGAAACACATCTCTGAAAAGTCTGCAAAATTGAGATACTCATGTAATATATGAATGTGTTTTTATTTCAATTAAAGGTAATGGTTGCAAATTATAAAACTGGGATCAGATTCAAGAACAATCCCCTATGTTCTGCCTTATCTTCAATGAAGCATGAACACGGTCTTTTACGGAAATCAAAGTAGACTGAGAAATAATCAGTGATAGTTGCTCTAGATTTATAAACAGCCATTAAACAGAATTTGGTCTTTACATTGCTATCATAGCAAGTAAGAAACAGTTCAGGTCTGTGACTCTTGAGTCTCTTTCCTTATACTTCATTTTCCGAGAACTGCTATATGACATTTTGTGCTCTGCTCAATGCTCTTTGAGAGAAAAAATGAAATGTTCTCTGTTCACGAAGACTCTATTTATATTAGTTTTTTGGTTATCCTTACCTAAAGCAATGTTTAACCTTGACATAAATTAACAATGCTACTAATTGTACCTGGTAAAAATTTGGATGCATCGAACCAAAAGCTCTTGAACAGAATAGAAGTGTATCCTTGGTGTTACCTGTCGCAGTAACTCCTCCTGACGCATTCTAATTCGCTCCCTCTCCATTTGGATTCTCTGAAGCCTCAACTTCTGCTGCTGCTGCTGCTGTGTGGTCAGTGCATTGGGCATGTTCAACAGCCCTGGCTGTGGGGTCTGGGGAGGACGACTTTGCTGTGAGATGGCTGTGCTGGGTGTTATTTGGTGCTGGTGATTCATAACTGTGGGAAAGAAAAGAAATCAAGTCCGATTAAGAACGATTATACTTTAAGGTAACAGAATGCCTAGGACACATGTTGCTCATCTACAGTGAGAATAGCATTATTAGAATTATTTATTTCTAATGACTGAGAGAACTACTCTACCTGGCAAGATCTGATACTAGTAATTGCTTAATAATTAATCTGAAATATTTTATATGTGTATAAAACATAAATACTTATGATACAGCAAGTATTTAAAGTCATCTCTTGAGTAATCTGATCCAGTGGAAGTTGTCCCTGCTCATGGAAGGGAGGTTAGAACTGGGCGATCCTTAAGGTCCCTTTTAACTCAAACCATTCTATGATTCTATGATCCTGGTATGTTCAAATATTTACCTAATGATAGGTAGTAAATGATATGCAAACTTTTTAATTGAAAACTTCTCTATAAATGTGTGCCTATAACATGCAGTGAGCTAGCTAGATGTTTTTGGTAATCATGCCACAAAGCCAAAATAATCAACTGGCACCTTCAACAGGAGGTATCACTTGTCCATGGAAACAGAAACACCCCATCTCTCTAGAGATGTTTCCCTATTTGTGGTGGAAAAAAACAGGAGGAAAATGAGACAAAGCAGGATGGCTGCGCAGCCTCTTTTGTACCTCCATTTTATTGATAGTATGTGACAATGGATAGTATTGGTAGAAAGAAAAGCAAGTTACTCTAAGAGTTAGGTTTGATTGGACCTCCATTTTATTTTTGAGTAAAATACATCAGTTCTCAGCAATGCAATACCTTTTGTGAACCATAGAATGAACAGTTCTTCTTTTCCTCCTCCACATTTCCAGTAAAAAATAGATACAGTGCCTAATGATAACAAGTGGTAGCCCCATACTGCTTTAAAATTGACATTTTTGCAAGGATTCTTTCACTAGTGAGGCAATAGTATAATTAACAAAGCTCTTCTCTTTTAACAAGAACATCCCAGATACTAAAATACTTCCTAAAAAAGGTACAATGTCTTTCTTTCCAAAGGACCACGATTTGTATCTTCCTTTTTGTCTTTCACTCATTGCTCTTACCATATGAAAACAGAAAACTCAACTCAGTTCTCTGCTTCTCAGACCTGGATATTTATGTTGTGCATATCACTGACCTTGAAGGATACGGTACAGCAAGCCCTCTTGAAAGTGTGCATTGAAAGAAATGGGTTGATGATTTTAAAGCCTGGATCAAATATATGATACCCATACAATGCAAAACGTTGATCTTAAGTCACTCTGCTAGTCCCAAGTTAAAAATTAAAAAAAAAAAAGAAAAAAAAAAAGGAGAGAGGTTGACTTCTTGCTAGTCAGCTTTTTGCCAAATCAGGTGTTGTTTGTTTTTCTGCAATTGGAATAAAGCAGGTACACAGGCTTTGGGCCAGCATAAACTTTGCCTTGCTTCATTTGACAAATTTATTGACATGTGCTCACATAGATCTGAACTGAGTTTTAACTTCTGGGTGATCCAGCATCACATAGGTCCAGCACAATGGAACCACTTGGGAGTGCAGCTGCATGATATTTTAGCTTCAGAAGCAAATTCAGCTAAAGAAATAATCCAAGCTAAAAGCAGCTCTGCCGCAATATAACCTTCTTACTGATTCAATGTATGTGTGGCCCACAAACAGCTGCATCCACACAAATGACATCATGCTTCCACATGAAACCTGCTATCTGCTATCTGCAACTGCTATCACCTCTTGCACATTCAGCTGCTTCCTCCTCCCCATGTTATCCTTTTTCTGGGCTGGCAAAAGCATTTTTGTGGCCACACAGCAAAATAGAGTTTGCTTGGAGATAAAAAGAAGGTATTTTCTGGCTAAATCAGTTCCTAGCAAAAGTCACTGGGTAGTCACAAAAATGCTTATGCTCAAGCAACATAAGAGTGCAGGTGACAAAAATAAACTGGTCACAGGGAAGAGGGACAACTGACAGAGCCAGCACTGATTAGTAACTTTTCTGTGGCAAAACTCCCCAAAGGCTAGCAAACTGCAGCACTGAGAGGGAAAGGTAGGAATGAAAGCTGGATGCAGGAATCAAACCACTTTTGTAATGGGAAAACAATATATGGAAGCACACTTTGAGACATAATGGGTTTAGTCTTATTCTCATTAAAATAAATAAGAAATATTGTGAGTAGAATTATCTAAATTATGTCAGTGTAAATCTGGTGTTAAATTTCCAGTACCATAAGCACTTAGGGATTTAACTCTTCTTGCATGCATAAGCATGTGTTTAAATTTTTGGCATGTCAACGGTTGAGTGACAGGACAACCATGCTCAGAATCCAGGCTGGCTGATGGAGAATCACAATGTAGTAAGTTCTCCATAAGAAAACTGTTTCCATCTAAGTAGTACATAGAAATGATAGAATCATGCAAAATTAAGTAAAGATTAATAGCCTGTACGGTGTGTCAGAGCTAGAGCTTGAGTTGTCATGGCTACTTGTCTTGGCTATCTGATGTCTTTGCTGCAACCCTAACTCTTAGAGTAACTTACTTTTCTTTCAACCAATACTATCCATTGTCACATACTATCAAGGAATTACAGGAAGTTTAGTACAATGAATAAAGCATTCCCACACTTGACATTAGGAGTGTAGAAATTAAATTACACTGAATTGCCTACAAGTTAAGTATGCCATTAAGTGTGTGATCATATTTCTAAGAAACAACAAAAATCCATTCTACTTCCAAGAAAAGGGACTTACATCATCTGTGTTTGATAAAGCTACAGCTATGGGAATTTTTTAAAAGTTTCAGTACAGGAGATATATAGAAGGCAAAGGACTAGGTAGGAGCGATCCTCAGCCAACTCCACCACCTGCATTATTTGGCAATGCTCCTGTTTTCTGTCAGTGCCTTTCTTCTCAAAGGTTTGTAGGTCTAAAACCTCTGGACATAGGTCCAGAGAGAAACAGCTCTGTTCTAAACTGCCACTAATTGGAATGACTTCTAAAAAGCCATTGAGTTGAGTAATAGGGACAAATTCACCAGATGTCATTTGAACCTGCTGACACCGCATTTTTCTCCAGCATACGCTGCTTCAAGAAAAAAGGGGATTCAGGTAACTCTTCGTTCACTTTCAATACCAGACACCTACCTTAGCAGCAGACGAAACTTTATGAATAGACTCAGAAACAGCAAGTATAGAGAAGTTATGTGTCTGTGCTTTCAAATGAGTACAGATAGTTTTGTCAAGGTATCTCCTAAAGTACATGTATGACAAAGTCTATCTTAAAATGTAGCATTAAATTGATACAGTGATAAAATCACTTTTCTTTTTGTTTTTTCAAAACCAGTTAAATGCACAGATGTTAAGGCCCAGGTTTTGATCTTATTAGCCACATAACAGCACTGTGCCACTTGAATTATTCTTGAGTGCATCACGATCATGTTCCATAGGCAAATTTAGGACCCAGGTGGTCTACTTTTGCAAAGACAGATCTAGTTTGTATGTGTGTGCATGGACACATAATGCAAATTAATCTAACCTAGCTCAAAACAAATATTAACTGGAAATAAAAATAGTGTAAAACTGAAACTGTTATGCAACTCATTATAGAAAACAAAATGAAACTAAAATCTGGGACATTCCGCAGCACTTTCCACAGCAACTGCTGCTGCATTCAGCTGTTCTAAAAATATATCTGAAGGGTCAAAATGTTACTTGTACAGTAATAAAACAGCTGAGTCTGGGAATGAACTGATGTGTAATTAAATAACAGCAGGTTTGCAAGTGTTGTGCTTCAGTTCAACTGAAAGGCAATATACATTGTTATGAACAAGCCTTTAATGTGTTAGGTTTTAGAGCTTTTCTATACCAGCAGTTCAAATGCTATGGCATGTGGAATGTGTCTTCTGTAAAACAGCCTGTACAAATGGTCTTCCACACTTCTGGAAAGCACTGCTCATTACCTTCCTGGGGGCTACTGAAGCCTGGGTTATCTGAGATGCAACATACCATCTTCAAGTTGAAGCAATTCCACAGGATAAATCATGAGGGCAAAGCCATGCTGTGCATGGAAGTTGAAGAGCTTGCTCCCATCCCTCTCTGTCAATAGCCTTTGGTCATAAACTCCATATAGTTTGTGGACTGGCAAATGCCCAGCAGGCAGCAGACAATCCTTTATATGTGTCATGTGTCCCAACTCACTCAGTTCCTTGCAATACTCCTCATTGTGCAGGAAACCAGTTGATTCACTGTCCTCACACTGGTAGAAATTTTTGAGCTTGAGTTTGTGTGTGAATATGCACACAGGCTTGCTTGCATGTGACTGAGGTGTGTGTGACACTAACCAATGATCTCGCCAGAATGTTTGTTCTCCAGAAAGAATGTTTTGCAGAATGTACTCTTGAGGGTACAGGGTACAAGAAAAAAGTTCAAAAAGCTGTTTCCTGCAGAACAGCCTTACTGCTGCAATTGTGCTAGACAATACTCTGCAAACATAGATTATATATATATACATTGATAAAGACTTCACTTTGTACACAGAGCTGAACACAAAAGACAAGAATGAGTAAACAGAGAAAAGATGTTATGTTGCTGGGAAAAGTGTACAAAAATGACTGGGACAGTATTACTGGGTATAATCTCCAGAAGTAATACAAATGTACTAGATATACTACAGAGACGATAACTTACGGGTAATCTTACATACTGGAAGAGTCCCTGATTCAAGACAGGAAACATTCATTGAAAGCATGACTGTGGCTCTCACAAAAGACTGCTGACAGAAAACAGCAAAACGTCTTCAAGCACACAAAAATTTAACTGAACCATCCAGGAAACTGAACAGAACAGTAGCAGCCAGTAGTGCAGAACAAGTATATTGGCTCCAGCTAAAGGAACTGTGAATTAAGAAAGAGGAAGTCAGTCTGACAACATTGTCCTGTAGGCACAGTGTTAAAAATTCCTATATTGTACACAGCAATCAAAAGACTGAGAAACAGAAACACTTTAAATTTTTTGGTGCCAGAAATACCCTGGGGCATCTCGTTGCGCAAATATAGTTGTTGTTGGAATCAGTCATTTTCAATGGTTTGCTACTGCACAAGCAAGTACAGTACCTCTGATATTAAGCAACCCAAAGACACGCTATGGGCCCCCAATTTACCCAAGACAAAAGTTCTTTTTGTTCATAGTGTTAAGAATCGCATGCAGCATTGATAACATCCAGATAGGTCAGGAGTGAAATACAGTGAATTTTCAAAGTGCCAACCGTAAGGTTTATTCATGGTGCAGATTTATTTTATTACTTCTGCAGATCAGTACTAGCCATATCTAACAGGCATGGATTACTCCTGTGCTATACCTGGTTTGGGTCTAGAAAGAGCTTTATTACCTGTAGGTGGTGCAAAGCCCACACTAGTAAATCTTTCCAGGGCCTGTGGAAAGCATGCAGACATATCTAAACTATCTTTGCAATGTGCTTCCAGAATCAGAAGTTCTGGAGAGTATAGCACAGAGATGCCAGTGTGTCCTTCAATGTGATTTCTCCAGAGGCACATAGATGTCATCTGATCCCCAAGTAAAGCCTCCTGGAACCCACAGACTGCAGCGCAGAGCCACCCACTTCACTCTGTGGAAGTGCATTAGCAGCAGCTTTGAGAGGACCATAAGAGACTCGGGCTAGATCTTCACACAATTTCAGATTTGTGGTTCTCTACATGATGCTCCTAAGTTAAAGATAGCTATACTACATGAATGCAGACAGGCTTGTGCTGAAAATTGCAGCTTCCTACATCAACAGCCATTATATGTAAGAAATTCTGACGTGAGAAAATCAGAAGACCTAAAGAAACATCCAGGTCAAAGAACATAAATGAAGTTTACCAATGATAAGTGATCTTTCCAGGTTCCCTGCAAACTTAGTGGTAGCTGGAATACTCAAGATAAATGATGCACAGAAAGGAAATGCCATCATGTTACAGACAAATCCAGAGGCAACAGAGAGAGGCACTGGCAGTACTAATGCAAAACTTCCAGCTCTCTTAGTCTTCCTAAATGAACTAACAGCCCAGAAATCCTGCAGTTTGGCAGAGCAGTTAAAGCTACTGAATGATCCATCAGAAAACCTAATGCAGTAGTGCTGTTCAAGCTGCAAACAATACCATTTGCCACTGGAGTTTTGACAGATGAAGAAAGGGTAAAAGGACTTCCTGGTGGACTGAACAATTCCATTACACAAATAGTTGGATACAAAACTGAGATGGTTGGCAGAAATGTGCGTATGCTGCACATTGCATCTGAGTACATGGGACAAATCCAACAATTTGGAGTTTACTGGGCAGGGGTTGTTCAATGTGTTCTGAATGTGCACTAAAACCATCAATGGCTTTGAAAATCACAGTCACCCTCCTATGGTGGGTTGGCCGCCCCCAGACAGCAACTAAACACCCACCCTGTCACACACTCAATCCCCAGCGCCACACAGCGGGGTGGGGGAGAGGATCGGAAGAATGAAAGCACGAAAAAATTGTGCATTGAGATAAAGACAGTTTAGTAAGTGAAGCAAAGCTGTGCATGCAAGCAAAGCATAATAAATAATTTATTCAGTATTTCCCGTTGGCAGGCAGTTTAGCCACTTCCTAAAAAGGAGGGCCTCAGCACTTGCACAGGTTACTTAGGAAGACAAATGCCACAACCATTAATGTCCCCCCGTTCCTCCTCCTTTCCTTAGCCTTTTATTGCTGAGCACAAGGCCACACAGTATGGAATGTCCCTTTGATCAGTTCAGGCCAGCAGAGTCCCCTCCCAGCTTCTGGTGCATCCCAGCCTGCTGGTGGTGGGGCAGCTGTGTGTGGTGGTGGGAAATAGAGTGGGGGTAAGAAGAAAGCCTCCATCCACACTGTGCAAGCTCTGCTCGGCAACAGCCAAAACACTGCTCTGTTATCAGCACTGTTCTGGTCAGGAATCCAAAACACAGCATCATACCTGCTCCTATGAAATTAATTCCGTCCCAGCCAAACACAGTACAAAAGCACAGCAAATGCACAGCACTTGCATAAGACACTAAATGTTTCTGTCAAGTGCTGTACTTTCAGTTCAGGTGCGGTATAGCTGATCTGGTGTAGTCTGCAGTACCTTCCAGTCAGGACGCTGGAACTCATAATTCAAAACAAATATAAAAAATCTTTAAGCTCTACCCAAATGATGTCTGGATAAAAAAGGAAGCCACATCTAGAGACAACTGGACATACTGCAGCTCCACTGAGCTAGCTTCTTCACCGGAGATGAGGTTGCAGATATTGTCTAATATCTCAAACTTTCTGACTGCACACAGTGACCATGGCAAGACAAATCTGGGCATAAACCAAAATAAACTAGCAAGTGATTTGCGTTTTGCTACATATGAAAAATTACCACCCCAAACCAATCTTCTTCGTTACAGAAAACATCTTTATACATTGTAAAGCTAAACAATCTGATCGTACTAGCCCTGTGTATGCTTCTCAACATTTTATGACAGAAAATATGACTGCATCCTTTCACTGCGGAACAAAAAACTATGGAAGCTCTGAAATGATACATTTAATATGGTTGAACCTTCTGCAGAATAAATTAAAACCAAGATTCAGTTTTGCTGGAAACCCCTTCTGTGACCTGTTTTGTGTTGAGCACCGTCACGTATTTTTACCTAATCTATGCTTGCAAAAATGACACTGAGGTTTACAAATCCACGCAAATTAAAACACTGCCCTAGACAGGGCAGTTCCAAAAGTCTCAACAGACTATTTGATTCTTGCTATTATTACCCCCTAGTTTGTACAGTAATTGATAATTAAGCATGCTTTCATATGTAATTACTTACATCCTTCTAGACATTTTCTTTACAGAATCAATACCAATAAAATCTGTGGTCACATTTATCCACCATACAATTGTGGCAACACTTATGATCACTTACAAATACTTCCCCCTCTTTTTCCTCTACAGCTTCCCTTCCCTCCCCTCTTCCCTGCCTCATATTTCCTGTTCAAAACACTATATGTAACACCAGGTAGGTCTTATCCCTCAAAGCTATCTACTTGGGCAAAAACCACCATCCAGACAGAACTCCAGTCTCTTCAAAAGATGTGTGGAAAAGTATGATCACATATTACAAGACCAAGAGTTCTCACTGCTTTCAAATTCTTACTGTATGAGTTCTTCAAACAATAAGAAAGAAAAATATTTTTGGAGAAGACAGTAAGTTGCTTTTCTGAAAGGTAAGCTACAATGATACCCATAGGCATAACAAAAAATTATAGTACCTGAAAATATCTTCAGGCATGTTTGGTATGTCTTATATTGGCTAGATTTAAAATTAATAGCGAATCTGTAAACATAGGAGTTGGAATAAAAAGAATCTCAACAATGGAAAAACCACCCCTGGGTGGTACATATGCAAGCTTATTTTGAGAAAAGTCTTTTACTTCACTGCTTTTCCTGGAACTAGCCCAAACTGTTACTGATTCTCTTTTACCATTCTCAACTGAATTCCTGTACTGAAAAGTCCAGTAACACTTTTTTGTATGTAGCTGATAACTCTTTGTCAATGAAGGTTTGAATGAGCCCAGCTGAGTCAAAGGAAGGTCTTGTGCCAACTGCTGTGGGCAATGTAACAGTACAACAACATTCTACAAATCTCTGTTCCATATGATATAATCATATGCCACATTTTTGTGCTACTTACTTGGCTTTATTACTGACTGCTATGTTATATTTGAATTCTGAATTTATATTAGAATGTTATGAGGAACATAACACAGTTTGAGTTAAAATAGAAAAACTTGCAGTTTAAGCTTGAACTAGGTTGCCCAATATGAATACCAATTTCAGTTCAATGACACATCTAATAAATAAGCAATGCCTTAACAGCTCTTTTCAGCCTGTGTTTTGGGGAGCCTTAGAACTTCTGGACTGATTCTGAGAGGTTCAAGGACAACTAACGTCTTCAGAAAGCTTAAATTCCCTAGGCAGAGTTTGCTATTCCCACTGGAAGATTTCTAAGGTTCTGCAAACAAACAAAAAATTTAAGAAGATCAATTCTACCACCATATGGCAAAGGAGATTGGATATAATATAGCAGAAGAAAAGTAGTCACCCTTCTAGCAGACTGATTTAAGGTGCCCTTGAATTCAGTTCTCTTGGGAGAAACAAATTTGTTTTGTAATATGAAATAAGTCTCTTCATTAAACAGCTGTTACACAACTTTCTAGCTCAAATGAAAGTGAATAAAAATGTAGCGCTAAGTTCCAAACCTGGAGTATTTGGCCACAGTCTCACTGCAGTCCATGGAATTACGAAGACTTATTTCACATCTCAATTAGTCCTATGCAATTTTCTTTTTCCAGTTAGATGAAAAATGAAACAATTCTTTTATTGGTTTTATTTGTTTTTAAATTAATAATTATATTCTAGCAAATCAGGTTTTCTGACATTGTGTGAGACCTTTCTGTTATATACTAAGTTCTGGGTACCTACTAGGCAAGGATTATTATGTGGGCAAGACAATTTGCAAGTCACAGAAGCCAAAACATGCAAGCATAAATTGTTTCTGACACATGCGTTGAACTGATTGTAACAACTTTTATTATTTTAGTGTCAAAAGTGTCTCGATGCAATTCTGGATCTTTTTCTCTACTCTGTTTATAGGCAGTCCAGAGACTAATTCATATGAGCTGGCCAGTGCCAGGTGTCATTCACATAACACAGTTTGATGAAAACCACATGTCTATAGAAGTGAAAAAAATAAAAGAAAAAAGAAAGAACCCAGCCATATTAGAATTTTGACTTAGTCACGATATTGTGAGGAAAAAAAGACTAGGCTCCCCTCCTCTTCCCTCTCCCTTTCTGCCAACAAAGAACTGCTTGTTTCACTTATTTCCAGAAACAGCATTAGCCTTCCAACAAGGTCAGCAAAAAATGCTGCTTTTCAGTTCTAGTGCATTTTGTTCCAAAAATCTGTAAAGTATTAAACCAAAAAGTTGTACTAAGTAGTTGTACTTTCTCTATGGTCCCAGTACATAGAGAGTCCTTTATTCAGATTTCTGGGCAGAAAATAGCTATGCAGAAATTTCTCACAGTTTGAACCATTATGTTCATTTCTATGATGTGCACATGTAACTATTTTTTCCTGTCTTCAATGCATCAAGATTAAAAAAATAAAAAAAAATGCAGGTGCAGCATCAAAGCTATGATTTAGCAGGAAATTATTTCGAAGTTTACAGATTTACTCTGTAGGAACTTAGGTACTTCCTTTTAAATAACCTAAGAAATAATGACAAATAACAGTGGGGAATGCTTGACTGGGGAAGACAACATTAATGCTAATGACCAATTATTGATAACCTTTATTATTTAAAATATGTATTAAATGATGTTTTTGCTTGCAATTGTTTCATGAAATCTTTAGCTTTTACATTCCATCTAGTTTTCAACTGTGAAAATGACACTCCAGTCTTGCACTAGCACGTTTAGATTATTATTAACTCTGAAGGGAAATGCTTACAACAACAGGAACTTCTTGATGTTGAAATTAAAAATTGCTAGATTTTGAAAAAAATACCAACATCTCTTAAACACATCAACTTTTAACATTTCAGATTTACTAGACAGTTAGCTGCTGGTGTAAAGGTCTGTATCTGTGTAATAAGCAGGAAAGGTTTATCTCACAGGGGCAAATGGGTTCTGGGACAGGAATTAGCAGGGCTCATTTGGAGAGCTTTAAATCAGATTCGAAGACGGATAGGGTTGTAGCTGGGCTTGCACCAGTGGGGCAGTGCTGTAGCACTGAGGAAGACCACGAGGTCTTAGAGACCATGACGTCTTAGGACCATGAGGTCCCTAGGGTGAAATCATCATGCTCAGCTCACTCCCTGAAGTGCCTGTACACCAATGCATGCAGTATCGGGAATAGGCAGGAGAAGTTAGAAATCCATGTTCGGTCAGGAGATCATGATCTAGTGGCAATTACAATGGTGACAATTACATGGTGGGACAGCTCACATGACTGGAATGTCGTCATAGATGGGTATGTCCTGCTCAGGAAAGACAGGCCAGCAAAGCGAGGTGGTGGAGTTGCTCTTTATGTGAGTGAGTACTTGTATTGAGTACTGTCCAGGGCCAGATGAGGAGTGAGTTGAGAGTCTGTGGGTGAGAATTAAGGGACAGGCTGGCATGGGTGATACTGTTGTGGGTGTCTATTACAGGCCACCAGATCAGGATGAGGAAGTTGACGAGGCCTTCTACAGGCAGCTGATAGCAGCCTCAAGATTACAGATCCTGGTTATCCTTGAGGATTTCACCTACGCTGACATTTGCTGGAAGGCCTACTCAGCCATCCATCCACAGTCCAGGAGGTTCCTCCAGTGCATTGATGATAAATTCCTGATGCAAATGGTGGATGTGCCAATTAGGAGAGGAGCGCTGCTGGATCTTGTCCTCACTAACAAGAAGGGTCTGGCTGAAGCGGTGAAGGCTGAGGGCAGCCTTGGTTGCAGTGACCATGAGACGGCGGAGTTTGGGATCTCATGTGGTAGGAACAGAATACCAACCAGAATCACAACCCTGGAATTCAGTAGGGCGAACTTTGGCCTTTTCAAGCAATTGCTAGGGGAAATCTCATGGGACAAGGTACTCAATATATTCATCAACAACTAGATGAGGGAATAGAGTGCACTGTCAGCAAGTTTGCTGATGATACTAAACTGGGAGGAGTGGCTGACACGCCAGAAGGCTGTGCTGCCATCCAGTAAGACCTAGACATGCTGGAGAGTTGGGCGGGGAAAAATTGAATGAAATATAACAAGGGCAAGTGTAGAGTCCTGCACCTGGGCAAGAACAACTCTAGGCACCAGTATAAGTTGGGGACTGGCCTGTTGGAGAGCTGCATAGGGGAAAGGGACCTGGGACAGCCGCATGACCATGAGGCAGCACTGTGCCCTTGTAACCAAGAAGGCCAATGGCATCCTGGGGTGTATCAGAAGGGCTGTGGTTAGTAGGTTGAGAGAGGTTCTCCTCCCCTTCTACTCTGCCCTGGCAAGACCACATCTGGAATATTGCGTCCAGTTCTCGGCCCCTCAGTTCAAGAAGGACAGGGAACTGCCTGAGAGAGTCCAGCACAGAGCCACAAGGATGATTAAGGGAGTGGAGCATCTCACTTATGAGGAAAGGCTAAAGGAGCTGGGTCTCTAGCTTGGAGGAGACTGAGGGGTGGCCTTATTAATGTTTATTAACATGTAAAGGTGAGTGTCATGACGGAGCCAGGCTCTTCTTGGTGACATCTAATGATAGGACAAGGGGCAGGGGGTGCAAGCTGGAACATAGGAGGTTCCACTTAAATACGAGAAGAAACTTTTTCACGGTGAGGGTGACAAAACACTGGAACAGACTGCCCAGGGCGGTTGTGGAGTCTCCTTCTCCGGAGACATTCAAAACCCACCTGGACGCGTTCCTGTGTGACCTGATCTAGGTGTTCCTGCTCCAGCAGGGGGATTGGACTGGGCGATCTTTCAAGGTCCCTTCCAATCCCTAACATTCTGTGATTCTGTGTGTCATACACACATCTGGATTTAATTTACCTGATACTGAAGTTAAATTCTGTTAATCTCTATAGCTGCTAGCCTCTGTCTTTAAAACACATGCAAATTCTTAATTTGAAATCAATAAATTGTTGGTTTTAATTATAAATAACAACAAAGAAAATTCTTTCCCAGAGCTGTGTTGTAAAACTGACATTCCCACAGAATGTACTAGTCTCCTACAACAATTCCAGCTCTCCTGTAAGAATTATTTTATTAACCAGAAGCAGGTGCCAAAGTTATTCACATTGACCATAACTGGGTTGTGTCAGCTTCTTTCAGGATGTCCAGTAATTAAAAATGACCTTAAACAGGAAGCCTTTCCACCATGTAGGTGGTGTGTGGGTATGGGCTACAGAGGGGGAAAATGTGTTCCTGTCAATGTTACACATTTGTAGCCACATCTCCAGCCAATGCAAACCACGTCTTGCAAAATCTAGACCATTTAATGTACGATAGTTGTCACTAAAATACATACTGACTGTTTTTAAACACCTTAGGGGTTTCCTATCTCCAGATCACTTTGACACAGTAACCAAAACTGTATTTTATCACCTTCAAACAATAGTAGCTACACCTCTTTTATCCTGGCAGGATATGGAAACCTTGCTTCATGTGTTTATTGCTCTTAAACAGGTATACTGCATTGTTTTATTGGTTGGATTTCCTGGCTGACTGAAAAAAAAAAAGAAAGCAGACGCAAAGTGCCATAAAACCTGTTTGTCCAGACCCAGTTAAATTACCTAGAGCAATACAGCTGAAAGCTAAACTTTTTAGATTTGTGGATGAATTTCTAGAACAGAAACAGTTGTCAGTGTGTAAGAGCTTCTCCACATTAAACTCTACTGTGTAATACATAATGGCTTTCACATTACAGAACCAGTGTATTTCATAGTTAAAAGTATCCTGCTCATATCACTTGGATCATACCTACTGGTGGATTTTGCTCACAGAATCACAGAATGGCTGAGGTTGAAAGGGACTTCTGGAGGTCACCTGGTCCAACCCCCCTGCTCAAGCAGGGACACCTAGAGCAGGTTGCACAGGACCATGTAGAGTTGATTGACAGAGTAAGCTTCTAAGGTAAGAAGCTTTCTCTTCTTCAGTAGGAAAAAAAAAATCAAACAATTCTCCATATGGAGTTTAACACAGTAAGTTAGTATGGTTCATCTCTTAGAATCAATGCATACATTGACCATAAACAGATTAACATTGGGCTTTCCATTGTCTTATGCCTGAAAAGCCTGACCTATTAAATGGAGATAATATTACCAGCTTCTACCACAGATGTGCCATGATGTTTTATTTTTCTTACACTCTGTATTTACACATTATATAATCAGGTGAAAGTGCAGGTATCAAGAGCAGACAAAAGTACATATAGTAACCTTCTCCCTCTGCCAGAAATCACTGTCTATTATTATGTACATATTACACATTCTAAAACTCTACCATCTAATATTGATTATTCAGCACTCATTTTATTTATGGTGCCAGGCTCCCATCTAATGAAAGCATAAGAACTGCACCAGGAACCTCAAATCTGTCACAAAGGTTTTCAAGACCTGACTGCATAAAGTCTTGAGGAGCTTGGTATGACCTCAAAGCTGACTGCTTTGAGCAAAAGGTTCAGTTACAGACCTCTCAAGGCCCCTTCCCACCTGAATTATTCTGTGATGGCTAAGGTTTTTAAGTAATAAGGTTTTTAAAGTAACTCACACCTATAAATTCAAGCCAATTGATACAGAAAACATTACAGAAAACTATCTTTTTTGTTGTTTTGTTTGTTTGTTTTCAGAATTACTTGCAAAATGTAAAATTTAAAAAGCATTTAAATGAAGACCAGGCTGTTCTCACCAACCAGGCAAAACTACAATGACAAAAGAAATCTCTTTAAAACAGTCTGAAGGCATCAGGTTGAAAATAAAAACGTTTCTGAGTGTTGCGTAATGCAGAATAGAGAAAAACTACAAAACAATCAGAATTTAATTAAAAATAATTGCAAAAGACAAACTTTTATAAGTATCTAATTTTTTCCCTTAAATTTCGCTACACACAAAAAAAAAACACAACGAAAACATACTGTCATCTCTTTTCAGCGACTTTCCAGTGACTGCCATTAAGGCAGACTAGCTTCCTTAGCTTGGACTTAGGCATTTACAGAGAACAGTTTAGTCACTTAAGTGAGGCAGTAGTTTGATCACTAAACTGAGTGCACTGCAGCTGCTCTCTGCCTCCTTTCATTTACAGGAAGCCCATGGAGCTTAGTCTCCTAATTCAGGGATCTACATCTGGTGCCAAAAACGAGGGTGCACAAATACTCCTCCTTCCACACAGGGTCTCATTCTACAACACTAATGGAATTGACTGGTAGTAGGTACGTAATATTTCATCAATCAGTTGAAAAAGGCCATGTTTCAGACTGGGCAGACAACAGATCCATGTGCAGATTCAGAACCAAAGTAAATGGCATTTATGAAGCACTCATGAAGAAATAAAAAACGCAGTGCTTCTGGTTGTCTTTAGTCAGAGGCTGATCATTTTCCATCTGGCATTCCAACAACAAAATAGTTAAAAGACTGCTGTTAATTTTGTCCTTTCCTTAGAAAAACAACAAAGGTAAAATATTTAAAAAGGTTAGACCGAACAAATCTGAGTATTTGCTAACCTGCAACAATATGCTTTCAGTATCTGAGACAAATTTCCCTTTCCATTCAAGAAACTTCACTGAACTTTGTGGTCTTTTGTAAGCAAACACAGAAACCCACCTACCATGTATTATTAGTTTTATGTAAATTTAACGCGATGCATCAAAGAAAGAAATGCCTTCAGATGCCTTTGTTACACAACATTTAAAAAGCAATGCTTTAAATGTTGGTGAGAAAACAAACACTGCTAATATTATAAGAAAGCCAGTATGTGTAGCTCAAAACAGAAAACATAAATCTGCAGTAAGAAGGTAGAAAAGTACAGCAGATTTTTTAAGGTATGTCTACCAATTTCAGTGAATTTTCACTACAGGTTTCTCTCTGTCTCAAGCATAAGCATACTACGATGTGGTATCACTTAGTCACACTGTGCTTTTGACAGAATGTTTATAAGTGCCTTCGTACACTTCCCAGCAAATATTGCTGAAAGGAGTTTATAAACCAAAGCAACAAGCTGTACGGAACACAAAGTATTTTCCACCTCTTTATAAGAAGCACAGCAAGGAAAACACGTGTTAGTAATTGGAAGTGCAGACCATTATGCAGACCTGGAATACTTAGATCCTTTTCTTGCAGGTGGCACATCTTCAAAAGAAAACTTTTTAAATTCCTACAGTACCAAAAAATGTGAAGGCAAAAGACAGATGCATAGACTTCAATTACTAAAAAGTTACAAATTATGTCCAGAAGAGTTTAACTTGTTATCCAGTTTCCATTTTTCCTCTGATGTCTGTAGGATGTTGGCACAATCACTTCTGGCTAGAGGTCTCACCACCAGACCAAAGAATTACTGCTCAGTTCAGAGTCTGAGCAGACCCAGGAAAACAACTTTAGAAGTTATACTTTTGTATCACAGAAGAGTAGAAAGGTATCCCCCTTCCTTTTGGCCAGGATAATTTCAAAACAGAGATGTTCTACTTTAACACCAGAAACTGCACTCATATGTATTTTAAACAGTCACACGAATAATTGAGAAGCTACTGCATCCTGTACAGATATGTAAGTACTTATAAGTACACACAGAAATTACAAGATTGTGATGATGTATATATGTGTTTATATATATATCCACAATTTCTAAATAAAATCTTTTGTTGTTCTATTTTTTTAAAAAATAGTGTTATACTTGGTGTGTTCAAGCAGGTGGTGGACTGGAAAATCATGCACGGTGATGCTGAATTTAATAACAGGGTGCAGAAAGTGTTACTCTACTGTGTAACCAGTTTTTTGCTTCCAAAGAAGTGCCACAGCATGCCATTAGAAAGCCACCCGAACAAGGAAAAGCTCACCAAAACATGTTGATAAAATATTTTCTTGACTAAATCAATATGGACATTATGGAAATTTCTATATATTTGTAGTGGGCTAATGTTTAGTAAGTTTGGTTGCAGACCAGAACCACTATGCTAAGCACTGTATAAACACCTAACAACAACAGTACCTTGTCTATAATGTGAAGCATACTGAATAAAATATTGTCTGTAGTTGATGTGACAGATTTTCAAGTCTGTGGAATTGACCCTGTTGGGCATCTGAAGTCCCTTCAAGAACAGACTCTTAATTAGGTATTGGCTTTTATTTCTAATCATTTGTATCCTGAGAAATACCCTCCTCTAAGCTTCAATATGCAAGTATTTCAGTACACGATTTGTTTTTGATTAACCTCACTTCACTTCCATTGACACATTGGGGGAAAAAGCTTGTTGAACACCGTGCTGATTTATGGGACTTCCTCTATTTCTTCATTATAGTGAACAGATGTCAATGTAAGCTGAGGAGATGGTATGAACAAACAAAAAAAAAACCCTGTCCTACTCTTACCTCTTGGCCATTTCAAAATCAGGATGGCCAGATCAACATAAAGCAGTCGTGGTTTGAAATAACGTGCAGACCAACTGTTAGTTTTGCCCTGTAGTATGACAGCCTACAGTACACCCTAGCCTTTCATTCTTAGGTTTCTTATGATGTCCACTCAGTGTATGATCTGCTACTATGTGCTGACTCACATAGCATAACCAGCAATGCCTTTGTACTGAATATAGACAAGCAGGACAGTTGTTGAGAGAAAGTATAAACTAAAATGATCTACTTCAGGGGACAACCTAGATATTTAGTATAAATTCAAGACATAAATAAAAATGCATTTTGTATTACTGCTACTGGTGAATATCATCAGCCAAATGTTTTCTCAAGTTTTCTTGGTATACGTGAAGAGACAACCCCAATGAATTGCAAATGAGTAATCATGAAATCATGAGATCCACTTACCAAAATTAACTTGAACAAGAATCAGGTTTGTGTTTTTATCACTGCCTATTTGACCCAGTTTTGTGATCTTGAGCCTGTAAGCTGGCCTATCTGTTCCTCATTTTCTTGAGAGCTAGAGAAGTTAAAACTACTGGGTTTGGAACTCCAGAAGCAAAAAATTACAGAAAAAATGTCATTCTTAATTATACATGAAAAAGGTTTTCTTCCATTTACATTTTTTCTTTAATATTTTCAGAATTTTCATGGTTTTACTTTCACTAAGGTTTATAACAGGCAACTTCAGATGAACATAAGTTGATGCTTAAAGTTAATCTTGAAGGGCTAAACAGGAACACCAACAAAACCACACAACTTACAGAAGGTTTTCAGTTAATTCTTACTGCAAAATAAACTTCTAGTATTCTGCAAGTAGATTCCATTACAGAACCTACCTATGCAAAACAAACGAACAACAAAAACAGCTAAAACCTCTAACCTGAAGAAACACAGGAAAGACTACAGACAGATTACAGAATGCAGAACTTCATGCAGTAAGCTTTGAAAATGATATAGTGGGCTTAGAGGCTTTATATCACCTCTGAATGAAAAAGCATCGGAAGAGTTTATTTTACTATGTTCAATACTACATCAAAAATTTGTCACAGAAGCTCTAAAATAAAATGCATGAAATGTCAGAACTTCAAACACTTCAAGCAGTGCAAATTCACTTGCTGCCAACTCTGCAGAAGGAAAAAATAAGATAAGAAAGTGGAGAACATACTGTTTGGCTTGATAGCAGAATCAGAGCTACCCATTTTGGACCAAAAATTAATTTGGCAAACAAATTAGTAAAAGGTGGCCCTCCTTTCTTGTTTGAATTTCCACCACAGAAACGACATCCAGTACTCACCAAGATTTGGCTGAGACATTGCCATAGACCTTTGCGGTATTGGTGTGGAAGTAGCTGCGGGATGGTGGCTCATGTGATTCAGTGGTTGGTTCATTGTTTTTCGAGGATCTTGCCAAGTCGTAATTTTTTCTATGTGACTGAGAAAGTAAAGATAAAGCATAAGCTTAACAGAAAATGCCCAAGTATATTGTATACATGGTAACGCATAATGCCATGAAAGTCCTATTTGTGTTTCTTATCCCATATCTTTCTACCCTTATCTCACCCCAACCCATTTGAAATTATCTATCATCTTGTCATTTCTTTAGCCCTTGAACATTTTTTTCTTTTTATCTTCTACCCCCTGCCATTCTAATACTTCATGTGCTACTCCTGAATCAGTTACTTTTACTTGAACAAATGGTGATATCCATTGTGATTTTGAAAATCTGTAATAGACATTTATCTTCCAGACTATTTAATTATTCAAAAATTTTATTTCTGATCTAGCCATTTTTTCTATATACTCATATACATGGCCATTATTCATGAACCAATAGATGGTCATTTTGCTGAGTTTTGAAAACGTGTTTTGCTAGATCCTACTGCTTTATTCCTTACCAATCCATAAAAACTAGTCTGTCTATATGTCTCCAAGAATATCAGAATATATTCTCATTGCCAAAAGGGGCAGATTATGTCCTGTTGACTAATGTGTAACTGCTAATTTCTCTGTAAAGGCACTAACAATTTTTATTGAAAGATAGTTAATGTGGGTCAACAATGCACCCACCACTCTAGTTACATAAAGCCTCATATACCCATATTACACTGAAAAATACAGTGAGATAACTAAAACCTGTCATTTCTATAAAATATTTTTGCTACAGAATAAAGTATTGTGAAGGGACTGTGTTTTCATTGAAATGTATCAGTTCAGACAGTAACTTAACAGGACAAGGATTTTAAGTATCAGCATGTATTCGCTTTGAAACAAGAGAAGGACAAATAAGAAAAAAAAAAAAAAGGAATCACCTTAAAGCAATCACCAGTCTGGTATATACCTAGTGATGCTCTGTTTGCATGTGGTTCCATCTTGGCACATCCAGCTTTTGCCCAACTGACTAACCAGGCAACAGATCACAAATTACTGGCTGTACTCAAATAGGTTTTCCTCTTTTTTTTTCTTTTCTTTTTTTTTTTTTTTCTAGAAAACTTTAAAAGAGGAAAGTCTTTAAGTAGAACATGTAAAGAAGGATAAAACTTTTAAATGTTCTGTGTATGGAAAACCATTCCAATCCACCTTTCATAAAAGCAATGTCTAACTTCATCTTTACTGAACTCTAACTCAAAACTCCTCATTGCTATTTTCACCTATGGTAGCACTGCCATTAACACTGTGACCACCTCACAGCTTCAGACTCAGTTGGCCACCAGTATTTCACAAGCAAGTTTCCATCTACTGCCATGTTAACATATCCAAACTCTTTACAGTCAATCTGTGGTATTACCAAAATAATGTGAATTACAAGCAGGAAAAACAAAAAAATACAACCTCCCCCCAACCCAAGACATTTTTTAAAGAACAGAAGAAAGCACCGCTGTCTTTATTTAGTCTGCAGCCATTTCCTTTTCTTAATATTTTACATTTAATGTACAGTTACAAAACTGCAACCAAAGATCACACTTTCACTTCTATGCTTGTCTAAACCCCAGCCCCTAAGCAGTTGAGTCTCTTCTTTCCTTCATAGCTTCTGGAATATTTACTACTTGTTATCATTGTTATTATCATTGAAACCACTTCTTTTTAGTCATACATTATTTTTCATGTACAAGAATTCTTGTATCCAGCTCAATTAAATGATCTTTCATCCAAAATTAAGCAATGTCATTCTGAATTAAAGATGCTGGTATAGCAATAGACTGGGCAATGTTTTCTGTAGTACTAATTGTGTATAAATGAGATGAAAGTAATTTTTTTTTAATTCCATTGTTTTGTTTCTCTGGCATTTTAATTCAAAAAAGAAGCTACACTTAATCAAAGCTATGAATTTTGGAATACCAAAACAAATACCATAAACAAATATAATAGAAAAGATTATTCCCCAAATAGTGAAACATTTCTTTTAAGCATGAGCTTTAGTGATTAAATAAATACTGCCTTTACATAGTTTGTATCAAAACAGATCTCTCATTTTCAAACATTTTTTACATGTAAACCCTATTTAAATTAATGAAAAATGTTCAAATTAAATCAGACAATCAGACTTTTTTTTTTTTGTGTTCCTGTAAGGTTCGTCTGTAGAAACTGAAAGTATAAATTCCTGTTAGGAAAATCTGAAGCACAAGTTAAAGTATTTATGAAGTTAGTCATATTAAGCAATCGGTAACTTGTTTGAACATATTACTCACTCTAACTACAAATCTGAAACCTTTAACTACAACTGCCAATCATGTACAATGAGCAGTAACTGAAGTGCTCTTAAAAATACAATAGAATACCAAAATGGTCAGCTTTGAAATTCCCTTTTATCACCAAAGTTCCTTTCAGCTTTAACATCCTCCTATTTCATGGACATTAAAAGACAATAAAATATTATCACTCATTTTCTGATTCAGGGGGGAGAGCTATGAACGCATGCAGAGTCATGCATGTGAATTTGTACTTACAATTCGAGGATCCTTTCATTTTAAGCATTTAGGAACAGAGAACAAGACTACCCAGTAGCCCAGATATGACCCATGCTGACTTCAAAACATCCTTATCATGTTCCTGGACTACCTCCTGCTGAATAAATGGACAGTCACTTGCTCAGTGAAGAACTGCACACTGGAAGTTACACTTGTCTAGCCTTGAAGAGGCTCCAAGAAGATCTGAAACACCATATTCAGGGATGCATCCAAGAGAAAGGGCCTTTATCTCCTGGGCAGAATGCAACTGAGAAACCTGTTCAATGAACTCAGATGACCACAAAATTCATGCAACTGGAGTTTATGAACCAATAGAACATACACTGGTTGTTCCAATGTTTCTTTCTTGTTACCTTCTTTTTTGCACTTTATATTTAGTTACATGCAAGAATTGAAAGATGTTACTTACAACACAAACAACACAAAATACTTCATATATAAACAACTCAATGCTGCTATTACTGTATAGAAAATGCAGCATAGAGAAAAGCAAAAAGTAATCTGCTGTTCTTTGTAAAATAGGTCAGTAAGTAGCAAAATCAGACATTGATCAAGAGATGGAAATCTTCACTTAGGCCTTGATCCTGAAAAACTGAAGTCACCAGAAATTTTGCCACAGATGATGATGGAAGGTGGGTAATAATCTTAATTTTGCACAGCCTCACAGCACAGCAGATATTTAGGAAAGAACATGATATCAGGAGTGCTTGGTTGCAGTTGGTAGTCAGTTATCATAACTACAATTGTTTTTGTCTTGCATTTTTAATACAGGCTTGCTGGGTTCACTTTATTGAAATAATTAAGAAAATGTATTTATTGAGTATCTTTAGAAAGTAAAAACAAGAAGATACAGAGTTTTGTTGACAGAAGTCATTACAAATATTCTTCAGCAATACAGTTTATATAGTGCTGACAGTAAATATTATCATAAGCTCAGCAAAACATTGTCCATATAATGACTTTGAAAAAAAATAAATTATGAACAGTACTATGCTAATATTATCCTCAGTATACTCAAAATGCCACACAATCAGGTTACAGTTACTCTTTTATGAACACATTTGACATAACACCGCATGTGGAAACACTTTGTTTCTGATCACCAAATTAGGATAAAATGAGCTGTAGTTCTGTAAAGGAATTTTTTTCTAGGTTGTACCATGAGCCGATTCTCCATCCTTTCCTTGTTTTTTTTTTTTTTTTTTTTTTAATATTCCCACTAAAAATGTCCAGCCTATAAAGGTTTATAAGCTCTGCTATTTGCTTTCTCTGAAGTGTGTGTCTTAGTTATAGGTATAGTAAGGCAGATAGAATTAAGCCAACACAAAAACATGAAGAAACACACCATTTAGCACCTATAAACAAGAAAGTATTTTCTAATCTACTATTTTCCTAGATTGTATATTTTCACTTTAAACAGAAGTTATCATAACCTGCAGATTTTATTTTTCATTTGAAGTAAAAGATATAAATTCAAAAAGGTCTTAACAAATTCACACAGCCTGTTCTCACATGGAAGTACTTAGAAGAAAAGAGAAAAATGTTGTGCAAATCACCATGCAAAGCAACTGGTCATGAAACTGTAGTTCAAAACTAATACTGCTTTTGTTCAACACCTCTTTTCTCCTTTTTATAAAGGAAATGATCTGTACTGTAATCACACATATAAGAAGCAGGGCAGCAACAGCCATTTGGCAATACTTCTTAACATAAAAAAGAACTGAAAAAATGGTCAAAAACATAAGGATCATAGATCTATCTGCACAGATTTAACTGCATTAAAAACTAACAACATCACAGGAATTTTTCTGTGTAAACACGATAAGCTCTCAACAGCCATAGCTGGGATCCCCAAGTGGCTAACAACTTAAGAAAACAGAACCAGGAAACCAACAATGCCCTAACATAAGCACTGAGACTCTAAACTAAAAGTCTGGCTTACAGGCCAGAGAAGCCTTCTGCCCTGCCACAATTTCCATTGTTTATGTAAATATTCTCCCTTTATTTCTACACAGGTATTGGAAAAGGTTACATTAAACCTTTGCAGAAACGGGTGCTGGCTCACTCCACTTGAAATTATTGGATTTATACTGTGATAACAGAATTTGGCCTAGTATGGTTTCATTTATACAGGAGAATAAAAGATTTTTTTTTTTAACATTCTTACAGCCTCCTGGGTATCAGAACTGATAAAATTAAATTCAGAACCATCTATTTTTCCTTAAAGGCCAGCAGGTAAAACACTGAACATTACAGATAGATTTCAAACACCAGCATGCAGAATGTTGCCCTAAAATTCAGGACCTTCACTGTTGAAATCCATCAACAGGCAGCCACCAGCCTAAGACCAGCAGATGACCCACGGCTCCCACTCACAAGCCTCCTATAAACATTCGGTAACTTTGCTATATATGGAGCAGCAAGGCCGGATTCAGTCACACTGAGCAGCTGTAAACATAGCATCTAGCTCTGTACTGTCCACAGGACTGGTTTGCTTTTTTGAAAGTATGATGCTTTTTTGGCTAATCGTCTCTTCTTTTCTGTTTTGCCAATTCTATTTTTGGTGGAACCTCATCCAAACAGCTGTTAGGGCTGCACAAAGAAGGGAGAGGGAATGCAGATCCTTAGTGGCAGAAGAGCAGGATTTCTGACTGTGAAACCACACCCTTTTACCTCTCTTTAGTTCAGTCCTGCCTGGAAAAATAATTTCACACATACAAGTGCAAGGTGCTGCAGCTGGGCTAGGGCAATCCCTAACATCAGTACAGAGTGGGGGATGAATGGACTGAGAACAGCCCCTGTGGAGAAGGACTTCTGGATACTGGTGGATGAACAATTGGAAATGAGCTGGCAGTGTGTGCTTGCAGCCCAGAAAACGAACCGTATCCTGTGCATCATCAAAAATGTGCAGCCAGCAGGTCGAGGGAGGTGATTCTGCCCCTTGCTGGAGCAGGTCCAGAAGAAGCCACAAGGATGATCAGAGGGCTGGAGCACCTCTCCTGTGGAGACAAGTTGAGGGAACTAGGGCTGTTCAGCCTGGAGAAGAGAAGGATCTGGGGAGACCTGATAGCAGCCTTCCGGTACTTAGAGGGGACTTACAAGAAAGATGAAAAGAGACTTGTTACAAGGGCATGTAATGATAGGACAAGGGGTAGTTTACCTGAGAGCGCATAGATTTAGATGAGATATAAGGAAGAAATTCTTCACCGTGAGGGTGGTGAGACCCTGGCACAGGTTTCCCTGAGAAGCTGGGGCTGCCCGCTCCCTGACAGTGCCCAAGGCCAGGCTGGATGGGATTTGTGTAGCCTGCTCTGGTGGGAGGTGTCCCTGCCCGTGGCAGGGGCTGGGACTTGGTGGGCTGTAAGGTCCCCTCCATCCCAAACCAGTCGATGGTTCTATGATTCATTCTATGATTCTATGTGAGATTTCATTCTAATGAAAAACATTTAAGCGATTCTATACACAAAAAACAAACAAACAAACAAACAAACAACACTATTGAGACAACAACTAAACGTCCTTATCTGGGACTGTATCAATCCATCTGTTTCTTATTTTATTATTTCTAGAAATACTAATCCCAGAAGTATTTTCTTCTTGGCATACATCACACAGCCTATAACAATGAGACAGAAAACAAAGCTTCAGACAAAATCTGAGCTTACACTGGTACTGATGAAAGATTAAGCATTTAACCTCCAGCATCACTGAGAATTAGGCACCAGTGAATTAAAACTCTGACCTAAGTATCCCCTAAGGCCTTGACTGTATGATAGCTTTACCAGTTTTAACAATGGAATTATATTGTTATAAATCACTTTAAGCATTTAATTCTGGTGCAACAGCATCTATACAGAAAGATACTCTATTAAATCTGTCTAAATTAATAAATACCATGAAAACATCTTTCTGTCATTCAGTCCTAACAGATATATTCTGTTGAAGAATCTGCCTTCACTTCCTTAAAACAACAATTACAGAAAAAATACTTCTTCCTTACACTTTTTATTTTTGCACATTTTTCTGTGGATTATAATAAATTTTTCATTGATTAATGGTTTTCATAAAATAGCTCCAAAGTTATGTAAATGATATTTTTCAATTTCTCTTGTAATTTTTATGAAAATACAAGATGGGACAATAACACATTTTTTGTTTTAAAATGTATATGAATAAAAAATGCTGATTGCATTTACATACATTTTCTGTAAAAGGTATTCTGTATCAAGTGCTCAACTAAAGATGAACCTGAAACTCAAGGTTGGAACAATTTTGAAAAAGACCAATTTTATGAGTGCCGCAATCTAATGCAATCTTTTATTGCATGACATTTTCTGTTCATCATTGATACATACTATCCAAACAGTCTACGAGTTTGAGAAAGAATTGGTGAAACGGTTTCTTGTTATAAATTGTGAAGATATATGTCTCCATTATCTGTGTATGAATCTAAAGAGGAAGAGCCCCAAACTCTAAGGATATCTTGGCTAACCGATAAAATTGAAGCTTTAACATGAGATACAGAAAACTGCTAAGCAGAAATGTAATGGCCTTTAAACGCTTGTTTTTATCAGATTTTGATTTGAGGAGCATTCAAGTACATGACAAGGCAGCCCCAAAACACATACTGAAATTCTCACTTTCAATTTTTTTTTCAGAAGCAATCTTTGCTTTTCCTATCCTTATAAATCCTAGCATCAGAGCAGACCATTTCTCAACGGGGTCTTTACTCATAATTAAGCAGAGTGGGAAAGAAGAGACATTCATTTTAACTTCTTTCTGAATCAGATGCAAGACTGATGGGGGTCTTTATTAGCTAAGTTTCGAAAATATAATTTTCAAGAATGCTTATCTGAGGGCTAACACTTCCTACTGAAATCAGAGAAAGTTAAGTATTTACAACTTGAAAGAGATACACCAACTATCTGTCAAGTACGACAGAGACATGCTATCACAAACTCTGCCCCAAGTTGCCAAAATCATTTGCAACCACGAAGTCCTATGATGCACAAGCTCAGCAAGCTGTAAATTGCATCCTAATGGTGTCCCCTCATTAGAAAAAAAAAAACACAAAGCAATACTTCAGATTTAAGTAAATCCGTATTTTACTAGGATTTTTTGATTCTGTTCCTCCTGTTGTACCTAAAGTTTTGGTAAATGCTTCCTGTTTGGGTGTCTGTTTCCCACTCTGAAATGTCAATGTTCTTTGGAACTTGAGCTACTGCGGTGTATTGCATTTTTTAACTACTAGGCTCTAATACCATATCTAGTATCTAATTCTACTAGGTATTATTATAATTATTATTCTACTAGATATTATTATTATTAAATGCTAGGTTCTAATACTGTATCTAATATCTAGTTCTACTTCATGACCGTATATTTTTCTAGTATCAGCAAATTCAGACCTAATAATCTAAAAAGGAGAATTGAAGAGAAAGAACTGATTTGACATGTATTATTCCATAAGCGTGCTCTCACTTGAAATAACACAAACTTAGAGTTTGGCTAACACTGTAGTACTTGTATAGGGTTCTTTATCAGGGCTTTGTCAACGGGACTATGAAAGGGGATTTTGTGACTGAGTTACATCAAAGTAAAGCTGCTTCAGGGCAAGTGGGAAGTTGATGACTCATCAACATGAACAACCCTGACTCATTAACTGCTCCAAGCAGGATGATAGCTCATACTGTGTTGGGGAACATCCAGACATACACTTCTGGCTACACCATCGTTATTGAGCATTGGGAAATCTGGTTACCTCACTGTATGCAGAGCCAAATCATTGCCCAACTTCTTCGCTCTGTTGTTGTCCTTTGTAAGCAAAAAAGAGTCAAAAAGGAAGTTTGCTCTCAAACAAGATTCCATCGGAAATGCTTTGTCACTGCATGATGTAGCAGACATAGCTGAACAGTTTTTGAATGGACAAACGGACAGTTCTTGAAATTTTGAAGGAATGACCTTGGGGCCACAACATCCCAGTCTGTTCTGTGTTTGCTCACTGTACTGAAATGCAATTTCTGGCTATAAAACTACAGCCAGACGCAACCCACACAATATTTCAGCAACAAGTAGGATGACAGATCTAGCAGCAAAAGTGAAACTGTTTATCAGCTTTTGGTGCCTTAGAAGCTTGCTTTAAAGCATGCCTACAAAGAAAAAAAAACTATTCACACAAACCAGACGTGTTCCTGGTAACTACAGGAAAAGCTTCCCATTTCTGTCCCACAACTGACCTCAGCCAGATTCCGAAATTGAGTGACTTCTCTCACTGGGCAGTCACTACTGTCTCTGGCCCCCTTTATGTGATCCTGGTGGATGCAACGACCAGCGCCAGGAGGCAGCTGGTCCAGAACCCTGAGAGACCAAGACCCACAACGGCAGCCCACACTCACTGTGATCACAGGTTCAGCATGACCCCAGTGCAGCAGGAATACAACTAACAAAGAAAAAATGATGTTCATTTTTGTTAATGCCTTAATCTGGTGTAGGAACTTAACCCACAAGGGTGCCAAGCATTCAACCCTTCATATGACATGAGAGATTGAGCAGCATTTCAGGTTATTGCCTGTCTGCAGTATGCTTGGTGAGGCCAAACATAACATCACAAACAGTTCTGCACCTTGCTCATTCCCATCCTCTGCTATCTCCTCAGCTCAGCTAGTACAATAGGTTTAGGCCATGTTGTTTAAAAATAAATACAAAGGAGATAAATGTAGGCTCAAGCAGTTGGATTTCCTTGCCTTTGAACATGCAAAATCCTCTCACCTATTTTTCAGCAACCATCTTTTATAATCTATTATCATGTGGTAAGGCAGAGATGAAATGAACCTGTATTATTACCATCACTCTCGTTTCCTCTACAACAGCAGCTGAGGTACGTCAAAATTACTTCCCGTAACTTTAGTACTGTCAAGGTACTTGACTCAGCTACCGTCACAGCAATTTCTCATTTTATTCCCCTTCCCACGTCCTTTGCTCATCTAACTTGTGCTTGAACTCTCTCTCTTCAAACAACTTGTGCCAAAAAGATAAGGCACTAGCTTTCTTCTCTCCAACTCTGTCCATTAAGAGAACCATCCTATATGGTTTTGCCTTGTGAGCTCCCTCAAAACTCTTAAGCCACAACTTCAATTAGATTTTCTCCTTTGCTTTAGTTTTAAACTTATTTCACACTCTAGTCCCTTTCACTATGGTTTTGACTTCATGACTGAAAAAAAATCAGCTCTAGATGGCATTTAGTACAGTTTATTTTAAAGATCCTATGCAAATTCCACTCGTTATGCTAAAAGGGAAGCAGCCAAACAGACTGGGGAATTCGGTCAGCTGTCTTGCAGATTGTGAGATGGGAAAAATCCTTACTAAGAAAAATAAATAAACAAATAAATAAACATTTCAGTTTCTTGATAAATTACTTCAGAAAGATTTAAAAACAAGTATACATTTTGTATTCTCAATGTTCATAGGGAAGATCCTTCTTCTTGGACTATAAACTCTGGTTAGCTTTTCACAAACAGTTATATTTGAGAGAGTTGGAGAACAGCTGATTCAGGTTGCCCACAGACAATGAATTCTGAAAAGTGTGGACTGGATTTCACTCAGTGCCAAATAGACACTAGACTCTCTGTGTTAAAAGACACCACCATAAACATAAATATGTTTCTATATCCAAAAGTTTTGACATAAAAGCTTTTCAGAATAAATCTGCTTTATACTCCCTGAACTATACTAAATGTAGAGTATTTTAAAAAAATGCTTCTTCCAGGCTTGTTCTTTCTCTCAAACATATACACCCTTTCATGCAGGTCGATGGAGATTAAAAATCCTTTTTTTGTACAGTGGGAGCTAAAATTGATGAACAGAGGATGAAAGAGTAGAGCCTATATTTAGGCTATCTTGTGAATACACACGGGGCTTTGAGCAACCAGGTCTAGTGGAAGGTTGGATCTAGATGATTTTTAAGGTCCCTTCCAACCTGAGCCATTTTATGATTCCATGAAGCATGATTTAATGATTCAATTTTTAGCAAACAATGGGTAAAAGTTGTGATTTCCACAAACAATATTTAGCATATCCTTATCTTTTATCACCTGTAACAGCCATGTCAAAAATGAATATTCTCTGCAGAATACGTATTTCTCCACTAGTCTGACATTTTTTCAATATCATAAAAATGTTGATAGAACTTGCTCTGTTCCAGGTACTTGAAGAAGAATACTATTTCCTTTTTCATTCATACATACAAGTGGAATAAGTGGAATAAACATTTATTTTTAGATTGGCTCCATCCCCTGTAGGAAGATATGTGAAAAATAATGAGTTATTGTAAAAACACAATGTTGGCTAATAGCACACAAGAACCTAGACAGGATGAGTCAGACTCTGTTGGCAACAGAGTATGTATGTACAACATATGTACATACAACAGGCTCAGTACAGCCACAGAGAATTTCTCTGACATAGACACTGGCCTACCTCAAGTGCCACATTGCAGGCATATGGCACAGTGCTGGCTAGCAACAAATGTGTAGGATTCTCCTTTCATGGGACAATACTTCGAAGTAGGAAATTAAGACAGTCACAGTGTGTTTGCTTCTTAACACAAGTGACTTGACTAACACTGATGTTTCTTGATGTTCCAAGCCTTTGGGTCAGACCATAGGACACGTGGACTACTGCAAATAAGATAAAAAAACAGACTTAAGGTCTGTTCTCATTTTCTGTGGTTCTAGATCACAAAAAATACATGAGGCATCTTAAGGTCACAATTCAACCCCAGCAGATTGGATTAAAAAAAAAAGCCCAAGCAGGTAGCCTCTGTTTGTCTAACAGAATAACACTGGCTTCATGGCCACCATAATATGGAAGGGGACAGCCCACCAGGTACTCAGCTCCAGGAACCCTCTCACCATTTCTTTGCGTCAGGCCTAATGACCATGCTGGGGCAAGGTGAAGTGACCAAACCCTTCTTCCAACTTGTTGAACCTCTAGAAACAAACCCTGCTAATTATTTCTCAGCTGGATGAACAAATTGATCTGGTGGACCCTGCAACCCCAAGAATGTTAGTCAAAACAAAATGCAGAAAAAAGTTTGGAAATATGCAGCAGGGAATGTAAGGTCAGGGCTGGACTATTCCTTTCAGCAGCACCCTGCAGTCAGAATAGATTGAACTGTGAAATAGCTGGGTTACTTTCAGTCTATTTCATACTCAGCTCTGGTCTAGCAATTTCTGATAGAGGGCAGAATGGGAAAGATGAATGAAAGTCAACAGTGACATTTTCATTTTATACCAAAAACAGATATCAAAAACCACATGCTAGGTTTTTACTAGGTTTTTACTACAAAAATCTTTTACAACTCCTCTCCCTCAAACATAGGAGACCCTGCTTATGCCTATGGCACTCAGAGTGCTCACTGGCACTTCAGAGTAAACTCATTTTGTTAGCCCATGCTTATAGCCACTGCAAAGCATTCAGGGTGGCCCTTCTTGATATCCTCAACATACCAGAAAGGCTGTTAAATATTGTTTTCTAAATTCAGCATTTTAATTATTGGCTGGCAGTATTCACTGCTAATCAGGAAAGCAAAAAAAAAAAGTTTGTCTTATTCAAAACCAAAATGTTACTAATATTTTACAAGGACCATACACACAGTATATACATATGAGGACAGAATACCTATTAGGCTGAAGAGCTTAAAGCTGCATATTAGTGATTCCAGTTATACTGCTCATTTCAACAGTTGGAAAGAAAAAGATTTTATCTTTCATAACACTAGAAGCACACAAACACACATAACAACCTCATAGCTCAATCTGCAGATTTAGCTAATAACATTCATGGCACTTGCTTTTTCAGACACTGATAATGTTTCATGAAAATTTTGTGAAGATTTAACAAGGAGACACAATGTAATTATTAAACTGACTGAACCATAGACTTTGTTTCCCTATTGCATGTTCATCGTAATTTCTAATCTTGAAGCCGGAACATTACATAAGTATTTGAATATTTATTATCCTATGTTAAGTACTAATTAAAATAACTTTTTAATGACATGAGTTGCTCTTATACTGAATTAGTTTCAACATTACTTGCTACCGTGAAGAGAACTTTAAGAATGCCCTGCTAAGCTTCCCTGTAACTGACTGATCCTATTGTGAGTATATGCTGGGGACTTAGAAGACTTTAAACTAGTTATACAAATGGAAACAAAACCCCTTTGAGTTCTGTTGCCAACTTAACCTTTAGAATTTGGATGAAATCCCAGTTCTTGAGAGAAAGAAAAAAGGGTACTAAATGAAACTATTATAGAGAACATTGTTATGGGATTTTTTAATGTATACAATATATAATGGTGCTAATGCATTTGCTTGCTTGACAAATGTCTGTATCATTCATATTTAAAGATACATATTAACGATTCTATTAAAAAACATTTATTTTATTTTGGAAAACATGTATTAATCTGAAAACAAATGCTCCTGTGAAAGGGACACATGACATTTTCAGATTCATGAAGTTACAGAAATTTTTAAATAGGTTGCAGAATGAGAAATAATTAACTGTCTTCCACTTGAGCTAGAGGCCTGTAACCATCTTTTGTTGTGACTGCAACTCTTTATTTACCAATAGAAAACCCCTGTCAAAAGTTAACATATTTATGAGCAATCAGGGTATATCTAAACAAAATATAAAATGGTGCTACCTTGTAACAAGAAAAGGAGAAGCAGCCCGATCTAATAAATGTTCTTTTACCATCAAGATGGCATTTCTAGGCAAACCTTTAATATTTTAACATATTCTGCACTCTAGTAAGAACAACCAAACCAAACCGAACCACTAACAACAAAAAGAATGCCCCCTTTATCTATGCAGAATCCCCTTATAGGAAAATAATCAAAATCTCCCTCATGCAAGAGCAGATTGTTAGGACAGACAAACATCCTAAAACAAAACCGGATGTAAGAATAATTCTCCTTTATGGTTGTATCGCACTGCATCAGCCAGAGGCAGAGAAATGCAGGACATCGCAGAATTCAGCCCAAGAGCTCCCTGCAGTCTAAACTTTTATTTCACATTGTGCTTTCTGAGTCTGTCAGAAAATTCACCATTAACAATTCCAGAGCATTGTACATTTTGTGTGTATATTAAAATTTGGATTTTTTTCCTAGTACCAGTGTATATTTGATCAAAAAATTTACGGGGTTGAACTCATTATCTTATCTATAATCCCAATAAAACTCTGATATTTGTGCTATTTAACTAACCATCATGGACTGTCTTCTCTTTGTAATTTTAAGAATAACTGTAAAGCACTTCAAGATCAATACAACTGATCTGCAAATCAGTTGCACAAATGCAACACATTCAAGCACACTTTTAAAGAAGGCTTTTAGCTACAGAAACAAAGTAATTTCTACTCCAAACTTCACAGCAGGCACATCTGTGGTCTAGTCTTTGATACTGTACCATTGGGATCAGCATTTCATAAAAGGACAACAAACTGAGGTTACCACAGCCTGTAGAATTTCTTTTCACAAATGCTGAGCAGTTGTTCTAACTTTTTCCTATGACAAGCTTTCTTCTTCGAGTTCTGCTTGGTCAGAGTTTCCAAATGATAACAAAAATTGGCTTGAGGGATACATTTCCCAAACAGATGATTTGCCTTCACTGGAAAAAAAACACTGTCTCAAAATACACACATTTGTGCAAAGCAGTTCCTGGTACTACAGCTCTCACTCAGACACCATTCTCACAAACTCAGCTTTCAGGTCAGTACATTTATTAACCTCCAGAAAGAGTCAGAATAGCTTCTGCTCTTTGAACTTTATATGCAGCAGTCTTTATATTTTAACACAGATGCCAATGGTTACAGCACAACAGATGCAGAACCAAGCTAAGACCTAAAATATATTTTCTCTGCTGTCATGGCAGCAGTTTTTTTTTCCCTTAAAGCCCCAAATCCCGAATTCTTCAGACCAAGATACACACCTTGTCAATAAGACTTTAACTAGTTTGCCAAAATTATGTTGGAAAGGGCATTTTCTCCTAAGACTTAGTTAGAAGAAGTGAAGAATGAAGAATGTTTCTCAACAAGCTTCATTTGTATATGTTCTTTCTAATCACAGATATCAATATTCAGTAGAAGAAAATTACTTTGCATTTATATTTAGCTACCACAACAGTGGTAAAGAGGAAGCTAGAATTATATTAAATTTCAAACCTCCCTCAATCTCTCAGTATTTCAGAAGTTTTTTGTTTTTTTTAATGAAAACTTAAGTGCTAAGGATAACTTTAATAGTAAGCACTGAAGTTTTATCAACTTACTGATGAGATGCATCACACTTTTGCAGATTTATTTAATGAAAGAAGCAGACATGGATAAAAAGGACAGCTCACAGTTGCATTACAAGATCACCAGCTGTTTTTGGAAGCAAATCTTTTGATTTCAGTGGGAGTGACGCTTTGGTGGAGTATGGAATTGCTTAGAGGGATACGAAAGAAAGTGTGCTTTATGCTGTGAATCTAACCATCAAACTCTTTTTTGGTTCCTGCTCTCCTTTCAGTGTTGTACGGTGTAGAATAAGAAGCATATTTTCAAGCCTACATGTCAGAAGTTGAAGTAACACTTCTAAATTTCTTTTATAATGTGTAAAATGTACATACGGATGCAGACATTGGGTTACGTGAAAGACTTGTACTGCCCAAGCATCTTTGCAAGGTTTGAGAATCCTGGCCTCCCACACCAGCATCTGTACTCAGACCAGCCTGCTAGTCACTAGCTAACTACATGCAGATGACAGTCTTGCAGAAAATCACAGCCGGAGGGGTGGAGGATGCATACATATTTAAAACAAACACACACACACACACCCCACCTCCACCCCCAAAAAATAACCATACAACCCCCAAACTTTTAGATCGCATTCATATTGTTAAAAAAAAAAAAAGACTCTGGACAATATGGGCAGAGAAAGAGGATATGAGGATATCAGGATGTCTTTGACATTTCCCCCTCAAGTGGTGAAGAAAGGGAAAGCCATCAATCAAAATCAACTTTTGTGTGATAAGGAAAATGGAGCATAACTCTTTTCTCTTCCCTCTAAGATTAAAAAAACCCAAAACATTAGGACTCCTGATATTCAAGAAACACATCCATTTTCAGAATGTGAAGAAATTTTCCATTAAAATAATGGCTCAAGTCTGGCTCTCATCAATATCTTCTCTACTGTTCCATACTTACCCATTTAGAAGGTGCCCTCGGAACACCGGTGAACTTCAAAGGGTTCATCTCTTACCTGAAATGAAAAATCCCACTGCTTCTTCCGGTGAATTGATTCACAAGAAACAAATTAAAATTGGTCAAGTTTCTTGTAGCATCTTTGGATTCACATCTTTTTATTACCTCCTTGCTTTTAATTTTGAAGGATGGCTTGGAATACAAAAAAAAGTTTAATAAAGAAATACTTCTTTTCACATTCAGTTCTGATTATCCATTGTGTTCTGCTCACATAACTTCTAACTCATGGGTTGTGTGCTGTAAGGTACCTCATTCTGCTACACAAAAATGGATCAGGTTCTAAATAGCTTTTTCGGGAATTTTTTACAAAACTTTGATTCCTAAAATTTCAGTTTCTGCTCTTCAGAACATTTAGTACAAAAAGGTCAGGAGCTGTCCTATTTCAATTACTTTTTTTTTTTTTCTTTGTGATTCATGGTGGAGGAGGTCATTAGCTAGCAGATGAATTTTTCTTGGACCCTATTTCTACCTTCCATATGATGAGCTGATTAGTTCCCATGGAAGAAAAGGCCGTACAAATAATGATACTAATCTGGAATTCAGATTACTAATGATACTAATTACTAATTACTAATGATACTAATCTGGAATTCAGAAAGTTGTCCTTTTATAATCCGAAACTACTGTGTATCCAGGAAATCCTGCCAGACAGTCACTGTTTGCAAATGTTTAGGAAATATGATTGTTTGCCATCAAAAACAGATGAAAAGCAGGATCTGGTTAAAAGACCAAATCTCTGCCCAAGCAAAACCTTTCCAAAATAAAGATACAATGTCTGCTAGCTGATAGTTGACCTCAGCTGAAGAAGGGTGACGGTTCTGCACTGGTGCTCACCGGTATACAAATTGAGCATTTTAAAGTGACACCAGGGTCTGAAATAATATTTAGTTGGAAAGGATTGTCAATTCTGATACTGTAGTAATATTCCCATCAAATACATTCTACTTGAAAGTAAAGCTATCTTTTAAAATTTTAAGTACACACGCGGACAAGCAAGATTTCCCTTAAGCTGAGAATAATGTACAAAAATATCACTTAACAGCATAGGTGCATCACACTTATTTACAGTGGAGTGCACTGTTCAGTTAAGAATTACAAACCCACACTTTTTTGAGGATTACTGGTACAACTCTGAGAAGCTGCATATATTTTCAAGGAATATACTGTGTTGTATGTAAAAAGAATAATGTTATGATACTGAAGCAGCATATAGTTACTAAATTCTTACCAGTTTAGACTCGGGTCCTAAGCCTATTTATTTAGTAATGCAAAAGAGAGTGACTGATCAGGTTATGTTTAACTTACATATTAAACCTGGCTAACAAATGTAATTTCTGGGGAAAACAAATGAGAAAAAAGTTTCCTATACTCAGGAAAAATGTGACTATCTTTTGAACATTAGAAGGCCGTACTGCAGCTACAAGAAGTGCTGACAGTAATTAAAAAATAAAATAAAAAATAAAAAGTGTTACAGAATTCTGTAAATTTCCTAAAGCTACAAAACAAACAAACAAACAAAAAAGCTGGTCTCTCAAATATGATTTTTAAAATATAGTAGGAATGAACTATTTTGGATTAACTTCTTACCTGGAAAACAGTCTCCCTGCATTTCAATTGGACTTCTTATTAAATAAAGGTGCAATTATGTCACACTACAAACATTTTTGATAGACTGTATTTTAATTTAATTCAAAGCCTTAAAATCCTCCATGGTCTTTAAAAAAAGACAAAGAATTTGTAATATCAAAATTCAATAAAATATTAAACGAACTCTTGAACAAAATTAAACACCGAAGAGGCAAAAGAAACTTTGTGAGAATGCAAGTAACGATACGCCCTGCAAGGAGCTCTGTCATCTTAGTAAAGGTTTGTGACGTTTTATTTGCATACTGAATTCAGAGGTGAGGAATAAAGCAGTATGTATAATTATTTAAAAAAAACAAAACTATTTTAAAACTATTTAAAACTATTTTAAAATTTATCTGGTAAAATCTAATGATTTGTTGGTACTTTCATAATTTACAATAACAAAAGCGTTCAGAATGTTACCTGTCTGAGAGGTAAGAACAATCATTCTGCATTGAATGATGATGCCGATCACACATAACTGGAGGGGCAACATGCAGACACTGCCAACCAGACCACAAAATGGAGGGAAAAAGGCCAGCTTACCTTGTGCACCTCACTTAAAATCTGCTCCAGTCTCACCCATCTACTGGGCTCAAGTGACTATACATAATTTTTCACTTTGCAATATCAGTTATCTTCCACTACAAAGGAAAATATTGTGCTATTACTGTCATCAAAGTTGGTGTCAGTACTTGTACTAACTCCTGTTAGATAGACTGCATCATATAATACAACATTATGTACTAAATTGTTGACATAAGGCATATAAATAAAAATGAATAGGTACAGGAAAGAAACCAGAATTGCAGGTTTTTTTTGTCATGGCAGCTGATTATTTTGTGTTGCCACAAACTCCTGATCCTGGGCAAAAAGGAAGCTGTGGATCCTCTCCTGGTCTTCCAGACTCTAAAGTCATAAAGGTCATTAAAAAACCTGAGACAAGTAATAACTTAGTATTTCCATATGATTATTGTTTCCCCCAAGCTTTTCTGTATGCTCTTGGGAAACAGTGCAACAATACTCTCAAGTATAAACGAGTAGACAAACAGACAAAACCCCACAATATTACACACCAAATTTTTTCCTACAGAAATCTTAAAAAATGGAAAACTGCATATCATTCTACCAAAAGCGAAAATATGGTGGGAAAAAACAGAACAGTCTTTTGTCCATGTTCAACGTGAAATGAACATTGCATGTGACAACTTCTGCTGAGATCCCCTAGACTTAATGAACAATCTACATGCCACCCAATTACTTGACTTTGAACGTCTCTGCTAAAAAAAAGGACTATTTTGTGCCTGTAATTTGCAACACTGCTTTATCACCCACAAAAAAAATATTATTTTAAATTAGAAGATTTTTAAGCTTATAGTTGTCTGACTGTGCCCTCAGATCAGGAAGCCAGATGCTGAATTCCTTTCTTATTTTACTTGAGACACTTGGAACCTCAAAGCTGAAGGAAAACTACAGATTCAATCATTGTTTCACAGGCAATCTCTCATAAAAAGAACTGCAACAATTGAGGAAGTTTACAAGGCTATCCTTAGGACTGGCACAACTCATGAAAGGGCACCACAGAAACCAAATTGTAGTTTGCAGTCAGTAAGGTATGTAAACACACAAAGAGAAATGAAATTAAGTATCTTGCTATATGTTAACTGTGAACTCTTCATCTTGTGCAGTGAATGAGTCAACAAGCCAGGGAAACAACATGCAAGAGCTTAACTAAAGACAGCTTTAGCTATAGAGCTAAAGGATTTTACAAGGGGTCAAAATAAATGTTGCATAGGGAAATAAGAACTGGACCTAATGAAGCATCAGGAAGTTTCATGGAAAAAAAATGCGATTAATGGGTCTGGTTACTATAAACATGAATGACTGAGGTTCTTCTTGCTAGTGTTCAAGAAGCATTTGGATAATGCTCTCAAACATATGGTTTAGTTTTTAGGTAGTCCTGTGTGGAGACAGGAGTTGGACTCGATAATCGTCATGGGTCCCTTCCAACTCAGGGTATTCTATGATTCTATAAGAAAAAGGAGGGGAAAAAAGATGGGTTGAGATGTCATAACTGTTCAGGCACTAAAATTGCTTGCAAGCTAAACACACATTTCAAGTCCCCCTGTTCTTTTTTCATGTAGAATGTATGTCTGGCTTCTATTTCTAAAGAAACAAGTTGCTAGACATCTAGTTTGTAAAAAACGCTTAAAATGCCAGCAAGACTCTTCACAGTGTAGTCAGCTGAAGACCAGTAAGTTATTCAGTACACCTTGCAGCAAAGAAAATTAAACTGATGAGTTCAGTATGGCCATGACTGTACAAGTTAACTCATTTACTGGTGTATTTCATAGCAGACAGCTTGCTAAATCTACGGAGCATGAAGCACTGCCTACAAGGATGACAACTACTCTATGGTTCACTGAGATACATCTGCCTCAAGAACTAATTCTGTAGGGGGCATCCAACAACAAAACCCCAGCAAAAGAATGGCATCTTTGGCAAAAACAAACAGTTCTGAGTTCAGTCCAACCATTCAGTTACAACTCTGTGCTCAGAGAACTAGTGATAGTTATTCCTAGAACAAGTGATTTTTGCAGATGTTCCTACAGTACATAGTTGTCTTAACAAAATGGTATTATTCAACATCAAAAAGAACCTGGACTCCACATGCATATAATCATGTTAGAAGGCATGTCATTTATCAACTATGGATTTAAATTTGTAGTAATTTTTATGGCCTAATTAGACCTGATTGGCGAGGTTTGACCACACAGAAAAGAAAGGCCAGTCCAAATTGTGTGAACTGAAGAACAAGGATGTATACCTAGCTCATGTTTAATGTGATTGCCATCTTGCTTTACATTAAGATTATTTTAAACAGATGAGCATTATGCAAAAGTAAAAGAAAGTAAAAGTGGGATACTAGGATGCTTAATAATGCTAACAGATTAAGGACTAAGACGCAGTCTAGTCATTACACCAAATAAATGTGTCATTTCAACAAAAAAAAATGCTATTTCAATCTTACAGAGATGTGAACCCCCCAAAACGCATCTGTTAAAGGTGACTCACAATTAGTAAGAAAATGGATCATATCCATCGATTTCAGTGGCAGTTTGATAAAAATCCTGCAACCCAGTTACAACAATAAATAATCTTCCATTCACTTTCCAGTTGAAATAATCTTTCACTCACTTTCCAGTTAAATACCTCTGGGACTCAGCCAAATTCAGCTAGCTCCAGATCCCAATTAGTATTAAAATTTCCCAGTTTACCAACAAAAAGACTATGGAAACAGAGTGTTGCATTCAATCATCATGCAATGATGGACTAGAATGGAACACTGATCAGCTAGCTCTCAGTCCTGTTTTAACCACTGGAAACCAATATGCTAAAATATATTAGAGAATTTTTCACATTGGACTAACAATACGTTACAAAATATATTAAAAGATGGTTTTGTCATCAACTTCTTATGCTTATTTAAAATGTTAACTATAAATGTGAGTTGACAATGAGGATTTATGCGTACTTCGTTTTTAATCCCAAACACATAATTAAAGACAAAATTATCTTTATATTGGCTAACTGGAACAGTATTTCTATTGCCTTCTTTGTGAAGATTCTTCTGGAATTACAGTGTCAAAGGAATACTAAGATAGAATAAGTCATTTGTAAACTGCTTATCTCTCAGCAGTGAACAACAACTTAAAAAGCTGTAATTTATGTAAAACTTCACTTATTGATTAAAATTTTAATGACTGTCATAGCTTTGTCTCAAAGAAAATATTTCCCTTCTGACAGTATCTGAAACACTATCTACAAAAGCAAGCTGCAACACTGACATGCATAACATGCAAACAAGAAGTCAGGTCAAATGCCATTTCTGTATCAGATAGAACTTTTGCAGTGATATGCTCTTTCCCTGTGACCCTAAGAACAATTTCAGTTAAGACATTTTTTCCTGCTGTTCCTATTACAGTCACTAAGAAAAAACAAACAAACAGAAAACTAGCCAAATGTATTTATTAGGAGAAAATTTGTGTTCTGTAGTCAAAAGCTTAAAAGCAATTTAGGATCTTGGGATTAAGATGCTTGAGGCAGTTGAGCTGGCACTGGTCATGCAGGTTGTCGGCAGTTACAAACTACCAAATGTATTTGAATTATTTTGTGCAATGAATCTGCAAAGACTGTAAGCCAAGGGGTATCACTCTTTATTTGGACACAAATCTAAAGTTTCTTGCAGCATTACCACAAAGGTAGCTTTCAGAGACTTCAGCTCACTGGATCAGATTAATTTCTGATGGTTTTGCACTTTGCAAGCACTCTTTAATTACAGTCAAGATGATCTTCCCACTGAGTATTTATCTGCAGAAGTAAAGACTGAATTTCATGCTTTCAATATATCAATTTCACTATAGTTTTTAGGGAGTTCACCTCATATCTGTCAGAAGGTAAAACTGTGAGATTAACAGAAGTCTTTTAACTTGACTTTTCTTAGGACGCATTCCTGTTACATTTCTAAGCTTCCATTCTCTGTCACGGGTATTAAACTAGAAGGCCTGATCTTTAAGTTTCATTAACACGTGTTAAGGGGAGAACTTCCACCAACACACACTGCAGCAGGGAAGACTACTGCCCCCGGGATAAAGAACAATAACAGAGCTACTAGAGTGGAGGACCTGGCTATGCATGGCAAGGTGAGTACAAGACAGGTACCGGTGATACCCAAAAGTATCAATACCTCATCACGTACTGATTGTATACACTTATCATCATCATCCTACTGCAGTGGCTACTGTAGAACGTGATTTTTTATATTCCACCTTCCTTTCAGCATGCGGTCATTCTGCTTTTTACAGGTGCAAAATGTCAGTGGGTATTTCCACCAGGCAGGAAACCAGGATAGCAGATTGGCAGGCTTCTTTAATGCAAATCTGAGAAGAATCTGCCTTTAGGATTGACCTTTTCTACAGCAAAAAGAGCTATGCAGTATTTCATTAGTAACATGATTATTAATATGCAGGCTTTTTTCAGTCTACTGAAATTAGTTGGAACATCTTACTCATTAATCATGTAATTCCATTTCAAAAAAATCTCAAACTCACACATGGCCAGAAAGAATCTTCAACGCAAATTTCTACATTTGGTGTTTTCTCCCACATGCCTGGTGACAGGACGAGGGGGAATGGGCTCAAGTTGCGCCAGGGGAGGTTTAGGTTGGATATTAGGAAGAACTTCTTTACTGAAAGGGTTGTTACGCATTGGAATGGGCTGCCCAGGGAAGTGGTTGAGTCGCCATCCCTGGAGGTCTTTAAAAGATGTTTAGATGTAGTCCTTAGTGATATGGTTTAGTGGAGGTTTTGTTAGTGTTAGGACAGAGGTTGGACTAGATGATCTTGGAGGTCTCTTCCAACCTAGACGATTCTGTGATTCTGTGATTCTGTGATTCTTGCTTTGAAAAATACTTAGTTATAGCCAGAATCTGTACCTGTCATAGTGCAGCTGTAGTAGTGAACATCATTGATAGGTACCATAGCTCACAAAGAAGCAAAGACCGGATGTTTTCAAACCACATCCTGCTGTATTGAAGCTGCTTTAATTTGAGGTTTTCATATGTGCAGATCTTTTTTGTTTGTTTTAAACAAGCTCATCTTAAATTGTTTTTCACGTGAGGTTCAGACAGCAGGAGGAAAACAGTAAAACTGTAATATCCCAACAGTACCTGACAAATAGCATTCAGTTCTTTTTTTCTTTTTGCTTTACAAACTACATTGTGAGTAATAGCATGCATTTCTTTTTCAGTCTGTGTTCTTTACAGCTTCCTGTTTTTTCTAGGAAAATGAATCAGACATTTGTTTCTTCAAGATAAAAAAGACGACTGGAAATACAGTTCTTAATAGAGGCCATTCTGACAGAAAAAGGAAATGTTCATGAGACAATATCCTCAGCAAAAGACTTCTGTTTAGAAAAGCATACCAGACAGTATCCCATAACTACTATGATAAATGCAAACATATGTCTATACCTACAGGAAAAGTAGCACAGAATGGTAACTGGCAGTGCTCCTCTGTCTTAATTAGATCTTCTTTGTTTTATATGCAAGGTTATGCTTCTTTCTCCAATAATTTTATTCTCTGTTACAAGAAAGATCTGTGATAACTGCTAAAAAATAGCATATCAAAACCTCAAAATCTAATGGATGTTTTGGGAAGTTTTTGATTCTAAATATATGGCACCAAACCATAAGCAATTACAGTGCCCAAGTTTTGGCAGTTGTTTGACAAGAAAATCAACACAGGTGGCTCCATATGATGATCTAGTGTGTCTCTTAAATACAAGTTTCTTTCTTTTGTTTGTTTGTTTGTTTTTTAAAAAAGCAGACAATCAGACGTGAATAGGATTACTGCTTTTACCTTAGCGCTGCCCCAGATCACACAAGAGCTGCTTTCTGGATGTGTATAGCTCATGAAACCACTTCTGGTGCCATAAGCTGTTCATACATTTTCATGCTGCAACACTAAATAGTGACTTGTCACAGCATTAAACTGCATCCAAATGGTTGCCAGTGGGAATGCCATAACAAGTCTGTTTCTATGAAACAATTCACATGAAACGGTAAATCTAGCTGTTGATATACGTAAACAGTATTTAAGGAACCAAAGTTAGATTGTCCGTCTGTCTTCAGAGAGTGTTCTACCACAGAAAGAAAATATACCTAATAATATGAATCATCAAGTCACTGCAGATGACTGGTTAAAAAAACATTCCTCTAGTTCCTCTATAGATTTGGGTGAGTATTAGCATGTACTAAGAGTTAGCCTCTTCTTTACAATTTATGGACTTGAAAAGAACTGCGAAGTTATTTGAGAAGCTGTCGTACACTGAATTATGGTATACAAGTAGAACATAAATTTGTAGGCTTCTATATCATAATGTAATATTCTCATTATGTACAAAAGGAAGGAGACTGTAAAAAGTCAGGATATTATCTTCCTATCTGAAGTTTCTGCAATTGTTTTAACAGGAAGAGCAGGCTTAAAAAATTAAGCAGTTTTTACGAAATATAAGATTATATGTGTTATACGAAGGAGTTACCTCTAACAAAAGGGGACTGGACTAGATTCCAACTACATCCTATGGTTCTACAAAATGACCACAGTAAATCAGAATTTACATTAAATAGTTCCATAACATTTTATTTTTTTTGCAAAATTTTGTCAATGAATGAGATTTCCCATTCCCAAGAACACAAGGTGGCTTTTTTGTCGTTATTTTTGCTTGTTTGTTTGTTTTGGTTTGCTTGTTTTTGTTTTTGGTTGCTTGGTTGGTTTTTATATATTGTCATAAGCAAACAAGGTTGACAAAACACTCCTGTAATTTGTTTACATGAAAAAAGAAGTTTTCAAACTTCTGGTCTACACTTAATTTTTTGGGAAGCTATAAAGGCTCCAACAGCTTATTTGAAATTGGATGACACTTTCCATCTCATTACAGTCAAGTCGGTTTTAATCTCTTCTTGTCTTAGCACTGCCTTCAGTGTCTAATGCATGCAGAAGAAAACCAGGAGAATGTGCAGCTGTACGTCATAATGCCTGGTGATACTGCGCTGATTTTAAAGATGGAAAATTTACATACCTTTTTCATTTTCATTATTTCTGCTTTAAAAGCAGTTGTCTTTCCAGTCAGAGAGATCTCAGTGAAGAAGCCCTTACAGTTCAGTAATTTTACCACACTTAAAAATTTGAATGGGAAGGACGTGTATATGCTCACAGTTCGGATGATTAATCTTGGGGCAAGCAATTCAAGTTACTCAGACTAACTAGCTACTGAAGCATTCTGCTTTTCATTAGCTTTCATTAAGGTAATACAGCAACCTATGATGAGAATTTAACGTTTTCTTCACCCAAAACCAGTGTGATGGTTGGCCCCATAACCTGCAGGTGCACCTCCAAGGTGAACCATGCTCCAAGCCAGCGGCCAGCCTTAAACCCCTCTACACGCCTGTATCACTGGCTCGAGATTCTGCTAACAGGGGTCCAGACTTTATTTATGTACTTCTCAGCGCTAAAATGGTATTTGCTCTTGAACCTAGAGAGTAAAACTTCTACACATATTTTTATTCTTTTTCATTCTATTTTTATTCTTTCTTTACTCTGTCTTATGCTCTTAAGACGTCCAATATAATCGTTTCTGTTTAAAAGAAAAATCTGTAGAATCAATTAGAATAAGTATTTCAATAGTGTACCTCTCAATAGACTATTTACTTAATTATTAAATTCAGGAAAATTACCAAGCATTTTCGAAGTCCTTTTCAATGGTCTAACACAACTACATGAATTAATTATAACTAGTTCCATGAAATCAGGTGCTCTGCCTATCCTAAAAGAGCAATGCTGTTCTCACGAAGTGCAATACTCCAAAGAAGAAAATATACATTTGTTATGTGCATACTTACTATGTATATGTGTTCCACCTCTGAAAGAAATCCACTGAAAATATGACGAATATAACCCACAAAATTTTGAGGTGAGAACTACTACAGCATCCTAAGAATTGATTTTTTTCTCACAATAAAATCGAACCTAGGGAGGAAAATATCCTACATTGTAATCATTGTTAAACAGAAGTTATCTAACAGCATGATACAGCTGGGTGAGACAAGTGGAGGTGAACAAAAAATTCCATTGGTGAACAAAAACAGATTATTCATAGTGTCAACAGAGTTATTTAAATTAACTTTGAAAGTCAAGCACATCTGGTTAAAGTCCTAGCCAAGACGTCTCCATGCTGGGCTGGCTACTAAACACATCAGTACAAAGATCCTCTTACTCTACCTGCTTGTAGGAAAAAATAATCATTATTCTGGGTACTTAAAATGGAAATTCCAAAAATAAATTCACGAAAATAAACCTCTGCTCTGTCTCATATTAGCAAGTGTTAAGCACTTACAATATGAATTATCACCTACAGAAGTCATGGAGAATTTAACACCTCAGACCACAAACTACCCTCCACAACTATGAAAACCGTCTAGTGACTAGAGAAGCCTTATTTGGATTAGATGAGGAATATTGGCAATATCAGATAATGAACTGAAATAAAAGCTTGAACCAATATGTGGAATATTAAAAATACGATAAAAAATGCTTTGTTGATCCTTTACAGCTAGTGGAGACATACATTTTCACACGGTCTCTAAAATCATCACGTCATTTACACACAGACTCCAAAGGCAAAACAAAGCATAAAGCGCACTGTGAGTGCATCTCCCACACTAGAGCACATTGGCATTCTGTTAGGGAACTGACAGGCTGGAATACAAATTCTCGAAGGGCATTCCTGACTTCCACGTCACACTCTCTCTGCTTTTGGAGGGGGAATCAAAGTCCAGTCACAGTCACTGGCAACCAGCTAGGAAGCCAGCTGCTCAGAGCGCAGAAGGGAATGCTGAGAGCTGGAGCCCACAGGGGAGTCACTCCACTAGGGCTCTCCATACACAACTCTGATTTGTGTGTTTTGAGCTACGGTCATCTAGTCCTTCTTGAGTAAGGACACGAGAAGAAGAAGTCCATCAATTCAAAATGTAATGTTATGGGATTGTTTTCTCCTTGGGAAGAGTTGAGGGGGACCTCATTCTGTTAGAAGGCATATTCTCACTGACTCACGTGCTCCAAGCACAAACAGCAGCACACCGGCAGGGTCCTGACACACTGCACTGCCACCTGCAGCGTGACACACTCCCTGTCCGGTGGTCCCTGCACGAGAGACACAGGGCTGTGTTGGGCAGCGCGGTGGGGCTGCTGTGAGCCCCAGCCACGGCCCTGCAGGGCAGCCTGTCCCTGCACATTGCACTCTTAGCTCCATCCCACCTGGGCCACCAAGCACGTTTTGCATCATTCACTTCATGCCTTTGTAAAGCAGCAGGGTCTGGGTCCTCTCCTTCTGGACTCAATCTTGACAATGCATAGTTAAATTCCTACTCACAAGAGTAATCTAAGCCTCAATTACGGATCTGTAGGATCAAAATTCTCATTTCCAAGAATGGAAACCATTACAACAATCACTCAGACAATTTCATTTCACAGAGCATCTTTTGCAAAACAAGATGGTTTTGTACCAGCAAGTTACCTAATTTGATGTTTTGCAACACATTTTTTTTTTTTAGATTGTAGGCATGATAAAGACACTTAAAATATCTATCAGAACAGCTAAGCTCCTGCCTTTTCATTGCATCAACTTGTTTTTCTTCCACTGACTTATAAAATAAACAGTCATAAAAGAAGTCCAACAGCACTTTTCATACAAGAAAGCCTGCTGAAATTGTCTTTAAAAAAAAAAAAATCAAAACCAAAACCCTAAGCCCTGAAGTGAACTATTTGAACTATTAATTCTAAACTAAAACATTTGTCCAGTTATGTGTGGCTGAGTGTAACACTTAAAAAATGATCTGTTGCTTGATGTCTCAGACTTCTCAGAGAACTTTATTTTCCCTGTCCAGATGTAAATTAAAAGCAAGGGGAAAGGAACAATAACAAGCATTCCCAAGGCTGGAAAAAAGTACAGAATTTTGGCTGGGTGACCTTCAGCTGAGGCTCCACTGCAGCTGATCACATCCACAATCCTTGTACCAACAACTGTCTACAGAGGCCTTTACAAGGCTGTCATAACAACTTTGAAACAGACCTTTTAAAGTTCTTAATCTGTTTGGGGGCAGGAGGGAACCTAGAGCAAACCATAAATGAAAAAAATGTAAACAGAACATAATCAAAGTAAAAGTAAAATCAGTACCTCCAGAAATTTTCATAAACAGAAGATTTATTTATTTTTAATTGGAAATGTGCATGTTTTTTCCTCCTCTCTTTTAATGTGCTGACTGATTGAAGATTTTTCTGTTTTCATATTTCATAAAAGACCTTCAAAAAGGTCTTTCTTTTTTTTTTTTTTTAACCCTGGGAAACTCAGAGATCTCAGAAAATGATCTTTCCTAGCTTTCAGAAGATACTTTTGCAACATACAGACCTTCACTGACTACCCTCAGTGTTGAATCTTCAACAAAACCTTAATTTCTCCTAAATATATTTTTTTTAATGTTCCAATTCCAGTGAGTTGTAAATAATCTCACTAGAAATCTCTTTTATTCAGCTTTACATTGTCCACTCTTTTGCGGTGGCATAATGTCATTGATTCTCCACCACTATGAAGTCTTTCAGTGGCAGGTTAAATCAAAATGCCTATTATGAAACATGAACGAAGAAGCAGAACCCTGTCATCCCCCCCCCCCCCCCCAAAAAAAAAAGGTGTTTTGTCTAAAATTACAATCTAACACTTGGGTGACATCAGGGCTGAGATACAGTGATGGCAGCATCTGTGAAAAATCATCCCATAACTGGGGAAATCTTCACTAAAGAACTAGCTGTCAGAAATGCCAGCTGTACCTGATGCAATATGAAGGGATGTAAAAGTCTTCGGCATCCTGATACCACTCCTGCCTGCATGGCTGCCCGTTCACTCGCAGGAGCTGCAGATTGCACCTACACGCGTTTATTCAGCGCATGAAAATCTGGTCCATGGTTTTCACAGTAACTTCACATCACACCAAATCCTCATTTTTGATGTATGCCTGTGCAATTGTCACATATATTTGAAAAAAAAACAAAACACCTCACCTCTCAAGACAAAAACCTTTACATTCCTGTTTGAATACATACAGTAGAATGAGTAAAATGTCAAAAGTGATTATGAAAATGTAGTGCCAAAAACAAACATGAAATAAAAAAAAAACCTTTGTGAAGAACTCCCACGCTAAATCCTGCTTTTGTACGCTCAGAAATGTTGACCTTTTACTACATTCCCCACAAAGCTGTACAGTGATGACCACACAGTGCAGGCTGCAGTCATTTACTGATGCAAAGTCTGCTGTTGTGTGAGTCCCCAAATATCCAACCTAGGTGAACCACAGCTCTGGCCAGAGGCTGAAGAGAAATGCATCCACACAATGTACCTACTGGAGTGGCTGTAAAATCACACAGAACAAATGCTGAGATTAGAGAGGCTACTTTTGTCCAAACTGTCCAACTGAGAAGACAATCCAAAGCCTTTCTAAGTGGTAATTGCATTTACTCCTGAAACCCTTGAAAATACTGTATTTTGAGAAAATTCTGAAAACATTCACATTTGCACCTTGACATGTGCAAAAGTCTGCTTAGGCAAAACAGTTACACAAATTGGATTTTCTTTCTTTGTTTCCTTCTTTTTTTCCTTTTCTCTTTCTTTCTCTCTTTTCAGAAAAGGAGGGTCCAAAACCACCAAACCAAAACCAAATTGCTTTTCAGGCAAAGCGACCTTTGAAAATATGGTCTGTAGATCTAACACACCATAGTCAGTGAAGCTGCCTTCTTCTTAGGTCTGTAAATTCTGTTCTATGGAAGCTTTGGGGTGTAGACTGTAGTTTGCACAAACTATTCATTTGACAGAAGACTGTTGCTTCATTCTGTGACACACCATTGCTCACCAACCAATTGCTGAAAAGTAGGAATGTAGAACATTTAATAAAAATGCCAGCAACTGAGAGACCAGGAAAGTTGAACACAGATGGGGAAAAAAAGGATTACTTGTGGTGTAGGGCAAAAACTCAGACATCCTTCTACGCATAAGCCTGAAGGGCAGACAGCGTATTGAGCCCAAAAAAGACTAGGGACAGATTGGTACCTGATGAAAAGAAAGGAGCATTCTGGCCAAGAAAGCAGTGAGGTGCCTGCAAACAGAACATTGGGTCTGGGCAGACAAAGAACTCACCACCACAGGCGTGCTACACCCGGGCTGCAGCCCCGCTCCTCCTACATGAGGCAGCAGCTGCCGAAGCACAAGCCATTGGCCGCCGGAAAGCACAGGACAGCCAGCTCCTTCCTCTTCACCTCCCCTTTCCATCACAGGGCTTTGTGGCAGCACTATAGGCATTACTTCAGTTTTAATGTGGCACGTTCTGCTCAGCTCTCTAAGCAGGCATTGCTCTGTCCCCTCCCAGCAGCTTCAGTCACACCCACCTTGGAAATGGCCAAAGGTAGGGAAGAGGGGACACTGTGGTGCCGTGCAGCACCCTTGAGTCCCACGTAACCTGAGTTCACACAGCAGTCGCAGGCATTAACTCTGGGTCTAGGCTTTGACTTAACCAAATGCAACAAAATCCCCCCAGAACAAACAAAAACCCGACCCCCTATCACTCCCCCTCTCTCTGAAGCGAGGGGGGAAATGCCACAAGACTGTATGCTGAAATTCAGCCCACATGACGTTTCCTTTGGATCTAATTGCTTCCACACAATTTGCATCTGCTAGTCACGCTAGGTCCCAGAGCACAAAATATTCTCTGTTACAAAGGAGCTCTTGTCCTCCTCCCACCTCCATAATCAAAGCGAAGGACATGTGGCTAAAACCAAGCAGAGCAAGTGAAATAAACAGGTTTCTACCTTCGTCCAGAGCACCCAAGCAGGAGACAAGCCCAGGCCATACTGCCGACTCCACCAGGATGTGAGGGAGCGAGCAGTGTGGGCTGGCAAGGACAGGCTGCGTACAGCAGGCAGGCCGAGAAGCAGCTGGCTCTGCATGCTGACCTCTATTTGCAGACTGTGGAGTGGAGATGGTTAGGGCAGGGCAGGTTGTCTTCTAGATGCCGCCTACAGCAGCTCACAAACTTCATGAAAACAAAACAACTGGCTGTTCCTACATGGAGCAGTCCAAACCATTCATAAAGCCAATTCCCCTGTAGATGTTTCCAGAAAACATCTACAGGGGAAAAATGTTCTCATGATAGCATTAACACCTGATTCTACACCAAGATTCATTCCAGACACCACAATTCTATCACATATTTCTAAAGTGCACCAATTGACATTCTTTTCTGATGATTTATGCATAAAGCAATTGTATTTTAATCTTGTATTATGAAATGGATGTGTGATTGTTAGCATCTGTTAATGAACAAATGATGCTGGGCTTTGGGTTTAAAACTAAGACTAATGGGTGGATTTAAGATAAATTTCACTAAACCATTGCACTTCTCTGCATGCACAATAATTGTTCACTGATTAGCTTAAAAGTGTACATCAGTCCAATACAATCAATTTTACATCAACACAACAGTGTCTATAGAAGGGTTTTCATTGATTTCCTGAATTACTTAGGAGTATGTATACTTGAATTTAATACAACTTTTGTGTCTGGACAACCCTTCACAACAAGTTTCTTATATATTTCTTCAAAGGAACCCTTCTTGGCAACACTTCTAAAGTCAACACAGTCTTGCATTAAGCTTTCTTTGCTGACACTTTACAGCTGACTAAGTGAAAATGTAGATCATATCCTAATGCAGAAAACCCAGGAACCCTGCAAAAGGAACACATCCTCAAATCAATTTTATTCTAGATCCGCTTCCACCCTCAGACTTTATTAAGCACAACATTTTAAGCACCATATTAACCAGCAATTTTTATTAAGCACTGCAGCTGATGTGATTTTAGATCTTGAGAAAACAGCCTATTGATCACAAAAAGACACTATCTGGGATTAGAAAATGAATAATTATCAACTGTCATTGAAAACTGAACTGCAGCCATTCCTACTATTTGGATGGTATTCCTACCATCCCCAAATTCAGAGGGAAAAGGTGACTTATAGATCCTTAGTGTTTTTTTTTAAATTTTATTTATTTTTTTAAGAGGGGCTATAATGTCAACAGAGAAATTAGGTTATTTTTTTCATTTAAGCAGTATTTTATACATTTATATCAAAAGAAGTTATTTATTTATCCACATCAAAATTTCCTCCAGTGATTCAGTTTGATTTTAAACAATCTATTCCAACCTTTTATAACTATCAATGGAGAGAGATACTTTAATTTCCACAAAGTTAAGTCAACATATGAATAACTTTTTTTTAACCTCACTGTAAATTGAAAGCATAAGCCTGGCAGATTTTCCTGTTAGTATTCAAAACAGACACTTTCAAACAGACCATTACAATGAGTGTCAGTAAACATGATCCATTGCTTCAGCTGAAGCAGATCTGCAAGAATCAATCTGCAATGCGATAACTTATAACTGCTCTTTTGACTATCTTCAGTCAAGATCTAAAATAGACACCTATCAGTCAGTAGGATGTGACCCAGCTCTGAGAAGGACCATCCAAAGATCCTAGAAATAGTTTTTCACATTTCACTGGGTTTCTGCTACAAGGCCATTGTTGTTAATAACTAAAGCTGCATGCTTGACACATTCATGTACCTTTGCATATAATGACTACAAATGCAGTCACAGCCAAAAAAGTGTTTGATCCAAAATGAAAAATTTGAATTCGTAAGCCAAAATGTGGTCCATTATTATGTTTTGTTTTTTAATATGCACATTAAATTACAAAACTCTTAATCTACTAAGCCACTGGTGTTTCCCCACTTAGTTTGAACGCATGAAGTTTTAAAAGTAATCCGAAAATACTATTTGTTGCCTCCTGCCAGCAAATGAATGCTTAAACTTGTTCTTGACTTCTGAATTTAAAAATACCATTTGGTTAAATAATGACCATAGTCCAATAATTATTAAAATGTTAACTAAAGAAAAATACAAAGATCAGATATTCTAACATGCATGGCTCAGATATGATGTCCTGCAACCAGCTTTTTAATTAAAAGTTTCACCACAGGATCACACCTAGTACGACAGATAAGAGCCTGAAACTTGCTGTTAAATGGCAGGACCTTCAGTTCACCGCATTCAGTAGAAGGTCAGTGAAAACAGGAAGCACTCATCACTTCATAAGCGCCGTTGTGCTGAGAATGATGGTACAGTCTGAATTTTGAGTTGCATCAATTTTACAACAGACGTGATTTTATCTCCTTCCTAAGGTAGAGATATGCAACTCTGAATATAGTCAAAACTTTTTCATACACCAAATGTGACTTTTGGCTTGATCACCAGAAAAAAAGTGAATGGCTATGCCCCACTTCCAAAAAATAGGCTAGCAAGTGTACTCACTTAAGGGAAACTGGACTTTAAAGATTATGCAAAATGCAAATTTTAACTAATGAAACAGTTCAGCCATTTTACTTTAAGAGAAGCATCTAAGAAGAAAAAACTACACCTGTCTCACTTCCAACAGCAAAACTTATCCAAGTTTGTACTTTGTGCATAAAGTAACAAAACCAAGTTGATTTAATTTATTGTCCATGCATTTGTTACACCATTTTGACTGACCTTTATTTCCCAGTATTTTTGCTTCCATATACTCCTTTGATAAAAACACAAATATATTAAATTATTACAAACTTTTTTTATGTGGAATCTATTGCAGGTCTAATATAGTACCAAATATGGAAATGAATCGATTAAAACTTCCAAGTCAAAAAAAGAAACTCAAGAAAAAAAAAAGAAAAAAAAAAGAAAAAATGTCATGTCAGTAATGTTCCATGATGTACTTAGGAGCTAGTCATACAGAACTTTTCTTAGAAAGTGTATATACTCTGTTTAAATACATTTATATGTATATATTCATATACACGCCAAATACAGTAATTAAATCTTATATAAAAAGTCAAGATGTACATGACATATGATTGCACTCTGTACAAACATATTAAATTGAGAAACTTAAAGCTGTGATGGCTGAAATGCAAGTTCTGACTGGAATCATAGGTATGCAATTCTAATGAAGCAGAACAGCCTGAAAAGTAACAGCTTGGATATGGTCTGGTGTCTGTGGCTTTTACTAGTCTGTCCCACTAATGACTTTCAGTATCAGCAGTCCTTTAAGAAAACTTATTAAATATTCTTGTGATTACCGATTCTGCTTTTCTACTGTGTTTTTTTAAAAAACAGATGCCCAATTTTTGGAGCATATTCAAATTTAGTTATATGCCTACCTTATAAGAAATTTAGACAATATTTAGCAGTGAAATAACACAGTTATTCCTTAACAATGTATAAGGTGAATTTCTGAAATCCTTCTGTCTTCCGTCGGGCACAGATCCTATGAAGGATGATGAACTAACTAGCAAATTTCTGTTTTGAAGGACAGCTTTCAAATTCTATTGGTTTTCTTGCTTGCATATAGTACCAGAGATTATTAAATCAAATATTCTAATTAAATTTTAATTCTGAAAATATTTTTAATATTTTTGTATTTCATGTATTTTTTGTATTTCATGTATTCTCTGTTATCACTAGTGACAGGACCTGTGGGAACGGTGTGAAGCTGAGGCAGGGGAACTTTAGGCTGGACATCAGGAAGAGGTTCTTCACCGAGAGGGTGGTCGCACACTGGAACAGGCTCCCCAGTGAAGTAGTCACTGCACCAAGCCTGTCTGAATTTAAGAAGAGATTGGACTGTGCACTTAGTCACATGGTCTAAACTTTTGGGCAGACCTGTGCGGTGCCAGGAGTTGGACTTGATGATCCTTATGGGTCCCTTCCAACTCGGGATATTCTATGATTCTATGATTTTATTTCAAATGTTCATTCGCAGGAATTAAATGACCTAATTGCCTATGTCTGAAGAGTTCTGGTGTTCATCTTCCCTCCTACCTGACAGCACTAGAACTCCTCTAGACAAAGCCTCAAGCTTTGCCAAGAGCGAGGTCTGGCCCAATATCAGAACTGAGACGCCAAAATTGCTCCATACATCATGCTGGCCCTGTTTAAGCAGGGAGCCAATTCTCAGCTGCACAAAAGTTAAGGAAGTTCTCTGGATTTATAACAACATTATTAAAACAGCATTTGAACCACGGACTCCAGTTAAAGGAGCAATCAGATAGCACTTTAATGTTGTCAATCACAGCTTGTATATTTGGTTTTGATGTGTACATCCCAAAACTTAGTACTCCCTAGGAATCTTTAAAACGAGGCAGAAAGGTGAGCTATAGTTGAATTTCCATTAAACAAATTCGTATTTTATCACAGCTTTCCTGTCTGTTAAGAACTTTTAAAAGTAAGTAAATATATGCATCAATACCATACAGACGTCATTAGTAGCGATGCATCTCAAAACTGTCTTGTGCAGTATAACTTATTTTTAACAAAGGAATACTAGCGAGGAGAGCAGTTTGGGCAGTAGGTGTAAGGAGACCACCAAGACCCCACCTGAGCAACCACTAGATACAGGGGAAAAACACTGCCCAAAGCATGCATGAAATGCTCTGAAAGCTCTGTTCTTTTGCAAACACCTCTCTCCAACACACACCAAGAACAGCAAGGATGTGTGGCTTCTTGGTTGGCACTGTTTTTCTACCAGGACCAGAGGAAGCTATACTGATGTGAGCCCCACCTTCCAGGGTCTGCCTCATGCCCATTAGTGGTTGGTCATAAATGTGGACCAATACCGTAAGTGTCATATGAATAGATTAAGGTGTCAAATTTTTCATCACTTTTCAACTCAACAGGGTAATGGTCTCGTGCACTGTCCTTCCCGTCTCCTGCCTGTACTGTATGACCAGGCTCCCATGGTGGAGAAGTCCCTCTGCCCCACAGCACCGAGCGCAAATCAATGTGAAAACGATCGCGACCCTGCAGAACTAACATGAACTGCTCTCATGGAAGGGTTGCATTTGGAAACCAGCTGGACACTTCAACTGTTTTATTTGTTTTGACATTTTCAGGGGAAAAAAAAAGTATTTCCATAGCATTTATATTATTTTTTGTCTCAATGTTCTGCTGAACCTGTTCAGTAATATAAAACTGACCATGCATCAAATCAAGCTTTCCCACCAACAGAAACCAGCAGGAAAAACTTTGAACACGTCAAGCAAATCAAACACTGAAAGTGATTAGCCTTCTTCCCCCTTGAACAGGATTTTATTGGCAAATATGTCCTCGTATGGCAAATGTTCACTGTAACATTTGAAAAAAAACAACACTGTATTAAAGATAACAGCCGCAACAAGTTTCACAAATCTGCTCAGTGCAAACACCATACTCTCTATATTCTGTTTACCTTCTGGAATGAAATCACACCCTGATCAAGAAGCACTGTACACACACTGAGAAAATATTAAAACTTAAGTCTTTGCATTTGAAATATGAGGTTGCAGCACCTAAAAACAAATTGGTAGAAAGTAATACTTGAAAAATTCTTTTCACTGAATTTGTGTACACAGCTCAGCATGTGGATCGATACGCAACTGATATTCCCACTTACCAACCTAAGAGCTACACAAGGCAGTTTGCCTGTCTTTCCAGAAATCCTTTTTATCAGAAATAAATCATACTTAAATTTTTTTTCCATGCATGCACACGGAGAAGAATGCTTTAGATAACATTGCTGTAAGCGAGTGTGTGTTTGTTAGTCTGTTTTCCATCCCCCACTTCTGTGGCTTGGTATTTAATTACAGGGTGGAGTGGTCCCCAGGCTACTTATGTTTCTTCCAGCCACGGCCAGAAAACTTCTGCAGGAACGGACACGCATGAGTGTGATCACGACAAGTCCCAGCTGGTTCCCGGTCAACAGCGCTAACCAAGGCTCACCACTGACTGAGAGGACCGCTGCTGCCTTCTTCTAGTAGCTCTTGGAAACATGTTACACGTTCAAATAAGAGAAACTGCTTGCTAAACTTCAGCAGACCTTAAAGGCTTTAACAGGACCTAGTCTGGCTATGTGCTCTTCATTTCATTCTCAATTTTCTTTTGCTAATGACTATTGAACAAATCTTTATCAGTATGCTGGAAATAAATGGCTTTTTTTTTTTTCAACAGATACCACCTCAATATAGGCATGCTTGGTTTGACCAGATAGGATTTTCAAACTCATTGTCTGATGTGAACCCTACATAATACTGCACAGTTTTAAATGATGCTTTCCACTAACAATCTTAAATTTCTGCAGAAAATGCTATTTTCAGCTGAAAAACATTACATAGCTTGCAAAACACTGCAACTCAAACACGACCATTTCATAGCTAAGCATTACCACAAAATGCACCGAGTTATAAAGAAATACATTATTCCAATTAATTTTTAAAGAAATGAGAAAAGTTCTGTTGGATCAATAAAACTGGGGAAACTATATAGACTAACTTAGATAACAAATGACACACACAATTAAACATTATTTTATATTAAAAAGGATATTGTTAATCAGAGTATTACTGTTAACAGGATTTGGGAAAAAGAGGAAAGATGCTTTGGGTTTTTATCCATAGCTATTTTAACAAGGGACTTGCATTTTTTGGCCTAAGCAACAAGAATTCAGCAGTTCGGAAAATGCCATCTCTGTGCCAGAAATGTGTAGCGGGTGAAGGTGAAACCACGTGAGCGCATTTTGATATTAGGCAAAGGCTGAACGGCAGATGAAGATTATGTTATCTGATCTTCAGTCAGAGTTTGAAAACACTTGCTGGTCGAGCCCTAGCAAGAATTTATGTAACATATTAGTTTGCGAGCAATCTGTCGCAGTGCTCCTATCAGCAAGCCTCCTCTTCTCTGTCGTGCTCTATTGAGAAAAGCGCGCCCAAAGTACGGAGCAGCAACGTCTCATTTACACGATACACCAGATTAACGAAAGACTCATAAACCCGGACCCTGGGGAGCGTCCTCCCGGTACCACAAACCACACACACCAGCGTACAGAACGGCAGAACGAGAAGGAACACGTGTTCGTGCTCTGCTGGTAACTCGGGGTGCGAGAGGCGAAGACCCAGCCCCTGCACGGAGCAACCCGAGGGCTGGGCTCTTCGCGGCTTCCACAGCCGCCGGGCACAGAGGCGGCCCACGGCCCTGCCCGCTGCGGACTCTCCCGTTTTTTTTGTGAAAAACGAGCGCCCTGCCCTCGCGGGGCCGCCAGGCGCTGCCCACATGCCGGCTGTCGCGCCCGGCCCGAGGGAGCTCCGCGGCCCCGGCCCCGGCCGCTCGGCTGCCGCCGGGTCAGCGCAGCGCCTCCTCATCCGCACCGGCGCCGGGGCAGGGCGACAGGCCCGCCCGCACCGCCGCCTCGCCCCCGTCGCGGCCGCAAGCTGTCTTCGGGCCTACGGAGCTGCTTCCCACCGAGCTCCCGATGTCGCCAGCGGGACGCTCCGGCCGGGGCCGGCCGGCCGCCGTGCCCCGCAGCGCGGGGCCCTCCCGCGCCCCCGCCCGCCGCGCCCCGCCCGCCCGGAGCCCTCCGCACCGGGACCCGGCCCGGCCTCGGCGCCCCCCGCCCGCCCGCCCGCTCTGCCCCGGGGCGGCGGCGACGGCTCGGCGCCGCGGGCACTCACTTGAGAAAGTACCGCTGTCCCGTGTGCGTGAGAGCCATCTCCCAGCCGGGCGGCAGCGGCAGCTCGTCCGTCACGTCGTAGGAGCGCTGGCGGAGGTGCCCGTGCTGCGGCGCGGCGGCCGAGCCCACGAGAGAGGCGGGCGAGGAGTGGGAGCGGACGTGCTGCGCGGCGGCGGGCCTTGGCGGCGGGCCGCCCGAGTCCGTGCTCGACTGCCGCGAGTGCGAGCCCGAGTCGGGCTCCTTGAAGAAGGACTCGGGCAGGATCTTCTTCCTCCAGGAGCTGGGCTTGGGGTTCATGACCGCGTTGAAAAGCGCCTCGAGCTCCGTGTCCAGGTCCTGCGTGACGTGGATCACCTGCTGCCCCGGCGGCGGGGCCGCGGGAGCGGGGTTCATTTTCCGCCCGTCCGCCCCGACGGCGAGCGCGGACGCCTCGGCGCACAGGCGGTCGCCGGGGCCGGCCCCGCCGCAGGCCGCCGCCGAGGACGTGCCCTTCGGAGCCGGCCGAGCTGCTCCCCAGCAGCTGCGACGCTCTGCCGGCGCGGGCGGGCTGCGACGCGGGCGGCGCGGACAATGCCGCTGCGTCCCGGACGGCAGCGACGGCGGAGTCCCGGGCGGCCGACGGAGGGGCGTGCGGGTCAGCCCCCGGGCGGCGCGCCGCCCTCCCCCGCGCCGGGCCGGGCCGGGCCACGCCGGGCTGCGGCGGGGCGAGGGCCGCGCCGGCCCCCTCCGCCCGCCCCCCGGCGGCCCGGCCCTCGCCCTGTCCCGCCCCGCCTGCGGTTATGCAACGGCCTCGGAAACTTCGGGTCCGCGGAGTGGACGCGGGCGGCTTCCCGGCGTGGCGGAGCAGGCCCGAGGGGCGTTCCACACAGCCGCGCGGCCCGGGCTCTGTCAGCGCCGCCGCCACCGCTCCCGCTCCGCGCCGGCCGCCGCCTCTCCCGTCCCGCGCGAAGTTCGCGGAGGCCCTCAGGAAGGCGGCGCTAGGCGGGGCCGCGGCTGGGCCGCAACCCCGGTGCCCGCGGCTCCGGTGCCCGCCGGCCTGGCCCCGACCCACGGCCGCCGCGGAGGGCCCGCGGGAGCGGCTGCTCCAGGCCCCGGCCCAGGCCCGCTGCACCTTCCTGTCGTGCCGCAGGGCGAAAAGCGTCGCCTTCGTGCTCAGGGATCCGTCGGACATGTTGTCTCCTCACGCCACCGAGAGAACTTCTGTCAACCTCGTTAGCTTTGTTTTTAACCCATCGTTCAGGAAACTCACGGGTAGTACTATGTGAGCAAAACGATGCTTAACTAAGCTTGCTCATAATAGCAAGCATAATAAGCAAATCGTAGCATAATTTAGTGATGATCTGCCAATGGGGGCGCGTAATGGGAGGGAAAAAGGGAGCAAACGTTCATGGTGACATGTACTAAAACTACTTTGTAAATGAGAAAAGGTTTAACCCTTTGCTGACAGACATGAATCTAGCAGAGTTGTCTCATGAATCTTTCCAATTCTCTATCCATTGGTGATATTGCAAATGCAGCTGTGATTCTATTTGGATTTATTCTGACTACCTGCTCATTGTCCAGTAAGTCTAAGCTAGAAGCCAAAGCTGCGATCAGTAATTCAGTAGCTGCATCTGTAAGGAATAATGTCACAAACTTTCCAACCTCAGTGCTGATTTTTACAATAGGAAGCATACAGTGTCTTTATGACTGCACATACAGAGATACCACACGTTGGCTGTACTTACACAGAACTTTTTCCAGTAATGCATTTCTTTATTCGTTTTGTTTCAGTAGTTTGGACAGAGACCAAGCTATGCTGGTTGATAAGAACTAAGAACACATCCTCCTCAGTAATCAGAATCTATATTAGAAAAGTTTCAGGTAGGTCCTTTTCTCTTTCCTTCCTTCCTTCCTTTCTTCCTCCCTTCCTTCCTCCCTCCCTCCCTCCCTCCCTCCCTCCTTCCCTCCCTCCCTCCTTCCCTTTCTTTTTCTTTCTTTCTTTCTTTCTTTCTTTCTTTCTTTCTTTCTTTCTTTCTTTCTTTCTCTTTCTTTCTCTTTCTTTCTTTCTCTTTTTCTTTCTTTCTTTCTCTTTCTTTCTTTCTCTTTCTTCTTTCTTTCTTTCTTTTCTTTCTCTCTCTCTCTCTTTCTTTCTCTCTCTCTCTTTCTCTCTTTTTTTTTTCTGAACTGATCTTGTACTTGTTTCTTTACTTAAGAAGTATCAACTGTTCTGAAATTCATTTGGCTTCTCCAGCTTAGAACCTGTACCCAGCTCTTGAATGTTCTTTGTCCTTTGATCAGTGTTACATTGAATATTGGAAATGTAGATTTTGAGATTCAGAGTGTAAGCCTGTACATAAACTCTGGATTAGGATCAGCTCTAAGGAACATATCTTGCTTGTGTGTTTCATCATTTCCTTGCTTCAACAAATATTCTGTAATTTATTTTTTCTTACACTTCCTGTTCATGTTTCCATTGACTGGGCAGATCTCCTCCTTGTATTTTTTGCCACATCTGCTATATTTCTGGTCAGGAAATCCAGTACTCCTGAGACTTGTTTATGCTTCCCTTCCCTGAGAATTTTCCGTGCTATCTTTTGTACCATTCTTCTAGTGTTTCCTTACTGGGCCACTTGCTAGCATTTTACTTGCTTGGACAGCTGTGCTAATTACAACACCTGCTCCAGGGTTATGCAGATATTCCATATGATATTTTTTTCTGCAATTTCCTTGTTTAAAACCCTTGGATATTAGATGATTGTCTATGTGCATATGCGGTCTATTGTACAGATAATGATCTGAACATGAGTGCTTTTTCATACAGCCTTTACAAGGGCTTTTACACTTCCTCCAGGCTTCTGTATCCTTGAGTAAAGACACACCCATCTGCCTATTACATTCCTTTCCAAATGACATGTCTGTTCAAGGAAAGGCTCTGACAATCTCATTCATGGTGAGATCTCATCTGCATTAACTAGACCACTTCCATGAGACAGGATTGCATCTCAACAGTAAATATATACCCATCTGTTTTAAACGTAAGAGGTATTTATTACAGCTAGAAAATTCTTCTTCAGACAGATACTAGTATTTCAGTTGCACTTTTTACTGAACAGTATGATTAGCTGCTATTGTACCACTAGGTATAGGCTAAAGCATCTTCATTCACTAGTCTGAAAGTGATTAAAATTATAAGAACAAATTCTCATGGTGTTGTTTTTATTACTTTTTAAAAGAAGAATAACTTCCTTCTTTTGGCACAAAGATAGGATATGACCACCAGCACTTAAAGGAAATGATTCAATATGCTCAGGTCCATGGAAGACAATGGCACTTCAGTGGGTATGGAATTAAGTGATAAAGGAACCAAACCAAAAATACGATGTAGAAAGCCTCCTTGTCATTACTTCTTTCTTCTAACTACAGAATCATACATCATAAATATATAAGAGCATAGCATTATTTTATCCCAATTTCATGTGCTATCCAAATGTTTTTGAATTGTACAGTCATTTTCTTGTTTAACTGAAGGATTTATAAACGAACAGTACTGCAAAAGTACCCTATTTGTAGCATATCTTTTAGCAGAAATTTCAATCTATACTTCAGTGGAAAGCCAAGGAAACAGATCAGAAGAAATAAGTACACTTACAAATGTACCCTTAGATAATGAGCATCTAATGACTTAAAGAAAATGACCGTGTTGACATTTTTAATCTGAATCCATCGCTGCTTTGTACCAAAGCCCAACATACATTAATTTTATTTTTTCTGAGAAAGACAGCATAGGTGAAGATCCATGTATGATGTCTGTTAGAAAACTTTCAGGATTTTCTTGAAAAATCTCATGGTTCCTGGGTAACTAAGTAACAATTGCACACTGCAGACCAGGAAAAGTATGTACGCTTCCTGGCTTCTGTTTGGGTATGTGCTGTACAAAGAGACTTCAAGTGGTGATTAACTACATCTACTTGCTTTCATATACTTTGTCAAAGAACAGCCATACATAAAAAAGAAAGCTTATATTCATCCAAAGTAAATAATGGAGAACAAAAAAAATAAAGTGAAACTAAGTAAGTTACACAAAGTTTCACTATACAAAGGTATACATGCGCTTAATAGGCATATATTTAAACTTTTAAAACATCATGTAGTTTGTCATGCAAATCAGTATTTTTCATCTGCATTCATGGCAATTGTTTATGATTTATTAGACATTTTTATATATTATGCTATTGCTGTTCTGCACTATGCTACTGTAGGTCTACATTAATTTTCAAGGGACTTCTTGCTGCAAAGGTATACTTAAGTAAATGCATTGTGTTCTTTAACAAAGGCATCGGTGCTTAAGATTCTACTTTTATCTGTGTGTTCAAAACTATTTGTTTCTCAGCTAGCTAACAGCTCTTAGACTTTGGTTAGTACCTCTGTAGTATGCTATGCATAGCCTAACTCTGATGTGGTTTATTTAATACACAAACCTGGTATATATTACCAAGTTTCACCAGAACAGCAATGTCAGCGTATCTCCCCAGCCAACATCACCAAGCCAGCAAAATCTATAGCATAGACACAGTCTGCTAGAAAAAAAAAAAAAAAAAGAAAAAAAAAGAGCTGTCAGCTCAGTTCATGTTGTTTTGTAAGTTAATGTAATTTTACTGGCAAGAAAGCTATGTGAATATCTATAGTAGATGACTGCTCAGATATTCATTTCAGAAACAGCTATGCTAACCAAAAATTACACCAATATTTGTGTCTCAGAGGTTATTCTCCTTACAGCAAAGCCGGTGGAATGAGACATACAAACACTGCTCATCCACATCAGTGTGAGTCAGTCAGTCAAACACTTGAACAGTTTGGAACAGTGATCTGGAAAAACCTGTAGTGTCTAGTTTGCAAACAGCTGAAGCCATGTCAGATGTCACCACACTAGAGCTGCTTGTTTCAGCTTCCATACTGAGGTTATCATGCCTCCTCCCAAGAAGATAATGGAAGAAAATACACAGGCATACCACAATTGGTTTGTTTCAGGTAGCTTAAACTATTGATGAAAAGAGCTTTGCTAATACAGCTGACTTCGTACTTAAATGAATTAGGAGACAAATTCACATTTGTGTAAATGGTGGTAATTTTTTAAGGATAGTAAAACAGCTAGCCTTTAGACGTTTAAGTTATTCAAGACAGATAGGGAAGATGGTTTTTGTCCGAGTTCTATGGGATAAATAAATCCTAAAATATTCATGTAAAATAAACTGACACCTGATCTGCTCTAGGTGTTTCAGAGTAAATGTCCAGAATTGCAAAAAGAAAGAAATTGTTTAACACAGTATGATCTTATTGGTCAGCATTCTGGAACTGTTATGCCAGTCTGACTCCCTATGTGAACATTGATGACGATACCAGAGTAATCAGCTAGCTAATGAGACTAAAATGCACAGGAGTAGTTATAGAGGAAGAAATACTTCAGCCTGCAAACTTCCGCAAGAGAGTAGCATAGAGCAGTGCTGAGAATCATAACAACAGGAAAAGTATTATTTTCTAGCATAACTAATTTAACTTGCAGAAAGATTCAGTATATTTTTTTTTTGTAATAAAAACTGCATGTACATGGAGAGGGTTGTCTGATGTAGATTTTGTCAGGAAACAAAGCTAATTGTTTAATCACAATCAGATTTTATATTTTAGGAGAGTCTTCCAGTTTGACTTTTCCTGTGTCCAATAAAGAACGCATGTGATTTGCTCTAGCTTTCCTGGGCAATTTGAAACAGCCTAAATATTCTGACACCCTACTACTGCTGTTATTGTAAAAATAAATCAGTTGTCACCTAGTAAGTACATATATACCTAATAAGCACATGTATATACATATATATGTAAAAAGGAGCATCATGTACTTTTTAATGCATCTTGAACATGTTATTGGTTATACATGTTGCTCAGGACTGTATGTTTTACCTTTCCTTTGCAAAAGGTAAGGCCTACATAACTGATTGCCTCCCCTGTCCCACATATTTTTACATCGCGGGATCCTCTGTTTTCCCTAGCAAGTAAAGGCAATGTTCATGATCAATATTCCCAGTTTTCATCGTGTTTTCTTTTTGCCTGGGAAGTCATCCTTGATACTAACTTGTAAACTTCAGAGGGAGAAAGAACAGGGATGAGAAGCAAATTGTTGTTCTTGAAGTATTAATGGTGACCTGTAGAAAAGCAATCATTTATAATGTGTTTCTGCTACTGAGCACACAGGTGACAGCAAAAACAGCAAGCAAAATACTTCTTCTGTTCCATGTCCCTTTTTATTTAGCTGCACTGGGAAAAGCCCTGGAGTGGGTGCTCACGGGCAGACCAGTAAGAGTCTCTATTTTTTAAGTGGACAGAAAGACACATCTCCATCTATTAGCTGAGACACCATGAAGCAAAGATGTAGTCTGACAGATAAAATCCCCAGCAAAAACTGAGAAATGCTTAGCAAACTTATGAATTCTTAGTTCCAGAAATTAGATACACATTTGGATATAGATAAGTATAAACAATGGTGACTTTAAAGGCCACCCATCTCAAATTATTAACCAGTTACAGACATTCAGAACAAAAATGTTTACAACAGGTTTTGTGTAAGCAGCAGCTGAGGGCTTTCTCTAAAATTTCCTTGAAACACATAGCCATGGCTTCTGCTACAACCAGACCTAATGGAACAGAAGTTTGTTTTGTTATCTTATGGTAGACCTATGAACACAGGATGGTTGAAAGGTGTAGAGCAGTTCCTCAACTTCTGCAGTTCTGGTATTTTAAGTATGTTAGCAATACGAGGAATACTACTTTGTGTGTTCACACACAAACACACTTTGGAGTAAGATACAGATTCCATAAAGTGAAATTCTGTTTTATCCTGTTTACTTAAGTTTTCCTTTTACCAAAAACCAAACGAAAAAACAAAACTAAAATAAATACAAACAAAACAAAGGAAAATTTTTGACAGAGCAATAAATAGGCAAAGAGTAAGATCAGTGGAAGGTTCTTACATATTTAATGATAAAAAAATGTATTTACTGTGTTTTGTAGCATATTTGGTCACTACAGCTAATATCTTAGCTTGAATATTATTATTTACGTATTGGGAGAACCAGGATGCAAACATTTAAAATGGTGGTCCTCCTACAAACTTCCATTAATTTGATAAATAGATTGGAGGATTGCCTGTCCTTATGTATCTAGCATAAGTTGTGCAGGTCATAGCGCTGCTGATCTGGGTAATTCCTAAAATGCATTCTAAAATTCTATTAACAAACACAGTAAAAACTGAACTTTTATGTATGTAAAAGCAGCCTGCTCATTACTCAAGCTTCAGGACAACTACTGGTAATGTTTAAAAACTACCATATTACAAATAAATCAAACCACAGAACCCTACACCAAAAATAGTGTCTTCTGTTGATACAATCTGACAGGTGAAATTTCAGATTTCAAGACACAAGTGCAGTCCTCAAATTGACACAATTTACATTTATCTTGAAAACAGAACAAGCAACAGTATTAACAAAAATTGTGCTGTAATATGGCAGACCCTTACCACAAAGCCAAACACAGAGTGACAGGAGACTTCCTTCCCTTTATTTAGATAAGTAAAAAACAACACAGTTTTAGTCATGGAGTTTTGCCAGGTCATTCCTAATCTTGGACTTCCTTTCCTACACACTATCCATTGTTAATATTACAAAGTCACAGTATAGGAAATGGGCACTCTTATACAAACTGGAACAAAATCACCATTCATACCTTTTAGTCTGTACATGGACACGTTTCATCAACAGTAATATACTTGAAACAGGTCTAGTACATTTCAATACTAAATTCAAAAGATCATTTTAAGACAAAATCTTAGAGTTCAAAGGCTTTTCTGTTAAATGAGAATCCCAGGCCTGATCCAAAAATCAGATACTGATTCATGTGTGTGTTAATGTAAACCAACTCCATACCTGTTTAAACAAAAACAGTTTCCCTCATACAACTCAAGATACAACTACTGAATTGGAAAGACAGAGGAAAGGTGAAGGAGTATTCAGTCTAGTACCTTAAAAGCTTGCAAGAAGGTGTGACAGAGACAAGAAGTACAAGAAAATAAAACTTGTAGGAGAGTCTAAATGTGCTTCAGAGATTGGGGAATCAATTAAAACTTGGATCAGAAACTCAGTATATTTTATAAAATGGACAGTGATCATACATAGTTCATTCAAAAGGATTAAAAAAAAGAGGAAGAAAAGCATTGCTGCTTGAGTTTAATCAATGCTTAAAAGAATATAAATATTTTACAATGCCATGAACAATGTCATCCTGAGTTTTAAGAATTGGGTTATATTATGTTCTTGGCTAAATGTTTTAGCAAATTCTTTATTAGCAGGTTCAAGAAAAAAGAACAACAAACAAACATACAAACATTAAAACAAACAAACAAAAAAACAAGAAAACAGCTAACCAGTATGTTTTACAGGTATTTTAAATACTGAAAGTTTTATTGTTTTCAGTTTAAAAGTGATCATGAATTTGGAAAACACAAGGTGAAGTACACTCCAAGCTGAGTCTTGAGACTATGAACAAATCTTAATGGGAAACAGGCCTTGAAAACAATTTTGTAGTGAAACTTCTCCTTAGTTGATTAAACAAACAAACAAACAAACAACTTTCTGCCCTCTGCTGTTTAGACCAGTAAAAAAATAAACTGAGGTATGTATGAAAAGCATATAGCAAAGGGCTGAGCCTAACTCTGCTTTTCAGAAAGTTATTTATCTTACTCTTAAAATACTTGGACTTTTAGTTGTTCATGCATGTGGAAGTCAGCACCAGCATGAAGTTTACCTGAATTTAATGGCCTATCAGAAAAGTGCCAGGACACATTCACAAGTTGCTTACTTCATAAAACCAAAAGTTACTTGATGTACACAATTCTTTGAGACAAAGTTATTTTTTTAATTAAAAAATGAAACAAACAACATTAAAAAGTTCTCTAATAAGGATAACAGGTAATATCTTACAAACTTAATAGGTTTCTAAAGATGAAATAGTAATACATTCAACTTCTTCACAGAATATTCAGAATTTAACTGATGCTTGTAAATTGTTTCAAGGTTAAAATGCAACATCTACATAACAAATCTGATTAGTCACTTTGAAAAAAAGGAAATTCTCAAGAGGTAAACTGCAAGTTGTTGATTTTACAGCAGAAAAAAAAAGTTCTTTCAGATTTGCAAAAAAAGTAATAAACAAATGGCTTCACATTTAACTTTGCTTTTATATACCAGATAACTTTTAAAAAAAAAAAGCCTGTAAAATGTGTTAAAAGTAACACCATTACATCATTTTTTAATAGCTTGTGAATAATGCTTTGTACTCTCCAAATTTTGCTCGGAGATTTCTATAAAGCAATTGCAAATTCATGAGGGGAAACAAGTATATAAAATGGAGTTTTACATGTACGTCACCTTTAATTTTGGATAGAGCTTAGATTAAAACTGAAAATTTCAGACCCACAACTGAATCCTCTTACCACTATCTTTGAGATACGGAAGTAGATGTATTTTCATTCTTCAGCTTTATCTGCTCTGCAAGACAACAGCTATACAAATACTGCAATTCCAGTGTTGATAATTCAAATCACTATGATTACATCAACAGCAGCAAGTGTCATTTGCTGTGCATTTGCACTAATCATCATGTCTTACATACAATTGTGCTGCGTTTGCACGTCAGTACTTCTACCATTGGAGTTGCAAGGCCCTTTGTAGCTGCTGTGTGTGCCAATACGGGCAAATGGAGAACTTGCAGGGCTGTGGAAAGACCACTTCCAACGTCACATGAAGACAAGTCTACCTTTCTAATAATTAAGCTAAAATGAGTAGCTGTTGAGAAGCTGTTTTCCCAGCCTCAGTACTCCTCCCCAGAACAAACTGAAAGGTACAATTCAAAAGCAACATGCTTTGTATAAGGGATCTTTCTTCACAGTTCTTGAAGCCATTTGTGGATCACTGCCAGAGTGTGAGTTTCTCCAGTGTTCACCTTGCTTTGAAGCTTTATCTTGATCATCCTCAGGTTCATAGGACAATAGTGAGATAAGACATAAAAAGCTTCTAAGACTTGTATCCAAAACTTTTATCTTTGCTGCCATGAGTCCCAGACTACGGCTATAGTGAGAAGAGATGGGTAAAGGGAAAACACTAGCCTACATATAGTCCATTCTTATATTCCACCTGAAAATATAGGCCAATTACATCAAAACAAACAAACAAAATATAATGATTCGGAAATCTCAAGGAAGGAACTTATCATATTTATTTACCACATACTGTATGTGAAGAAAAAAATCAACATATACAGATAGCACGTGAAACACATTGCTGATTGATGTATCGGAAAGGAGATTGTTCATGCTGTAGACATGCTATGTAAAGCCACTAAGAATAAGCAATGTTGCATTCTAGCAAACTGACTTTGTTAAGTGGTAGTAACTGTTATTGATTAAAGCACTTCTGCCATGCAGGTTTCATCTGAAGCAGTGTTTCTCAAAGACACAGTATTTCTAAATAAAGAGAAAATAATGCATTTGGAAATGCATTATGAATGTGGGAACCCAATTATCACAGAAATTTACGGTGTTGCTATGGAAGCCAATAAATACATAGTTACTGCCAGAATCTGTATGTTAAGGTTCTCTTGTCTATTTATGCTCTCCAATATAACTTAAGGGATTTCTGATACTTAGTGACAGTAAAACATTAATTAGTAATATTATTTAACCTTAGTCACAAAAGCTACAAAATACTGCATTTGAATACAAATGAAAAGTAGTTTTTAACATAACCTTTGACATCTTTCTAAGAAATAGAAAAGCTTCATTTACTAGCTAGTCTTCCTTTATAAGCACACTATCCAAGTAGAGGAAAAAACTTGTATCACAACAGGAAGATGTGATTTAACAGAAGTTAAACCTTTTCTTAATTGGCTTACTAGCCAACAATTTTACTTTTGCAACTTTTCAGATCACCTTTACGTATAGAAATAATCAGTATGCTAACTTATGCTTGGGCCATTGGGTTTTCTACAGTAACTGCTACCTGTAGAAAGCATAAGCTTGCCTAGTAGAGCTTATACCTAGCATTGTTCAAATGGAAGTGTTAGCTTGATTATACTTTTTTTTTTTTTATATAAGGTTGCCTACCTAACCTTACATGAGTTTTCCTGAAGCGCAGGTCTCACCAGAAAGCCAGGAACTAAGTTTTCATGACATATACCACTGCTTCATGAAGATGTTTCCAAGACAATTAATAGGTGTTGGGCAGAAGAGAATGGTAGAAGTGGTTTAACAGCCAGCCTCCGAGTTGATTGAACCCTTTGGAGGACAAGGGCAGCAGTCCCACAGATTTGTTCTACACATACATGGGTCTAGATGGAAGAAGCATTCCTATAAAGTGTCATTCCCACCAGTATAGGTATTTTTATTTCAAAGCAGTAGCAAAAAACAAGAAAAAACATGCTTACTAAATGTAAAAATAAATGCCCAGTCCCATGTAATATTGAGACAGCTCTACTTAATATATAAAAGCTTTTAAAGTAGAGCTATACTAATTTAGAGATAAAGAAATTATTTGTATAACATGCTGAATTTCTACATATGTAAGTAAAGCAAAAGCAATTACCAATCTTATATCAGGCAGGTGCATAAACTTAGCACCAGAGGACGTTCAGCATATAATTACTGGCTCAAGATCCTGGCCCAGGAAAGCATTTCATCTGATCCAGATGTTTATTTTTCTTGAAATGTTTTTGTGAACACTGACTGCCTAGTAAGACTACAGTCATGAATTAATACTATTTCATGTTTCGTGCTATTCTCCTACAATGGTTTGTCTTCATTTCCCCCAAAGCTTGTTCCAATTGCTGAATTAGGTGGATGAGGGTAGAAGGGTCAGTTTGTAACACTTGTGCAGTTTGATCTTCATTCTGATTAAGATGTAGCTTCATAGTCACAGCAGGCTTAATTTGTTGTCTCAAACTTCTGCTTGCAAGCTGCATATAGCATAGATGAAATGGGAGTAAGGATACAAATAACGAAAAAGAAGACAGTTATCAACTTTTGTATCAACAATTCACAGCAGGTTTACAGGACCTGCTTGCAGGCCTGTGTAAAAATCTTATATTTTCATCCACATTAAAGATATACACTATCTATTATTTACTTATTCTGTTTTATCTTTAAGCAATACCGATCCACTTCAAGACCAAACATATTTAGTATATGCTAACGTTCTTAAAGCACCTGTTTGAAATATATGAAAATACTGCTGCCTCTACTACTTTGAAACGATATAAATTCATATCTTCATAGTTGCTTGTGTTGTTAAAAAAAATACAAAGTAAAATATACTGATTACCAATAAAATAATAGAAGTTACCTGCACATCTAGTCTCCATTCAAGACTATGATAACTGGGAAGCTTTGGTGCCAGCTCACTAAGAATGCTTCTGATCTCTTTTCTATTATCAAGGTAAAGCTGGAGCAATAATTTGTTCAATTCTTCTGAGAATCCCAGGACACAAATGGAATCTTGGAAATCTATCTCAGAAATCTGGAAATTAACAATTCAGGCCTTACTACAGAACTATGTAATAATCATTATTTCTTTTTCAATAAATAAAACTGTAAGTAAACGCTATAAATATGGTACAGTGCAGTTACTTTCCTGCAGGAGCGTGTGAGGTCAAGTCTATAGCTAGGAAAATACAAATCATCCATGTAATTCACACGCTGATAAATCTGAAAACAGAATGCAATAGAAGGGTCCGAACTTTGTCATAATGAAGTACATTTCTACATAATCAAATTATCAACAGTATCTTAATGTAATGTTGATACTCAAGTTATAAATACTCTGAAATGATTTGCGTATCTATACGTGTAAGAAAGCAGCAGGCACAACTTCAAGGCTTTGCATTGTATTAATTCAGGATAGCCCTCAGAAACTGATTCCCTGTGGTCAATGTCTGTGCTGAACTGGAGGAGCTCAGTTCATCACTGTGGAAGCAGCTGTTTATTCAATAGAGAAAGTCATATGTTACAATGCATTCATCCAGTAAAAGTATTCTGTGATCAACTATATTCTACCATAATACCACTGCAATTTATCTGTCAGTCAAGTCACCTTAGGCAAAATTCTGCAGTATTTCATTCTCCTCCATACCTACTCTTCACAGCAACGTCTGCTTGAGTTTAATTTGGAATTGTCTCTGCATCCCTGTTCCATGTTCAAATAGTGTACCGTATCAATAATAAGAAGGCTTTCCAATGGGGTTTTTACCCAGCTGTAATTCTTTTAATATCTGCTTACATCCGCCTGAACTGCTGATGCCAGGAGCTCTCAAGCCTAATTTATCAGACAACAAAAGGAATACTTACTAGGGGGTTAGCATAGCACACAGAAAAAACATCTTCACTAAAGTTGTGTTATTTAGACAGACCTTAATTGTGAAGTGTAAACTTCTCTAATACAAATTACTGAATGTTCTTGCTATAAACAATCAAAACGCTGAGTTTTAGTGTCAAAGACACTGAATACAAATTCCAAAGTCATCCATGAAGATGCAGCGTTTTAGTAAGAGAACAGCAAGAAACACCACTTCCATTAAAAAAATAAATAAAAATCTGTATCAGAATTTTGTACTGGGTTTTCCCCGTTCATCAGTATTTTTGAAACAAGAATTGTTTAGTAGACACCATGTGAGTGTATTCCTGAATCTACCACACAAAGGTACCCTTACCATAAGCTTGGAGCTTTCAGTAAGAAGATACATTAGTCCTTCTACTCCATGCTGTATGGTGTCAACGCCAGTGTTAAGTTTTCCTGTAAAGAAAGCATAAATACCTTTTAATTCCTTACTAAGCCACCAGTGCCAACACACAAAGCTGCAAATTTATCTAAAGCTAACTGGCAAAACATTTATAGGAAAAAATAAAAGTGGACAGTTGAGCACCCTTCAAGCAGTAACACAAGGGACCAAAAGTCATGTTAGACACTCCCCAATAAAAAAAATAAATAATAAATCTAATGGTATGACATACAGAATACAGCACGCTCACGCAGTACATCACCAAACAATACATTGATACAGATAGCAGCAGCTTGCAGATTTCACCTCAGGAAAGAAAGGTGCTGCAGTGGCCCATGGTAAGGGCACCAGGCATTCGCTCCCGGCGCTTCAGTGCCCGACCACAAATGCCGCCCACGTTTCGTCAGTTCTTTACTCTCCTAACAGCGCCAGGCCCGCCTAAGCCCGCGCACTCGCGACCTTTACACCCGGGGCCGGAGGAGCTCCGGCAGAGCCACCCCGAGCCTCGCCGCAGCCCCCGGCTCCCCAGACCAGGGCCCGGCCCCCGCCACCCCCGGCTCTTACTGGCGGCCGTCTCACAGGCCCTGGGCGCCGCGCCCCGCCGCAGCAGCTCCACTGCCAGGCGCCCCAGCTCGCCGACGGCTGAAACGAGAGAACACGGCTGCGATGCGGGCCCGAGGCAGCCGGGCCCGGCCCGCCCAACGCCCCCCAACCTCCGCCCCCGGGCCGGCGCCCCCCGGCCGCGGCGCCGTGCGGAGAGACGGGGGCGCCGCCGGACCTGCGCCGCCCACCCGGGGCAGGCAGCCCAGGTGCCCCTTCTGCTCCTCCGACAGCACCAGCAGCATCGCCGCGCTCGGCCGCCCAGGAAGGGGAGGGATCGCCCGGGGCCGAGGCCGTGGCCGGAAGGAGCCGCGCCCGCAGCCGCCGGGGAGGCCGTCGCGGGCCCCGGGGAGGCGTGGGGCTGGCGGGACGCGCCCCTCCGGTCCGAGACCGCGACCTGGGGACCAGCGGCCGGGGAGCTACCGGAGGGCGTCGCGGGCCGGGCGCTGCAGAGCTTCCCGCGGCAGCGGCCCGCGCCCCCGGGGAGTTGCTGCGGCACCGGGGCGGTTTTTGGTTCACGAAAGCCTGTGACGAGCCGCGCTGTTACGCGCCCACGGCTCCCGTCCGGCGCCGTGCTGCCCGGTACCGGCGCGGAGCGCCCAGGCCTCCCTCCCTGCCCCAGGCGCCAACCACGGCGGGCGGAGAGCGCGCGCGGGCGGGCCGTCCGGAGCGGGTCCCCGAGCCGCCGCCTAACTGCGAAGGAGCGGGGCGGAACCACGCGGAAAAGCGCAGGAACCGATCGCTCCCCGCTACCCTGCCAGCCGCACAGGCGCGGTTCCACCGCTTTGGTATGTCAGGAAGCAACGTCAGGCCGAACAGGGCGCGTGCAGTTGTCAGACACCTCCAGCAGCTGGAGCGAGAAACGGCCTGCCGCGCCACAGCGACCCGCCTGCCGGCGCGGGGCTTCCTCTGCGCAAACGGCCGCTCTGCAGCGCAGCGTGCACCGCCCTCAGCGCGCACCCGGACTCGGGCAGTGCGCGGCGCGGCCGGGCTCGGCCCCCCGCCGCAGGAAGCCCGCCCCGAGGCGTCCCGCGGCGGTGTCTGAGTGACGGCCCGAGCGGCCAATGGGCTGCCGCGAGCCGACGCCCCTCGCTGCGCGGCGGGGAGGCGGGGCTTCCGCCGCGGCCGCTGGGCGGAGGTGAGCGCGCCATGGAGGCGGCCTAGGCGCGGCCGTAGGCTCTGCGCGGCGGGCCCGCAGGTGAGGGGGGCGGGAGGCGGCCGCCGGGCCCATCTCGGGCCCCCCCGGCGCCCCGGCCGCCCGGCCGCTTGAGGAGCCGTCGGTCGGTTGCGCAGCGCTGATTGCCTCCGCCCCGGCTGCCCGCCGCGCCTCCTTGCTGCGGTTTCGAGCGGCGACGCGGGGCCGCGCGCTCCGGCGGCGTCACGGCGGCACCGCCGCGCGCCCCGGCGCCTCTCCCTCCCGCGGGCACCCGCGGCGGGAGGCCGGGCGAGCGGGGGGAGGCCGCTGCGGCCCCGCGCGCTCGGGGCCCGGCTGCCGCCGAGGTGGCGGTCGCGCTCGGAAGGCCGCGGGCGGCGCGGGGCGCGGCTGGCCGGGAGCCCGGCTGGCCGGGAGCCCGGCGGGTAGCGGAAGGGCGAACGTGACCGGAGGGGAACGGGAACGGGAACGGTCTGCGCCTCGCCGGCCCTGCCCGGCGGAGTTCCGTTCTGCGCGGTGGCTCGGTTCTGTGGGCGGGTCCCAGAAACGCAGTGGGTGGAGGTCAGCAACGATGCGATGGCACCGGAATACAAAAAGCTGAAGGCATCGAGGTGTTCGCGGTGCCCGCGAAAGCTGTTGTTAGTACTTGGGTAACTTTGTGCTGTGCTCCTGGAATTTTGGGGGGATGAACTTCATTGATTGTGTTTTGGCACGGCAGCCCAATCTGCCCAAGCGCTGAGTTTGTTGTGGGACGGAGTTTTTATCGTGTTCGTTTGATGCTTGTAATAGCTTTAGGCTTTGTAGTCCCGTTTGATACCGAAACATAACTTCGGTCTGTTAAATACAGATGTGAAAAATAGAATTTTTTCATGAAAGAGGAGCAGCTGTTCTCTTGAGAGCTGAAGCATGAGCATAAGCATGTGGACAAAGAATTGTCTTTTGTTGTGTTTTGCTGTGAAGTAAATTTTGAGTTGACTGAAAAATACACTTTGGAATAGTTGATTGTTTATATGCATTTGATGAAGCTTGGTTTGAGGATAGTTGCTAAAAGCTGACTATTCCTGTCTGCTCTGTGTCCCAAAACAAGCAATTTCTTCATGTTTTCTGTCATATGTTTACTCCCAAGGCTTGTTTATGTTGGTGGATATGAAACCAGTATTTTGACAGGATGCAGGGACTGTATCTAGAAGAACCTTTTTCCCTCAGGTTATATATTCTGATATGGGAAGGGGTGTACTGGTGTTTAAAAACTGGTGTTCTTAATGCAGTGAGATCTTGAGATGAGAAGCAATGTTATGCTCTCTACTTGGGTAAAAAGCTTAATCAGAAATTTGTTTTGTATTGTACAGACAACAGTAGTGCTGCTGCCTTATCTTCATGGGAAATGCCTTGTCTGAGGTATTCTAGGTTCATGTAGTTATTTAAGGTTGTCTTGCTGCCCTCAACACATTCCCCTCCTCAGTTCTGACCTGATGATCCTGTTCTGTCCCGTGACGGCAGTGTGCAAGTGCTCTGCTGTAGTTTTGTGAGTTCTGGGATGCAACGTGGGAGAGAAAAAAAAAAGAAATCAGTCTCAGACACCAAGAATAGCTCAGAGAACCCTGTCAATAGTCTGGAAAAACAGATGTTAAGTGCTCAAGATTAATGCAGAAGTTTAACTGCATTTGTTTTGTTTACAACATAGCCTTTAATTACATACACCTGTATTTCTATGTGCTATAAGCTGCCTCGTTCAATTAAGAGTCTAGTCTATAAATGAACCATGGAATTTCAGGAATTGTAAGGCTTTATTGATTGTATTTGAGGTAACAGTTCTTGGATACGTTTGTGTGTAACTGGTGGAGGAGGTTGCATGTGCATGTTTTTTGCATGAACAACGTTGGTATTTTCTAACAGCACTTAATATTATTTTAATGCTTTTTGTACATTTTAAGGTATGTTCTGAATATACTCTATTGATTATAATACTGTAATAGTTTGAAGTGTTAATTCTGTCATCTTAAAAAAAGATTGCATTTTTTGGATGGGTGCCCTTCAGTTTCAGTGACATTCTGGTTGTTAGGGATAACACGTAAGAGAAACTGGTAAATCTTAATTTAGAAATAAAAATTCACGAATTTTGTAACTTATGACAACTTCCTGTGACTGTAACTTCTGTTCTTCTAACTGGTTGAAAGTTTCCCAAAGTATCACATGTTTAAATGACCAAGTGAGAATCACAAGAGTTGTTTTCAAAAATCACTACTCCTTCCCTTCCAATAGTAATAATGAATTTTAATTCATTATTAAATCAAATTTATTATTGAAGTCAACAAAGCCATGATTTTCAGAATGAACTATCTTCAGTATGATGAAATTCACTTGAAACCGTTTATATAAAAAGCCTCAATTGGGAGGTTTTCAGCAATCACGTAAACAATTTGGGCAACCCAGTTTAATTATTTGTGAAATACTTTGAATTCTGCTAATAAAACTAGTTAGAGGAGATCCAGATGTTCTGATAATGCCAATATTAAGCACGTGCAATTTACTTTTATAACTTGTCTCTGAATTTCTGTTGTAACTGGTATAGCCGTATTGTATCCAGCATATTTGCTGTCATTTTGTGTAAGGTTTTTACCACTCCTTTCGTTTTGTCATTTCAAGTAATTTCTTACTGTGATGCTAGAAGAAGTGCTAGAGAGACTTAGACGTCAGCGGACCAATGTAGCACTCAATCGTTGTTTGTTTTGCAATCTGAAGGAGGTCTGCTGGATCACATGGCTTTTGTTCTGTCTGTTGGAATCTTGAATATTTTTTTTTTATTTTTTTTACTTCATTACATTTAAGTGTGAGCCTTTGCAAGGGGAATAATGTGTTCTGTACTTCTGTGTTCTAAAGAGATTGCCTGCATGTGATCATGTTATAGTTAATTCTAAGAGGAATTGAAAGTTCCTTGGTAGACAGCTGATCAGGGTCTGTTGTAAGACTGGTTGATCACTGAAGCAACACTACATAAAGAAATTGTCGGGTGTAACTTGCCAGTGGAGGACGTGGGTCCCAATCTTTGGTGTCAAGTTGTGAGTTTGCAGGGAAGGGCATTTAGAAGTGCGAGCTCAGGGCAAGTTCATTCCTGCTACTTCTGATTATCAGTGACTACCGCTTTCTCATGGGGCTATTTCTGATGTCAGATTTTTGGGGAATTAATGATGATCAGGCTGTACACACCTGTCTTTCTATAACCCAGGTTAATCAGTGGAAGTCTGTTGTGGGAAGGTAACTCCCCATTATTTGTACTTACGCTGAACAGGTTTTTTTGTTGTTGTAAAGACTATCCTTTTTTTTTGTGTTTTATGCATGTATACCCGTAGAGGTTACATGCTCTTAGCAAAAGGGATTTCTCTCTCTAAAACAATCATCTAAATTAAAGCTTGTCTCTCAAAAGTAAACATAGAATAACTTTTTGCATAGTTTAGAAGAGGTTGAAGTTGTAGTCAAGACCAGTAAAATGACAGAGGAAAATATTTGCTATATGTCTTAACTCTTTTTGTTGTTGTTGCAGGTATTAAAATATGCTGTTGTCAATAGGAATGCTGATGTTGTCTGCCACTCAGATATACACTATTTTGACTGTTCAGTTATTTGCTTTCCTGAATCTTTTACCAGTGGAGGCAGATATTTTAGCAGTAAGTATAAGAAAGTTTTTCTACACAGATGAAATCTCTATAGAACTGAATCTTCTTTTAAACTATTCTATTAAGGAATTAGTACCGTAAAATTGATAGCAGGTTGTTTAGAATAGAGTTGCTGTAATGCTTTAGTTTAATACAAAAATAGACTACATTTTCAAATGATTTAACAGATGTTGTGTGCTCTGATAACATGAGAGTGAAAGCACTTAAATGACTTTAAGGGAATTCCACTCTGAACAGGTATTCTCTGGCATGTTATAAATCTCTTAAATGAATTCCATGCATATTTGATTTAGATGGCATCCACACCAAAACTTAAATTGCTATCTTGTAGGGTAACCATATACAAATAAAGTAAAAAAAATATTCTTCCCATGGTTAGTATTATTTATGGCTGTGCTGGAGGTGTTGACAGTAAAGTTTTTGTGTATGCAGCACCTAAAGACATGTATTTTAAAGTAACTGTTAATTTCTGTGACAATTAAGAATAATATTTTTCATGTTAGTAGAGTTTTAAACAATCTTTGTGATGTAAGGCTGATAACTTAAGGCAGTATAGTGACCGTAGTGGTAAAAGTGGTAAAAATTCGGTAATGTTCATTGCGAATGTAAAATATCTTGTATAACTTCCTCCAAAAAAGTACATGTATTTGTAGGATTGTGCTAAAGCCACTGAAATAATTATATAATGAACAGTTAAATATTGCTGAGTCAATAAAGAATTAATAAAACTTAACAACTGATGTACATTCAACTCATTATATAATTAACTTTTGCAGGAAATTAACTTTTTTAAAAACTTCTAATGAATGCATATTTTAGCATACATACAGTTTCAACTTTTTATTGTATGGATTCTCCATTGAGTAGCCAACTCATGCTGCTACAAAAGGTGTCACGAGGAAGCGGGAAAAAGCTTCCCCAGATTTAAGGTCTTTACAGCATTCCTCTATTTGGAAATGAAAGCACACTGTTAGTATAAAACAAAACTGTAGATCTAGTTTTCTGTTACTAACCTAAATAGATAGCAGGGAATTGAGAGGGGATAACAGCATATGGAGTCTATTATTTGCCTACAATAAGCTACTTGGTAAAAGCTGTTTGTCCTTCTCTGTACACAGGTCAATTCAAAGGGGAAAAAAAAACAAAACAAAACAAAAAAACAGACATTCAGTTTTTTACTTTATTTTATTCTGTTCTGCAAATACGGTGTTATTGGAGTTGTAGACAGTAGAAAGAGATTTATCATACAGGGTTATTATTTACTAAATAACTTCTTGTTTTGACAACTACGTAAGAATGATGATGTCGTGTGAGTGGAAGACCAGTGGAAGAAGTAATTCTGTGACTTCATTGACATGGTTTCACAAGGTCCTATGTCTGATAAATGTTTTCAATTAAAAAAAAATGATATTGTTTATTTGTATTTATACTTGTATATTTCCCTCTTGTTGCGAACCTGAATTTTCTTCAAAATTTATTTCTCTTAGTATAACTTTGAAAATGGAACCCAGACCTTTGATGATCTACCTGCCAGGTTTGGCTACAGACTACCAGCAGAAGGCCTGAAGGTATTTTATAAAACTAAAACACACAATCCCACAGGCTGTTCTTTGTGTCTGCTGTACTTAATAGGTTTCAAATGTAGTAAGATGTGTTGATGAATGAAGTTCGAAGAAGGGAAATCAAGGTGAAATGGGAAAGGACTATTTATGAATAAGATTGAACAAATGTAGCATTATAGACAACAATGAAAAAGCATGTTCTACTTTTTCTGGATGGCTAAGGTAGTAGCCATTCATATCTTCTGGTGGCAGTAGTAAATGACTGGTGTAAAGACAAATTCACTTTTATCTGAGTTAAATAAAACAGAGGAGATAGCAAATAATTTATTTAAAAAAAAGTATATGGTGATGCTGTAAGCTGTTGTCATAGTTCAGCTGGTAAAAAGCTGGTTCAGCTAGAAAAGTGTTTACTAGCTAGATGAGTATCAGTTCAGTTACAGTCTGCACGTCTTCCGAGGTAAGTTTGTTGCTGAGATTTTATAGCTCAAGTATTTTGTCAAATACTGGTGTACTATGTTGAATTCAAGAAAAAAAACATACAGTGCATTTTTCTACATGCCTTATGTAAATGAAAATGAAGTTGATGTGGTTGTGCAAGGGTGGATCACTTTTTAATTTGGTGGTGTTCTTCTAGTACCAAAGAGGAATAAACTGGTGTAAGAATTCCTCAGCAAACGAAACTTCAAAAGGACTTTGCTTTCATGCCCAGTGGGTTTTATTCTGGGGGGAAGTGAAGGTAGCACTAGTATAGTTTTTAACTGACTAAATTGAGAAACAGAGGGTGATGAAGTGATTTGCCCAAGTAGTAAGCTAATTTAATACATCAAAAATAGATAAAAAGTAGCTTTTTATCTATTAGGTAGGTGCAGTCACTTGTGTAGAAATAAAAATGAGTTCAAGTGCTAAATAAATACAGAAACTTTTGTCTGCATCAAGATTTTAATTATTTTAAAAGTGTCATGATAATGATTGAAATAGGATGAAAATTTTATACTTGTTCAGCGCTTATGATTAGGATTTATTTGTTAATGTACAACCTGTAAAACACAGGATGTCAGATTCTGTAATTACTGATGCTAAAGCTTAAAAGTAGGTGCTTTCTTTGGGTTCTGTTCTTAAAGTAGTCACTTATGCCTGTGTTCCACTGGTATGTGAGGAATTCAGGTAGCTGTTGCTTGACATTAGTAGCTTGTTTCCCTTTCACTGTGTCCTTAGAAGAACATCTCCCTAGTTAAAGGTGTTTGAGAATATATGCTATATTTTATCTTCTAGATTAAGAAAAGTCTAGTCATGTTTAGCCTTTGGCTTCTATGTATGTATTTACTTGACTGCAATGTGATGTTTTGTGATTTGTGTGTAACTTCTCTATAGAATACAGTTGGTTCCAGACATACCTGTCACTCCTGTTAAAATTGTGTAAATGCTTTGCATGAAACTGTATAGAATCACAGAATCGTCTAGGTTGGAAGAGACCTCCAAGATCACCTAGTCCAACCTCCGACCTAACACTAAAAAGTCCTTCACTAAACCATATTACTAAGCTCAACATCTAAACGTCTTTTAAAGACCTCCAGGGATGGTGACTCAACCACTTCCCTGGGCAGCCCATTCCAATGCCTAACAACCCTTTCGGTAAAGAAGTTTTTCCTAATATCCAACCTAAACTTCAGTAGTGTTTGCTACATGATTTAGGAGAAGCTTGGGAACCTAATTTTACCTATCAGCAAAACAGTGTAGAAATTTCAATGGATATTGCTTTTAATTGTTACAGACTGGTGACAGGAACAACGTCACACAAAACTGGCGAAGAACAGATTGCTGGTGCAGCTTCTCTGTCAAAAGGGATATATTAGTGTTATAAAAATCTATTCCTCAAAAGAAAAGTACTCTTTTCTTTTTTGGGTAAACTTTATGAATAATGTATATCTATGTACAAAATAAAAGTTGTGTGTATATATATAAAATCTATCCTGGAAAACTGAGAGTTTAAAGCTCTCAAGGATATATCTAACCTAAGACGGTGGTAATACTGTGGAAGAGTTTGATGAATTAGGTTTCTAACAATAATTTCTCGAGTCCATAGTAGTGCAGTGTCTCATGATTTTTATTTGCATAAAACAAATTACGTGCTTTTATTGTTATTTTCTGGCATTTCACTTCTATTTATCTGAAGGTTATTCGTTCTAGTTTTAAAACATTTAAATATGAATCTATTAGGAATATGAACTGCAAAGGTTTCACATGGGTGATGCGTTTAGGCGTTTTGTGGAAGGGTCTCTTAGTGTTAGCCTTAGGCTTTTCAACAAGCAGCAGAAGAAGAGACTTGAAATTCAAGGGTTACCATGCAGAGTAACCATTTCTGTAAACCTTGCAGGCACATGAGTAAGCAAAGTTCTTTAAAGTCTTAATATCTTACTTCATAAAGCATCAAAATTGAATTTTACAATAGCATTGTGAGTTGAATCCTGATTGTCAATGAAATTCCATCCACTGATGCATTAATTGCTGCCTTTGAGCTGTAGGCTCGTAATGCTCCAGAAGGTATTTGTTTTGTGAATACAGTCTGAGTTCTGCAGAGGTGTTAATGTCAGAGCTTTTAAATCACTCAGATTTTTCAGACTCGGCTATTTAACCTCTGCTAGTCATAAGATCTAATACCGATCTTTGCCATTAGAATAGCATATTTTAAGAGCTGTAGTACACTCCAGAATACTTTGTCTATAGATCTTACTGTAGGTCTTAATTTTTTCAGTGAAAATATTACATCAACTGGGACAGTAATACAAGACAGTAATACAAGTGCTTTAGCTCTGGCTCATGCATTACCTTTTCTAGATTTCACTGGGGGGGGGGAGGGGGGGCAGGATGAAAACCTTTTCTGGTGAAATGAATTAATTGCAAGTTTTTGTTGCTTTAATTTTTTTTTAAGTAAGGTATTACGGAATGAGAGCATAAAAATCAACAGTAGATCATGTGGATTATGTATTTGTTCTTTCAATCTTACTGTGTCCAGGTTAAAAAATAGTGTGTAGCACTTGTTGGTTTCAACTCTAGTGTTCTATGGAAGGATGAGTTAACAAATAAAAATCCTGGAAGGATTTCTGTTACTTCTGTAATTTTGCCATTTGTTTTGAGGTAAGAGTAACAGAATGTGCTTTCTTTGGTACATTAAGGTTGTGCCTGTTGGATTTGAGTGTCTTGTACGAGTACTGAAAGAATAAGGATTCTCATCAACTTCTGTTTTGCAATTTCTCTTAATTAACACCAAGGTCACCACCTTAATGTGACCAAGGTCACTTTTCCTTAATGTGGCTGACGGTCATGGCTCCTTTCTAACTGATCCAGGTGACACTGAATGGGATAAGATAAAGAACATCTTAAAAGAACATCTTAAACTGACCTAATGATGTAATGTTTGTGTTGTGTGATGATGTATTATTAATAAAAATAAATAAAGTTGTCAAACCATTTTACCTGGTATGCGTTAGTCTTGACGGTGTGTGGCTTTCTGAAAGAAAAACCTTTTAATACTTAAGAATGTTCATGTTTTAAATAATTCCAAGCAGACAGACAGACTTTGGACTTCGAATGTTCTCCCCCCTACCTTTTAATAAAAAGTTCAACCTTATATATCTATATAAACAAAGCAACAAAAGAGAATTTTAAAATTCAGAGTCTGAGTCTGACAAATGAAAGCTAATAATTCAAATAAACTTTTGCAAGACTTTCTAAACTGAGTATAATTTTCAAACTGCATGACTGAGATAAAGTGCAAAATCAGTGCAACACTTACTAAATCTATAGTAAAGAAAAACTTACTGATTCTTCTGAGTGATAGGTATTTGTATTCTCTATGAACTTAGAGCAGCAATTTTTAAAACTAGTAGCTTAAGCAACTTAATAGTAGCTAGCAAAACTGGTGAACAGAACAACTTGAACAGGTAACTGATTGTTCTGTTGCCGGTAACCCGCCAAGTTATTTTTCAAGGAAGTATAGTCTGTTTAGACAAGTGGTTACATTAGTGCTCTTGCCTAATTCTGTTCCTAATGCTAAAATATTGGACTTCGGGTCTTACCAGTCATTTATAACTTTGTCTTTGCTGCATCAACTGAATGCATAAAATTGGAAAATGATGCACACATGAGCAGAGCAGCTACTGTGTTAGGCTCCTATTTTTGGGAGGCTCTTCTTCGGATGATTTAGAGATTTGACCAAAAAAGTAAGAGTATTCTAGAAAAAGAAGCAGCGAAGTTCTGGTCTCTCTAGAGCTAAAATAAATAGTGTTGTTTGGTATGCATTTTTTTTGTCATTTATCTTGCTTAAATTTTTATGTCAGCAGTGTTTTGAGTGTTTACAGTTGTAGGGTAGAAAGTTCTAATGAGTAGTTAATGTTGAAATCACATCATGGAGAGTGACTAGTATCAGTACTTTCAGTGTTTAGATGAGTACGTTTATTCTGAGAGAAGCTGTAGAATTTTTGTTAGCAAATATTAAAGCAGTAGGTTAGGAGACTTTTTGCTCCAAATGATTTCAGTATTGAAATGTTAACTATCACTTACAACAATCCAAACGTTGCTTTTATATTGGTATTTGCAGAATTTCTTACTTCTGTGAATCTTTCAACTGTAGCAAATTTCATGATCTCTAGGCTTTGCATACCATAGTAAACCAGCTATTTTGTTTACTAATTCAGTGTTAATGGTTGATTTCACACATGAAATTTTCTTGTTTTGCCTTTTAATTGACAGTTGTTGAGTTTATGTTGGTGCTTCTCAGGCTGTTACATTTCAGTTTGCTTGATTACTTTGGGTGTGTCTTATGACAGTAGTTCCACAGAAGTAATATAAGAGTAATTCCTTTTTATACTGGATTGTACTGCATAGTCTGAGTTAACAACTTCAGATGATATAACTGGGAAAAAATATATGTTCTTCTTAGCTTTCTAATTCTTTGCAGATACAAAAATTCTCATAAAAATAAGTAGGGATGTTGCAGAAATTTTGTTATGATAGGACTGATTTGATAGTAAGAATTTATTTAGCTGTTGTATGGAAGTGTATGTTTTTCTTTCCTTATGCTTGTCCGTCAGCTGTTTTGTTAAGCCAAAGAAATGAAGCTGACGATATCCTGTTACTGTTTTTCAGGGATTCCTAATAAATTCAAAACCAGAGAATGCTTGTGAGCCTATAGCCCCCCCTCCGCTGAAAGACAACTCAACCAGTGTTTTTATTGTGTTAATTCGAAGGCTTGAGTGCAACTTTGATACCAAGGTAAGGTGTTATTTTTCTCCTCTTCCTTGTTTCAAGGTCTTTAAGAATTTACTTGTGCTTAGAAATCCCTCTCTCCCAGCAGGGTGGATACCGATGTGAAGGGAGGGGAGAATTTTATAGTGTCACAGTTGGTTGATGGGGAGAGGAGACAGTGCGCTGCCTGGCAGAAACAGGCAGACATAAACAAGTGGCAGGATGAGAATGATATTATTTGGTACAACAGCTAGATGTTATATTGTAAAGTATTGTATAAACTTTGATCTGCAGCTGAAGTGGAGTGTTTGCTGTTATTTTAAAAATACAAAATTAGAATGATTTGCATTTGGCTATAATACATGGTTTTCTTATAAATGAACCTGATGTATGGGGCGACAAAGTATGCCTTAAGAAAAATAGAGCTTTTCAATTTGTTGTTGACTTTCATGAAATAAAAGGAGATTCAACCATACTTCCTGTTATGTAATATATTTAATTATGTAGTATTGTGCTTAATACGTAAGTTCTACCCAGATAGTGGGTTCCAGCAATAGAGGTTGCCTCGTTGTTCATGTAATCTAGTTTTACATCAAGCTCTGGGAGGTCACGTATTCTGTACTGTGAATCCTGTCACCACCTGTGTATATGGTTTAGCGGGAAAAGGGATGGCAAATGACTGCTTGCCTTCTGCACATCTTCTTTGCCTGTCTAATAGATGCCTCTAAATCTATGGGACAATGTTAATTCTGAAGGTGTTGTTAATGTAACAGGTCAGGAATTTTGTAGTGGAGTATGTAATTGCTTGTTCATTAAAAACAACTTGATGTCTTGAAGTCAGCATTTTGACTGAGCCTTCAGCTTTTTCACCCTGTTGTTGCTAAACACACATTTATTGCTGGTCACAGTATTCTGAGAGATTCTGAGTAGCTTTGGAAAGCCTCTCGACTAGAGGCAAGCGTCAAGCAGGAGGGAAGACATACGGAATTGTTTTTCCATATAGCTAATTACATGCTAAATTTCAACTCTGCTGTTTTTAATTTACGCATCTTGGTTTCAAAGAATCATAGAACCAACCCAGTTTGGAAGGGAATCTTGAAAGATCCTCTGGTACAACTCTTTAATGGAAAAGAGAGTCTAGATGAGGTCATTTAGCACCTTGTCCTTAAAAACTACAAATACAAGTGCATAGCTGTTTCTTGATTTTGTGTATGATGCATCTTTACTAGTCCAGAAACAATCTTTTTTCCTTTTGTTTCTTTCTTCACGTCTATTTCTTACAGGAAAAATTGTGTAGCAATAGGAAGAGTATAGGCTGGAAGTAAGTTGAAGCAGTTTTATAGCCATTTGGAATGTGTCTTCTCGCTAGTTAAAACTGACCTAGCTCCTGTTCATGTTGGTGACCTGTGTGCGAAGGGACTTGTCAATAGGGGGTGGTGCTTTGCTTTGAACTGCATAATTACAAAACTGCTTTCTCAAGCCTGCATTTAGGGTCTGGTCATCAGTGACTGAGAAACACATTGTTGACCTCTTGTAGGGATATTTAGCATATTTTCTATCTAAATATAAAACATGCAGCAAAATAAGTATCATGTAAAATTATGCTACATGTTTTATTAGAATGGTCTGGGGTTATATGTAATTTAAGTAAACAATACCTCAAGATATTAAAAACTCTGCCTCTTTAGGCATAAAGGCCAGTAAATACATTATTAACCATTACATCATAATGTTCGTCAGACTCCCAGGCATGCATTTATGTTTACATCTAAAACTGTGGGGTTTTTTTTAAATACTTAGATTCCTCAAGATGCTTGCATTTTCCAGTAACGTTATTTTGCTGTTTGGAATTTAATTGTTAGGCGCATTTTGGGAGAGAATCTGAACTGATGGCACTCTGAAGTATATAATTACTGAATAGATTTGATTTCCATTTTCTTGCAGTGGAATGTTACTATGGAGTAAGAGATCATATCCAGAAGCTATACCATCCTGTTTAGATATATCTTAAAAATGAGTTAATGCTTCAGTTTTACTACACAATATTTTTAGTTTGGGGCCCAGGGTGGCTAGAATACAGTTGCAACTCGTCCATATAATTGCACAGGCAATAGTTCGTTTTTCTTCAAAGCAGGCTGGTGTCTTTAAGTCCATGCTCCACGGTAGCTTACGCAGTAGGTGCCTGGCTGTGGTTGTTGTTTCCAAGCAATGTGCCTTGGACAGTAAGCCTGTTACATGATTGTAATTTGAACTCAGTTTCGAGTGCTGTATATAAGCAATCTTTAACTGTTAAAGAAAAAACAAACGGTTTGAAAACACTGAAGTGTAGTATACTTGTTTCTTATGGTAGCGCATAGATAGGTTGCCTAGAGTGCCTAGATAATAACAAGAATAAAGGAGAAATAAAATATTTGTTTCTGTTTAAAATGAGGACAAAATAAGCATGATTATGAAACATTGAAACAATTTTAATGAACAAAAAGAACAAAATGTTAGACTGAACCAATTTGGACAATGGAAATTAAGTTCATTTTATAGTCACGTGGAAATATTTACAATCACTCTCTGCTTGTTAGTGACAGTTTAAGACCAGAGGCAGACTTTTTATTTCATGCTTTTTGTACTTTATGAAGAAGTACACTAGTGGTTTGTTCATTATTATATCTAACTGAAGCTATATGACTTCATTAAAGAAGTACATTTTAAAAAACATCTTGCTTTTTTGTTCTTGGCAGTTTCTGAAATTTGTTAACTTGAAATGGGTCTTTTAGTTATTAAGATAATTCAAGTACTAACATTAAAAAGCACTTTTGGTTCTTATGATCTAATTATCTGGTATTTTGGAACTGTGGAATAGAATTTGTGTGAGTTGGTAATGCAGTCAGTAGTTTATAAGTGTATGTAAAGTAATCATCAAAATATACATTCAAAATGTATTAGATAAACAGTAATCTGATAATGTTATTTTCAAGTCTTAGCTGATAGGATTATATCAAAAATTACATTAAAAAATAAGTATTAACAGTGAAAGAAACAATTGTCTGTTTATTTTAACTTGTATTTCACAATAACTTGAGAGACAAAAGACTTAATGTTATGATACCCTTTTACTTTGTTTTCACACATTCAACTTAATAGTTCCGGACCTCTCCTACCACTACCTTCCAAACTTATCTTAATTGAGAAATGATTATAGATATGTTTGTATGAAATACAAGAATGACAGAGGTTTCTTACCACAATTCCTTATTTAGAGCAATCTTCTGAATCAATGAAATCTTGATTGTTTCTCTTTTCTGTTCTAATTTTTTCCCCCTCTTATGTTTTTCAGTCTTGTGCTTAGTCTTGTAATGAATACTGTCATCAGGCCAAAAATGATAGAATAAGGTCCCATCCTTTAGTAGTGGCTATTCCAAATAATGTAAGGATCGCTGTATGAATAGGTATAAAAAGAAATAGGTTTTCACCCAAGTAAGAAAACAGTTAATCTTACACCTCTTCCTGTGTACATTTTAATTACTGTTACAAGGTTTGATAGTTTTGTGCATACTGTTACTTGTTAATCTTCCTTCCCTTGTTGGAGTTGTTATTGGCTGTTTGTTTTTCATACTACGGATGGAAGTTGTAATAACACAGTTCTGTAGATATGAAGATTGAGGTAGCCAAGGATAAGCTGTAATAACCAAGAAGTTTTAAAGTTCAGATTACTTAATGAATTTCTGTATTCCTTTCTTCAGTTTCAGTATTTTGTGAGTTGTGATGTATGTTATCAGTGATGATTCTACTGATGATTCTGTCACAATCTTGGACATATAGATATTCAGTGTCTTTTTTAATCCTTTCCATGTCTTCAAATTCTTATTCCTTTCTTTTTTTTTTCTCCTGTTTTTGCTGTTGTGCGGCATACAACAAGGCTTCATACTTCAAGCTTGACTTAGAGAAGATCTTTTTTTCTCTTTAGAATAGTCAGTGGACATTTTCTACCTCTACAATCTTGTGTTCCTCACTGTGATTTGTGCCTTGAGAAGGGAAATTCAGTATATACATTTTTTCTACCTTAGGGGATAAAGATCTTGAAAAAGAGCACCAGAATTTTCCCTGGGGTTTTTTAGATCTGATAACAATTGTCTGATCGTTTTTTCAGTTGTACTTAATAATTGTCCGTTTGCCCATTACATAAATATGTATTTGAATTTGTTTCCTTAAATAATTATCTGCAACTAATAAATAAAGTACTTACAAATAATCGTTATAACTGTCCAATGCTATCTCAGTTCAGAGCAAGTTTTTTCCAGCTATAACCAAGCTTATGCAGTTTTAAACAGGAGTTGAATATGGGATGAAAGCCCATCAAGGTTCTTTAGTACTTTATGCATTTTGTTTTGAGCTTTTATACTGTCATGTATTCGTTAGAAACTGTGTCTAAATGAGTAATTCAGCTGTAACTTAGTTATGTTTACATTAGTGGTAATCACTGCAGTGAATACCATTTACATGGACCCTTGGCTTTGCTTGTATTGCCAAAAAGCTGGTATGTTTCAGAAATGTAGTTGGTCAACAGTATATTTAGAATTTTATACCTATACTTATTTTGTACTTTTCCATGAGAAACCTTACTTGAAAGCCCACGTATCAGAAACTATTTCTTTAATGGCACAGAAAAGATGTGATTTCATGAAGAGTAAAATGATAATTTCTAGTTTACCAAAGTAATTTATAGTACTTATTTTTTAATACGATTTAATATAATTTTTAAACTACCCATGGAAGTGTTTTATCCTTACTTAAATGTAAAATCTGTCTGCAGAATCTTAATGACTTTTTCTGGAAGAACAGCATATAATTATATGAGTGTAATAATTATCTGATCTTGTTTTGAAATGTGATTGTTGTTTTCTAAGTGAAAATGTAACTGTGCTAATGTTCATAACGTCCTGAAAGTCTACTTGTCTTACAAAGGACAGAGCAGTTACTGAAGCAGCATTTTGAATAATAAGTACTAATAAGTACTAATAAGTACTCTGTATGGCTTACAGGTTTTAAATGCACAGAGAGCTGGATACAAGGCAGCTATAGTTCACAATGTTGATTCTGATGACCTCATAAGCATGGGATCCAACGACAGTAAGTACAGGTATCACTTCTTCTCTCCTGTTTGAAAATCATTTCTCCCACTAGAGCAAGCAATATTAAAATCTGTATAAAGTATTATGGTGGACTACGACCAAGACAACAACAGTAACAACAACAAAAGCCAACAAAAAACACTTAACCTAAAGAAAACAAACAAGCAAACAGCAAACAAAAAAAAAACGCTCCAAACCCCAAATCGTCCTGCATTTAATGCTTTAAAATGGGAGTTGTTAGTATAAGAACATATACGTATACTTGTGTATTATACGTAGTGTTGAGTTTGTATGTTCTCTGAGTGTGTCTTTGGTTTACCTTTAATTTGAATTTATGAGATAGATTTGTATGATTGATGTGGAAGATAGCAAATGTACTGTTAATTGTCTTGACTATTAATTAGAAATACAGGGGAAAAATACTCTTTTGGAAGTAAATGAAACTTCAAAATATGACTACTTAATGGTTCGTGGTTCCATTTTGCTATTGAACTGCAGTGTGCATTTTTCTGTTCCTTTGAACAAATGGATTCTTTTATTTCTTATGAATACTCCTTTGGAAATGAAATCTGCTTCTGTGGAGATACTCAAAACTTGCCTGGATGCCATACTGTACTATGTGCTCTAGTTAATCCTGCTTGGCAGAAGGGTTGGACTAGATGATCTTCCAAGGTCTCTTCCAACCTTGGCCATTCTGTAATGCATATCGCATGTACGTATTTTTTCAGTCTTTCATTTGTAGAAAGAATTTAGAGATCAATGTGCCATTTTCTGATTTATTCTGATGCTAGCCGTTCTGACTTTATCCTTTCTTCAAGTGGTTATATTCAAAGCATCTTGCAATCTAGTCAAAATATCGATTTTGCTTTATGGTATTTGTTTTTTGTCTATAACGCTCTTACGACTTTCTCTGTGGAGTTTCTTTATTATGTCTAGTGTCTTGAGGTTTCTGAATATGGAGCAAGAACATGAATGAGAACAAAAAAATATCAAAGTAGAAACACCATAGAGTGAGCTAGAACATTAACTTTCATCAAACTAAGTGGAAGATGAGTAGCCCAGTAAGCTATGTGGAAGTAGTTTTAATGAGTTCCCAACCCACATAAAACTTATTTTCAGGGTTCACTATGAAATCAAATGTAGAACAAGTTCACAATAAATACAGATTTGGGTAGTGTGAAGTGACGTTAAGCCATGCATGCTTTTTACGTTGGGGAACCAGAATACTTTGATACAAACTTAGGATGCTTTTGACCCTGAAATGTGAAGCGTAAGTGAGAGGTGCAAAATCAACACAAATTGAAGCTAAGGAAAAAATCTAGAACGTAGGATTTATCTTTCAATAATTTTTCATTTCAGTTGCGTCTTTTGAGTTTATTTTTGCCCTCATTAGTAACTGGGAAGGGGACAGAAGATAGTTCCCTACAGTTTCTTGAGACTGAAGTAAAGATAGGGGATTTGTTTGTTCTCTTCTTTCTGATTTTTGACCTTTCCAGGGTGTTCATTCATTTTTAGGGTGAAAAGAAGGGAAGAAAGACTGGTTAAAATTTACTGTACCAGATCATAAGATATAAGTTCACAGAAATTCTGGAAATCAGTGAAGCTGTGTGACTTTATCAAGTTTCTAAGTAAGAATTGATGTTCTGGTTAAACTTACTCTAATGATACATCTTTTTCTCAGAGTATGTATTTTATGCTCCCTTTGTAATAATATGCTCCCTTAGTAAGGTAAGATTCTGTTACGAATTCTGATTTCTATACCTGCAATAAAGCCCATAGATAATCGGTAGGAAAAATAGTACCGCTTTACTATATGACATAAAGTAGTAGCGTGCATGTGCATCAGTCTGTAACTAAATTAAAATATATCTTTATGTTGTGATAGTGTCATGTTGTGCAAGTCTTATATCTTGAGTGCCCATACAGTGCCTGTGTAATACTGTTTCTCATCCTTTTTTTTATACAGTTGAAATTTTAAAGAAGATTGACATTCCTTCTGTCTTCATTGGAGAGGCATCAGCTAATTCTCTTAAGGAAGAATTTACTTATGAAAAGGGGTAAGTTACCTCACATGCAGTCATGTTGTTTTTTGGATTAATAGCTTATTTTAAATAAATATCAAAAGGAGGCAATGAGTTGTGATAACAGAGGCTGTGGGTATTCCAGGTGAAACCTCGTGCCTGTAGAAGTAAATGCCTTGATTTGCTGCTGATTTCACTGAATCTGTAATTCTGTTAATGCGTACCTTAAGCACCCACTTGTTTATATAGAGAGGTTAAACTGTGACTGTGAAATAAAAGTAGTTCTTGGAACTGTCTACTGAGAAGTTGTGTGTGACTGCAGTGGTACTTGATTTCATACCCCAAAGATGAAATCAGTCCAATTTTTGTTTTTAATGTTTTTTGAAGAATACGTACTGAGTGCTGCTTATTGACCCCTTTCATCCTGAATGCTACTTTGATGAGCTTTTTGATATATTTGACCCTATTATTGCATTATCAAAGAATACTATGTTTTGGATATTTTCTTTGAAGAAATGCCATGTAAAGCTAAATACCACGTTTCAGGTTCTCTCACAGTCCTACATTCCCAGTTTGCTGCTTGCTGCACTTGAGCCTTGTAAACTAGTAGAAAATTTCAATTTTAACTAACTCAGGATGTACAAGTACCTTAGAAGCTACTTGGATTTGAGTGGGTCTGGGAAAAATGGAGAATCACAGTGAAATTACTCAGCCACTCTGTACTGTTCAGGGATTGAAGGAAATGAACAGCCAAGTTAGATGAACCTTGCAGAGACCCCAGCCTCTTTTGAGGGAACCCTGAATCCTGTTAAAAAGTAACATGAACAGAACTTTTGTTTGTGGATTACATGGACTAAAGAAACCTTCAGGTTTCGTCTAGCTGCACTGAAAAAGCTACAGGCCTGCCACAGGGTTGCTGAACAGTACATGGTATCCAATTTCCTTTTTACATTAGAACTAAGTATAGCTAGAGATTTTGTATTGGAGGTTGTTTTATCCCTTGGTTTTATCTGAAGGCATTGTTCATGAGAGAAACAGCATTGGTATTTATTTAGTATTGTGGGAGAACAAGGGATGATTAAAGGAAATACTATTTATTTTTGTTATTTATATAATTTTGCAATTGTAATAAACTTATGCTGTTATGCATTTTTTTTCTGGCTGCCTAAGTTGTAAGAAAGATATATTGACATTGTTTACTGGTCACTAGTATTTCAAAAATGTTAGAAGAATGTTTAAAAGATCAGATTTTATTAAGTTTTAGTTTCTAGAGTATCAGCTACTAGCCCTTCAGGATCAATTTGTGAATATGCTCATGTTGAAGTATGAGAAATGCCAATTTAATATTAAAAACAGTAGTTTTGCTGTGAGGGTGTTTGAGTGCAGGAACAGGTTGCCAAAGAGAAGTGGTAGAGTCTCCGTCCTTGGAGATGCTCAAAACCCAACTGGACACAGTCCTAGGCAACCTGCTATACCTGACCCTGCTTTAACAGTGGGCTGGACCAGATGATCTGTGGAGGTCCCTTAAAATCTCAACTATTTTTGATTTTGTGAAATTTCTTTAGGTCTTAAAAAGGTAGTTTTTCTAAGGTGAAATAAATATCCTGTAACTTCCAGACTAGTACCACAGTTTTACTCCCTGTTCCTTCTTCATTCTCTCTTTGCTGTTTACAGAATCACAGTCTCGTTGAGGTTGGGAGGGACCATTGGAGGTCATCTAGTCCAACCCCCTTGCTCGGGCAGGGCCACTTAGAGCAGGTTGTCTAGGGCCATGTCCAGGATGGCTTGTGGATATCTCCAAGTAGAGAGGTCCTCATGAGGCTACATAGAGATGGTCCCTATCCAGCCTCTGCAGGTCTCTCTGGATGGCAGCACAACCGTCTATCTGGCAAATCTGTCAATACTTCCAGTTTCTGCAAACTTGCTGAGAGTATGCTTTGTCCTGTCATCCAGATGATAAATGAAGATGTTATGCTCAACTGGACTCTATTGACCCCTGGAGCATGCAGCTAGTTAGTGGCCTCCAACTAGACTTCATGCAGTGTCCTAAGAATGACTTGAACAAATCTTGGTGTTAATTTGTTGCTAGAGTATGCTCATAGTCCTTCAGAGGTTAGCGGTGGTAATTCTACAGCAGATCTGTGAACCTGAACAGATGGTGACATTTTAAAATGTTGTAATATCTGATAAGCGAACCGTACATTATAAAGGTTATCATTGATGATTATGAGCCATATAATTTTCATGTTCTGTTTCTGTTTCGTTTCTCTTTATTTTTTCTGTTGTAACAAAATCTGCTTATCTCTGAGTAATACAGTCTGGTGAAGGAGTACACAGTTGCTTTTCTATCTTGTATGAAGTGAAACAGTTATTTTGTATTGTGTAGCCATTTAAAATGCATGAAAGCAAACTGTTTAATACAAAATTTTGATCTTTGAATAGGTGAAATTGTAGATAGATGTATGTGAATCGAGCCACAGTTTGAACTATTTCTGCATACACAATTTTCTGAGTGAAGTGCAGAAGCCTTCAGCATCTACCTATATTTGAAGAGTAACTCAGGATTTTGCAGCTGGGGCAAAATATGTTAAAACCTTGAATTATGAAGTTATCTGTCAAATCTGAAAGATTCAACACCTTTTCATCTAGGCACTGTACCATGTTCATTTTTTGCATTCTTAGAAGAAAATTATCTGAGAGCAATGGGCAGAAAACTTTCTTTACATGAATGAAATTGCTTTCCTGCAAGAGGGTTACCATATATTTATCAAATGTTTCTCCTTTTATTTTCATGTAACATTAAATATATTAGTTTAGCCAACGCTCAAAAAATTACAGAAGTTTTTGTGAGTATACGTATTTCAGACCTAAGAGCTCAATCAATTGTAAGAATACAATACGTTAGTTTCCTAAGCAAGTTAGTTTGAGCAAGTTAAATGCCGATCTTTGAATTAAATAAATATCTTGAAGGCATGTTGGAGACAATGCAGTCCTGAAACTATTGATAAGTCAAGACAGAATTGTATGTCTTAATCTATTCTTTCTGTAGCATTCTAATGTATCCATATAAGCACTGAAATGGAGAATTTCATTGGTGGATAGCTGGAATTTGAATGGCTGTCAGTTCAAACATTTTCAGTGTTTAACTTTTCTCTGACTTAAAGTGCAGTTCTGCTCTGCAAGAGACACAAAAAAAGGGATTGTCGATTTCCCTGGTGCTCTCCACTGCATTCCTTGCTCAGAAATGTAGAAAGCGAATAGAAGTTGGTCATCTTTCTGCGTACATAGGTATTCATAGTGTAAGGTTACTGAAGCTTTTTTTCATCATCCTTAATTAGTAGTTTTCTATGCTAGGTGAATTTGCAGGTTGCATTTGAGACTAGTCCATAGGGCCGCATGACTGTTTGCGCTGCTCTTTTCTGCTTTTGGGTTTAAAACTTTAACATCTTGTTCTCACAATGTTTTTCTTAAAAATAATATACCTTGAATAGAATGGAAAAGGTATATTTTATATTAGTCTAATGATCTTGCTTTTTCAGGTCTCTGTCCTTCCAGTAAATTAATCATAACAACTAGGCTGTGTTATAAGTAGATACCTTGCTGGTGAAACTGCTTGATAAGAAACTATTTTGACTCTATATGAGTAGTAGTAATAGAATTGCTAACATTTGTATCCATTGTACATTCTCAGGTGTTTCTGACTGCTTGTGCCAACAGAATAATAATGGGAGTTTACTTCCTTATGTATCAATAAATACTAGTATTCAGATATCTGGTTGCCAGCATCCACATCGAATTCTCTGAGAAGACTTTTGGTTGCTGTACTGCTGTACTGTAATTTATTGACTCTCCAGAGGAAAAGGGGTTGTACTTTACAATGCCTCATGAGTTGAGACTAAACCTGCAGTGTAATCCAAAATGTAAAGAATTTCTTTTGAACATTTACTATTGCTATGAGGGTGGTGAGGCAACTGGAACAGGTTGCCCAGAGAAGTTTTGGGTGCCACATCCCTGGCAGTCTTTAAGGCCAGGTTGGATAGGGCTTGGGCAACCTGGTCTAGTGGAAGATGTCCCTGCCTGTGGCAGGGGGTTTGGAATTAGATGATCTTTAAGGTCCCTTCCAACCCAAACCATTCTATCATTCAATGATGATTCTATGAAGTAAGAATGATCACAGTATCTGTTGATAATTGGGTTATATTTTCTCATTCTGCTGTCCACACAGCTATAAGGTTATTTTGCTGGTTGCTTTAGTTTTATCTATGATTGAAGTCAGTAAGTAGTTTTAACTCAAAAAAAAGTTCTAAGAAAAATTATTTTATCATTTTGAGTTTATACTATGTAAATATCAGCTGAATTCTTTGTTGTACACAGGTGGACATTCCTTTAGTGTGTTTTGTGATAAACTTTTATTTTTGTCTTTCTTTGCATTTATTCTTTAATTCACTGTTCATTAAATTCTAACCTGTTTTAGAAACTGTTCTCTCTTTCTTTCTACAGTGGCCATGTTGTGTTGATCCCAGAGTTCAGTCTTCCTTTGGAATACTACTTAATCCCTTTTCTAATAATAGTAGGGATCTGCCTTATTCTCATTGTCATATTTATGGTAAGTTCCTTCTTTTAAAAACATCTTTTCTCACAAACAAATCATCACAGAATGGTCACCTACTGAAGTTAAATAAAGGGTTACAATAAAGGAGCAACAAAAGCTTTGTGTACTGTATATACCAATACTATGCTTACCTGTAATCCTTTATTTTTCTCAGTACAATAAATAGAGATGCAGACTTGTGGCAAAGGGATGTCAGGAGCCTTTAGGATGTTCTACCCAGCATAGAACTACTTCCAGAGAACTGTCCTTCCTGGTACTCTACCACTATATGAGTTCTTCCCTTTTCACTCTGTAAAGAACAACCTGTGGTCTTGTACACTGAGAATGTGTCCCACTCCACCAACCTTGCATTTCTTAATGTTGATCCCACTGTTCTACAATGCAAGTCTCACACTGTTTTTTACCACAGGTATAGTAGTCAGACAGTAAGCTCACAACCTATTACAGTACACTGCACATATCTTACAGCATATACGTTACGTATAGAGTTGGGGACATCTCCTATAAAAGGTAAAAGAACATAGCTGTGCATTATTTCAGAATATTTTGCACCCCACTTTTTGGAATTTCTGCTGATCTATGACTTAATTATGAATTTACCTTTTGATAAAAATGAAGTAATGTGTCAACTGCTGCATAAAACTTCTTGAAATGTTTCTTTCTGTGCTAGTGTTGTTTCTGCTGTCAGTTATGTATTTAATTAAAAATTCTGGGCACATTAGGCACAATCAGAATTACAGCAGCTTTGTGGAACCAGCATAGAGAAGTGATCTACTAGAGAAAATGTAAAATCTACCAATAGTTTGTCTGATCTTCTGGTGATAACCTTGATCATTCCTCATTGTCCCAGTTAGTTAGGAGAAAGTATAGCCCTATCTTTGTATTCTGAAGGTCAACAGATTGAGGGTTGGAGAGATGGTAGTTACAAAGGAAGGGCAGTCACCAGGGATAATGTTCTGTGAACATCTGTTGTTTTGATACCATTAGAATTCTGACTTTAGCTGCACTAGCTGTCTGCTTACAGTGCACCTGAGTTATAAATTCAAACAAGATATTGGTTATCAAAGGAATGGAATGAAGAAGAGTATCAAAGTCACCATATTGCATCCTATCAAACTACTGTGAAGCACTGATCCGTCGTTTTCCAAAATAATACTAATTACAAAATGAAGAGAGTCAGTAAGAATACTTATGGGGCTTCTTGTTTCAAGAGAGATTTAGATTACATTTAAAGAAAAAAGTGAAGGAGTGCGGACATGATAACTGTAGTCATGAGGAGTGGCAGCTTGACTTTTATCATGTGCACCGTTGTGGAAATTCAGGAATAAAAGAGATGTGTTTTACTCTCAAGGTATTTCTTCATATTTTATTTCAGTTTTTTTTTTTTAACCGGTTCAGCTGCTTTTGTTTTTAGGTGATGATAAATCAGTTGCAAAAAATTACCTCATGCACTTCAGAGCTGTCATCTTCTAGTCAGGAAATGGACTAAATTTTATACTGCTTTGCACCAATCACATTACCAAGGAACAAAAGCTATGTAACAAACACAAGGCTGATCCATCTGAAAGGTCACCTCTCTTTAGAATTGCAAATGCTTTTCCCTTACTGTGAAAACAGCAGTTGTCTGCATCAGAAGTGGCAGTAAAAGTGTTACAGGAGTGAGATAAACAAATTTCTGAAGTGTTTGTCTTTAGGGCAAATAAGGAGTAAGTGAGCCATAAATACAGATTATTTTAAATTTGCCTTTTAAGAGCTTTTTTCCATCTGCATGCTACTACTCTGAATTAAAACAATTTTTCATTTAATGTGATTTTGAAAGTTGTACTTTACTGATAGTTCTTCTCTATATATGTATTTAGAATTTCTGTATGTGCAATCTAAAAGAAAGAAACCAGTGCTAGGTAGGATTGGCTATGAGAGAAGGAAATAAACATTTGGTGAGGAAAGTCAGAGGCTCTTAAACCTGTTTCTAATTTTCTTGCTTGTCCACTGTGAGGAAATTTAGAAAAAAAAAGGGGGGGGGAGGGAAATGTCTGTAAAGTATGATTAAAAATCTATTTTTCTAAATACAAAATTTGTGAAATATTTTCCAGTTAAAATCAAAGACTCTAAGAGACCTGAATTTCTCTTCTGCTAGTATCAATAGGTAGTCAGTGCTGAAAATGAACGGTCTTTTCCATGTCTTAGAATCGTATTGTAAAGGAAAAACAGACAGGAACCAGGAGAAAATTATCCTGTATGTCTGCAAGTCAGGGCTGCCTGTACTTTGTAGTTGGGACAGATATTTGGAAGTTTTTGAAAACAGATTATATAAGTTTGAAATACCAAAATCCATCTACACAGCTTATAATAAACTGTGAGAAAAAAGGGGAAGAGGTATTTGAATGCATTTTCCAGAGTGTAGTAGATTATTTACCTATATGTACTAATCCTACGTGCAATGTGAAATAATATCCTGTATGCTGAAAGGTCAAACACTATGCAAGTATATTGAAATGTTGAAATACTTTTCAAAGTAGACTTAATAAATGAAAGCACGCATTAGGTGTTCCCATGTGAAAAATGCTGTGGTTGAAACCTGTTATGGAATCTCAAAAATAATCTTACTCAATTCATTTACTTAATGCAGACAGTGAACGTGATCTCAGGGAGATTTCAGATAGGATCTTGTCCGTGTTCATTTGTGGTTTCTGCCCTGTTTCTTTTCAGGAAGTTTTGTTTTTAACTAAGAAATCAATGCAAGACTATCTGGTTGTTAGTAAGTGAATTATACCAGAAAGACTGCAGTCCATATGTGTAATTCATCATGTAGCTGAGGTAAAAAGAACCTGAGTGAACAGATTAGTTCCAAATACGCTTAAAAATGAAGGACAGGTATGATGCAGAAGGATAAATAAGTTACTTGTTCTCCCCCTCTCCCTCCCAAGAATACATTTATACTTAACTGTCTTTTAAATCTTTTGTGAAAGTGCAACAATACCTTTCAGGGATTCCTAAAGTGAGAGAGATTAATGCTGTTTATAATGTTAATACTCACTCAGTGTTTACCTTATCCACAGTGTAGCCAAGTGTGTAGTACCTCTCTAATTTTCAAAAGACTTGTCAGCGTGTATGCATAGGTTAAGGCTACTTTTTTGCTGTATTTGGAAAAAAAAAAAAAAAAGTCATTGTGTTAGGACTAGAAACCAAATGGAAATAGGCTTAAGGACTGTAAAGAAAATGGAAAACAGAATCTTTAGTATGGTTGAAGACAGCAAGTGACATGGCTTGAAGTAGACCCCTTCCCTGCTTCCCAGACTACTTGCAATACTATGGAAACAGTTCTTGTAATAATTCTTTTGGAAGAAAAATTATTTTCTATAATTATTCTTTTCGAATAATCTTCAAAAAGAGCTGTAATAATCTAAAACTGCCATAAGTAAGACCTGTCAAGCTTAATGGATTGTATTTTGCCCTGAAATGTGCCATCTACTGTATGTAGATCTCAGTAGGGAATCGCAGCAATGGCTATTATTTTATATATAGAGAATATTATCTTTTTTTTCTACCCTTTCCTAAAAAGATTGCATGTCATTTCAGTTTCAAGTGCTGTGGTCCATCCTCGAGAAAAGGGAAGAGGTAGTTCAGCTTGAGCCACAGTTCCCTTTTCACTAACTTACAATGAAGGCTCATAAACCAAAACTTTTATAGTTCTTTTATTGTTTTAAGTTACTGTTCACATTGTTTAATGTCTGTTTCCAGATCACAAAATTTGTGCAAGACAGACACAGAGCAAGAAGGAATCGGCTTAGGAAGGATCAGCTTAAGAAACTTCCTGTACATAAATTTAAGAAAGGCAAGTGTATTGTTCTTTGTCTAATTAGAACCCACTGTTATAACACCAAATATCTCTAAATGGAGGGGTTTTGGAAATAATTTTGAGTATGCTTGAAATAATAGTAGAGTTTGAAGTGAAAGCATACACAAAAAAGTGTTTTGACCCTGCTCTCACTGAAACAGAGTTCTAACATTTTGTCACTGAAGCAGAGTGGACATCACATGCATAGTGTGGGTAAAAAACAAAAACATTGCTTAAAATGTCAAAAAATCATTACAGAAATTCCCCAAAACTTCTTTGCTGCTCTGTCATTAACAGTGATGACAACAGTCAGTCACTGTAGTGCATCATACCTATAATTTGTCTGGAATTGGATAAATACTAATGGCATGTATGTTGCCTGATGTGGTAGAGACTATAAAAGCAAAGATATCTTGTGGGTATAATTTACCTGCTTTTCTAGAGGAGTGTTCCCGTCATTGAATCACAATGCTTCTATGAGGGCAAGAGTGATTGAAATCGAATGCCAAAATATTTGTTGTTGTGATTCTTTGTAATAATTCATTGTATGCAATATCTAATGATGAGATAAGAAATAAAGCTGTAGCAAGTTAATTTATTGAATGAAATAAAAAAAACTGCACCGAGACCTTCTCTATTGCAGTCTGCTTCTTAAAAGTAGAAATAATCTTTCTTCTCCATTTTGATTTTTAAATGTTACCATCGTATCATCCAATTGTTCATTCATAAAAACTGTTACAAGAACTAATGCTGGAAAGACTATTTAATTGAAATCATTGATTACTACATGACAAGTCCTCAGGGATTTGCTGAGGTATGAATACTGTGTTAGGGGATATGCTTGGATTCAAGGATAGAACCACTTACCAGTCTTTGCCCTTGATAAAGCCAACCTACATTATTAATAATATTGCTCTCTGTGCAAAACAGATGTTCAGTTTGAGTGGATACAGTTTTTGTGCAATGTTAGTCAACCTTATTTCAAGGAAACAAACAAAACACTAATTGACACGTTGCCCTTTGCAGGGTTGACCAAATTGCTATGGATACAAAATTAACTTGAAAAAAATAATTATCTCGAGCCAATAAAGTTAATATTATTTTTGCTTTCTTTTAGTGATTCCATGTGAAATCTAATTGAAATAAAAATACAAAGTGGGAGAATGCGGGGGGGACGACCAATGCATGGCTTTGAGAAAGCCAGTTAATGCATTTTTCAGTTAATCATATGCATGTGTGCATCTGTAATTACTATCTCGAGATTACATGACTAAGTGAGTGCACGAAGACACCTTATTTGTTGTTTTCCATATTCTTCTACCTCTTTTCCCTTGCTGAATCTTACACAAAATGAACTGTTTGGAGCTCAGTCAGTCATCCTAAAGCAAACCTGTCTTTGAATATCCAGCTATTCATTGCATTTAGTGGCTTATGCAAAGCAGAACAAAAAGCATGTTTTATTTCAGAGCTTCTGCACTAGGCCTATGACAATACTAGCAATACTTTTTTTTTTTTTTTTTTTTTTTACTAATTTCAGTAGGCTTTAGATAAGGCACTTTACATTTCTATGTTGTGTAGAGAGTCCAGTAACAAAAGTGGCATTGACTCATTGACTGTCTTTGCATAGTAGTAGCTTTTTTTTCCTTTTTTAACCTGGTCAGTATGCGTCATTTGTGAAATAGCTTCTGTGCAGTTCTAATCAACAAGCCTGTCACCTTTGAGTAATCCCACAGAATGCAATGCATGCTGTGTCCAAAATCTGTTTTTTACACTGAACGTGTTTTGTGGCAATTGTTGTGGTTCGTCCTTACCAAAAGGACTATGTTTTGGCCATATAAAAGTTAATGGGAGTTGATACCCTTTGTGAGGTTTTTATAACAAAAGCAAACCTAGCAAAAAAAAGAAATCCATATAATATTCCTATAATTTCATCATTAGGAAACCTGAATACTCTGAAGAATAATAGTTTAGAAATAATATCGGTTAGAAATGTTGTGAGTTGGTATGTATTGTAGAATACAACTTATTTTCAGAAATATATTATTTCTAAACTACTTTAACTTTATACTAAAATGAAATTTAGGCCAAGAATGAAAAGATTTTAGATCTTACCAGCAATGAAATGGCAGTGTAACCATTCACACCTGCAGAATAGAAGGTATTGTAAGTTTGGTATTGTAAGAAGATAGACTGCTGGAAAAGAAAAGAGATATGTAGACACATTATTAATAAATTAAAAACTCATGAAGTTAGTTTTCCTACATTCAGTGTCAAAGGTTAGGATCCTAAATGTGTGATAAAGTATCCAGAATTTTGGAGTTGCTATGTCTATGAGACTTAGTGGAGCTGTTTGGTTAAGTGCTTAAATATGAAATGAACTTAATTACAGGCAGTCAGCTGCCCAAAGTTGTATACATGTATATGCGGGGGGGGAAGCCCCATGTGTGACAAATAATAGGCTGTAGGAGTACATATAATTTTAAGCAAAGACATCTTTAAGTATGATGAATATTGAATTTTTATGTATATACATTTATATGGAGGTTGATGCATACGATTGAGAAATAATGGGTAGTAGTTGTATTTAAAAATCTTTAAATCTTTTAAAAATCTGCTCCAGAGTATGCACGGTTCTGCAGTTTACTAGTTATTCCTAAGCTGATTTTTTTTCCTGAAAATGGGATTGTAACTGATCTAATTACTGTTCGTTACTGACCCATCTACCTAACTGCATAGTACAGTGTAGGTTTAATAGACAAAGCAAGTCCTAAGGTCTGCTAGAGTCTTGGCAGTTTTTTCTGGTGTTTTTTCTTTTTCATTTTAAATTGTTCATAAGTATACAACTATATGGAATGTATCTGGATGGATAATTCTGTTTCTGAAAATACTGTATTTTTGTCAAGTAAAAGAGAATTTTGCTTACTGAAGATGTTCCACTTGCAGAGTTTAAGCAAGATATTTTATCTTATGTTGTACTTTACATCTTATTATGTAAAATCTTACGTTCTTTGAGAGGCAAGTAGTCATGGAGGTGAAAATAACTTGGAAACTAATTAACTAATTTGGAAAGTAGTAGAGGCTCCAAGATGCACAGAGAAACCATATGAGTCTCAGAGCGCTGGGGAGGGCTGGCAGTTCTGGTCTTTGCTACTGTGTGGGCTTGTCTTCCTGCACCAAGCCAGGATGAGAGCAAGAATCAGTGCGTTAGTTAATTTCTCTAGTAACTTGTTGGGGAAATGTAGCAGCTGGACTATACCTGATGGAATCCGGTGGATGCAGATGAAGCAGTTGTGCAGAGGACCTGTTCAGATCTACTGTGCAATTGAAAGATGGGACCCAGATGTTGGGATGGGGTAGGCCTTGAGTACAAGTCCATGGCAAGAACCAGGAAAATGTTGCAGTTAGCCAAGACGGTGTCAGATAGTTTCACGGCCTCTGTATTTGAGAAGTTCAGCATAGTCCTTACTGAGAAAACTTTTTTTTTTTTTAACTGGTCTAAAAGTGGATGCTTTACAACTGTGTCTTTTTTAATAAGAATGAGAGAATATTACAATAATAGCACTTCACACAGTTGAAAATATTTTTATTAACCTGAGTGGAAAGTGATTATAGTCCGTATAAGGAAAGAAATACAGTAAAGTCAACAATAGAGCTTCAAAGAACCTGCCCATTGCAAGGTCAGGGAAGACCAGTAGTTTCTTCAGCCCATGAAACTAACAGAGAACCTATATGCGTGTGTTTGTCTGTTGCAAATCTTTTAAAGTTAAACATATTCTCAATTATGTGCTGTAGGAGATGAATACGATGTATGTGCCATTTGTCTGGATGAATATGAGGATGGAGACAAGCTCAGAATCCTTCCATGTTCTCATGGTAAGCAGCTGTATTTTAGGTCTGGTATTTGCATTAAAATAGCTATCTAAAACACCACGCCTAGAAATCGCAGTTTATTGACAAATCTGTAAAATTTTTCATTTGCTAATATTCCTGAGCACATACACAAATTATGAAAAGAGCAAACTTTTTTTTTTCTTTTTAAAAGGGAAAAAGGCTAGCATTACCACTCTGCATTTTTCTTTGGATATGCATGTGGAAAAAAAAAATCTGGGCTTGACACTGTCCCCTAAATGTCTGTTTTTAATCGGGAAGTACATTTCAGAGTTCCCTTTTACATAAAACTAAGCTTTTACTTTCTCCAAGACAATTAAACCATAAAACTTAATTTAGTTGATTACTAGTGACATAGACAATGTGGATGAATGGTTATAGTCTGTCCTGTAGCCTGAAGCTGTACAAATCATTGCCTTGACTGCACTTGGAAGCCAATGTTGACGATTTTATCAAATGTGGCCCATTGTAGGGCTGCTCTCAGATTGATTCAATAGAGGAAATGGGTATTTACTGCATTATTCGTCATAATGTTAATGGTCCATAATTAGGTCCTAGATCCTAATCTATTAGGTGTTTTGTACATAAGGATATACAGTCTACATGCCAACAAACTTTTAAGTAAAATTCTCAGTATGAGTTAAATTGTAAAATGCTTCTGTTTTACACAATATAAATACAATTTAGCAGGTTTAATTGTCCTTTTTCCTTAGATAATAATGTACTTGTATTTTGTTTTCTAACAGCATATCACTGCAAGTGTGTGGACCCATGGCTGACAAAAACAAAAAAAACATGTCCTGTTTGTAAGCAGAAAGTGGTCCCTTCTCAGGGAGACTCTGACTCTGAAACAGACAGTAGTCAAGAAGAAAATGAAGTATCTGAAAATACCCCCTTGCTTAGACCATTAGCCTCAGTTAGTACTCAGTCCTTTGGGGCTTTGTCAGAATCTCACTCCCATCAGAACATGACAGAGTCCTCAGAATATGAGGAAGATGACAATGACAATATTGATAGCAGTGATGCAGAAAATGGAATAAATGAAGAAAGTATAGTAGTTCAACTACAGCCCAATGATGAAAGGGATTATAGAGTGACAAATATTGTTTGAGACTACTATTGATTAATAGTGTATGAACAAAAGAGTTCTTAAGGTCATACTTTACAAACATTTATGTAGGTAATATATTTTAATTTGTAATCCATCTGGTTTCTTCAATAGCGGTTCATGTAGTAGTACTATTGTTTAATCATTACAAATAGATTTATTTTTGATTCAGGTATTCAGTCACGTGTTCTTAAAACAAACAGTTTAACTGGACTTGACAATACTAATGAATAATGTTAATAGTTTATATAACTAGAAATATTACACAGAGTACTTTAAATGTCAGTGTCTGTTGAAATGGGATTTAGCTGGAAATAATTTTCATCCTTTTTGTAGCTACAGCTGGGTCATACCGATAGCAATATTTATTATGTGTATGGTATGTGTTAACCCTGAAGCCCAACAAAAAATGTATTTGCATGTTTGTATAGAGTTTGCCTAAAAGCTGTCACCACTACTGAAAAAAAAAAAGGTAGAACAGATCAATATTCTATATGTTGATGTATCAAAACGAAGCAGAAGAAATTCCACGTTTATCTCAAAGCACTGATTCCAAATAATCCTTCGGAGTTTGCCACTCTAGTTGAGTTTAAGCAGTCCTCTTGAGCAGTTCCTAGGATAAGGAAACTTAGAATATATATATGTTTAGTTTTAAGTGGTTCACAAGGTAAGATTCATCCATAACATGTTAATTTAGCTTTGTTTGCTACGATGTAGTCTGGTTTTCAGTGATGATGTGGGAGTTGGGGAGAGGGTGACTAAAACAGGGAAGGTTTTGTTCCACATAGAATTTTAGGTAAGTATTTTATTGATCCTCAACTCATATACCTCTTACTAAAGAGCATTTTATGCTACATTAATCTGCTAAACTATGAATATAGAAAAATTGTTCCTTTCAAATACCTGATTTGAAAACAAGTGCTTATAACTATTAAACAGAACTCAGTACTTACCAGTGTATCATGAAAAAAGTAAATTATATATAATACTTCTGTAACTATGTAGAAAGTAACAGCACATGTATAATCAAAATGCAGAGACTTTTTTTATATGGCCTTGAATAAGGAAAGCTTGAAAGAATGTTAATAAATGTTTTCCACTTTACGTATCAAAAGGATTTTATTTAACTTACACCTTACATTCATTGTGTACTTATACATGTATTACCACGTAAGGTTAAAGTATTTTTAAAGATCCAGAACATAGAATTGTGAACATCCCTTAGTAACATTAACCTATATTGTACTATGTATTGCAGTACAAATTTTATACTGATCAACACTATGCAGTGGGACTAAGCTACATCGAAAACAATTTTTGTTCATTTAGTTTGATGAGAAGCTTGAAACAGTCCAGGTCTGTACATGTAATCTGTATAGGGGAAATAAGACCAGAGTACTATTAATTTTTCCTGCCTGCTGTGCCAACACCTTTACAGCTGAAGACTAAGTGTTTGTGTTCTGAAAGTCAGAAAGTGCCAAATCCTGGGCTGAGGAGATTACAGGTGAGGTGTTTCCATTTGTTATTTCTGACCTAACGTGCAGTGCAGCTACATACCCTCCTTCCTTACACCTGGTAGTGGAAATCAATTCTCTTGGACTGGTGAACAGCAAAGGGGGTTTCATTTTCAGAATGAGGCATGGTAAAAGGATAACGAAGAATAATAATTAATATACAAACCACTGCCAACAGCAATCCATGGGGTAAACACAATGTATTAGATTTTGCTGTGTAAAATTCCACCTCAAATGGCATATGTCTAGTTAAGACCAAATATGAAAACCTAAGCTGTAAGATGTTTCTTAAAATAGGTTCCTGCTGTTAATATGTAATGAGTGCATGTGTTTATTCATAATTGCATTTTAGGCACCCCAAAACTTGAAGAGACCCAGAACCATGAACAGAAGTCAACTTTTTAACACATGCTACATTTAACACTGAGTGTAGTATTTGCTGCAATGACAAAAACTGAAAGGAGACTTCAGTTTCTCATGTGCCACGCTCCATCCTATACAGAGAAAATGCAGGCAGCAACTGATACTCTGTTTCCATCCCAAGCCTACTGTATGTTTCAAAAAATTGTCCAATTTCCTAATGCTATTAATGTAAATTTCATTTCAGCAGGCCTTGGTAGTAAACACTGAGATGGCATTTCTCCCCCACACCCCTCCCCCTGCCTTGCACCAGAGGTAGTTTACTCATCTGTTGCCATTGCCAGTGAGGATGTGAATGAAAAGATCAGCACTTCATTAAAGGAATCTCTGCATTTCTGAGTATGACTTGTATATTTCATTAAAACTTGCTGGATAAATCTTCTGTCCCAAAAGGCAGTGTCTTCACAAACCTACAGGAAAAGATAAATCTGGATTTTTCTTTGGACTATGGCCTCCTAGTTTACCATGTGAAGGCGCATTGTTTCCTCACCTTGCCACAAACAGCTGACTACCAGTTGCTTTTTAAAAATTTTTTCCCCCTTTATTATAAGCCCATCAATCCAACTTCAGTCTCTAGCTATGTTCCAAATAGCACACTGGTACTTGAAAGAGGTTCATGCTTGGTTACCTAGCTGAAAAAAGTTTCTAGTAAATAGCTATAACTACTGTCTGAATTTAAAATATTTCATGAGTCCTCTGAGGTGTATGTCTACATAAAATAGCATAGTATCATTGACTGTTATCACAAAATGTAATTATTTGTATGACCAGTATAAATAGCTTCTTATAAGTTTGAACCAAACCTTTCATTACATAAGCAGAATAAACTACTCTGAAAAGACACCAAAAGACAGGAATTAAAACTTACCCTTGAAAGGAAAGATAAGTGCTCATTTGTTGAGAGGTGGGAAGAGTACAGGAAAAAGTGACAAGTCTGACAAGTGTTTTTCTTAACAGGTCACCAAGGAATGGAGAAAAGATTTAATGAGCAAAACAAACCAGTACATAATACTGTAAGAGCTCCAGGGCAATGTGTGAATGAACAGTAATAATGGGACAGCTATGTGTAAAATAGTAGAACAGAGTATTAAAACAAAATGCAATTCCTTCTGTAAATAGTTAAATTCAGTAGAGGCAAGAAACATCTAACAGAATTCTAAGTACCATTCATTATAAAAATGAATTTAGTGAGAAATCAATATAATGACCATATAAAAGGCGAAGTCCTAGTGGCTGGTATAATTGAAACCTGTCTGTGAATGATTAGGATGGAGAAAGTGAACGCACTGGCATTTAACTTCAGAAGTGTGATTTCAGAGAAAGTAAGGGACTAATTAGAATGGCCTGGAAGTCAGCATTACAATCTTGTAAAGTCCTGGTAGTCTGCACATAAATTCAGCTCTCCCTCATCTGCCAGTGTGTGCCATACAGGGGCATAAGGAACTGGGGATAGAGCAGGGAGAAGTGAATCTTAAAATAGCGAAGCAATTCAGTCAGTAGTGAATTATCTTCCTTCCTGAGTTTGGGAAGAGAGTGAACAACTTTAGAACTACCCTTAAAAACGCCCACCCACCCCAACTTTAAAGCAATTCTGCCTCTTCTCTGCATTAATTTTCCTGAGTGGTGAATTGTTAGTAGTGGTACGACCTAATAAACTGTTACCTCAGAACTGGCTGGAGCAGTACTTATATCACAGAACATTAACTGGCAGGTTAGACCCTGAACAGTGTAACGCTGCTAATCACCAAGAAAAGGGCAATAAGTACATTGCTGTGCATGTGACTTTGCTGTCAATAGAATTAAACTGATAAAGTCTAAGATAAAGTATTTTATTGTATCTCTTTTAGTACCTTTCTGCAAGGAGGAAAAAAAAAAACAACCTTGAATGCAAAATGAACCTATGTCAGAAATTAAGTTCTTAGCACTGGGGAATTTAAGTTGTTTTTAAGTTGTGTATAATCTGGAAATTAGTAGAGGGGTTAAATGTAATGGAGTCAAATTCGATGAGCATTTAGGCTATTCAAGAAATATACTTTAGGTAGATCCTGTTAAATAATGTGTGCAGACACCATTTTGCTGTGGAAATTGAACAGCATTTGGGAAGGTAGTTTGAGCAACTTTCTCACAAGTAGTAGTAGCTATGGCTAGGTGACAATGTAGATGCCTCCTCTGGACATGTGCTCAGAACAGGGGATTGATCATAAAGAAACCATGTTAGGTTGAATAAGGAATGGGAGGCGAAGTAGTCGGTATGTGCTGCTAATGTTATTCCTTCCTCTGAGGTGCCATTACAGTGAATTCCTGATATGATGGCCTCATTATCAAAAAACTTCAAACAACCAAAAATAAAAATCCTGCAATCAGAATGTAAGTGCAATTTTAAGTTTGGTTTAGGCAAAATTTAGATACAGAGCAAAACACATATTCTGATATAACAATTTTACTGGAAAAGTGAGAGGTTTGCATCCTCTGTATTAGAAACTACCAAAAGTAAACTTGTTCTGGGCTGTGGGCTTGTTCTAGTCCGTTTCAATTTTAGCACTATAATAGAAGTTAAAGGTGGAAGGTACAGCTCAGACCCTAAGCCACTCAAGCAGCCAGAGGAGATAAATATTGCATATGTGAAGGCTTCAGTTAAGAGGGGGAGCTAGGAGCAAGAGTGGGTGCAACAGTTACACTGAAGATTAAGATGAAGGGGGAGATGGGGGAGAACAATGGCGTTTTGATGGTAACATGCAAGCAGCAAGCAACTAGCATTGTCAGGACTGAGAAGAAAAGCATCACCTTAGCTGAAGATTAACCTCTAAGGTCTGGGCTTTTCTTTCTTCCCCCCCCTCCCTCAAACACCCATTGTTTACTGTCAGATCTTAAAAGGCACACTGCTTTCATGTGACTCAGGGTTTCAGAGTGCTTTGGTAGCAGACATACCGGAAGCCTCAGAGATGCTGTTTAGCTGGCAGACCTTAAACCTCTTCCCTACCAGAGGGGAGCAAGCTCTTACCCTGCTGAATAGATTGTGTGGCAGAGGTCTCCTCTTGCTTCTGTTTTCCATTTTTTAGTGTTTTTTGCATTTTCATAGGATGGGAAACGCTGTAAAGCAGGTGGGAATGCACTCCCCCTTTACGCTGGTAAACGCAGAGGTAGCCAAAAGAAATCATCTCTTAATTTAGGTATATCTACCTCAAAGGCCTTTTATAAAGGCTTAGAATTTTGTCCTTTAACTAGAGTGGTATTACCATACTATTACTATTTCACAAAACTTACAACTGCACTTAGATCAAGTATTATAGTCAGCCATGCAACGAGGAAGGGCTTCAGAGGATAGTTGTGGGGGAAAAAAGAAATTACAAAGAGTCTTATTTTGTTTGGTTGGAATAAATTTATTTCATCTGTCTGTAAACAAGGTGTTTTAATAGTTATGGCATTTTTTGAAATGCATATTAAATCAGATGAGTTAGACTGTATCCCAGATGTAACAAAGTGCAGGGAAAGAAATGGACAAATCAGCAACAAGAATTTGTTTAAATCTGTACATTATCCACAAGGCCCAACAATAGAAGCAAATACTAGAATGTCCCTAAAGTAGTGCCATTCAAAAGAAACCCTTGTAGTCAGTTAAAATCCATCTCACAATAGCAACAGTTCATTTTTTTTAAACAATAGTATGGCACAGAATACATATTAAAAAATTCATCACAAGACAGCCAAGTCAGTTATTCCAACCAATACCATCTCCCATTTATTCTTTTGTATACAGAGTTCTGCAGTTCTCTTTAAATGGACATACAAGTTAGTACCGTGCCTGAACTGAGAGTTTGGTTACAGACATTTCAAATGACTGGTGCACAAGGCAGTTCACTCCATGATTTCTGCAGCAAGGGTGTGACAGGCCAAATGAAGATTTTAAATTTGAAATGGCATCATTTTGACAGGTTAGCTTTCAAACTACCAACCTTCATCTGAATAATGGCTTCAGAGCAGCAGAACTCTTTAACCAGTAAGTAATCTGGCAGAAAGACTGGAGTCAGTCAGCGCTCCCAGAATAGCTGAAGGTGGCAGTTTTCCACAATGACATTGCAGTTCAATTAAAAAAAACCAAAACAACCCAAGCTGCAAATTAAAATTGGTCCTATGAAAAACTGAAACCAGACACACTCCAGATGGTTATGCTGGGATATCTAATGTCCATAATGGCAGCCTTTTACAATTCAACTACAGAACAGGAGCTGGCAAAAAAAAAAAAAAAGTGCCTGAGCTATTGCAAAGATGGAATGTCCCTGGGGATTCATTCGGGATGGTGGTTGTAAGGTCATGGGAGGAAGTGCATCTGTACCCTTTGATAGTTTTGCGATTGCACTTATTAAGCAGTACAAGCTTCAGACATCATGAAGAAAAAGTGAGAGACTTAAACCTACAGTGAAGTGCAACAACAAAACTGATTTAACATTAATAGCTTTTGAGTGGCAAATTGGTTAAACAAACCAGGCACTATAAAAATAGGTGTAAGCAAACGTATGTGGATTAAAAAAAAACACAACAAAAACACAAGAGGGGAGAGGGACAGAAAGATATGCATGCACTTTTTCCTCCCAACCATGCTCTATGAAAGGAAGACTAGTGAGCTGTGTAATTGCTCAAAGTGCTGAAGAGGCATCGATCAAATTAGATTGTACAATCGGCACCTTGTTTAGTATTTAAGTTGTTTTAGTTGTCAATACACACTAATTGCTAAGACAAAGCAAAGCCTACACTTGGCATATTCCCCTCCCAATAGTTTTTCAAGGTATCATGCATATCGTCTTTGTGGTGCAGTAATGGTGCCAGATATGGGACTTGGTTACACACAGTGGTTAACATACAAATGAACAAAGGGTAACTGGAATTATGACATTAGAAAGTGGGTAAATAAAAAACACAAACTACCATCTACAGTCTGGTAGCACTGAACACAACTGGGTGGTGATGAAGACAGTTGCTAGCTGGATGGGGAGAGGCTGCTTAGACGTCAGACCTCCTCAGGTATAAAGCCAGTTCATATGCTTTCTTGTTGAGTGTCCCTCCATGGACACCTTCCTTTCCCATGACTATAACCAATGCTGGAGTACACAAGGAAACAAAACAGAAATGAACAGAATTAAAGAAAAAAATAACACCTTTCCCCACCAACAAAGGGATACAAAGGAGACACAGGTTCATACCCCATCACCCTGCATTGCTAATAAAGTTTCCAGAATGTAAGGTTTAAAGCTCACCGCCAGGAAAGTTTAATAGCAATCTTCCCCTAGTACTTAACAGTCTGCCTAGCAACTAGAACCCAGAGTCTCTCAAGTATTTTGCCATTGAGTATGCCTTCTTATTCAATCCGCCTCCATGGACCCCTTCTTTGCCCATTACAAAGACCAAGACTGAAAGAGAAAAGAAAAAAGTTTTAAAAAGAGTGTGTTAGACAAGGAAATAATGCAAGTTTTAGGCAGTGCAATAAACACACTCAAATTCAAGATTTAGTACTTCGGTATTAAGCTAGTTTTACAGGAATCTTGTAAAAAATACAGATGTAGACAGGGCTGGGAGAAGGCATGGGTTATCCTTCAGGTAAGCCATGAGTTCATGGCTTAAAAAAAAATAAAAAAAATGCCACCAACTACCTCAAAAAAGCACCATAGTGCCTATCCACCATCTGCCATCACCCAGCCAGGAAACCCTGGCTACATGTTAAAAAACGGGGGAGAAAAAGTGGTGTCAGGGACAAAAGTAGTTGTACACATAGAAGAACTGTGACACTGAAGAGCACAAGAGGTAATAGTCATGTCTGCAGCGGACACTGCCAGTCAGTCTAAGAACCAGAATAACTGTGTTATTGCTAGCAAAAAAATCCATAGGGTCAGACCTGAACTAAGACTTGTCATGCAATAATACCACTATAAAGCATGCTTCACGTTTTGCATAAGACAAAGATTTCAGTGCTGACTCCAATTAATCTCAGAACTCTGGTGATGAAGTGTCCCAGCTGTCTTGCAAACAAGAACACGGTAAGGCTCTTCAGCAGTACACACCATCTGCAAGTTGCCAGCAGATGTCACTCGCAGGTACACAGACACACTAAGCATTATGCTCTCACAAGCACAATTGTTTCCCAAGTTAGGTACAGTGTAATTGGAAATACTGCAGTCAGCCTACCTACAGGTGATTGTACATCTCCATAGCAATTTGCTCAGAAAAGGCTTAAGACAGACAGTTCTCATTAGCATTCCATAATTTGCAGCAAGGAGTCAGAACTCTGCTTGTTTTAAGTGCTGCAAACACTCGTCACCTGGCTTTAACTTACAGACAAATTTTGCCTTTTTTTTAAAAAAAATTTATATGCAGAAGTCCAGTGATCACCAATTTATTCTACAGCCACATAAAAAACGCTAAGCTAGGTATCCTGAACACAATGCATTCTGCTTGTAGCCAGTATTTTGAGGCACTTTTTTTTTTCTTTAAACATTTGAGCATAATGCCTTCTCAGTAGCATGTTTTGCTGGAATTTAAGTGAGGAGCACAAGGAGTAGACAAACTAGCATAAAGCAAGTTTCTCCCTGATACCAAATTGGACAGGCATTTTTTCCCCAAAGACAGACTTCAGAGAGCTCAATAGTAAGTGCAAGAAGAGTTAGTATAGAACTTGTTAAAAGGCAAGTGGAAGTAGCTCATACAAGAAATTCACTTCTGTGCAGAATAAACTTTCGGTTGAGACATTTTCAATATAAAAGCTTATTTCACTATAAATCATTAATGTATCCCTATGGTATTCTACTGTAAACTTTAGTTGCAATATAGTCGGCAAATTTACTCCAGCAATAACCAGGTCCTTCTTGCCCGAGATCTCATCAACCATTTCACAGCCTAGCGCCCAACTGTGATCACACATGGGGGAACCAGGACAAGTGTTTAATCTTAGGCAAAAATCTAGTTAATCAGCCTGACCACCGCCACCTACCCCGATTAGTTAACCATTAAATACAAGATTTTGGACTTAGTAACCGGAGCCTATGCCCAGGTTCATACTGTTAACTGAATGATCTATGAGTGAATAAAATCCTGCTTACCTCGGCCAGCTCTGCCTACAGCAACGTTGTATGTTGGCTCACCACCTTGACTCTTTGTCCTGATGTCCATTGTGCAGTCACCATCAACATACAGGCTATCTCTGATCACAGAGCACTTCTTTGCACCAAGGGTCAGACCGTTGGTGAAGAAACCCTCTCGGTCTTTTCCTACAATCATATCTATTTCTACTGGCTGTCAAAGAAAAAAGTCCAGAGTTAGCACTACTTTATCTTACTGCCCAATCTCTATTTCAAAAGCGTCCTGTCTCTGGTTGAGAGGATTAGATAGAAAGCTTCCCCTTGTTCCCACCAGGAAGTACTCCAGAACAGACTGCTTTGTTATTAGGCGTATACATCGTGCTGGTTTGCTGCCACTGGAAGCGGTGGAACTGCTGTCCCGAAACACTTCATAGCCTAAGTATTGCTGGGTACCAAGGTGTCGTTAACGGAAGCACTGGACGACTGAACTTATTAAGTGCCAAACGCGTTTCGGTGCCCGCAGGAGTCGGCTTCGACACTGAGCACAGCGCAGGAGAGCCTGCCGGCCATCCGCCCCTCGCGGCCGGGTCGGGTGCCGGCCTCTGGCGCCTGCCCCCGCCGAGCAGCTGCCGCGGCCTCTGCCAGGTCGGGCACGGCCCCGCGCCGCCGGCGCCGCAGCGGGGGAAGGCGGGCGGCCGGCGGGGGCAGCCGCGAGGGGGGCACGGAACGGCCCGGCAGGGGGGCGCCGCGGGGGCCGGGCCCTGGCCGCGACACGAGGCGGCGGCCGCCGCAAAGTGCAGAGTCACGGCAGGCCCGGCCCCGCCGCCCCGCGCCGCGCTCGGCCCCAGCCGCGGCCCCGCTCGGCACCGGCCCCGGCCCCGACACCGCCGCGCCGGGCCCGGCCCCGGCCCCAGCCCCAGCCACAGCCCCGACACCGCCGCGCCGGGCCCGGAGCGGGGCGGGGCGCGGGCCGGCGACTCGGCTCGGGGCGGCCCAGGGCGGCCGGGCCATGGCAGCGCGGAGCAGGAGGGGAGGGGGCCGCGATGCCGCAGGGCCCGCCCCGCGCGGCGCCTCTGCACGGGCAGCGGCAGCCGGGCCCGGGCCCGGGCGGCAGCGGGGGGAGGACGGGCAGGGCTGGGGGAGGGGAGGGAGGGAGGAATCAATGGCAGTGCGCCATCTTGGCGATGGAAAACATGGAGCCAGCGGCGAGGTGGGCATTCACGAACGCCGCCTACGCCGCGCACGTAAGCCTCGCCGCAGCGCCAGGCCCAGGCGCAGGCAGCCCTACGCAAGCCGCGCCGCGCGCGGCCTCTCCCGCCGCGCCGCCGCCTCCCGCGGCCCCCGCGCGCTGGCACCGGCCCCCGCCCCCGCGCGGAGGCCCGGTCTTTCCCCCCGCGGCCGCGGGCGGCCGGAGACAAAAAGGCGGCGCAGCGCCGCGGCCCGCCCGGCCCGCCTCAGCGGCTCTGCGGCGCGGGCCTGCCGCCCCCCCCTCCCCCCCCCGCCCGGGGCAGCCGCCGATACCCCCGTCCCCCTGCAAGGTGCCCCCGTCCCCGGCACCGCCCGCGGGTGCCCCATCACCCGGCGCCGCCGCGGCCCTCACCGTGATGCTCTGGAAGATGCCGCCGGCCGTGGCTGCCCAGACGTACTTGGCGTCGCAGTACCCCACAATGGCGGCCTCCTGGCAGCAGCCATCGCACATCAGGTTGTCCACGTAGCTCTGCCAGCCGGCCATCTTCGGCGCCGGGCGGAGGCGGGAGCGAGCGGGGCGGCGGCGGGCAGCGAGCGGCGCGGCGCGGGCCGGGCGGCTGAGGCGAGGCGAGGCGCGGCGCACCCTCTCCTCTCCCTCCTCCTCGGCGAGCGGAGCCGAGCGCTGCAGCGAGCGGCGCGGCCCAGCCCAGCCCAGCCTCCCTCCTCCTCCTCCTCCTCCCCTCCCCTCCCCTCCGCGCTGCCGGCGCCGGGGGGCGGGGGCAGGAGGGGCCCGGCCCGGAACCGCCCCCTCCCCCGGCGGGGCTGCGGCGGGGCTGCGGGGGGCGGCGGCGGCGGCGGGGCCCCGGCACCCCGGCACCCCGGCACCCCGGCACCCCGGCACCCCGGCACCCCGGCACCCCGGGGGCGGCCGAGCGCGGTACCACCGGCCCGGCCCGGCCTGGCCTTGCGAGCGGTGCGGCCCCGGCTCCGGCGCCGCCGCCCGCAGCCCGCCGCCTCTTGCCAGCCGCTCTGAGCTGGAGAGCTGCGAACGCTTCGCTCGCGCCCTGGAAGCAGCGCTGTTCGCTGCCTCTGGAAGCGTGGTCGCTGCCCGGGTAAATGCCCGGCGTGTCCCCAGGGCTCCGCGCTGAGCAGCGCGCCGTGCTCGCTCGGAGCCTGCCCGGGGAGCGCGCGGGGGGGGCTCCGCGGGCTGTGCCCTGCCGGGCGGCGCTGCCGGCGGGTCGGTGCGCGGTGCTCCCGGGCGCGTCCCGTCTCCTTCAGCAGCTGGCGGTGTCCTCCAGGAGAGCGCTGCTGGTCACAGCGCCGGTAGCGGACCGCAGTCCCCTGCCCCGTGCCTCCGCTAACTGTGTGTCCCGTCCGGGTGGCGAGGGGGTTTCTGTATCGAAGCGTTTGTGCTGTGTGAAGGTGGTGGGCTCCCCATCGTAAGTACTAGCATGGCGTATTTTATTCCTGCATGATTTTGTAAGTGGCAGTTTGGAGTTTTGTTCCTCCCTCCAGGTTCCACCAAGTTCCTGTAGAAATAATTTATTTTCCACCTTTGTTTGTAAGAGGCCCAGATTTATTACCAGCGTTCTGCTGCATTGGTGTTTGGCTCTGGCAGGACCGCTGCTCAGGAGGCTGCCCCGCTGAAAGCTGCAGGAACGTCCACTGAACGGGTGTGCTAGGGCGACAGCTTGGTCCTGCCTGAAACTGAAATCGGAAGGGTGGGGTGTCACCTCCCTTCTGAGCAGGGCAGCTTTGCCTTCCTTGGGCTCCATTATGATTCCTGGGAGACTGTTGAAATATGAAGTGGCTTTCCATGCTATTTGCTTTGAAGCTTTAATTCAGGAAGTTACAGCTCATACCTGAATTTCCCAAGGCATAGAATACAGCAATTGAATCTGTCTTTTCCTGTGGCTATGTCTCCCAGTAAGAACATTCACCAGCTTTTTACAGTCAGTATACCTACAACATACTTGAGGGTGTTCTTAGTCCTTTTAAAACCTAATTCAGTTGTCATGGGATTGACTGTTGTTTAGATGCTAACAGAGTTTGCTTAGATTACTAGATACTTTTAAAAAGAGCTTATTTTGCATCTTTTAGCTTAATTCCATAAATGTTTCCTCTATTTTATTTTCACAGTGCCTTTGCCCCTCTGAGTTTGGACCACACCAGAACTTTGCTTTATCCTTTTCCTGCCATCCATGGGTACCAAAAATGTTTTCATGGCCTTACATGTGCTAACAATTTATAGACTGTAAATTTGCTTTTGGCTTTTTAAATAGCTAAAACATTCTGTGACGTTTGGATGGATCTCATCGTCCTCCCTCCCCAGATTCTTTTCATGGGAGGGAGAGAAAAAGAGAAAGTTTTCTTCTGTTGCTGTTGAGGGCCACTTCTCATTTTTCATGCTCCCTTCTAGGAGGTTAGGAGGTCCCAGTTCAACTTTGTTACTTGCGTAGATGAAACACATCATTCTTAAACGAGCAAGAGGCTGATGTTTTTTTGGGTTTTTTTTTTTGGAGTTGGACCAAAATCTGTTTGGTTTTGTGTATGTGTTTTGGAATATATTTTGGATTTTTTGTTGCTTTTTGCAAGCTCCAGTAAGAATTCCAGACTGTTTCACTTTAACAAGTGGATTTTATAAACACAGAGGCAGACATCATATCATCCCGAACCCAGAGACAGGCCTTGGGAATTCCTGGGCTGCCTGTTTGCTAGTGTCACTATCCTATGATTAATGAGAGATGGGTTTTGCATGGATGGCAGGCTGGTTGGTACAAGCTTGGAGGTAGTTTTCAGATACACCTGTGGGTTTCCAGGGCTTTAGCCAAAGGCTATACTGGCCTCTGGCCTGGAGTTGAATCACCTTCTTGCATGTACTCTCCAACATACTTGGTCATCCCTTCTGCCTGAGGACCAAGAACTCCAGCTTCAGAGCCCTCACAGCCCAGTGTCCAGTCCTGTTTCATGGTAAGTAGAGATCAAATGGCCAATGCCAGCTAGGAGCTGGACTTACTCTGTAGGGAAATGCAGCTGCTTCAGTGCCCATCTTTTGTGTCTCTAGCTGATGGGTGGGAATTCAACCTCTGCTGTTTTGTCCACTGACAGCAAAAGCCAGTGTTTTTATCTGAGGGCAGTATGGTTGAGGAGGAAGAAAGTTTCTTTAACAGCCTCATCAAAGCCCTTGTTCCCCGCAGCATGGTGTGTTGCGCCCTCCACAGCGAGTTGCAGAGGGAGGTCTTGTCACGTTTTATTAATATGTGCATAAGATAGGTGATCAGTAGTATGACTGCTACTTTGAACAGATGTTAGCAATACAGAAAATCACTGTAAAAAGTTGTCTGCCTTTAATGATGTACATTGGAAATAATGGCACTGCAGTCTGGGATCACCTGAATATAAATGAATGGATGAGATTTGCCAGATACGTGGTAGCTCAGCTTTTACTCATCTTATTTGTGAAGTAACTCTAGCAGCAATAGATTTAGAAAGTGAAGATTAAATCAGGTTACCATTATTTAATATTATGAAACTACAAGGTAGTTTGTAAAATTTAGTTTCAACGGTCACCAGAACTTTTGCTAAAAATCATAATTCTATAATTCTAATTTCGCTAAGAGTTGCCTCAGTTGGTTGTGTTGTATGTTAGCTTATGTAGTCATTATAGTGCTGTTTTTATTGACACTACTGCAAGAGCACATTTGAGTCTGTTGGGTTTAAGAAAATGAGGATGTGCTCTGTGTGGTAAAGACTAAGAGAGAGGATTTCCAGTTCTATTCTTTGTTACAAGCATAATTTGAATCTTTGACATTGTTCATCATTAAATGAAGAGTATAGATATATTAAAAATATCATTAAAATTGGTAGATGTGGATTGTTTTAACATCAGTATCTGTCTGTATAAAGTGGTGCCCTCTGACCATAAGCTATATAGTTAGGATGAATAGTAGCTAAATTGTGATTTGCTGTGTACTAGCCTCTTTTTGCATTCAACCTGATAGTTCTACTTTCTGGAAGGTATTTGCACACTGCTGCCACATTTTTTTTAATGCAGCCTGTAACAGTTATTAGTCTTCAATTCAGAACTTTGTCTAAAATTTATATTGGACCACATCAAAGAAAAATAATCATTTGAAATAATTTGAAAATATAGACTGTATTTAAATAGAGCATATGATTTATAACTTTGTGAGAAACTTTAGTGCTTTTATATCGGTAATGTAAAAGTTGAAAGTGACCAAAAACTTGAAGCAATGTGTATATTGTGTGAGTAAAATAACGTGCAGTGTTCTATCATGCTTTGTAACTACCAGAATTGCTGCTGTGCTTGAAACGGTTGGAGAGCCAAAGGTAAGATTTCTTGTGATATCCCTCGTTCGTCCTATTTTTCACCAAATTGACCCACCTGGAGAAAACATTAAACATCACTTATGTATAGACAGGAGGAATAAGTGGCCATCAGTAGAAAGCAAGATTGTCTTCTATGTGAAAATTAAACCTTACAGAGCTAACAGAAAAATATCCAAAAGATAATTTTGCTTGGTTTTTGTTGTTTTTATTTTTATTTTCAATACAGAATCTACTGAGATACAGAATTTTCAAATGAAAAATTATTTTCAAAGTGATTGTCTTACTGCTGTTAATTAAAAGCTTAGCATTCTGGGGGAAAAGAATCACAGCTACAATCAGTCTACCTGAAATCATGGGAAAAAGATTCCACGCCATGAATTTCCAGTGGCTTGACAGTGGCATTTCATGTAGGACCTGTGAGCTAGAGTTCATTCAGCGTTAACAGTTATAAGATTAGTTTGTGGTACTGCTCTTGTTACTTCCTCTCTAGACCATATTGTGTTTCCTGTGGCAATCTTTGTCGTGACCACAAGTGCTTTCGGAAGTACAGAGGGTAACACTGATTTAAAAGTGTTATGAGTTAGCAGATTCAGTTCTGTTGATTAAAAGCCAGGCAGCAAGAAGTATTCTGCCTTGTGACCTTGTGGTGATAACTAGAGAGCAGTGTTTCCAGAGTGCTTCCCCAGCTAATTAACTAACTTGGCTGAAAAGCAAGGAAGCCGCCAAAGGCTGGGATGAGCGTTAACTGAAATAAATGGTAGAAATTTAATATTAATGAGCTGAAAACTTGAAGCTAACTTTAAAAAAATAGGGTGTTACAAAATGCAAAAAAGATTAGGTTAAGAGTACAATGCAAAGTTTTATTGCATAGCTATACCTGCGCTTAAAGTCATATCAAGTGCTAGCATAGTTCTACTTGCACTAAAATGAGCCCTGTATAACAGCACTTGAAACCATCTAGAAAGATCTGCAAAAAGAAAAAAAAAATAAATTCTGGTATCTCCTGCACCATTTGGGAAAGATGGTTTAACTCCCTGTGCAGATGTTGGTTTCTTCTTTGTATAGCAGGCTTGCTTTATACAGCTTTACCATGTAGATATCTCAGCAAAACCTCTGTCTTGCTAAGGATTAATTCATTAGGTATGAAGTTGAGAAGAATTTCTCTCCTTTGTCATTTACTCAGCCATCAAATTAAAAAATAATAAAGCTAAAGTGTAACTTCTAAATCAAATGCAGGCTTAGGGGTGCTTGCTATGTCAGATGATAGGGGTATGAGATTGCTTCTATTTAAGTTGCTTCCAGAAACAGCGGCTTTAAATCTGAGAACAATTCTTTTTGGGCCAGATTTATAGGCTGTCTAGTCAGGGAACTAAAAAATATGTCCAGAATCATGAAACTTTGCTCAGCTTTTGGATTTTTAAGATAAGTTTGTGATCTTGTCAGCAGCCGACAAACAAAAATCCTAATACTATAATGTCTTTTGTATGCAAATTCTTACTTGAGTGTGTGAAATTTTGAAATTTAGTCAGTTTATAGGTAGCTTGACACAGGTGAGGGAGGGTGGAAGCATGTTCCGTTGAAGCTCTTCATTTTATTTTATTTTATTTTATTTTATCTTATTTTAATTTTATTTTTATTTTATTTTATTTTATCCAAGTTCGTTGGTGACTCATTTCATGCCTTTGTTAACTGATCTTTCTGGTGGGTGAAAGATTGTGTAGAAGTGATCTGAAGAACGCAAACTAAAACTAAGAAATGCAGTAGGGAGCTGGAGAAGTACCAAGTAAGAGAGAAAAGAGAAAATTAGAAAATGGAACATAGTAAGCATGGGTTCTAAAGACAGTTGTTTTTTCATTGATTGGGGTTCAACAAGAGTAGCTAACTTATTACTGCATGAAGTCCATACCTCCGCTCTTTGTGCAGAGCACTGATTGCGCTGAGAAATGATGTTAGATGAAAAAGAACAGCATTTAAGTCTTCCCAGGCTTCATCTGTTTGTTTGTTTCTCTGTCAAAGTTAAATGGAAGGTAATTTTACCTTTTTAACAGATCTGCATTTTTGCACTGTGTTAGCAGGCATTAAGGAAAGAAAAAAACAAGAACACACTTTTCCTAATGCAGCATTACACTGAGGGTGCACTGCAGTAATGCCAGGACTCTTTCATGCTTAAAATGATCCAAACGTCAGCAGCAGCATCCTGGCAAACCATGTATTTGTCACAGTCTGGCTCCAGTTTTTGGCTGCCTGTGCAAGGTCATGTTCCAGTTACTGAACTGACAAAACTTTGTTTTTCTAGCTCACAATTTCTTTATGTGATTGGTTTTGCACTGCTTTCTGCTGCTTTTTCAGTCTACCACATGGCCAACCAGGAAATTTGAATCTTTTTTCAGTACAGTATTTCCTTCATTGAGCTTTCTTTCAGTAAAAAACTATCTGTAAATATGTCTATCTGGGTGATATTTCCTTTTATGATCACAGATAATTTTGCTGTTGATGCTTGCTATTTGTTAAAAGTGCAAAGGATTTCAGGATCACAGATGCATAAGTTTGTTTATCATATGTAATGTCTACCCAAAACATTCACTGTCTGCAAAAGCACTTAATAATAATTCTGTAGTGCAGAAGGCAATATTTTTCCCAGATAAATTATATAGTTACAACCTTACACTGCCCTGTAAAATTACAAATATATATTATTTTTGGAATAAACCAGAAACTACTAAATGCTTTTTTCCTGCAATTCTTTTTTTAACTTAGTACCAGAATTCTCTCTAGCCAGGAAGTACTTCATTTTAGCTATGAATAGCAGTCAAACTGCCTGCTGTCTGTTCACCAAAGAAGAGCCAGTCTATGTATATTTAATATTTAGAATATTTCTGTATTAATTTATCATATGAAGTAATATTTCGTTTCAGCACCCAGAGAATTGTTTCTGCCATAGATGTTGTGGTTTTCTCTCAATTACATCAATGCAAATAAACACTGCATTTTTGAGAAACAAAGTATATGAACATTATTCTGTTCAAATTTGTCTACCTAGTCACCAAAGAAGATCTAGGAAAAGTTTTAAAATACATGAATTATGTGCTCAGAAAAGGTGTACTTATTATGGAAGTCTAATACTGCTGAACTGTAGAGCATCAAATCTGGTGTGGATGAAAGAAAACATTAAAAACATAAAATGGGAGGAACAGGGAAAAGTATAATTGAGTAAAAGGGAAAGTAACCTAAGAATTCTCAAATTTTTCTATTTTCGTTTATAAGATTTTCCCTGTTTTGTTTTTATACCTCACTGAAGCTAAGGAAACAGTACTACATCTCAATCAAACAGCTGTTAAGATAGGTAAACATGTTGAAAATGCTAAGTTGAAGAAATTGTACAAAGGGTAATGAAAAGTTAGAGTGGGAGTGTGAAGCAGGCCCATTTCAATATCGCAGTTAACTGACGTCTGTTTAGACCTGGTTAATGGCTTCAGAATGTCAGGCTTACATTTGTGTGGCATTTTTGTGTATGGATTTTGCTTTCCACCCGCTCCCCTCCAACTCCCCAAGTATTACTGGTTTTAAACCAGTATACATTTTCCACATGGTAAGTGTAAATTGAGTCTGAATCTTGGATTATGTGCTGTTTTGAAGTGGGTGCTGTTTTTTTTATTATCAATGTTTACAGCAGCTGGGAGCGGACCTTTTTAATAGTGTTACGGGTGGTAGGAAGAATCCAGTCATCTGCTATGTGACTCTTGTTGCACTCTTGTCCATGTTCCTGGAGTCCTCATACAGAAATTCAGCTTGCACAAAGTCATTGGATCACATTTAGATAGGAGCAATTGTGGAACACTCTGCTCTTGGTCATGCATATTTCGAACAGTATGTGCTTCCCAGTGCCTGCTGAGGTTATGTGGAGATGTACATGGGAAAGATGCATCTAACACAACTTGTCTGTACTCACAGTTAAGGTAAACACAAAATGGCAAAGGGTAGTTTTTAAAGATTTGTAACTCAGGTGTGTTACATTTATCTAGAAGAACGAAAAGATTCCTTCTCTTTCAGTTTTCTTTGAAACTCAAACGTAAAATGCAGAATGAGGACCACTTTCCTTAAACAAAAAATACATGACTTTGGTATACCCAAAATACATATATATATCATAATCAACAATCCAGCATATTATTGCGTTGGTTGTTAACAATCTGAGTTACCATCCTGTTACCATGTCCTCCTGGACAAACCCTTGTTTTAACTATTAGTTTAGAATAGTGTGCATAACGCAGCTGTAACACACAACACATTTTTGGTTGCAGAGTTAGTAACAGGTACAGCTTTAGCACTTTGCATTGCAAAAAAATGTGGAAAAACATTGGAAGAGAACATTAGCACCAGCTAGATTTTTTTTCATTTTGTTTTAGTAGAGACACTTTCTTACGGCGTCATCAGAGGATGTCTTTTGAGAAAATAATGGTAAATGCTGGCTAGTAGTCAAGCCATGTATAAAACCATAAGGGCCTAAGTCTTTCAAAACCATTAATAACCGATTTGTAGATATGGCTTAGTTGGATGAATTGGAATATGTGCTCTTTGGAAGCAAATGGAACTGCTTTACTAAAATAGGACAGCTTGGAAGCAGCATGTAGACAAATGTATTTTTGTTTCTCAAAATCCACTGTTGGTGTGGAAGTTGGGACAATCATCAGTCAAATGATGTTTGCAGCAGTGGAAATAGCGGTTCCTCAAATGCCAGCTTATATGCTTTTCCATCTTATCCTTTTATAATGTATTTCTACTGGGCACAGTTTTTTCACGTTCTTGTTCACATATTTGTCTCTAGTTCCAACTTTTTTTTTTTTTTAAGAGAAGTAGTTAGTGGTGAAAAATTACATTTCACTCTCCATGCTTAAAGCATTGTAACTGCTTGGTAGTAGTTTCTGGTATTTACTAGTTTGAGAGAACAGTAATTTTTATCAAATATCATTAAAGACTAAGCAGAAAATGTGTGGCTTCGTAGAAAAAAATGTTTTTAATTTAAATGACTAAATATTTTTGTATATATTTTTGCTATTTTACAAACTATATCATGTAACAGGAAATAGAAATGCCACAAAAGGATTTGCAATTTTAACCACAGTATAAACATGATCACCTTACAGCATGCAGAATGGTAAGTTGAATTTAGCAAAGATTAAATGAACCATTCTGCTATCTTTGCTGAAGTTCCTTTGTTTCTTTCTTTCCCCTCCCCTTCTGTCAATTCCCCTACTCCCTTTCCCTGTGATTTATCTTTCTTTTAGCTGTGGACTGTTGTGTTTTGTTTTATTTTTTTAGCATTAATTGAGAATTCTTTTTTTTTTTTTTTGCCATTTTATACCTACTATTAAATACCACTACAGTAAATTCCAGAATTAAAACAAAGATTTTATTTATGAACTGCTTTGCTGAAAGAAAAGAGAAAGTAACCAGGGGATAGATCCAAAAAACAGAATATAGGCACTTGCTCCAAAGCTTCTGTCCTGACGCCGGCTTTGTTTCTGGCCTGCCTTTGGGTGGCGAAGCCTGCGAGGGCACACGGTGCAGGTGTGCAGGTGTCAGGCCCCGTGGGATGAAGTGGCCTCTGCAGCTGGGCTGAGCCTTTGCCGTGTAGCAGTTTGGAAGCACTTGGCAAGGAATGGGAAGGCAAGGAGTGGGATCTGTTTTTCTGAGGAGTTTCAAACGTGATTTTACACTTCTCTTGAGAGCACCCTAGCTCCAGGCAGTGGGCTTCAGGGAGGAGTGCTCCATGTTCCCTCCCTGCCTGCACCCGCTGTGTTCATCGGATCAGGAGAAGATCAGTAGTGCAGAATATTACCATAATAATCGTACATTGCTGCCATGGAGAGAACTGCCTGAGTGGAAGCTTGGTTCCACAGACTGGGATGTGCGCATTTGGAGAATGTTGTCTGTATCCAGCTAGTATCTTCTTTTCTGTTTGGTACAAGACACAGCAGCTTTAAAATTAAGCCCTTATACAATGTAAGAGTAATTCCAACTGACTTCCCTTTGTGTGTTACAGCTTTGAGCCGTTAGGCTTGCTGCTTCTTGATAGTTTGGCAAGCGTTTGCTATTTTTTGACTGCAAGTCTTTCAGTAACTTCCAGGACCCTGGCACTAGATGGAGCTTTAATCTACTTGCACTTCCAAGTCTTAAGTTTCGCTGCAAGTTAAAAATATGGAAGAATAAATGAAGATATGTATGCCTGCTGTTAAATTTACAGTGCCCTTTTTTCCATTTGTTAGCAGAGTGGTGTAAATGATAAATTAAAATATCGCAGCAGAACTTCCTCTATCCAGTAGGTGGTTTATAATCACACTTACTAGCACACTTTAATGTACTCTCAAGCTCATGGGAGAAGCTGCTATGAAATAGATGTACTGAAAATGTGCTGTATATTTAAGCTAATAATTAGGCTGTGCTGAGTAAAGGTAATGCCATTTTCTGAATGAAATCTCTGTTTATATATCAGGATGGGGTGGGGGTGACCAAGCCGTCTGTTTGCTGTGCTCATTCAATAATGCATTTGCATTTTTACTTCATGCTACTAAAGCCAACAATTTAGAATCATCTGTTATCAGTCACTTCATTTTTTTCTCCATGTGTTACCCTTGAAAATATTGAACAAATAAAAACAAATAAAAAACAGCTTTGAAGCTGTAGTGTTTAATACTTTTTATTTAGCAAGCATCATGTCTCACAGGCTGCACAGTCCATACCAGAAATTTAACACCGTGTCTGCCTTCTGCAGAAATAAAGGGAAGTAGATGTAGATTTTTTGTTGGGTTCCGATGTTCTTATCACCAAAAGACTAGTTCAGTCTAAACGATTTTCCAAACAGCGAAGTATCAAATATGTAATCAGTTCCCATTCAGTACCCCTCTGCTCTTTTTAAAAATGATTTAGTAAAGTAAACCAGGAGATAGATACTTGAAAAAAATCCCAAAGCATACTGGGAACACTGGATATGATAAACAAGGTTGCATATTGCAGCATCTCACTGCCATCTCCTCCTCAAGGTCTAATCTCTCAGTATCCTTCACCTTTTATCAGCAGGGCTGAGGGACTCCATGCATACCACAGGATGAAAAATCTTTGTGGAAAACTACATAAATGCAGTATTGTCAGAGAGGTGCTTTTGCTCATATTGGAAGATTTCTACTGCACTACAAAACTGCTTAGGATCCGTATTATATAAGGAAGAGGGCATGCTGTATTGTAGACAAGTGTTTGCGTATGGCAATCTGTTCACAGTATTGGCTGTTCTGAGTAGGGAAGAAGCTCAAGCAGTGTTCAGAAAACGCCTGTTTAAGAAAGTAATTTTAAAGGGGTGTTTAGTAGCTGACCTGGGAAAATTTTGGTAGTTACTTGTGACCAGATGTTTATGTGTATTCAGAGTCATAATTTCCAAGGGAATCAATGGAAGTTTGATGCTTGAGTATCTTTAAAACTGTTTTTGTGAGGTTGTCACCAGTTGTGTTTCAACTGTAAAATGTCATTAGTACTGGTTTCAAGGGAAGAAGTTTGCCACTCTTTGAAGACAGAAGCAAGGGTACTAGGGATATACTGGTGTATCTGATTCCTCAACTGCATTTGGAGAGCAGTGAGAAGTTATAATCCTTGGTAGCATTACTGATACAGGGCATAAAAAAGTTAAATGTCATTATTTTTTTACATTTTCTCTTCATTTTACAAATTGTTAGGAAGATTACTAAGGATAAGAACATGCAGGAACAATCTCTGTTACACATTTAGCAGCTCCTCTGCTGTATGTGGACACCATTACATTGATTGAGTAGATGCAGCTGGCAAGCAGTCTGTTGGCTCCACTAGGATAATATAAAAAGCGTATCTATAGAAGTAAGCATCATAAAATCTGCACAATACGTGAACTGACTTTTTTGTTTCTTTTTAAGATGTTCTTTATCTCATTGTCCCATATAGCAATTAATGTGGATGGACAACTCTTCCTCTTCCCTTGCAAGTGGAAAAGAAGATGCATACCCTACATTTTTAAAGAGGGATATAGGATTTACCCACAAAGCTTCCTCTGACCTAAAGATTGGGTAAAATTTCCCATTTGTAAATGGGGATGTTTGATTTTAGATCAATGTAAATGTTTACTTAAATAACTGGAAGCCCTGGTGTTTGGATAACATCTTGACAAGTAAAGTAAATAGGTTCTGGCAATGCAGAATAAAAGAACCTCTGGAAACTAAGGGCTGATTAGTTCATATAGAATGTATACATATATGTATATACACACACAGGAGGACTATATGTAGGTCTATGTTGTCCAGTGCTTTGTTGTTCTACATTTAATTGCTGCCCCAGGTATGGTTTATGCCATTGCTTTAAGAAATCCTTTACAGTTTTAGTAGAACTTAGTTAAGAAAATTTACTTCATATTTGTTCTTTTCCTTCCTTAGATGAATTTCATTGGACCATCCTCATCAAGGTGATTTGTTGTGGGGATGAATATTCGCATGGAGGAGGATTTATATCTGCATTTAGGGTAGTAGAACAGGTGTTAAAGTAAGGTCATAACATTGAATAGAAGGGTACAGAGTAGTAATTTTAAGTGAGAGGGTAAGAGCTTGCAGAAGGGAAGGGCTGACTGAAATGTCCCAGGTACTGATTCACTGTTCCCGAGAGTGTCTGACCATTACAAAGTCCTTTAGCATCATTCCAGCATTTTCATTAGCACTTCATTGCTTTCACTGGCAGAATGACCAAGGCTTTAAAACTGTCTCTGCTTCCTGAAGATTTGTTTCAAGATCCGTTGTTTCCTCAGAACTTTTACAGAGAGGAGAATATCCTGTTCCTTGATCCTTCTGTCCTGTTCTGTGGTGTCGGAGTACATCAGAAACCTGCAGGAGGAAGAAAAAGGGTTGTGTTGTGTTTACTCTTCTGCAGCTGCACTGTTGTTTTGCTGTGACACTGCACAGTTACAAGTCTGCTTTCCCAGTTCTTATTATTATCATTTCTGTCATTTCAGAAGGCCCTCATTTTTTGTTTCATCCTGCTTTTAGCAGTTCAAATAAATTTTTATTTGAAAATATATTTGTACGAACACCGGTGTATCCAAATACATTAGGTTGAGTTTAACATAAAAATGGTCTGAGAGCTGCTCCAGCTAATTTAATGTGGTATTTCATAAAGTAAGATTTTTAGATGCTTTTTTTTCTTGCATATTATTCAGCATCATGGAGATAAAAGTTTCCTTAAACTGAAAAGAATCTCATAACATGATGTTTTTACTTAATTTGATTTATTGGCAGATAAAAAATAGCTATTATTTCAAGTCCTGATTGACATACCCTAATATATTGCTACTAACATTTTGCTCCTTATTTCTTGTTTGATTCCTTTCCTGTAGATTAAAGAGCTTTTTAATCTCCAGTGTTTTCTTCCATTGAAGCTATATACACATAATAACCAAGTTGTTACTTAATCTTCATCTTAGTAAGGTATAGACAGAACTGCTTGTGCCTATCACTGTTAGTCATTTTTCCCTTACTGGGACTGCTGTTGCAGCTCTTGTTTGTGTGTCTGACTTTTTTAGTGTCCACTTTAAATGTAGACACACAAAGCTGTAGACAGTTCCAGCATTCTTTGTGCCAATGCCATAAGCAAGACTAAAGTCACCGCCTTGTTCCTTCTTAATAATTTGCACTTGCTGAAGCACAACCAGTTACTGGAGAGTCATAGGTCCACCTGAGACAGCACAGGCAGGTCCATTATGCTTGGAAGAACTAGGCTATGCTATTTCTTTATCTCATGCAGGAGACAAAATCTACAGTTATGGATATGTGAAATGTAAAAGCTGATTGTAAAAGCATATTTTTCTGTAGCATGCTGGGGAATATATTCCTGTGTAATTAATGAGGTTCTCTTTTAGGATGGTACACTTTAAAGACTACTGTATGAACAAAATGCATTTGAATGTGCAATATTATAAATTGATACTGGCCCCAGAGAGAAATTAATGTAAATCACTTAACTGTTCAAAATGATCCTCCCAACTTGCAGTGGTCAGGCTAATGAAATCAAGCAAGGAAGCAGCAAACCTGCTCTTACCTCTGTTGATGTAAACCCGAAGTAATACTACAGCCATGAATGGAATGAGTTTGGAGCAGTATGTATTAGCATACTCTGCGAGGGAAGCATTGCTTTCCTAGTTAATTATTAGAATAATTAGAATAATTAGAACTAAGATAGCATTAGTTAATTATTATTAGAAAAAAATAGAACTAATTAATTATTAGAATTTGATTCTTGTAATATTTTATTTACCTTCTGTAGCAGATGCTTTTTGAGTTGGGTGCATCAGACTCTTTCAGGACAAGGCACTCTACAAATACCATTTCAGAAAAATTGTACTGAATTCTTTCCATTTGTTGTGTCATCAGCATGGCAGGATGACAGCACTGAAAATGACGAGTAGAAAAGGCAAACAGATATGTTCTTTAGCCACTTGCAGCCTGAATCTGATCATGTCCTGTGCCTTGTTATGATACATCTCATGATCTCTGAATGATCCCCTATTCAACAGGACTAGGTCCACAGTAACTGTGGCAACCCAAACCATAGAAAGTTAAGCATAAGCTTATGACCGAAAGCTTAGGTCCCTTCTCTTTGAGTATTAATTTTTTAATTTTTTTTTTCCCCTAGATAAGCTATGTTAATTGGCTGATGAAAAAGGACTAAACAACTATTCATTGATTATGACAATGATTTAATGTTTGTATTTTACTCAGATTTAATCTCAGTAACAGAAAAAAAACAGAAGTTGGTAACTGAAATGATGACACCAATAACAAACACTGTCATTAAAGCATTGAATATTTTTTGTTGCTTCACTACAAAATCTGTCCTTGAATTTTGATTTTCTTATAGGCCTATCTTTTCAGAGATTGCTTTGACAGTAGGAATGGATGAGTAGGGTGCAACTGGGAGTCCTCAGCAAGGTATGCAGTTGTTCGCACATCAAGGAGCAGAAAGATTGTGTTTAAAGGAGATAAAGCAAGAACATTAAAAGGATAAATATAGAAAAAAATACTTCTTATAATAGGTGAAAAAGACAGATCTAAAATTGTTGGCTATCCAATAATTTTCAAATGTGAAATAACCCCATCACCTTAAAATGAAATAACTGAGCCCTGTACATGATACAACATAATAATGTCAGTTTACCCATGATCTCAGCTAGAGTATGAACTTAGATGTGACTTGCAAATAACATACAATAAATAGTCCTTCTGTTCTTTTCTCACCTTCTTTTTGGTATGTAAAGAAGGCTTAAAACTTGTTTGTTTCTTTAAATAATTGAATTGTTTATCTCAGGAATGCCAGCAATGCTGAGTCTATGACATTTGAGAAAAAGCTTTTTGAAACGTCACACACAAACTTTACAGGTTTATTCCATCATTTATCATTGCACCAGCTCTTAGTCATGTTCAAGTGAAGCAGGACTTCGGTTTCTAAGGTAAAACAACAACCACCACCACCTTTTTAAATTAAAAAAGAAACATATTTGACCATTTTGTTTCATCTTTATTTCTCTTCAATGAGCAAATGAGGGCATGAGCTGAAATCTTTTGTCTCTATCACAGCTGAAAATGAATAGGTAAACAGGAAATATTTTTGTCATGTTGCTTCTCCCTGGAAGAAACAAAAACACGTCTGGAATATGAGAGGCTTAGTTATGAAATAGACACTATGTTGCATTAGGACTCTTGCTTCCCAGTATGTTCAGATCTTTTTTTAGGTGTCCTGAGACTTTAACTTAGAGATGCAGCCTTGTCTGAGTTAGGCAGCTGGTAAGCAGGAATGCTGGAGCTTAAGTCCCTGAGGTGGCTGGGCCCTTTTGGAAAGCTGCTGTGAGAAAGAGAGCACTTGCCAGAGCAGGAATTGAACGTAAAAGCAATCCTAGTCCTCTAGCCTCTGAGTGTTCTGTAGCAGCTGATTTATCTCTGTGTCTTTGCATACCGTTTGTGCTCAAGTTAGTTTCCAGAATAGCTAGCATGAACCAGTCTGCCAGAAATATGGAAAGCCCTGTCTTGTGTATAACTCCCAATCTGACCTTTTATACCAAGCCAGTTATGAAGAGCTGGAAAAAGTCACATCATCAAAGCTTTCTCAGATTAATAGAAGAGTGCAGCTGCTTTTAATGGTTTCCTGGCCAAAGTAGATGTGTTCGGCCAGCATACAGCATAGTGAGACTGTAGTAGGCATCTCAGCAGGCCTCATACTGTTTTTTGTTGTTGTTGTTATTTTATTTTTTTCTCTTTGAGATTTCTTGAGTTGGCTCCTCAAGGCTTTTCTGGTGCCACTTGCTGTTACATGACATGACTGCCTTTGCCTTCTGTATGAACATAGTACTAGTTTTGGGGCAAAGACACAGGAGGGTAGCAGCCCTTTTATCCTTTAAGGACACTTTGTAAAGATAAATGGCTAGAGACTGATTTACTCTTGCTTTTTTTTTTTTTTTGTGGTATCAAAATAAACCCATTTAATTATAACATTTTCTCCATATTTCTGTTAGATATCTTTTTTTTTTTTTTTCCACAGACCCCAAGGCAAATTTATCTCCCTGCTATTGCAATTTATTCCAAATACAATAGAGCATCTGAGCCTTGTGTAGTAATACTGATGCTGCACAGTTGTGTTTCCATCTAGAACAACTGCATGTTGCTATGATTACCTTATCTTGACTGTAGAACATTGGTTTTGTTTCTTGTTGAAAGTAAAAAATAGGGATTCAAGGAGGACAATTATACAGCTTTATACTAAAGTGGCTTCTTCTAAAGGAGCAGAAGGTTGTGTTGGGCAAGCGTAATTCAGGATGCTGACATAATTCAGTACCAGCACCTAGCACTACGCAGGCCCTTGTTACACAGAAGATCCTTTGTCCTTCCATGTGTTAATGAGGTATTCCTTTCCACTTTCAGCTCTGATAATGGCAAATATAACACTTGCTATAGAAGCTGTCCTAGCTGAGGAAGCAGTTGTTTTATTTGCTTCTTGAAGGCTAATGTGGTGCTACTGCTAAATCTTTACAGCTCTGTCATGGTAATGCCAAAAAAAAGAGTATTTGATTTCCTTAAAAAAAAAAACAATGAACAAACCAACCATAAAACTTGCTTTTTCTGGGCAGCCCCTGACAAATATGCTGGACTCTGTTCAGTTCTTTCTTTTGAATAATTTCAGTGTGAGGTCCTTGTGTAAAAAGGATTCAGTCCAAACCTGTTGCCTGTTAGTAAAGAACCAGTTCTAGGCTTTAGATCTTTCTTTCTTATTTAATACATATAAGGTCCTTTTGCAAGCTCTGTCCAAAGAACATTCAGTTAATTACTCAAGGCATCTTGTTACTTGGAGCCACTGCTTGTAAGGGAAGTGAAACTGCTGCTTTTGAGAAAGAGCAGGCAGTTCCTTGTGATGTTTTTTGTTTCCCCATTTAAGGCCCAGCTGAGCACTGCTTTTTCCTTTCTCATTGCGGGGAAACCCTCGCTGTGTCTGATTCTCTCAGGGCTCTGGTGTGAGGAGCCATAACTGAAGTCAGGTGAGCCTGGCAGCAGAGCAGCATTAGAGAAGTGCCTCAGCTGCTGCCCATCTGCATCCTTGCTGAGGGGAGCTGGGCTGAGTTCCTGGCATTCATGCGTGGCCAGGCCTTTCCATGCAGGAGCAGAGCTGGATATGGCTGAGGAGGGGGTGCCTGCTCCCATGGGATGCTGTGCACTTGTCTCTTGCAAAGTGGGTCACTGATGTTTTCAGGTAAGTACTGCAAGCCGGTGTTAGTTCAGATCTGCTTTTCACCATAGCTGCAAGCTGATAATGGGCAGCCTTCTGCTTTTGGCAGAGCATGGCTGCTACCGAAAGGGTTGGCATGGAGCTTCCTTGTATCCCCTTCATTCCAGCCTGCGCAAACAGCAGCTGAAATCATGGCTTTGCCAAAGGGTCCTTGTTGAGGGGACTCCTATGCCCTCTCCTTGGAAGTGCTCAGAAGCGGTATGCTGGGGGAAAACACAGGTAGGAAGGACTGAATGCAGAGATGTTGTGGGCAGGCTACGGGGCTTCTGCCGTTCTCTTAGCCCTGTTGTTGCTCTCCAGCTACGCAGCAGGAACTTCTGTGCCACAAAGTGCTGTAACGTTTCTGCAGCCTCCATCACCCCCTGGCAGTGGATGTGGAGAGCTTACCTACAGCCTAAGGGTGCTGGTCTCCCCATTACTGTCCTGCCTCCTTCTGCCCCATGCTGGACACAGCAAGGTGCTCACATCCCAGCGCTGCCATGGCTCACAGACACATGCACATGAGCAGCCAACCTGCCATGTTCGCAGCCCTGAGCTGGTGAGGCAGAAGCTGCATTTCCTCGTGTGCTGCTTGAGTGTTCACAGCAGAGGCTTGCTGCTGATGCCCAGGAGTGCCTCAGGGCTGCAGCACTATAGTTGGCCCCAAACAACCTGGCAGAGCTGAGGCAGTTTGGTGAAGGGAGTGGAGCTGGGCTTGGGCTGAGCCCAGGTTTTAAGAGGAGGTGTGAATCAGAGGCTGGCACAGAGGACTGGCCGTCTGGACTGCTGTTTTCTATTCCCGGCCTGGGGAAGAGTGGGGGTGGTAACTGGAGGAATTTCAGAGCCTGTCCTTTGCATAGGTGCTGCACTGTGCTGTAGGAGTGGAATGGGGTCCTGTGTGTTGCAGTGCCCTTGTGCCAGCATCTGCAATCCTCTTGCTTCTCTCAGAGAGGCTTGTTTGAATGGCCTCTTGGCCGTGTGTGTCCAGCTCTGCGCGTGTCTGGCCCTCTGCTTGTTGCAAATGTGCAGACAGAGCCACACCATGTGTGGCCACAGTCTGATATTGTCAGAGGTTGTGCCCTCAGAATACAGCAGCTCTCTTTAAGATGAGAAACAGAGAAACATACAATCACAGAAATGGTTGCTTCTCTGTAAATAGCAAGTCGAGTGACCTAGTTCAGCTGCAGCAACAGCTCCTTGGAGGCTTCCCACAGTGGGCACCATGGCGGGCTGTGCTGAAGCTGATTCATCACATCCAGTGTGGCAGAGATTGGAGTTTGCAGGCCCTAAGGATTTAATTGTTTCTTTATTAATTTTAAATTGATTAAAATGAATTTTTAAAATACCAGGAGAGACTTGCCTAAGAAATGGTTATAGGAAAAAAAAAAAAGGAAATTAAGTCAAGTCTGTGGGAGTTAACTGTGTGCTTAACAATCTCTGGCTCACACAGCTGCAAGCAGCTGTTGTGACTTGGAGGAATCAGGTGTCAGCTACTCTGTCCTGGCAGATTAGCAAAAATTAGATTAATCCATTGGTATTAGAAAGAAGTGAGAATTATAAACTTCCTTTAATCATACCCAGGGAAAACCTACTGGTGTCCTCAACCATGACAGGATAGTATTACAGGCTTCTGCTTTCTGCTGCAAGGTTTTATCCAAAGGTCAAGATCGCCTAGGGAACTGCAACCCTGCTGGAGCCAAACATGCATCCTGTTTTCTCCCAGTATCACCCAGTGCCTGAAGAATGCCATGTGGTCCAAAGGCCCCCTGGGTCCTCTGTGGGATTTCTGTGTAGCAGAGCAGGCTGCTAGGTCCTTTGCTCAACCTCCAACTAAGGCTGCAACAATGAGTGTAGGCAGTAACAGATGAGTAGGGAATCCTTTTTCCTGCTGCCACAGGGCAGTTACAAATGATCTTTTCTCCTGGGCCATTTTCATTTGCTGTTCATACCCCCACTCCACTGGGGGAAGCTGCCTAACACTGCAAAGCAAGAGGGTTCCTGTCCATTATAGTTTCCATCTGCTCCAGTGCAACTGCAGAAGTCAAGGTTATGTGCATATCTGTTTGTTTGTTTGTTTTCCCTTTCATCTCTCCTCATTCACTCGCAGCAGTAAGGAGCATGGGGAAGTGAGTGTGCTGTCCCATCCAGCTGGCAGCCCAGGGATGCCTATGGTCCCACACGAGCCAGCACCAAGTAGTCTTCTATGCCATGGAGGACTCCAGAGGTGAATGATGCAGAAACTGGGTCAGAGCCCTCTCCACATGGGGAACTGTACCTAAAGGGTGACCTTGAGAACTCCATCCCTTCTGATCCCACCTGCCGCTTTGGAACAGGGAGGTGGGCAATGACATACCTCTATGGTGTACTGCAAGGAGGCAGTGCAGGATCTGGCCCTAACTTGTCAGCAGGGATTGTTCTCTGTTCAGATGAAGGCCAAGGCTAGCTCAGACAGCATAAACAGTAGATTAGCAGATAAAGTTTTTTGTCCTGTAGGTAAATAACAAAAAAAATAAAAGTAGGTGGAAAGCTCTGTGGTACTTCAGAGAAGACCAGAGAGCTGAGATAAGTGAAGGAGCAGAGTGTGGAATCCATCTATAGATAACAAAGCAGCAGGTTTTGTCAGTCCATTTTATGTCTATCTAAGCAAAAAGAACCTGCTATTCCAGTGAAAATAAATAAGAATACAGAAAATGTCTCAAAAACAATTTGCCACTTGTTTATTGATTGATATAATGGAGCAAGCAGAGTTCTAAGAAGTTGCATAAAAGCATCTTCGGTCTACTTTAAAAATCCCTTCAAAAGATACAGTGATATTACTCATATCCTGTTCACCTATCTGTCTCTTCTTATCTCTAGGTCTCAAAAGCTGACTTGTTCTAAAATCACTTGCCAAAGTGCAGTCTATTTTTCCTGACTCTGTGCCCTGCACTCAGATATCAGTTTTGCCTGCAATGTCATAAGGCAGATATTGCTGTGAAAAAGCTTGGCTGATGAGATGCGCATAGTTTCTATTCACCTCCTTGAGTATCAGCTGGGATGACTTGAGAAGCCCACCTGTTTCCCTTGTCCTCTGTTATTAGATAGGATGGGTTCTTTCTCAGGCATTAATGTCTCACAGTCAGCAACAGGGCTTCCTGCTGGGTGGGTCAGCACCTCTGCAAGACACTCTCTTTAGCTTCACCTCTGAGACCTGTGAAAGGTGGCTAAGGACCAGTTTATTTTGCATGGCATACAAATTGATGTTTTATCCAAGATCAGCTTGTGCATAGGTTTTAATGTTTTAATATTTTTTTTGTGTGACTGAGGTGCTTTCCAAATTAATAAATGATACTTATGAATCCTTCCTCTGTTTAAGCAGACTCAGATTTAGTATTTTACTCAGATTACCAAGTATGGTAAGAAGAATATAGAGTTACAAAATGTTCTTGCTTCATTCATTTTGTCAATTGCTGTTTTAATTGTAATTATTCATAACAAACTGTAATGTACTAGTTTATTTACAGTAGCATATTTCAGTACAGTAATCAAATGAGTGACATGAACCTTACTGCAGCACTTGATGTTTGCTCTTTCCTGAGTAATATACACATTAATTATGTGCATATTAGAATAGCTTTAAAACATATATAGACTCAGCTGGAGGGTTAAGGTCTTTTAGACTTGTTTGGTCTTCATATAGTAAAAAATAGTCATCTAAGGATTGATTCTAAAGAAGTTCATGAAATCAGTGTGACTTTCATGGATGGAAGATTCTGGCAGCACGAAATTATTTCTGTTTCTGTAGGCTCAGGACATAACCAGTAGACATTAAAGACCCCATTTCAACGTTTTAAAGTTAATATTCTTGTGCAAGCTTATCTTATTCCTATTTCCTTCTAGTTAAAAGACACTTAACAAGACTACCTTCTCTGTCCCATGTGAGTTGCTGTGAACTGTTTTAAGTTCTGCTGCTGTTAATGATCAGCACAGGTTTAAAGGCCTAAGAAATGTTGGTCCTGTGGACCTGAAATATGACTCTGACCAAACAGAATGCTGTCAGATTTTCAAGGCAAACAGAGGTGGAAATAGAGAAAATATTTTTTCACATTTTTTAAGTTTTATCACTTAGCTGTGCTATTTGTAGCAGTAGTAGACATAACATTTGTAGAAAGAAATGTGACAGATCTATTCAGCTGGCAATACTGAGTTTCTCTTTACTGATACCACATCTTGCCAACAACTCTCATCCTGTGGTGAAAGTTGTATCTCATTACCTAGCAAGAAAACTGTCTGTCTTCATTATGCATTTCCACTTTTTCATGAGCTGGAGATAAGACATGCCCAGCTATGCCAGGAATTAAAATAACGCCCCATGTCCATTCTTGTTTGGTGAAAATGCTGCCCCCTATTCTGAGAACAAAACTTTATATTCTTTGTATAGTCACAGATTCTGCTACTTACTGGTAGTAGCTGTTAATCATAACAAAAAAGAAACACAAGGACATTGTTCCTATCAAATGCCTTACCTTACTCCCTATTTTGCTTCTTTTAGCTCCAGGCTAATGATACTGCTTCTGAAACAAGAATGATTCACCCCCTTCCAGCTATACCAGCAGTCTGCTTTCTAGGGGTTGTTTTTTCAGCAGCCTGTTCACCCTCTCTCTTACAATGGCTTGCTCTGAAAAATGTATAATCAATGCTTTCTTGCAATCCTTGCAAGGTCTCGTGAAAGCAAGGCCTCTATGGAAGAATAGAACCCAAGGGGCTTTGCCCCTCAAAACTGAGCATATTTGAATAGTTCAGATCGAGTAATGGAGCTGATGCTCATTCACCCAGAGAGTTTTCTGCAGGAAGTGAAGTTGCCCTGCTGGGAGACTCATGCTGTGTGGTGTGTGCCAGTGAGTGACATGCTGGCTGAACGCTCCTGTGCACTGTGGTGCAGGTGGGTGGTGGGGCTGTCAGCTGTGGGGCTGGGAAGCACCTCATGCTGGTCATGGTCAGCCTTCAATCAGTTTGTGCAGCACCAGCCAGACTCCTCCTGACCACAGGCAAGGTAACAGCTGCAGAGCGGTAAATAAGGGGAGCAAGTTGCTGAGAATACAGTCTACTTTTGAGAGGCCAAGGTGTAAAGCTGTGCCGTGAAACCACACCTGACCTTTACAGAAGTCTTCCTTTAGAAGGGCTGTGCAATACATACTTGCAGGTTGTTACCAACTTGCAGCTTCCCTCTTCAATGGGTTGATACCACAGACCAGTTTTCTAGAAAGCATTACTCTTGAAAAGCACATTCTTATGCTTTTAGAAATAAAAAATATTCACAAGTTATTGTCACAAAACACTGTGGGCCAAATTTTACCCGGGGCAGTAATTTCATGAGGACTCAAGTATTGATTCTTTGTGAAGTTTGCACGGAGAAGGGCCATTCCCCACACCAGGCAGCTCAAGTACAAAGAGGAACAGGGATGTAGTGCAGGAAGCCCCAGGCAAAAGTGCAGGGATGTAGTCATTTTCAGAAAGGAGGGAATTCCCTGTTACTTGCCCAAATATTACATTCCCATTTTTCTTTTGAGCTGCTCTGCAGGGCGTGGGGGAGAGGGGGGGAGATGGAAGGAGCAGCAGGATCTGCATTCTCTGTTTCTCTCCTCTAAGGGCAGAGCATCTGAGCCAAGGTGGCCACAGCACCAAGGAGCATGTAGCACCAAGCTGCGGCCTCCTCTTGGGCTGCTCTGTGCTCTGTGGGGTGGTGGTGGCTTCAGCCTGTCCCCACCTTGTCTGTGCCAGTTGGCCTGAACCCCATGCCTCTGCACCCCTTAATGGCAGTGCTCAACCATCATGGCTGTGAAATGGTTTCAGACAGGGACCAGGGAATGGTTGGGGTGTGGTGACCATGGCTGGCACCCTGCGTCTGCTCGCAGGCCATCAGCCACGCCAGGACCGCACCATGGCGAGGTTGGGCCTCAGCAGGCACGTTTGCCATCTCTGAGGTACTTGCTTCCCTGTTGTTGCAGGCACTCCTGCTCTGGAAAATAAGGCTCTCAGAAGAACTATCTGTTTTCTTTCAATGACATTTTATCACATCCTGACGTTTTTAATTGCATGTGTTTGCAGACTTCACCAAGCTGCATAAGGCAATATGGTTAATGAGAGAGGGGAGAAAAAAGTGTGTGTTGTCTGTTGCCTACGGAGGCGTTTGCCTGTGGGGAGCAAGCAGAGAGCTGGGAGCGGAGTCCTGCTGGGAGGCCTGGGTCTGTGGCCCACCTCACTGGCTGAGGCTCCATAGCACTGCTTGCTCCAGGGCTCCCACGGCAGCACAATCAAATGGAGCGTGTGTGCCAAGTCCCCAGCAGCTTCCGCTGGACAGTATCCCAACTTGACTGACAGGGAAACTGAGATAGAAAATCAAAGTTCATCATTAATTACGCATTGGAACACTTTGAACACGTCCAGTGCCACACTAATTTTGAGAATTCTTCATTGTTAACAAAATGTAATATAATTCATGCACACAGTGATGCATAAGAAAGATTAGGACAATGTGAGATGAGCCAGGGGACCTAATACGTTTTCATCAGCTCTGCAGTCTGCATGATCCTGGTCTCATGGAAGTTCTGCTCTGGTGTGGCTGCACTAACTTGTGACAGTTATACCTAATTCACAGCCATGTTGGTGAGACCTGTGTTGCTAAGCCAGGCCACTCATTCCCTTTCTAGAAGGGTGACTGTATTTGCTCCTTCATAGCTGGGGACTGGAAAACTCTTTAGGCAAAATCAGCTTTCTGTGCTCAAATTGCACTCAAGTGGGAGCATTTCTGGTAGCTGGTGCCGAAAAAGCAAGGTTTGGTGAAATCAAAAATGCAGCTGCTTCAAACAGTGCAAAGCTAGAACCTCCACTTGTCATAATGTGCTATGCAGTAAGATGTGACAAGTGATGAACTGTTGCTGAAGTGGTGCGTATTCAGGCTGGTTCACAAAGTTCACAAGCAGTTGGTAGAAATTGTTTTCTTATTAATAACTTTATTTTACAGGCATCCATCCAGGTAAATGAGATTCTGAATTGTCCAATCTGTTTCTTCATTATTTAATGTTTTAATTCTTTTAAAATTGCTAGCATCAAAATGCTGGTGATCTGTAGTTGCTCATCCTTGGTCATATATCACAGCCATTCAACATTGCATCAGTAAAAATGACCCATGCCTGAAAAGCTGGTCACCAAGGCTCTGCCTGTAGTCCTCACTCCACAGTGCAGTTACAGTGCTACTAATAGCAGCTCAGGGACTCTGGGCTTGTGCAAGAGACCTAGGGAGACAGCCAGCACTAACTGTGTGAATGGAATAGTAATTTATCACAGTATTGTCCTCTGTGCCCTCCTATTAGGGGAAAAAGCGTAACATTTATGCAAATCATCAACACAAACTTAGGCAGGACTTTGTTAATCTGCGTTGGGAGATGCAGAATCCTTTGGTGGCAGTTGGTTTCCCCCATTTCTTTAAAGAGTATATGTGTGTGTGTGTATATATCCATATATAAATACAGCAGAAAGACAGAAAATAATTGAAAGAATAACTCAGGAGGCAATGCTCTTCGTTTTTTTTTTCATTTTTACTTCTAATTTTCTAGCTAGGGATTTGTTAAGAAGGAAACCTAGGCAATGAGGAAAGTAAAGAAATCTCATCAGGAACAACACCCACCTACTGGCAGATACCAAATGCCTGCATGCACCTGAATTCAACTGATGGAAAAAAAATTAAAATGCACTATAGAATGAAACAGGGCCAGCTGGAGGATTTCTTTTAAGAGAAAGGAAAAGCCTGGGGAGAAATATTGAGCTGTGAAGTACTTTGCCTGGCTCTAAGTAGTGGTTTTGGAAGGAGGGGAAGGGTAATCTCTCATTTTGGTTATTTGGCCTAGTGTACTCTTCCCATTTACATTTTCTTCATCTCGCATCCAAAGCGTTGGAGGTTTTTATATACATTTATTTTTTAGTAACTATTCACTATTAAAGTCTCCAGAAATACTGTGCTTCTGTCTCTGAGCACACAGAAGCAATAGAAGACACAAGAAAACTTATCAGGGTTATTCTGAGCTAAATGACTTACAGCTCTGTCAGTATTTGATTTGATAAAAGCTTTTGTTGTGAGCAATTGTGCCATATGCTTCGGGTTGCTGCCAAAGTGCTATAGAGAGTGGGGAGGTGAGCACTTGACTCCCTGAAGCATCTCCCTCTGGCTCTTGGTGGGCTGAGAGCTGTTCTCCCCCTGGTGTGTGGGAAAGGCGTGGACTTGGAGAAACTGGCTGCAGAGATTCCAATGAACAGGGAGTGCTGAAAGCGCTAAAGGTGGCTGTGGAGGCTTTCAGAGCAAGTTGTTGCTGCCAATGGGCACGCAGGGGCACGAGGCAGCATGTTGTGTGATGCAGTTGTTCGCTCATCTCATCCCTTTCTCACATCATCTTCCCATGTCTGTGGCTTGCACCCGTGTATGCATGGTTCTGGGGCTGTTTGACCCCCCTGAAATGCAGCGATTGAGGCCCACAGCATTGTCCCTGCCCCATACAGATGATTTGCTCGGTCAAGTCTTGCTTTCCTCCAGTAGTTGTGGTGGGAAATGAATGGTTGTATAGCTTTATGAAATAATCAAACCTACAAGGTGTTATACAAACTCTTAAAGTTTCTAGATCTCTTGTATTTCCCTTACCAGACATTAACAACAAAGTTTCTTTAAGTTGAGTTAAAATACATTCAGTACTTACTTTGCAGTCTTAATCTTGTCATACCTCTAATTTTAACACAGGCTGAGTCATTTTCATCCTACTGCTTTAAAAATCAGGCTTCTCGGGCTATGGAGCATGGTCTTGTTCTTGCATGCTTGGGAAGCTGAACAATTTATTTCTCTCTTAGTCAGATCTGTCCTGCCAAACTGCTATCGCTTAGTGCTCTTAGATATAAAAATAACATATAGACAGGATGATTTGCAGAGTTAGCTTTATTATGGGAAGCAAGAAATGAAAAATAAAGGATGCTAGGTTACATTTTGCAGATTGATTTATAAAAAATAAACTAAGTGGAAGTATTAGTCCCAATGAGATATTTAACCTTGTTTTGACACAATTGCTTGGGGAGGAATTTGCATCATGTATGCAGTACAGTAGTTATGCAATATTTGCTTTCTCTGTTTTTTAGCAGTAACCTACTGGTTCATTTCCTGCCCGCTTATTGAAGCCTACTCTGATGTTACAGTTGTTAAAGTACTATATTGTTACCCATTTCTGTTCTTCAAAATAGTTGATATATTTTTGCAGAAACTCCTCAAAGACTTCAGTTTGAAACAGACTCTTGGCGTGGAAAATATAGGTGGAGCAGTTGTTGTCTGACAGCGTGATAAACTGCTGGAAACAATCATGATGTAAAACCTCAACAGTAGGTAGTGGTGTTGTAAATGCTGTATCAGTAAGTACATATCCGTGCACATACAAAGGGAGATAACAGAAAATGCAAGGGGAATGCCACAGTATATGTGTGACTGTAACACAGAACGTTGCACTTTTAGTTCCTCAGTTTAGGAACATAGCAAATTTAGAAAAATACTGAAAATGGGACAAATCCATGATCACATGGTTGAACAAGCTTGATCCGTTGGTATACAAAATCTGTTTGTGAGTCTGGGCTGATGTTACTTTGCATTCACAGGTTGGTTTCTTAACATAAGTTTGAAATGTAAAGCAGTGATTATTTATTTTTGCTTTGAATTCACTTGAACCTGCACCTTAGCAACAACATGGGTTGTAACATGCATGTATTCCCTTCAGTTATACCAGCCTATGTAGGGTTTTCTCACCACTCTGTAGATTTGAAGACACAAGTGCTACTACTCCAGCTAAAGTGGGTGCTGCTCTGCATCACCATTGGTATTTTGTTGGCGGGGGAATTAGGTGGGAAACAGTGAAATGTGGCCTGGGGTGCAGCTGTGAGATTGCAATGATCCTCTGAGGCAGGCACAAGTTTCACCTGTAAATGGTAAGCATATGTTTTGGCCTATAACATGAAATGAAACCTGATGAGGATTTCCTTTATTTCTACTATCAAACAGGCATTACTGCTCTCTGACTTTCAAGCATGCATTGGTTTGCAAGACCACACAGCTTCTAGTTCACTAAGCTGGTCTTGGTAGGACTATGGGATAGTCCTTGTGTATGAAGACAGGCTACTAATAATTAGTCACATTAGTGGAAACAACATATCTTTTAAATGGAAGAAGATTTTAGTTAGCTTTATCTGCTTATTTTCTACCTCTGAGTAGTTTCAAATCTAATTTACTAGTCTGCTAGATGAAGGTAAAGTATCTCACAGTGGCAGAGAAATCCAATATATTCCTCAATTTTTTTTTCTGTTTCGTACATCTGACACTATTCATTATCTGCTAACAAGCTGGTTTGGCTGAAAAAAATGCTAATATGTATAATTCTGTCTTCCACATATATGATGGCATGTAAGCAACAACAAGGATGGTGATAGGAGACATTTTGTTGTTTCATATAGGAAGCTATACCAGGGTTAAAGTTTGTAGTGTACAGGAAAATTTTATTATGTCTCTCTGGGTCTCCTTATGTAGTCTCTGTTGCCTGGGACCTTAGTAGAAACAGAAAGCAGGCTTCAGATGTTCACAACAGAAAGTATGGTATCTTGCACTTATTACAGATAAGATCAAATTCCTCCTTGCTTTTAGGTGGAATAGGCTTTACTGCACTGCATTTTTGCTACAAAGTTTTTTCAAAACCCCATCACTGCTGAAATGCTCCCATTGTGCTGCACTGACCCAGTCGGAGTCTTTGCTCCCACTAGGACTTGTGAGCACTTTGTATGCCTGTGTGGATACTCTTTGGCCACCTCAAGCCCAGTCCAAGCTGTAAGGAAGTAATTCCTCTGACTTTTCATGAACTTTTAGTCAGCTGTTTGTCCTGATGTTCAACCTGCAGTTAAGATTGACAGTGATGATCTTTGGTGGTTATTTGTATTACCGTAGACTGCAGGATCTTTAGTGAAAGACCAGAGCTGTAGTACCAGACACTGGGCAAATGAAAAGCAGGAGGCAGGAGACAAATGCAAGCAGGTGTGGGAGAGGATGTTTGCGTACCATCTGTTTGCTTGCTGACTGAGAACTAGGCTGGTGTAACCTGTCTCCCGGCGCAATAGCCATCATCTGGCCTTTCAGTCATTTCTAAGCACGTCAGCCACTGAAACAGGCTGTCTCATTGCCAGCCCCCTAAACACCGCCACCTACAAAAGCTAGTTCTCTATTTGTAGCCACAGGTTCATTTGGTGCTTTTTAAAAACCTTGCACAAATGAATCTCTAACCAACTAGGCAGAGGCAAGATTGCATGCTAACTTAATTTCTTTCCCTAGTGAACGCTGCCCTATAGTATTCCATGTTGAGCATGGAGTATTCCAGTGTTCGTAGCAGAATAAGAGGTAGCAGACAGTATAGCTATGTTGACTAATGTCACTTGTCAGATGTCTCCTAAAGGACAAGGTGAGTCTAAGTGTTTGTAATACACTGGAGAGGAAACACTAGTCCGAATTTCTCAGTGGTTTCACTACAACAATAAAAATGTTGTTTTCAGAAACACCACTTCAAATGTTAAAGGTCTACTTGTTAAGATGAATAGAGACTAAAATAAAGGAATACTTTAGAAACAAAACTAAGCAAATGATGGTGGGTCCTGTGAATGGTGTGCCAGAGCTGGGTTTCAGGTATGTGGTTCCTTTGCAGAATTGACTTCTAGATAACTTATTTATTTATTTTGCTAGTGTATTTTAGTTCCAAATAGTTCATTGTTTGCAATATAACTGATTAAAATGCAAGAATTAGCTGGAGTGAAGCTACTATTCGGCTAGACAATGATTTTCTATTCTCAGGCTGCGTTTGGGATATCTTTAGGATATTTGATTTTTGCTTAAATGTGCAGTATGCATATCTATACTGACAAGTTAAATTCATCAGTCTTGATCTGATTTCATTTCTCACCTGTCTCTTCCATTGACCTTTAAGATTGCAAAACCTGTCTATAGAAAAAAAGATCTTTCTCAAGGGGTGGCGGGAAAAAAAATTGTGACATTTTCTGCTGTCTAGGATCAGTGTGCTTTGTGTGCTGCAAGACTCAAAGCAGCTAGTGTGCTGACAGAAATGAGGTCACAGAGGCTTTCCCCTCCCCAGTTACCCAATTTAATGGAGATTTTTCTTTTCTGTCATTCTAAGGAGCACTGTCATCTTGGCTTGTGGTCTGCTGATAGAATGATTATGCCCTCTGGTTCCTGCAGCTCTCCATCTGTCTCTGTGCACCTTCTTTCTTTCAGAACCTCTGTCTGAAGATCCTTCTTTCTTCCTGCTGCATTCTCCCTGCCGTGGTGGTGGCTCCTGTGGGAGCTCCACTTGAGCAAGGACATGCTGAAGGCATATGTGTTGAAGCCACCTATTATCTGCTTGGAAAGTGCTGGTCCAAGTAGTAGAATTCTCACACTCTCTGAAGCAAAATTAATAATCCTGAGGCCATTTTTGATAGCTGTTCACCTGTTTTCCTCTTTAAATCTCTTGCTGATAGGATTCCATGGCCTATTCCGGCACTTAAATCTGTAGAAAATCAAGCTACGTCATCCTTTCCAAAAAGCTAGCATGTTACTACTTCATCTGTCCTGGTAGAAAGAAAAGGATTGCAGTCTTCAGAAGGATCCATTATGTCCACCTTCAGCTTTTTCTTTCTCTTTTTCAAATCACATTCTTCCCATTTCTCACAGAATTAAACAATAGCTGAAGTTGGAAGGGACCTCCTGAGATCATCTTGTCCAACTCTTCTCTTTAAAGCAGGGGCAATGAGAACAGGCTGTGCATCTCTCAAACATGGGGACTACACAACCTCCCTGGGTAACCTGTCCTGGTATTTGACCTGCCTCAGAGTAAAAAGGTTTTCTCTTATGCTTGAGCATACTTACTTGTGTTTCAGTATGTGCCCATTGCTTGTTCTCCTGTCACTAAGAAGAGCCTGTCTCTGTTGTCTTCAGTCCTCCCATCAGTATTTATGCATTGATAAAATGCCCCATGAGTCCTCTCTTCTCAGGACTAAACACTCTCAGCCTCTCACTAGATACATTAAAACAACAAAAAACCAACCCCACTAAATCTTTCTGCCTTTCGACTGCCATGACTGTATTAACACAAGGATAGGGCAGGAAACTGAAGGGCACCTATAGACATGCTAGGATGTGCAGAGACTGTTGCATTATGAAGTACTGTTTTGGAGGTGCAGCAGAAAGATTTAGTGGGGTTGTTTTTTGTTGTTTTAATCTATTTCTGCAAGCACAGCCAGGATCCTGAGTGTCTTCACATGGAGAACTTTGTGTGCAAGGTAACAGAATATGAACATGTAGATCATGGTCTACAATACTGTACCTTATATCTTCATGTGAACAGTATCTGACAGTGAGGTTAACTGCCTTGTACCGGGTGCATGCTGAGGATGTCTGTGTGATGGGAGAGGTGAGAATAGCTGTGGCTGTAAGGGAGCAGAGAGCAGGAAAGAGTTGATTGCTTGTGTTTCTGTAGGTTTATGGGATTAACGTGGTAAATACAGAGCAAACCCAAGTGATTCTTGGCTTTCAAAAAAAGCTGATCTGTTGACTGGAGAGTGCTATTTTACATCCTCAGCATCAGGAGGGGCTTATTGTTCTGTCTCTAAAATGGTAATGACACACCCTATACAGAAGCCTCACTACAGAGAGTAATTACTTAACATAAAGAAGTCTGAAAATGGGAAGGAACTGCATGGTAGCAGTCACAGAAGCTGCTGTCACTGTCTGAAGTGATTGGTCACAATTCCTTTCTTAGGAATCACAGTGTTTCTGTTCAGCAAAGATATAGCCAACCTAGAAGTAAAGGAGTGAGGACAGTAGGAGTGTGAGATTGTGTGGTGTGTAGAAAGAGATGGCTTGTCCCAGTACACCATGAGGTGGCATGTTGAGGTGGAGCTGTGAGTCAGGTCTGCAGGATGCAATCTAGGATTTGTCTGAGCTTTAAAAAGTATACGTGGTAATCAGGAAATTGTCATGTTTTCTGCTGCCATGGCTGCCAGTATTTTGGAAAAGGGCTTTCGCACAGACAGATGTATCTGATGACAACGGGTTCATGAATGTTCTACTTCCTCCACAAACTACCCAGTAGTCCTTCAACAGTTCCATACAAGACAGTTTTACAGAGTCTTACACTTCTGTGCCCTTCCTCTTTCCACATTCTTTCATGCTCTAGTTCTGCCAGTTTTTCCTCTCATCATCTCTTTGCTTGCCTTTTCCACCTTTCTGGCAGAGTCCTGGGCCCTGCCGTGTGGCTGGAGAGCAGTCTGCAGTGCACACACCAGGTTTTGCAGAGAATAATGAACAATTCTCACCTGAGCTTACGGTGTATAAAGGTTTTCCAGATCTGGTGTCTTGTGTTCTAATATTAGAATGTGGAAGTTTTGGTGTAAGCTGTGACAGAGGAATGAAATGCACAGAGGGCTACAAAGATGGTGAAGGGCCTAGAGGGGAAGACGTACGAGGAGCGGCAGAGGTCACTTGGCCTGTTCAGCCTGGAAAAGAGGAAGCTAAGGGGAGACCTCATCGCAGTCTACAGCTTCCTCACTAAGGGGAGCGGAGGGGCAGGCACCAATCTATTCTCTCTGGTGACCAGAACCCGATAGGTAGAACCTGAGGGAATGGTGTCAAGCTGTGACAGGGGAGGTTCAGGCTGGACATCAGGAAGAGGTTCTTCACTGAGAGGCTCCCAGGGGAAGTAGTCACTGCACCAAGCCTGTCGGAGTTCAAGAAGCATTTGGACTGTGCACTTAGTCACATGGTCTAAACTTCTGGGTAGACCTGTGTGGTGCTAGGAGTTGGACTCAATGATCCTTGTGGGTCCCTTCTAACTCAGGATATTCTATGATTCTGCCATGATGCAGAAGCAGAGTTAATGCTTATCTGAGGTCATACAGAGCTGTGTTCTTGTTTTGTGTAGCCCAAGATGTCTCTTATCCTGTGCCACTGGGCAGAAAGTGGGAGTGAGGGGGATTGTAGGTGCCTGTTGACAGTGTTTGGTTCCAATGGAACAGACTTGGCCATTTTAAATCCCCTCTGCTTCTGCAGCTGTGCTAATGAAACTTCTGTTGTAGTTTCCTGCTAAAGACTTGCATGAACTAAGGACCTTCTGTGTTTCAAAATACACCTGATGCTACGTTCTGGAGGCTGCTGCATGTGTATAGCACAGTTACAGGCTGCTGCAGGGTGCGCTGGATTGAATGACTTGCAGGCTGGCATGGCCAGAGACAGTTTCAGTGAAACTCTTCTTCATGAGACATCTTGGCTGACATCACACCGCACCAGGGCTGGCTGGTGTGCCTGTTGGAACGGCGCTGTCAGCAGAAATGTGCTGTCTGAGCTGCTGCCTGGGGACTTGGTGAACATCAGCTGTGAGTGGGAATTTCTCTGTGCTGCCAGTAGGTTGCATCCTGTGCTGTTACCAGGCGGAGCTTCTTTAAAAATCACTGGCATGCATCACCAGATCCAGTGACATGGGCTATCTTTAACTATAGGAATATTCTTCTACAACTGTCTCTGCACCAAATCACACTTATCCTACTTCCCTCATGCAGGGATGCTGTGAGGATGAATCTGGTCAGGTACATCAGAAGCATTGATTTTCTCAGTATGCAGATACCTCGCAAGTTTTAGAATACAGTAATGTTTGCCTCATCAACATCCAGGGAATGAAATAATTGTAAAGAGGTGCTGCTTTCTTAACGCTTCCTTTCTCTTCTATTATTTGGGTTAAAGCCTGTGTTCCAAATACAGTCCAAACTGCTTTTGAAATCAGAAATGTAAGTGCACAATGATGCACTGGATTATTTCCTTTCTTTTCCAGACAGTCTAATTCTTTTCCTTCCCTTTCCTGACTCCTTGAGGTGATCAGCCTCTGGGGTGTTTTGCAGTACTGCTGATGTTTAACACACAGAAGCTGAGAAATGGATGTATGTAATGATAAAGTCAGTTTCACGAGGTCATGTGGTGAATCATTGGCAATGCCAGGAAACATCACCCCAAGCCTCCTGGCTCTCTAACCCACCCTAAGAACTACAGCATGCCTTTTCCTGGTGAGCATGATGTGATTCATAATGCAGCAGTTCTGCTGTAAGGCTGGATACCTCTCTGTGAGCTGCCTCTGCTGCGGCAGAGGAAAGCAGACAAGCTCAGGCAGCAATAGATAGCACATGTCTGTAGCAAAAAGTCTAAACCCTAGAAACAGTATTTAGGAGCTTATCTTATCTCCAGATAAGCTCATAAAATGTACTGACTGGTTAAAAGTAGGTTTTAAAGTTTGTGGCAAACATCTCAAACCTTATATTCTTTGTGGTTCTTTTTGTTGCGCTGTCTGCACAAAAATACCACTTCAATTATTCTGATTCATGTTGTGTTTTCTGGCCTTTCTGGAAAAATACCAAATTATTGATGGGTGTCTGTTGCTTTTAGTTGTGCTATTCAGTGCTAAGCCTATTCCTGCTTTTTGCAGTATGTTTAGGCTATGTTTAGGCAAATGCAAATGTAAGTGGTTATTCAGTGCCTTTGGCACTCTGAACAGAACGTACTGAACTCCTGGGGCTTGTTACAAAGCCTCAGCCTCCAGCCTAGCAAAGCCTGTGCAGTCAATAGCTAAAGTATGAGAACTACATGGACTCAACAGGGGGAGTTCAGAGAATCTGGAAAGATCATAGATCGTGAACTTGTACACAGTTTTTGTCCTGTGGAGTAGGGAAATGAAGTAAGGGAACTGCTGCTTGTGTACTCACAGTTAAGGGCTCTCTGTGCATGCATGCACTTGCCTGCAACAATGGAGCTGGGTTGATATAACATTGCATATGATCTATGGATTCTTTTGCAGAGTGTAGTTTACTGATGAAGTTCTTCTCTGGCTGTATCATTGCTCAGTTCAACGTTTTCCTGAATCATAATGGAGACTCCTTCCTTCTACAAACAATGCAGTCACTGGAAGTGAAGTGAAACTGTGATGCTGCTGCCTCCTGCGTGTCTGTTGGCAGTAGCTTAGGATTTTTACAGTTGTTTGTCTTGTTACTCAACCTATTTTAAGCTCTGGTAGAGTAATGATAGCATTTGATCACAGTACTGGGCACAACTGTGTGGCTTTTAAAACAGAGACTTTTTTCTGTATATTCCCATGTCTTCAAATAACTTCAGACTTGTGCCTTTAGGCTTGCACACTCTTTGGCCTCTGCTGTTGCTTGTCAGGAGGGAGCCCCTGACTCTCACTCAGACTGCTGTTTACCCCCAGAGGAAGGAATGTGGTGGTGACTGGGGAGCATGCATGCTGAACAGACCATGTACAGGCCTCAACCCTTGGTCTAGCTCCCATTATGGGAGTTAAAAATGTCTTTGTATCTCCAAGTCTTTTTATTGAATTTTCTTTATCATTTGTAAATTTGTGACAGAGTTGTCTAATCTCTTGGGTTTACTGAGCAGGTAGCACACTATGTAAAGTCTTTAATAGTGAGCACTGCAGGACAAATCTCTTCCATCCTGGAAATGTTGAGTTCTGTGTTCATCTGCCTCTAGTATACTGATTAAGTGATCTCCCTCTACCACATAAAATATTCTAAAACTGGTGCTTTGAATTTTCCCCACAGGCCTGAGACTTTGGAGAGCGGCTTGTCCTGCAAGCTCTGTTCCCTCAGCTTTTTAGTAGATTAAATGCATTTAGGGTTAGTGGTGAAGTTTAGTCTCATGTCATTTCTTTTAACATTGTGCAGAGCAAGGCAGAAGGCTTGTTTCTTCTTGCAAGTGAATGTAGGCAAGAGATGAATGTTTGCCATCTGTGAGGAAAACCAGAACTGGCAGTAATGTGAAGTCAAGGCTGCAGAAGAGAAAAAGGAAGCACTCAATTGAGGGAGGGCCAGGACCAGGGTACAGAGAAGAGAGGTCAGCAGTGTGTGATGGCTGTCTCTCATCTATTTGGGTAATAACCTAAAAAAACTCAGGAAAGTAACTGCCAAAAGTTCACAGCTAGTTTTTGGATGGTAAGGAAAACCACAGGGCATCTTAGCTGCTTTATTCCATACAAGTGTTTTTTTTCAAGGCCCAAGAAGATAACTAATATCCATAATACTAATACATATTTTACTCTGATCTGAAATTAGTTTTCTATCCATATATATTCCTAATTCTGGGTTTTGATGGCCAAGTTTTTATCAGAAATCAGCCTTTTGTTTTTGTTTCCAACCTGCATGCACGCATACCTGCTTTGGTGCAGCTGTGCACTGTGTTCAAATATGCAAATATCTGATACTTCCGACCTCTGCAGGTGGGAGCCCAGGTATGGGACTGTCAAATCATTGTACAAGCCAGCACTTGTGACTTCATATGTGTGGAAGAAAATTGCATTCTGCATGGAGTAAAATTGTGTCTGCTGAAACCTCCATGTTGTGTGTAATGTAGGTTAGAAAGACATCTGGAACAGTTGTTATATCACAGTAAACTACAGTTTGTGCTGTTAGGGCCTGAGAGACAGCTTGTTACTGCAAGTGCTATTTCCCCCTGGAAAACACTCATTTGCAGTAAACAGGCAAACTATTGCAATTCAACCAAATACACGTACGTAACGTGCCCAAAAGCTGTATATTCAGTCACTAAGACAATACAGTTTGAGGCAATTTTTAATGAGAAATAATTTTTTTTTTTCACTTAAAAGTCTAGTTAATTGTGTCCAAAGAATGCAGGCAAATGAGCCAAAAGCTAATGCAAAAAAAAGAAAAAAGTTATTGTTCTTTGCAGTGCTCTTCATGGAGAAAGGGGAAACAGCAGCGTTTGCCACCTCTGTGCTACCCAGTGTAACACCCAGGACTGGGTACACATCATACGCTCAACAGAAAACTGGGCATTTCAGTCCTTAATTCAGCCTTTCTAAACCAACTTCTTTTTGCCCTGAAAAACTAGGAAATGCCAAAGAAACCCCCCTGTTCTGTTGCCTCAATCTCTGTTAGAGGACCTGGAAGGTGGGAAGCTGATGCTGGAGGCTGTGAGGTTGCCGCAGAGCTCCCTGAAGCTGGGTGCAGGCATCGAATGCTTATCTTGCTGTGTGGCAGAGGGTCCCTCACTGCCTCGTGGTCCTCGGCACCTGCATGGGCTACAGGAAGCTGTACCCCTGCCTCTGGCATGGGTCTGTCAGCATACTTTCCTCTGGGGATGCAGGGGCCACGTGCCCTCCCTGATGACAGGGTGCCTGTGTGGACTGACCGCAGTGTGTCCCTAAGGTGCCTGGCCTGGGGCTCATTAGCACGTATGTCCGACACTTCTCCCTCCCTGCCGCTCAGTGTGCATGCAGGTGCTTCCAGTTGGAGCAAGCCAGCGATGAGCTAAGGGGCTGTCTTGCCTCTGTGCCACAGTGGGATCTGCTGCTGAGCTGTGGTGTGTTATGGGCTGTGTGTGGGGTGGCCAGAGCACACTGGTCCCGTGTCACTGACAGCCCTCCCTGGCAGTGGTCTGCACATATGGCTGGGCACGTCTTGGGGATGAGCACCACAGCAATGGGGGGGCCTGCCCTGCCCGCTCATGATGCACTGATGCAGGCCTGCCCTGGTCCAGGACACTGGCCTCCACAGGGAGCCAGGGCTGGTGCAAGTGCTCGTTCCCTGCAGCGCAGCCCCTGCTCCTTGTGCTTTGTAATGGCTACAGGGGCGATGCTGGAGTGCGCGCTGCAGGCAGCCCTGTTCTGCCACGGCAGGAGCAGGCGGGGTCTCAGTGCATCCGTGGCCTGCGTGTCTGCTTCTGCGTGAAGAGCTTCTGGAGCTGGCACAGTGGAATTCCTCAGTCTGTTGCAGCTGCAGGTCAAGAAGATTTAATTATTTTTCCCAGGATAATTTAAAAGGGAAGTGGGGGAGAGTGATGCTGCTTTTGTGTGTGCCCTACTGCTTGCTGCTTGTGGGGGAGATCTCAGGCAGCATGGGGAAGCCAACCTCACCTTCCTCTGGGGTTGTGGCTCTATGCTGGACCATGCTCAGGACAGGGTGCAGTGAAATACAAACAGGCTGCCTCGCAGTGAAACTGAGAGTGGCTTTGCAGCTTGGAACCCTCTAAGACAAAGCGAATGGTGTATCCCATGCTGTTTTTTCTAAATCAGACTTTTTTTTTTTTCCCCAGTGGATCTTATTCTTGTGCGTAATTTATTGCTACATTCTTTTTGTTGTTTTCAGGTTTATGAAGTTTTGTGCAGCAAGAATTGAAATTGACAGATTCCAAATTAGATCAAAACTTCTGGGATTCATTTGTGATTTCCAGTATGTCTTCTTCAAGTTACTCCTGATTAACAGTGTGAAATCATAATTTTTTATTTTGTGTCTAAAACACAGTAGGAATATTATTTGAGGGTACTTTTTGAAAAAAGTTACAATTAGTGTCCTTAGTTTGTTATTACAGGACACAGGTCATTTGGGGAAAGAAAAGAAAAAATATTTTTGTCAAAGCTTTGAAAAATGCATGCTTTTTTAAGTGCTTCCTGGGGTTTCTCTGATCTAAGTACTAGTTAGGTGTGAATGTGTGATGCTGGAAGAGAAACTGATTACTCTCTGCATCTCAGCTCCATTTTTCCTTATGTGCTAAGGCCCATAAAGCAGAAAAGTAGTTGAAAAATGGTAGCTTAAGACAGTTCTGTGTGTGTACTTGAGCACTAGTTACCCTTCCTCCTCCGTGCCTCTTTACTCTGCTGTTAATAGATTGGATGGAAAGCAGAAGGCTTTGTTTCACGGAGGCAGACTGGCCGAAAGCTCCTCTTGGTGCTGTTGCTGGCTCAGGATGCAGCCTCTGCTGGCCTGTGAGCTGCTGAGGTCACCACAGCAGCTGACTGCTGGGTGACCAGCTTGCTTTACTTAGACTGGTGCATCCATAGGCTGTAACATGATATATTGTGAGCAGCTGAACACTTTGGAGCATATGAAGAACAATACAGAGAGGTTGGATTTTATTGCATTTTGAGTTCTTTCTTTAGAAAGCAAAAGGAATACTGAGATCTTCTTTTATTTTGTGTGATCCTGAGGCAGAGTATCATGAGGTACAAAGAATGATTGAAGCAGACAATGTTTGTGCTGTTAACAGTGTTTGAAATATTTCCTGTCATGGGAAAGATGAACAAGTCAAATCGGCATCACCTTTCTTTTCTGAGACCTGTGAATACTGTCAGCACTGCTGCTATTTTAATTTAATCTGCTGCCCTGTGTGGTATCAATGCTGTTGCTATGCATGGACAAGTATCACTTTCCCAGGAGTGCCATGTAGGGAGTAAGAGGGTACGAGCCCCCCTCATACTCCGCTGCCTGTACCGTGCTCTTTGCTTTTTGCCTGTATCATATGCTGCTGAAGCCAAAGTGTGGGCAGAAGAGCACAGAGACACCAAAGAAGTCAGCAGAAGAGGAGAACATAAAGGAACCAAAGAAAGAAGAAATGCCAGTCTATTCCTCGTGCTGCTGCTCAGACAGGGAAGGCCAGGGCACCATGCTCGGTGCCAAAACCTTTCTGTGGCTGTGGTCAACACCCAGTGCTGAGGAAAGAGCAGGCCTCTAGAAGTATTCCTTTCACCTTCTAGCTGGTGACAAGCCTAGCTGCAGCAACCTGTCCATCATGCAAGGACTGAGCCATCATTTCCTCCTCAGGCATGGAAGAGCCCAGCCAGCACAGAAGAAATTCATCCCAGGTGTGTCCCCTGTATCCAGCACTGCTGGAGTCAAACTTTCAGCTCTGGCAAGCTTTCAGGCACATTAGTGAAAGGCCAGTTATAAACTCATTTGATGCAGCTCTAAGCTCTCTGAAGCTCATGTACTCAACCAGATGTGATTATTCTACTCATGGATGATGCATTACCAATAGGTGGAGTCTCTGTAAGGATAAAATTGCCAGCTAAAGTCTGCCTGTGGAGAGCTTGTGTGTGTGGAAGATAGAAACTTGCTGGAAGCAGCTAGAAGATGCAGAACTGTCGGATAGTCTTTTTGGCTTCTGATCTGGAAGCACCAAAATGTTAAACAGAAGAACTTGCAGCTTCTTTTCTATTTGTTTTTTTTTTCTTGCTACAACCCGAGGCAAAGAGGTGCAGATTTTTCACACGTGTGTATATATATATACCTACAGTAAAAGCCCTAGGTGCATTGTCCATCATTATGGGCATTGGACTTGACTGAAAAGCAACTTGTGTGTGTGCACCAAAGTGTGTTGTGCACAAACTCGGAGAACAAGATGCTGATAGCTCTTAGGGTGGTTATTTTCACAGTATTCTGAAAGAGACAGTTGGACAGAAATCCCCATTGTTGAATCTGAGACGTTTGGGGCAGGAAAAAAATAATCTGATGAAGAAGGAAATGGATTGGCCTTTCTGTAGTCATCATCCAAACTGATGGTGCATCATCCTGAGCCAGCAAATACCCCTTGCAGTGCATATCAGTGGATACAGAGTCAGCCAAGAAACTTCTCAAAACTTCCTTTCCTTTTGCTTCCTTGCCACCCTTACAACCAGCAGGAGCTTCTCTTCCCTGGACTGATGGTTTCTTAACATCAGCAGAATTGCTCTTTCACCGCTCAGCCCCGTTTTATCCAGCTTGCTTGGTACTGATGAAACCAAAAACTTTCTATGGCTTGGTACCTCTGAAAGTCTCCTAAAGTACATGTGCCAGATACTGTAGGAAGAGAGCACTGATTCAGTGCTGAAGCTGGCAGAGGCTGCTTGTACTTTCTAATAGATCTTGTTCCTCTGTGTGCGCACTCGTGTATCTCCTCCAGCACTTTATCTCCCTCTTCTCTTTAGAGCTTTATCTCACTTCTGCTCTTTAGTGCCCATTGTCTCTTGTCAGCTATCTGCATTACAGAGTGTAGGACACTATTTAGGAGAAGTGCTGTGAATCAACCTTGTCTGTCATCTCCAAGAGAACTACACGTGTGGGGGTGATGCATGTTTCACATGAGTGTGCTTCTCCTCCTATGGCAGGAGGATAATATATATGTGATATTACTGCTGGCTACTGTAGCACATCATATACTTTGGTCTTCCCTTCTCTGCTTGGATGGTTTCTTGTAGGCAACTGAAGCCAAGTTACCTGGCTGCTGTCTGTAGTTCCACCGTCCTGATTTTTCTTCTCTTATTTGTTAAAGGGGGAATACCTTATGCAAGCACTACTGATGAGCTTCATAACCACCTGCCTAAATCACTTTCCTTCTCTCATTTGTAATTCTTCTATGCTTTTTTGTCTTCCACATAATGACCATGGTTCTCCTCCCACCTTTCAGCAGTGTGACTTCACTGTACACAAACAAATTATGCAGGGGTCAGAGTGGAGTAAGAAAGGAAGACCCAGTCCACAGGTAGCTTCATACAGCTACTTGAATTTGTCTGAGCAATAAGTGGCTGGTGTACAGAACAGGGAAATGCAAATGTGCGACATGAAATGCAAATGAAGCAGTAGTCTGGATTTGGGTCTGGATTTTGGGAGAGCAGTTGCACTCAGCCAGGCAGTGTGCTGGTGAAAGACCCTCCCATGCTCCTGTGGCTTCAGGAGACTCATCTGCTAAAATGGCAACCTGGTGGGCAGAGATGAATCTGGTGTCACAAGTGTGGCACTATTGCCTGTGGGCTGCTGTCCTCAGCCAGTGGTTGCAAAGACGAATAGCTGACAGGAAGGTAACAAATATGTGCTAGTTAAACATACGTTGCCTAATGGCTGTATTCCCAGTGCCCAGATGCATGGCTTGCTCTAGGATGCTGGGACCTCCCTCTCTGCTGCGGTAGACACTTCTATTATTAGCTCAGTGGCAGCTTTCCATATGCCAACACTCGTGACTGCAGGACTGTTTAATTTTCACTTCTCTGAAGTATTTAATTTGTCAGCTGTTGGCTTCAGTTTATTAAAGACCAAACTTCAACTTCCTTACCTAGATTTTTTCTCTGTTAGGGTTGAATCACAGATCCTGTTTGAACAGACCATTATACATATGTAGAATTAAACGCAGGATGATGTCTTAAATCTAGAAATTCTAGCAGTCACTAGCAGGCTGAAAAGTAGGAAAAAACCATGTCTTTAAAGATGAATCTCTTGTCTTCATTCTTCTGTTAACTTTTATTTAGAGAAACAAAAAATTGGTTCTGCGAGAAGTTCTCCCTGCTTGTATTCCAGTGCCTGACTGTGAAGATGTGGCACACAGTTGCCAGTGCCTGTCTGCAGGTGCTGGCACTTCTCTGGTGGCTGAGGATAGCTGTTGCTGTGAGTTAATCACCCAGAAATTCACTGCTGGGGGCCTCTCTTTAATTATTGAATGCCAGAATAGAGGTATATTGAATTACCTTGCTGGCAAATATCATCCAGCGGGCAAATATATCCAGCATCTCATGTAACTCTACAATATTCTTGGTTTTCCTACTTGCATAACATTAAATTTTCTCTAAAGAATCTTAAAAAAACATATAGTCAAAATATCTTTTTATATACTGCTTATATAGCAGTACATGTTTCCAGAGAATTATACGCTTACTTTGAAGATAGCCTTCCCTGGCAGTCAACAGTGTGAGATTACTCTTTTTTTTTTTTTTTTTTTTAAAGTCAAGCCTGTACTTGGATTTAGCAGAACGAACCAGTATGTGTGTAGTGCTTTATCAAGCAAACAACAACAAAAATATGAGCAGCTTAATTTTTCTCTTACTTATACCAGCTTTACTCCTGTGATAGTACATCAGCCCAGTTTTGGCTGGGATAATGACAGTGGAGTTCCTGGTACCTTATGGACGAGCCTAAGAGGCGGCCATAAAGACAAGCTGTAAATACTTTGCAGCAGTTAAGGAGCATGAAATCCTTACATGAGCTGCATATCCACCTTGCCTTTTTCTGCTCTTGCTTAGTTTTAAGCAGCACACTTTCTCAGAATGATTGTAGGGTGGATGAATAATATTATGACTGTCAAAGTGTATATAAAATTGAGCTGGTATGTAAAGTGGCTTTTGGCTTTTAACCAGTCTCAAATGACAAGCATTCATACATATATGTAAAGCATATATATATATATATATATATATATATATAAGGATAAACATCTTTGACTTTTCTGTTTTGAAAAACCACCATGTGCTGCTGCTGCAAGCTCAACCATCAAACACTTTCTCCGAAAACCTGAACCAGCAGCAGGGTTGTCCCAAGAAGGGGAACATAAGCAGTAACAGGTATGTCCTGTTCTCCTTTATCAAGGAGACTTGAAAGGCTTTATGCAAGCTCCTCTGAATGCTCATGAGTTCTTATCATGTTGCTGATATTATAGCATCCTTCAGCTGAAAGCGAAGGGCAATCCTAGGCTCAGCCCTTAGGCCAAGCCCTTTCCTGCTGCTTTTTCCAAGTGCACTCCTGACAGCTGGAGGTGAAAAGAGCTCCTCTAGCTGCTTGCGTTTCAGTTTGGGATGTTGTTATCCATGTTCCCATTTCCCAGTTACTGGGAACAAATGCTAGCAATTCATTCATCAGAGTCAGGAAAAATGCTCTGGGGGAAGGAATCTTCTAGGTTGTCAGAGATCTCCTTGTGAGAAATGTACTTCCTTTGCAATTTCTCTTTGCCCTGATGTACCTGCAGGAGGGGTTTGAGTTTCCAAGGTCTTGATATTAAGGTCAGCAAAACCTGGTAAATCAGCTGTTTTTGCAGAAGCTCTGGCTGATATCCTGAGGCAACTGCAGCCTGTAGTTCTGGTCCCATAGTGTACAACATAAGGAAAGCCTTCCGTGTCCAGGTGGAGCCTTATTAGAGTCACTTGCAGTAGCATGTGAAGACTGGGGTCAAGAGAAAAATTCAACATGTACACTTGTAATTTTTCCCAGCTTGTGAAGATGCAAGTAAGTGCCAGTGTTCCTCATTCCACTTCCTCTATCCTGCTTTTACATGCAGATTTTAGGCATTAGATCTGCAAACGGGTTGAGAAATTTGCCCCAGATCCCTTGACATTAGTTCCTGTAAACCATCTGTATAATGTAGTCTCCAGTTTTGATGCAATTTTTATATACGCTCTAAATACAGCATGAGAATTTCTCATTCCTTATTTTGCAAGAGAACTAAAACATGCTTTCATCTCGTTTCCCAAGCTGTACTGAATTCTATGTAAGCCTGGTAACAACAAACAAAAGAAAGGAAGATTTTTACACAATGCCTAACTGAAAGGAAAGGCAATACTGTGGTTGATCAAACATTTTTGTCATCTAGAAATTTCAGGGAATCTTGTGCTGCTGAATGATGTCATGCGGGCAGCCATAGAGCCAGAGATCCCTCCTTTGTAACCATCACAGATATGTCACATGCAGGTGCTGACAGAATAATTACAGTGCTAGAATTTGCAATACTGCAGGCATTAATGGACTCCTGAAGCTGGTGAAAGGAGAGCTCCATCTACTGTTGTACAAAGAGAAGGCAAAAATAACTAGAATGGCACTTTTTTTTTGGCCTATTGGACAGCTGCTGAATACCATGTACCTTTTCTTTTTTTTCTTTTTTCCTTTCTTCCTTCTTACTATGGTTTTTAGAACCTTCCACTTCAAATCCAGTCCCCTACCATATAGAACCAGGAGCAGAAACAGAAACTGACCCTGATTTATTGCCCCTGTCCCTGGCAGAAGTCCATAGTCCAAAGCCTTTTGACTCCGGAAATTTTTAGGAGGGCTGCAGGCAACATTTGCTCTAGAGCTGCAGAAGCAGGGAAAAAATCTAGATAGTGCACAGTTCTGTGGCTCTTTGCTTCATTTACTATGGTGCTATTTCTGAGCTTACTGGATTTTAGATAGCAGAGAGGTACTTCATGTGTAAATATACACAGACATTTAAATAAAAATTTAGCCTTACGCAGAACGGGATCCCTCTTTACCAAGCCTGGAGATGCAACGAGGTATGTGAATGTGTGGGTGTGAATTCTGCAAGGAAATTCTTTTCAATACTTTGAACTAACATTCCGCTCTCTTTGGTCCTTTGGATTATGCTTTTAATAGTGGTAATGCATATCTAAAACTTAGTATTTTCCACTGACCTTTATCTTTGCAATAGGCTGAACCAAGACCCCACTGTTCAAGTGCCAATTGTGCTGGCCTGAGATATGTGTTATATATAGATAGTATTGGCCAGTCTGGATAGTTCCTGAAGGGCATTATATAATTCAGTTCTAGAAAAAAAAAAACAGGCTTCATAACACTGTGACCATATATTTTACAAATAGAAAGTGTTAGTTTTTGTTTGCAAGTGATTATCAGGTGGTAAAAACATTGTTATTCTGTGCTTGCAGGGAACAGCAGAAGTGTCTAGATTCTTAGAATTCCACAAAAGGCTTATCTGATAATTGTTCTGCACTGATATCAGGAAGAGCTTGTGCTTATGTTACTTGACTTAGCTCATCTCATGTATTGTGAACAGATGTTTCAGATTTGAGTTCAGCCTGGCAGAAGAGAGAGCAGTCTAGTCCCCAGCATTTTCCATCTTTCATAGTATTACAACCACACACCTCCTAGATATGTTCTGACACCACATCTTCTGCACCACTCTTTTCTGCCTTTTAAAAAAAAAAAAAAAAAAAAGTATTCAGTAGTGATTATTTTTTTTTGACTGGGTGCTTCTTTACCATGAAACTGAAATGCAGACTCCAAAGGAGAGAGTCACTTTATTTTTATATATTTAAACTATATATACTAAGAAAAATGTTTGGGTATAGGGTGTCAAGTGTACCAAGACTAACAAAGGCACTTGACCTTTTATGAATGCTGGCATTTGCTATACATATGGAGTTTTTTTCTGAATCCACGTCTGACCACTTTGGAGCGAGACTTTTGAGAGAGACAGGATGCATCAGGGACAGCACAGGTCTCTGTGTGGTGGGGCTTTAGCTCAGAGTCATGTGGACTGCCTGTGCCAAGCTCTTCTGAGCTGTATCAATGGCTGTTGACCCTTTCCTCTCTGTGTGTTGCAGGTAGGTGCAAGCGGAGGTCCTGCCTCCCTGCTTGGTGTACCTGTAACAACAGGCTGGCCTGGTGGGTGCTGCAGCAGGTGCCTGCCTGTGTCAAGGATGGACCCTGCTGGTCTTCAGAGTCTGACAAGGAACATGCAACTTTGCAAATTTTCCTGACTGATGAATGAATTGCTAGCATTGGGTTTTCCTTTGTGTAAGGACACAGCTGCCTGAGCACATTATGTACAGTTGTTACGCTAATTAGCCCTGTACTTCTCTGTCAATATTTATTTGGTAGTTTCAGAGCTTCACCCTCATTTACTTAAATGTCTTTTACTTGTCCTTGTTTGAACATACATAGCTGCAAATATCTCTAAAACCATAAGAAACAAAACCTGCAGTAATACCCTCTCTGAAGTCATCATGTGCTTTCCTCATCCTGGTGCGTGTTACACAGCCAAACGGTCCTGAATGTTGCAACCCATGTGCATGCAACAACAGGAACAACAGAAGAAATGTAAAATACTTCTCAACACAGCTGTCAACAATTAAACTGTGTGATGTTTTGCTGGTGGAAGTTATGAAGAAGTCCTTGGAAATATGAAAGCTTTTGAAAGCAAGCACTGAAAATAGGCGCCAGAAACCAAGGAATAGATTGCAGATGGCAAATATATGTATCCGCAGACTGTCAAACAATTTGGTTTGACAAATGGCTGTGATATACCTTGAATCTGTGCAGAGGATGAACTGTCAGGTTGCAGAGCTGCAGTGTACAAAAATAATTAAGCAAGATTAAGCAAGCCTGATGCTGTTATTATGGGAGACTCTATCTTTATATTCAATGGCCAGATCCCACAGATAGCTAGGAGTTGGAGGACCTCTCACTCCTGTTAACAATACAGTTCAATTTTTGTGCCGTGTTTGCCATCTGCAAACCTCAGGATCTGCTGTAAGAAAGTAGAAAGTGCAGCAACATTCACCCATGAACTGGGCCATGGCAGTGAAACGATCTGCTGGAGACTGGAGAGTGGATGAGTGGTGGTACTGCAAGGACGCATCAAGGCCCGCCAGCCCTCGGCTTGGTCCCATCAGGTCCAGAGGAGATAATGTCTGTTGTAAGGAGAGAATGAAGAGAGAAAATTCTAGGAGTGTGTGCTCACAGCAGCCGTGGCACCCTTGCTTGGTGCTGTCAGGCCATGCTGGGTGGCAGCGCCTGGCTCTCCGGGATTGCAGTCAGACCAGCCAGCCAATTAGCTTAGATAGAAATAAACTCCCATTGTTTCTGGTTTTGCCAGTGACCCCTACAGCTGAGCTGCTGGCTAAACCTGGCCATGAGCAACCTCTCAGAAGCTGTGAGAACTTTGGAACTGGAGGAAATGGTGCTGTGAGGCTGCAGCAGTGTGGTAGAGCTGCTTCTGTACTCAGAGGAGCCTTGGCTTGGATGGGAGCTGTTGGCAGTGAAGAAGCACGGAGGCTGCTAGTTGGCTGTGGGCCTCTGTTCACACTGCAGCAGGGTTGGCCGCTGGGCAGTATGCAGCCTCCAGGAGTTTGCTGCTGCTGCTGCAGTGCTGGCAGCTTGGTGCTTGTGCTTTCCTGGGGTTTAGGCACTGTGCAGTCTGGAGAGGAGCTTGCCCTTTCCTCAGTCACCGTTTCTCTCACAAACTGTCTGCTGGATTCTCCTGAATTAATAATTTACTCAACTCTTTAAACTGTAAACTGCAGACTAAGTTTTGCCCAGGATAATGCGGCCTGTTAATGACAGGGGTTTTGAAGAAGGCTGGAAGCTTTCCAGGTCTCAAGACAAGACTCTGGATTTGGCCATGCTGTTTTGGTTTTGGAGACCATGAGGGTGGCTGGAGGTGGGATCTGCAGGGCTTTTAGTGTGTTTAAAGTTACCTCTAAGACTGCTGAACTGAAATGTTTTCTGTTGACAATCAGAAGTGGTAAGAGGGGCCACAGACACTTCCTGTCTGTGATGCAGAAACTTGCAAATCTTCCTTGATTCACACCTTATAAGTAAAATTAGCTTGTGCCTAGCTGTTGCCAAACCTTTTCAAAGCTATTTGTACAAAGGAATTCAGTAACAGAAATGGAATTTGCTCATGGATCAGATTACTGTTATTTCTGGCTGGAAGCAGCACCAGAAATACTTGCAGGGATTTCCACTTTGCCTTTGGAAAGATGTTGTGTATGTTGTTGATACAAAAGGAGCTATGTGGGAGGATAATTCATATACATGAAGAGACAGGAAGGGAGATGAGACCAGTGAGGCTGTCACAGCCTTGAATACAACTGTTGAGCTTTGCATTATAACGCTCAGTCTCAGTTCATTTTTGAAACGCGGATCTTCAGTTGTCAAGAATATTGTGATGTAAGCTGCAATTGCTGCTGTTTGGGAAAAGGCATTTCCAGCTGCAAGTCTAAGCTTTTGTACAAGACACAGTTCTTTACACTAGTTATGCCTCAGTTTCCTGGAGAGGTATGCCAGACAACTTCATCTATATGATCATGCAGATGACACTTAACGAAGTGTCATTTTGATGACGTTTCAAGCAGTGGTCATTTGTGACACTGACCAAAGTGCTGTTACCTTAAAACAGGAACTCACCCACCAATTGGGAGCTCCAGTCAAACAACGTTTGGCATTTAAAATAAATCCTGATCAGAGTGGTCTGTATTTTGCAACCAGCTTTAAGTATAGCCTTGGTTCACTTGAAAATGCTCTCCTCACTGATGGAATGAGTTGAAGAGGACTCAGAGGATTGATATTCCTGCACAGCCTGTAAAGGGGCTGCTGAGCGCTAGGAATTACAGCCAGTCACCCGTTTCTCTCACATTGTTGGGTTGCCTTGTCAGCAGCAATGACAAAAGGTTGTGTTCCCCCCTGGATGCTGGGACAGAGTAGACATCTCTAACAGAATTAGGAATGTGAGGGAAGCCAAGAACAGCCATAAACTGTACGCTTTTAATAAACAGATACCTGATTTCTCTTAATACACACAGGCCATTTTCAGAATACATTGAGTCCTCTGATCATAACCCTAAATGCTGAAAAAAAATGGTGGAATGAACTGATGTCTATGGTATAATACAAATGGACATTTCTATTCCTGGCAAACTAAGAAATTTAAAGCAAAAAAGTATTTAAAAAGTTTTTACTTAAGAAAGGTTAGGTATGCTACTTTGGTAGGGTTGGATCTATTGCTTCACCCCCCAGAAAATGTACTTGGTATCTCTGAATATCAAGTCACCTTAAGCAATGACATATTTTTCTGGCCATCTTGACTAAGTTTATTCATTCTGCTGGATGGACTGGGCACAAAGAAGTGTATCTCCAAGGAGTGAATTTCTTGGCTCTTTTGAAATTCATGTGAAAGGGACCAGCAACATATGGACTTAGTGTACCTCAGGGTGCAACTGCAGGAGCCTGGGAACATTTCATGCCTGCACCAAGTGTAGGAAGATAGGGGAGAAGAGAGAACTGGCTGTCTGCTATGAACTGTGTGGTGATCGTACGAATTATGCAGATGCTTGTAGTATCAGGAGCGGGACTGGCATTTGGGGGGCCCAGCCTGACTGCCCTGGCTGTGCAGGCTGCTCTGCATCGCAGCCACAGTGAAGTGCTCCTTCCTTCCATGGGGATCACAGCAGAACTGGGAGATTCTTGTGAAGACACAAGGGCAATATCTGGACCAGAAGATGCAAATAAAATTGCTGGCTAGACCAAGAGCAACTCAGATACGGAGGAAAGACCAGAGGAGGCATTGGTTTGGAAGCACAACACCATCAGTGATCAGAGGATTCAGGTGTGAGCTGAGGCAGAGCACCCTGCAGCTTTTCCAAGGAGACGTATTTATGGATCAGAAACTCCTGGTGTTATGCAGAGCAGTGAACTAAAAATAGAACTGTAACATTTTCCCACAAATTACAGATGAACACACCACAGACAGAAGAGCATACACCCAGTACTTGCATTAAAAGCCTGCAAGAGTCTGCATGCTGCCATAGACTTCACAGCAGGTCTTTAACGCATTTTTTCTATGATAGAAGCAGAGCAATTGCTTACTTCTTCATTGTTATGACTTTGCAGCTGTAATGGCAATATGTTAGGAATTACAGGTTTCATTATGGATCTTAAAGAACAACCCTCACAATATATACAATTAAATAGGGAGTATTTTTCTCTGCCTAAAATGTGACATCGCTAGAAAGGTCAATTGAAAGGCTTCCATTCCTTTTGGTAGATTTAGATGCATGTCTTAAAAGATTTTCTGATTTATTTACAAGACATACCCTCATCCAGGCTGGGTTTGTTTTGCACTATGATACCCTGATGTGGTGGTTAGCAGGAGATGTTTTCTCTTCCTTGGTTGTTAATATTAGCATCCCCCTATTTTGCTAGGAGCAGCAGCAGCAAAAACTTATCATCACTTCCAAACTTACCTGCATATATGATCAAATGACAGCACATAGTTACATCTCAAGGTCAAGTCCCTGCTGCTTTCTTACCTGTAGCTGGGGGTCCCGTATGAGAAGTTGGTGGCAACAAAACAGGAAACTTGCCTGGACCTAGGCAGAACCAACTTCTTGGGAAGGAAGTAGTCTTGACAATAGTACTAATGGACATCTACGTTTAGCTGAATTGCTTGGTTTTGCAGTCAGTGGAGCAAGGGACAGCTTGGTAGTTCATGCACAACAACTGTCCTGAGCGAAAGCAGATGAAGTAATTTACAGGTGGGTGCTGCTGCCCAGTCCTTTGAGCACTTCAAGAGCAACGTGAGTGCCATTCAGCCTCCTTGGGCATGTTGCTGCTGCAGGCTTGGGTTCCTCATCAGGTGTTTCTGTAGGCTTTCACTGGTGCTGAGCAATCTCTCTCAATAGTTCTGCTGAATTTTACAGAGGAAATGGAAGTCAGAGTGCTGAAAGTCCATCTCTTTTCATTTTCATGCTTGTTCCCGTAGAAGGCTGTGATTTCTGCTATGACATCCAAAGTCATGGCCAGTTAAGTCACAGTTGAAGTGTAGTGGTCTGATATATGCATCAACCACCCTCAAGCTGGTGATCTTGCTACTCCTCGTGTGTGACCTGTCACAGTGATGTTCAAAGGACACCTGTGCTATTTATAATAAATATTATCAGACTGAATTCCACAAACAAATGCCTTTGCCTTTTGCAGAATCCTTTCCCTCACCTGTGAAAAAGAGTAATGCAGCTAGAGAAGTGGCTTTAATCTTGACCTGAACAGGACGTGGCTGTTGCCAGCAGGAGGGCTCTGCAGATTACTGGCAGCTTGTCTCTCAGATGCTGGCAGACAAGTACCCAGTCTAGTACCAACATGCTAGGCGGATTGTCTAGCTCCTATAGCCTGACACCCAACAGACGTATCAAGATGGAATCTGGAATTGCTTTAAAGCCCTGGCTTTTTCCTTTATTTTTACAGTGCTGTCTGACTGCAGCCCTCATTGCCCTGCAGTTGCCCCAATGTGACCTATGCAGCACACTGGTGCCCTTTTGTGCATAACTTCTTTGTGCAATGCAGCACCGTCGTGGCCACACCAGCAGACCAGACCATCTGGCAAAGAGGCCTCTCTCATTGCTGAGAAGGGGAACATCAACCAGAACTGCGCTTTGCAGGACACACCTGCCTGCAGGTAATTCTGCGTGTCTCTATTGTCATCTCTGTTATCCCCCATGGATATCAGCTAGCTTACAAGCAGTGCCTGGTGGGGCAGAAGACACCTGGAGATGACTGGTTTTCAGAGCACGGTTGGCAGTGTTTTTTTCTGGAAGACAATGAACGTGCAGATGGGAGCGCATGGGAGATGAGTGCATAGCATCGCTGCCAGGCACCTCCATCCATTGGAAAAACTTCCACAAAATTAAAGGTTTATATAAACATAATATTAAATGTTAATGAGCTGGGCCGAGAGTATAGGTTTTCTAACTTTCAAAGATTGGTTGCACTGAAGTTCTGCTGACATAGAGCACCTGAGCTTTATTTTCTCTGGTGAATTTGCAGGTAGGAAGGAATACAACATCACGGTAACTGTTAGCAGCAGTTTCAGCTTCCTGTTACATGCTCAGCCCTCTTGGAGGATACTCACACAGGCCAGAAGATGACAGGAACACCATAAAAGGTTTTCCCCAAAGAAAACTTTTTGAAGCTAGCTCTTGCTCTTTCTGAGATACATCCAAGATAGTGTTCACACATGAGTCCTTACAGCTCCTTTTGAAGGTCAGAAAGCTTTGTTTTCTTGGAGAAAAGACCATCAGCATTATTTGTGCTGGTCTGAACTTCAAACAAAATTGCTGCTAGAACTAACAGCAGACTATGGTATGCAGCACAGCCCTGTCATGGAATGGATAATCCCCCATCCTTAAATATATGTTTTATTTATGTTGGCAGTGTATATACTGCTAGGGATTTTAGCAGTTATCCCAGACATAACACTTCAAAAGCGCCACTGAGGAAACATCTATACAAATCTCTTTCTATTTCAAAACCTTAACTAAATAAATAATGTGAGCAGGCAAATATATTGCAGCTTGTTGAAACTTAATGTAGAAAAATGTTCAAAAGTAAAAGGAAAATATTCAGAGAGTATTTTTTCTATCACACAGACCTGAAAATTGTATCAACTGGTGGCAGGAAGTGAGATGAAACCCCTATAATCCCATGGGAAACTGTAAGAAACTTCTTACATCTTTTGAATACTCATAAGTCTATGGGGCCATGCAGGATCCAATCCACCCAAGGGTACTGAAGGAGCTGGTGGAAGTGCTCGCCAAGCCACCTTCAGTAGTTTTTTAGCAGTCCTGGCTAAATGGGAAGGTTAACTGGGAATGTGACACCCATCTATAAGAAGGGCAGGAAGGAAGGAATCCGGGGAACTACAGGCCTATCAGTCTGACCACAGCGCTGGGAAAGGTGATGGATCACCCTGAACTGGTCAGATCATCCTGAGTGCCATCATGAGGCACTGGCAGCCTCTGGTTTCCAGAGTGCACTGCAGATGGGGAATGACAGCACTGCACTAATTTCTTTACTTTGGTGTAGACAGGCCTATTGTAACAGAAGGCCTTGTGTAGCACATGGCATCCTCCACTCAAATGGTTGCAGTCAATAATGTCCCACCAGTTGAGCCATCTCACCATATGAATAGCCTTAAGTGCTTCATTAGAGGGCTTGCAAAGGTCTGCACCAATGTCTCTGTATTTGCACATTCCTCAGACTTGGCCTCAAGTTCTTCCAGTTCTCCTACTACTAACCAAATACACTAAAGAGCTGCATCTGTACAAATACCAGCAGTGCAGTGTCAGATTTCCTTCTCTTCTTCACAGTTGTTTGAAAAAAGCAGTTAATGGTATTAGTGGAGTCAGATGTTTAGTGAGGCTTGGGAAGGAGAGACTTGGCATTATACCCCCTTTCTTCTGTAACCATATAACAGACATTGTTTAAATTTTCTAGTAGTTGTGCTCTAAAGAAATTACCTTGAAATGAAATCAGAGCTGAACGAAACTGAGTATCTGTCTGATGAGAAATTTATATAGCTTTTGTTTTTATCTCAAAAGCAATGAAAACCTTTAATTTTATTTATTTATTTATTTATTGGGGGGGGGTAAAAATCCAAACAGGGCTCAGGAATGCCTTTTTATTTAATTGAAACATTTCAGCGTTCCCAGAATCAATAGTGGTCAGTTTGTTTCTTGAATGTCTTCAAAGTCAATTTCCATTTGAAGTGTTTTCCCTGTTAAACTGCGTGTTTTGGCCAGCACTTCAGGAACCTGAATCTCTGCAAGTGTCAGTGTCCCCAGGGAGAGGGCAGCAGCTTCCAGGGCACATGGAGCAGCTTGGCGATCAAGACATCTGCATTGCATTAGAGGAAACATAATCTTCCTGGAAGCTCTGCAGCTCTAACACAATGTGCTAGTAAGGAGATGCAGCGTGTCATTTGCTCAAACTAGCACATAACAGTATTTCAGAATAAATAAAAACATTATGAAATAAGTTGCTTTCATTTTCTCAGCAAAAAGATGAGCATTTTCAGAAAAACTGTTTGTTTTTTTTTTTCCACACCATTTTGTATAAGATGATTTTTCATCACCAAATCTTCCCAACAGAAAATTTCTGCCCAGCCCACGGTGAGACAAATGGAGAAGTGTGTGTGTGTGTGCGTGTGTGTTCCTTGTGTAGCACCTCGTGCAGGAAGGTTTGTTTGGTGCTGGCCTCGTGCACTGAAGTATCAGAATCTGCTTAAACCTATGCCAATTTTCATCTTTTACTTGCTGGGGGCAAATTGCCCCAGATACTAGTTTCTGAGCAGAAGCTTGTTGAGGATCCTGGGCAGTTCAGGAGCAACAGGGTAGACTGCTGGCAACTGTGCCAGAGCGTATCACTCAAATCCTCCTTTTTTGTTAATGTCACAAGCCAGGGGTCTGGCTTCTGGCTCGTTCTTATGCTGACCGGTTCAATCAGCACAGGCCTGCTTAGAGTTAATTGAATTAAATGGGAAGTTTGCCAGGGGTGCCAGTTATCTTGGTTTCTTGGTTTAGTCATTAGCACGAAGACCATGTAAGGATTAGCTGTTGTTTGCTGTCTCAGGTGTCAGTGGTGGCAGCAGCTAACAGGTTATGGTCTTTTCAGAAACAGTCTGTTCTGGAGGATGTGGCAGCCTTCCTGGCGGATGATATATGTACTGATTTTTTAAAATGCAAGTATTCATTATTGGTATTACTTTATTTTATTCTTCACTTTGAATAACTTAAAGTATTTCATATCATGGGTCTTTTTAGCTGGTAACCTGCACTTGCATTTCCAGGGGCTTTGCAAATCTGAGACAGACTTACTTGTCTTTCTGAGTGACAGCCTTCAGACAGACTTGCTTTCTGACTCTTCCTGGTCAGCTTCACTGGGTCCCTTGGGGTGCAGTGTTGCAGGTGCTAGTAGCACCGCTGCCGGGCTGAGCCGCTGCTCCTGGGCATCCGCTGGCCTCACTCGAGCCTTGTGAGGAGGGAGGAAGGAGATGGGCTTTGTGATTCTGAGGACTATTGCAATGATAAATGAATGAGACCAGACTTAACTATTGCAGGAAAGAATGGGGTTTTGCTGTTTTGTATTCTAGATGAAAAATTCTGGTCCTGAAAGTCTGTACAACTACTGAGGAAACAGTGGGAAAAGTAACGTCTGTGAGGGCCACAGGAGACCCTATAGCAAATCGAGACAGGCTTAGCATTCCTTAAATACTTCTAAGACAAGGGAAGAGACCCAAACTTCTTCCTTCCCCTGCTCCCCAGTGCTTCAGACTTTTGTTCTATTTAATAAACAAGCTAAACAAGGACAATTTCTGAAAGGCCCTGGGTCCATCCTGGTGGGCTGCATGGAGCAGGGAGTGGTGCCCACATAGTAATGAGATGCGACAGTGTTCTGGGGGGATGGCAGCGCTGACCAGTGAGCAGAACCACCGTTGGCAGTCAGCATGACGTGCTGACCTCAGACGATGCCCCTCTCCAGGGCTGGTGGAGGGTGAGGGTCCCCAGACTGCGGACGTGCCTGTGCTGAGCCCTACAGCAGAGCAGCTCCTGCCAGCCAGCAGCCTCCAGCCGGGCTGGGCTGCACGGTACCAGGTGCCACGGGGCCACAAAGCCCGGCCAGGAGAGGCCGGAGCCATGGCTCCTGCACTCTGTGCTGGGCTTAGCCCCAGCTGGGTGAGAACAGCCCAGGGTGGCTGCACGCCAGCCACTCCATCTAGGCCTCCTAACAGATGCCCGCTTTCACAAACCTCTCCTGCACAATGGGCTTTGCAGTTGCGTTCTGAGTCCAAGAGTTTGCAGCAATAATCCCAGTGCGTTCTGAGTGTTGTGAAAGGTGCTGTGTGTTAGGGAGTCATTTTAAACTGTTTTTGAGACTCTTAAAAATTTCTGAAATTTCAAACTGAATTCTGGTGATTAAATATTATTGTTGAACTCAGCATGAAATATAGAACAAAGCCTAAATCTGGTGATGCTCTTGACTTCAGCAGTAAACTCTGACAGCATTTTTAATATATAATGTATTTTAGTAGTGAATGCTTAAAATTCTTCCTGTGCTTTGTGTCAGCTATTTCTCTCTCTTCTGTGGTTAGCCTGAGATCCTGCATTGGAATGAGCAGCATGGAGATCTAAGATGTGATAAGCTTATCCTAGACTGGTCTAATACACGTTTTGTAGGACAGTATAGATTCTTACTGGCAATGCTATTGATTTTTTTCTTTTTTTGCCCATTGTGTGCAGTTCCTCCTGCATATTAATGAATAGGGCAAAGACCACAATAGCCAGTGAACTAAGTCTAGCAAATGCAGTAGATGAAGACTGCTGCTGGTCCTGCTTGCGCTGCACCACTCTGTCAAGGTGCACCACGAGCATGGTAAGCTGCCTTCTGCCAGCAGGCAGCGTGCAAGGTGCCCAACTGCAGGCACTGACAGTGATGCTCTGACATGCCAGGATCAGACATACAAGCCTGCGTGCCCCGAGGCAAAGCTGCCCTGAGGCATGAGTCTACACAGACCACATGTCCTGGTCCTTCCAGCTTGGAGGTGGCTCCAGCTCCTTCTGCATAAGGATACACGCACTGGATTGATGTGCCAGGTTGACTCTGCGAAATAGTGTGCACAAGGCTGTAGATGTGTCCTGACAAGCCCCACAAGAAGGTTCGTGGCACAGCAGGGCTGTGCTCCTGCGGGAACCTCTTTGTTGCTGACTGCAGATGCTGTAGCCCTACCCAGCCTGCTTGGTCAGAGCCTTTGGATGCTGACTTTTCATAAATAGGAAGAATGACTTCCTCTTTCATTCATGCTTGAAAGATTTCAACAGGACTCATCTCTCACCGTGTTAGACCCTGCCTGTCTAAGATCACTAAGTCTGCCCTATCACAGGAAAATTGCTCACTGTCATGGATAAGTCAGAATTAATGTTCTGTGGCACTGGGAGTATGGTTCAGTATAGGGTCAGTGTGGTGCTGTGTGATAGCATGTGGCTACATGCCTTGACCTACTGTCCAGCCTATGAGAGTTACAGTTCCTAAGGCACAGTTGTTAATTTCCCATCTACTTCGGAGTATTGTCAAGAAATAAAATACACAGGACTTAGACAAATCCTGAATCCATGAAATGCCTTTTGTACTGCATGAAAACAACATATAAATATTTATTTCATGTAAAATATACCTGATGTTTCATTGATTTCAAAGAGAAATGCATGTGAAACTGTAACTGCAGTAAAAAGTAAATAAAATTCTAACTGCTTACTGAAACTAAAAACCCACAGTAACTATATAAGGGTAGAGCTGGTACAAAAAGTAGTCTTCGTTAGAGACAAAATGAGACAGATGTGAAACATTATGCTAGTATTTCCTCAAGGGTAGCACTTAAGTAGTTCTTTACAGAAAGGAATTGCAAAAGGTTTGTATCAAAGTAACTTTAGCCTAAGTTATTTGTAAAAGAGGAGATAAACATCTCTTTTTGGTATGTCACAGATAAGCTTATCAGATATGATAAATATGGCAGAGAAGTAATGAGAGCCTTCAAAAGATGTTCTTTGTTCCTGGGCCCTTTTCTGGAGAACTTAATGTCCTGAGGGGACACTGAAACAACAGTTGCCTGTATTAAGTGAAAAAGCAGATACATTCAAATTACTGTATTAAATAAGGTACACAGATCACTGTAATGTACTTTGTGACCTGCGTGTTTCAATGAGTACCGAAAATCTTCAGACTGACATCCAAAGGCTGGCGGGTTTCATGGTGCAGGAGGACAACCTTAAGGCACTTTCCAGTAACCCCCGCTACCACTGCACTGCTTTCCTGAGGAGGGATGCTCCTCAGCTGCATCCTGGTGGTGGACCTGCTGGTCTTGCTGGCATGACTGTATACGTGGGCTTCCTTTATACTCAAGCTATGGTGGGAGTGGGAGGATGACTGCATACCCACCTGGAGCAGCAGCCAAATGTGGCTGGTGTCTCAGCCCTCTGCAGGAGAGCTGCAGGCATCAGTGCCCTTGCTCAGCGCCTGGTCCTTAGCACAAAGTGAAGGGATGCAAGTGGCCCATGAGTGCAGCCAGTGATGGAGCTTCTGCCCAGGGAGCTGGGGTGAGCTGCCATCAGCCCCTCGGGCTCTGGGGAGCTAAGTATGGCCCCACTGCATGGGAGGAGGGTGCAAAGGGCTGGCATCAAGCAGCACGGCCACCTGGGGCTGCAGGGTGCTCAGAGCTCTGTGCTCTCCCAATCTGGGTGCATGATGAAGTCTGCTGGTCCCTGGGCCAGTCAAACAGCACTGAGTGCTTGGCTCTGCTCCTCAGGCAAGAAACCGAAGTTGTGCTGGGGTGGGGTGGTTCAGGGTCCAGCTTTCCATGAGTGAAACAAAGTGAAGTAAAATGTCTCTGTTGCTCCCAGCTGATGCTTTGAGCAAAGGTTGTGAACAAGAAAAGCATGCTGCAGTGGCTGTGGTGGGCTGTGCAACCTCATCCAGGTCCAGCTGCTGCCAGTTGCCCAGGCACAAGAGGAGTCCTGTGCCAGAGCTCAAAGTGGGTCAAGAGCCAAGCACCACTGCCTCTAGACCTTGCAGTGTCCTGGCCATAGGCAGACAAGCTGCTGAGCCTGTGCGATGCCTGGCTGCTGCAGAGCTTTCGGCTCAACCAGAGGCTCGAATCCCTGCCTTGTGTTTCCTGATCAGATCAGAAAATTGGCCTCCTCCAGTCCTCAGATCGATCAATCGTTTTGCCCTGCCCAAAGAGAGGAGACAATGTGGAGGGTGAAACAAATGAGCTCAGGACTTGCTAAATCACAAAATGCTAAGAAAACGGTGAGCTTTCTGTATTGGTTTTGACTTACTCTCATTAAGAAAAGTCTTGATAGTGGCAACCTCTAACCTTAGCAGGATAAAGTATCAGCTAAAAATATTCTAGGAAAAAGAAAGGGAAAACATCTAAATACTAAGACACTCCAGCACTTTTAATTTACCATTTCTCACTGTGAATGTGCTTGGCTCTCCCTGCCTGCCAAGCCACAGTGTTCTGAGTGCAGCCCCAGCCCTGACCAGAGGCAGAACTGGTCGCAGGCGCTTGCTGTTGCGCGGCGGCTGGGGCCCGGTCCTGGCCTCCCCTCCCTATCAACTTGGCAACTGGGGTGTGTTCCTCGGCATTCTGTAGGAAGGCAGGATTTATGTGCGCTTTGCAGTTATCTAGAAAAACACAACCCACAGTGAGGCTCTAAACTGGCTGAGAGCCAATGGTCAGAAAGCGAAGATGAGCACATTGAATGAGAGAAATGACCGATATAGATGGGGATTTTACAGGCTACAAATGCTGCCAGGAATGTATGGAAATTGGCAATAACTAAAATTATATTTTTTATGTTTTTTGGAACCCAGTTAGAATTTCACAAACATGGTTCCTGCATATCTTCCACTTTTCTGATGTACACTAGCCATAAAAATGACTGTTATTTAAAGAACTGTACAAAGTTGAACTGATTCATCTGAAGATGCATTTTTGTAAGTTGATTTCAAAGCTGTTTTCAAAATCCCGATTGAATTTTGCCCTGAGTTGATATGGATCTGTCTCAGGAATATTAAATTATGCTCACTGAGAGTAACTTCAAATTAAAATCACAACCTGATCTACGTATGTCTGTGTTAGACTTTATGCCAGTCGAACAGTTATAGTCTAAGAACCAGTGATTGGTATAACTTGTGGCAAAAGGCTGTGATCTGTCTGGCTGCGGGCAGAGAGACGTTTCAGTTTGATCTAATGAAGTCTGACAATTTCTGTCGATGAAACTGGGATACCAAAGAAAAGCTGCTAAGGGCTCCATAGCAGCAGCCTCTCACACAGGTGGTATCCCAACATATTTTTGTCCCAAATAATTCCAGCTCTTCCCAGCTGTGTTGTGTTGGTTTGTTTTTGATACTGTCCTGTGACATCCAAGTGTTTTAACACACATCTGAGACAATGTACCTTACTTCAGAGTCTGATTTCACGTTGCCCTGAAAAGCATTCTCAGAAGTTTTACTTGTGCTCCAAAAGCACCTATCTATATGCAATAATCAAATTATTTCTTTTAATTTTTAATGCAAAAAAAATCATTTTATACATTTAATGCAAATGTTGTAAAAACTGCTAGAATATACATTCCAATACATGATTTTGTTTTTAAGCACAGAATCCTATTAGGCTTAAAAATAGAAATTCTCTGAATTTTCTTTTACATTCTTCTCTGACCACAGCGAAGGGGATGGCTAGGTACACCGTCACACTGTGTTGGTCATGATTCTCAAATTCTTTTCTAAAAAGAGGTGTCACTGTTTGGCCAGCTGAAGTAATCCGATTAGCAGGAGGGAACTTAGTTCAACAGGCAGAATTTTAAAAACAGTGTGGTTCTTTGTTTAACAGCCAGATTCTACACAAATCAGCTCCAGCTCTGAAATAATTTTTCTCCCCACCCTCATGCATCACCCTGTCCTGGCTGGTGTTGCTGCCCCTCACTGCACCTCAGCTCTGACGGTCTGAGATGGATGAGAACATGGGCTAGCTGGCCAGCACGGTGGCTCCACTGCTGCACAGGGACGCTGCTTAACCTTTCTCTAATTTTTCCAGAGTGCTCTTTGCTTATGTACTCCTCAGGTTCCAGGCTGTGCATTTTGTATCATCAACAGCCTTGGAGCTTTTTTCCAGAGACATTTCTTCTTTTCTCCTTGTCTATGCTCCTCCTTATACCTTTTCTGCTTTGAGAAAAGTATCACTATTGGTTACCAGGTCCCTCTTTAGTTGGGAATGTCACTTAAATCTGTATTATTTGAAACCATACAAAGTTTGCTCCAAAGCATGCCCTGCAGGGGCAGGTCTGAGACTACTGATTGCAGCTGGCAAGGCAGGCATCTCTGGGGCATGCCCATGAGGTACTGGCATGAGCTGCCCAGGGAAGTGGCAGAGTCCCCATCCCTGAAGGTATTTAAGAGACGTGTGGACATGGCACTAAGGCACATGGCTTAGCGATGGGACTCGGTAGGTCAGGTTGATGGTGGTGGTCGGACTTGGTGACCTTGAAGATCTTTTCCAACCTAGATGATTCTGTGATTGTATTCTGTGATTCTATGATTTTCCCTCCCCAGTGCCCTGCAGCTTTCCTCTCCTGCAGTGTGTCCCCAACAGCAATATCTGGGAAGACAAAAGGTGGTGAGGGAAGACAATGTGCACAACACCATTCCATGCAGATCCCTGCACTGGCTGTGAGGGGAGACAGCTCAAGACTGTTCTCACAACTGTTCTTCCTCTGAATTCACCTCTATTTCTTACTCTCTCAACCCCAGTGGAAAGCAGATAGAAATCAGGACAAACAGAAGGAAATCTGGGCAGGAACTCCCGGAACTCCAAGGTGCTCTCAAGGATGTCAGGGGAGAACGACATGTGCTGTGCCACCATGTTCAAGTTCCCAAATGAGCGAAGCTTGGAGGAAATGAAAAATGTGCCTCTCAGATCAGGTTCCTTCTGAGGAAATTTGGAGGAAGCAGGGGAATGGTCAGGACAGAGCCAAGGCAGAGGCGGTCCAGCAGCAATGTGCAGAGCCAGAGTGAAGCTGCCCTTGTCCTGCTGCAGCCCCCAGTCCTTCCCCAGGTGTGCCTGGGCCCTGTTGTCATTTCAGAGCGGGGGCAGCAAGTTAGGCTCAGTCTCATCAGAAAGAATGCACCTTGAGGAGCTGTGCAATGCACTGGAAGATTGGTCCCAGGTTTTTTTGTTCAGATTGAATGAATAACACAAACCAAAACTCCTGAAGGTTACAGTAATGGAAAATAACAATTAATATTGTTGTTCAGCCAATGTTTTACATCACGTAGAGATCAGATGTTTAGCAATAACACTGATTTACAATGACAAATATATGACTGTCCTAATTACCTAGTACCAGGTTTTACCACCCTTTTTACTCAGCAAGTGGTTTTTCTGGCTGGATGTGGTCTTACTGACTGTGATCAAGGCAGGGACCTGGCTGATGGAAAATGAAGGTGTGCAGCAAGTATTTCTCTTGTCTCAGTCTGGCAACAGTGCTATTAGGATTTGCGTCTGTCATCCACTAATCTTTTGCTTGCTTTTTCAAATGTACCTTCATAATCTTAAATACGTGCAGCTGCCACTGAAACTCTAGGCAAAACTGCATTACAAATGTTACCTTCTTTTCTGCTGCCATTTGATTTATCATTGGCTTTCCATTTCAGATCTGCTGTTTTCTGTTTGGAGCCTTTATTGTAGGAAAAGCCGCACATGAAGAAAAGAAGAAAGAAAGTAAGTGGAAAACAAACCAGAGTGACGTCCATTAAATTCTTCTGGGGAAATGCTGGCCTGCCTTCTTCAAGTATTCGGACCTGCTGCAGAATATGCAAGGTAAAAATAGCAAGCAGAGTACTAAAACAAAGAGGGAATAAAGATTAACACACAGGATCTGGTGGCCTGAATATAGACAATTCTGCCCTTCTCCAGTAACTTACGGTAACAGAGGAATTATACAGCCAGCATAATTTGGCCAATACCCAAAGTATAACACAGACAGCAGCTAGAAAGTGTGGCATTCTATTTGGCACAGCTGTCATGTTGTACTAAGCCCATTACTTCCCTTTAATCCTAATTAATGCTCTCTCTTTCCACTCAGGCAGGTTCTCTGGTCAGCAGTAATTCTGGGGTCTGGTTCTGCTCTCCCTCAAGAGCTGTCAGTCTTCAGGCAGCTTGTTGCTTTGTGCTCCTTCCACACAGGAGCAGACAAACTCATGAATGAAACATTACTGATACTGAAGAGAACTCCTGGCATCTACCTCAGCAGAAGAAACTGACTTATCATTCATTGAAGACATCCGTACTTATACAGGGAATGCATGCTCACATGACGGTGCCAAGCCAAGGCTGCCATTGGAGGAGAGGGACAGAAACGGGAGAGGAAAAGGGGGTGGAGGAGAGGAGAAGGATGAGAAGGAAAAGAGGAAGAGGTGAGGGAGATGTTCCCCTGCTACATACAGATGCTGCACTGCCTGCCAAAACAGCCCAGCCTGTGGGTTGCCCTGAGAGTGCCTGCTTAGCCACCCGTGGAGGAACTGCCACCTGACCTCCTCCAGCTGGGCTCCGTTTTGACCCTAAACCTAAAAAAATTTTGCAGTCTGAAAATACTGAAATGGTTTGTTCTTTTTTTTGGTTGTTGTTCTTTTTTTTTTTTTAATTATTGTTATTATAGATATGATATTACTAAAAATAGACCTGCATGTGCAAGTTTGAAATGTTTCATTTCAAACACAAGTACAACATAAATGCAGTTGGAGTGGAACTTGTCTTGCATCAAGAAATCAAAGCAGGCATGAAGGAAGAGAGCACGTTGTGCTGAACAGTGTATGACTGTTCCATGGGGCAAGATGGATTGACCATATGTTGGTATCCACGACTTTATGCAAATTCTGTGTCTGTGAAAGTTACCTAATTAAGTTGAGTTCCTGAAACATCTCAAATGGGGATTTGCACAACTTGTCTTTGAACTGATGCTCACTGCTGCTACCGGCACGTGTCCAGGAGCCGCTTGGCTGCACGTGTGTCTGAGCCACCCAAGGCAGCTGCGGTGCAGCAGGAGCTGGAGGGGGCACAGCACCAACAAGCCACCAGTTCCTGGTGTCTGTGTTTGCTGTGGAGACACCTGAGGAAGGTTTTTTCTCAGAAGAACCGTGCCTTACAGGGTGTGCAGGAGGGTCTGTCTCCACGTCAGCTGTCAGCCAAACAGATGAGTAACAAACCTCCAAAATCAGAGTTTTTCAGCTCAAGAGTAGTAGAAGAAGGTGAAACTGGCACTGCTCAGCTAAGTGTGGATCTCTCTGTGTAAATCAACCCTGATGGCTGAGAAATTGAAGTTGGTAGATGTAGCTAAGCCTTTTAAAAGGCGTCAGAGGTAATCCATTGATCTATTTACTAAGATACTGCCAAGCTTTTTTTTTTTTTTTTTTTTTTTTTTTTGACCAGACAACCTCTTGAGAGCTGCGTATATGTAATTACTGATTCTGTTCTTTTATGGTCTGCAAAATGTTGGGAATAGTGAATACTGTCCAGAAGATTGGAAACATTTTTGAGGTCTGGCGCCTCTACTGGAAATATTTGAAATAGTTTGCAAGAATATGGTTAAAGCAATACAGCCAGCCTTGAGTAATTTAGTTATCTCTCCTGAGGAACCGATAATGACAACTATTGGAGACACTGCTGGGTTGCACGGGCCTCTGACAAATTTTATGTCCTTATGTTTTCAAAAGTATCTAGTACTGGAGACAGTCTGTGTTCTCCAGAAAACCTTGATGCCGAGAAGCCACTTTCATTATCTTGATTTGTGCAACATTACCCCAGTTGTCCCAGCAGAGGTCCAGATCCTTGTGCAATAATGACAATTTGCAAAAGTTACTTTCTGTGGAAACTCTAGAAATAATCAGCAGATCTTAGTAACCCCAGGCCACAGGCAGGAGGAGAAAGGAACAACACACTGCTATAGAATCACAGAATGCTTTGGGTTGGAAGGGACTTAAAAAAACCTATACTTTGTCTTGATTTGTTCTCATTTAGTGCATATTCCAGAAGGATATCCTTGAGCTTTTTCCAGTCATCTTGCCTCTGACAGCTACTCCAACAGCAACAAATGTCTAGCAAGCATCCAAGTGCCCTGCAAACCAATGAACCTTATCTTCAACTTGAATCTGGAGCAACTGTAGTGAATAAATCAGTTTTTCTGCATTTGATCTGGTATGTGGTAGGTGACTGCTTTGTCCAATACTTGTAGTATGATGCCATAAAGACTTGAAACCTGGGAAGAGCTGCAATATCTTGTCAAAAATTCAGATGACCATGAGGAGCCTTTGTTCAAAACTTAGCCACTTACATACATAGACAGCATTAATCATCTGGTGTACACAGAAAACCATGTGAAGCTTCAGAGGAGAGCTGTAGATGTTCCTTGCTCTTCAGGGGTCACTTGGCAACAGTGCATGGAAGTTGGGATTATGTGACCATCCCAAGGCTTTGACACATTTCAGTTCATTTAAATCCATGTTTTAATTTCCTATTTATTATCACATAGCTTATTGGTTTGTTAGAGACACAAATTTGTAATGCCTGGAAGGAAAAGCTGCAGTGTCAACTCACCTTTAACTTTAGACTTTGGAGAAATCTCACAGAAAGCAATCACAGATCTCCAGGTTTAGAAGCCCTGCTGTTTGTTTGTCTACTTGGTGTGCATGTGTGTCTGTGTTTAGAGACGTGGTTTTGTTTGTTTGATTGTTTGTTTTTCCAAAAGCTTGGAAGTGGCTGAGAATTATAAGAATCTACTGAAATGTGTATTTGAAAATCTCATCCATTCTCAGGGCAACAGTAAACTATACCAGTTTTGTAAAAACAGACAAATTTTGAAGGTATGAGCCTTTGATGCTCAGCCCCAAAGCACTGCCACGTGGCCAGGCATTCTCATCCACAGGCTGGGATTTCTCAAGAGGTGCCAGCCCAGCTGTTTGTACAATTACAGACTTCTACAAAGCTACCTCATTTTTTTCCCCAATTTCAGTGTGTTTTCATTTAACAAAGAAAGTAGCTGGAAAATTACCCAGAAATATCTGACCTTTGGAAAGACCTCTAAGGCACAGTACAATTACCTGATGTTCACTGAACTGGTTCACGTGGTTCCCACTCTGAGTGATTTTCTAGGTTTACCCAAGTGTGAGGAGGGGTCTGGTTATATGGAGGAGGGCAAGGAAGAGAATAAACTTCATGAAGGAGCAAGAAATCCACCAGGGAATTTTACAACTTATGTTTGCTTCAAGGGAAAGAAAGGGCAAATAAAGGTACCCAAGTCAAAGTAGCTTTTTGGATTTGAACTTCAAAAGAAAGTAACAGAGGAAAGATCTGAGGTATCAGTAGCTTTTAGTATAAACTGTTTCATTGCATTAGGTAGGCATTGCAGACTACGTCAAACTTAGCTTTCTTAGCCACATGATAAATTCTTTTTTTTCTCTTTTTTTTCTTTTTTTACAAAATATAACAAAAATGACATTTTTCCCTTTCAGCTTTTCTTTCCTTCTGCCTTTGCTTTCACTGCACACGGGAGATAACTTGGCTATCCCATCACCTGTGTTCACTCCAGGGGCTTGCTGTGGTGTTTCTGCAGCCCTTTCTATTGCATGTTCCTTGACACTGGAACAAAGTATGTGAGTTATCTGGGGCTGCAATCTCTATTAGGCTTTAGGGAAAATACCTTTCTAAGGAAATAAATTCCATGGTTGGCACAAATGTGCCTCTACTATGCATTCTTTTTTTTTTTTTTTTCAGTGGAAGGTATAAGCAGGTGTACATAAAAGTATGACTTTGATAGCTTCGTATTGGCAGAGACACAAAGTGGTGTTTTTGCCTGCTGCCCCCTCTGCTCTGAACTGCCAGCAGCACTAGAGGGGAATGCAGGGAGACGGACCTTTGTACTTTGTGAGAACAGTAATATCTGAAAACTTGAAGACTGCTTAAAACTAGGGAGACGGATTTCTGTCTTTGATGAGAGAGAGCACAGTACGCAAAAGGAAGTACATTTGCACAAAAGAAAATTATTTTGAATACTTTTGGAATAGAAGGACTTCCACAAATAAAAGCAAGTAGTCAGTGCCCCTTCTGCCTGTGTTATTGAGCAAAAGGAGCAAATTCTCCGAGACTGGCTAGAAAGAGAGGAACATCATCATGGAACTGTAGCAATGAAGCAGTTTCTAAATATTTGGTGTAATATCTTTCCAATAAAAGAAATTTCAGAATTTACATTTGAGATAGTAGCTTCTAAGTGGAAACTCTAAATCTACACAGAGACAAATCAAGAATTTTGATTACTCCAGTCTTTTAATCTTACCGTATAAAATAGCAGTAACCTCCTGAGTCCATGGAGAATCATAGTCTGTTCTGCCTGAGAAGTCCTTTGATGACAGAAAGCTTCACGGGGTACAAGGTTTGATTGTGCCCAGTGGTCTACAGCATGCATCTGGTTTATGACTGAAGTCCTCTTCTCTAGGGACTTTAACCACGATTTCCTAATGGTGAGTGCTCCTGTACTCCAAGGCATGGAATCAACACCCGGAATTGCAGACAGGTGCCTAAACCTGAAATCAAACATTAAGGTGCCCGTGAGCCTTGTAGCTGCCGGCACAGCTGTGGGGTGCATACCATGGAGCCCAGCCTCATCCCCACTGGGACCTACGACCTTGGCCTCTTGAGGAAGCTGTCCTGGTCCTTGCAGGTGTGGGATGTGCTTTCAGCTGCCATCCCAGCAGTCACAGCACTTGTCTGTGGCACAGGAAACCCCAGGAACACATTTCTGCTCTGGCTGGGGGTGTGAGGGCTTCAGGCAGGGCTGGCCTGCCGGTCCCTCAGCAGGAGGGTAGTGCTGCGCCTGCTGGCTCTACTTTGCACAGGATACCGAGCCTTGCATGGGGCCAGATGCTAGAACCCACCTATGCAGTGGGGCTGTTGGTCGATTTGGTTGTGAAGCCAGTACTGGTGTTGCTCCAAGCACGGCTGTGGCACCCAGCATGAGGTGGAGCAACTGCCACCAGAGGCTGCATGCTTCACCTCAGGATCCAGGCATTACCCAAGTGAGCAGGATGGGGCTGAGGCCTTATCTAACTTCAGTTAGATCCCTGCTCCTGGTGGGAGCTCTGCCTAAGCAGTGGGTTACTCAGTGACGGAGGCTCTGTGCAGGTTGGGGCACCCACCTCCAGGAGGCAGCTTGTGACTATGAATGGCGCCTCCACAGGAAGAGGGACAGTGGTGGTGGGCAGGCAGTGACCTCGGTCACCATGGAGCAGTGTGTCCCAAAGCATGGACTGATTGCACCTTTCTTATTGACATGTTATGGGACTGTTCCCCTTACTGATATGTGGGGTCAACATGCAGAGTTTAAATTTGGATCCTAAGTGTTAGCGTCAAGTTTCCACAGAATTTTGTGTCTTTGGATCTGCTGTTTTTCCACACAAGCTCGTGGAGTGGGAATAAAACTGTCCTTTGGGACAAAAGCAGAACATCTTAAAAGTAGGTGCTCACATAAACTCTGAAGGCTGAGGTGCTCTAAAAGCAGTAGTCTTTCATCAGTGTTTGTTTTCAAGGTCAGGAACATCTCTGAGTGAGACTCACCTCAGTTTCAGGGATACAGAAAGGAAAATCATATGTTAGAAGTAAAAGAAGAACCCTGAATAAGAAGATTTTTCAGAAAGCCATTTCTTACCCTAGGTAAGATTTTCAAATCAAAGTGAATGGTTATTCAGGAAAACACTGAAGCACATGGTTAGAATACTAGCTCCCAGACTTTCTCTGGCAGCAGCCACGCTGGAAGACCAGTTTAGTCTAAGCTCATAGCAGCATAAATAGGGAAGAGGTGGAATTCATCAGGCCAGTGCCTCCTCTTTTTGGAGGCTGAGCAATGCGCACAGGTCCATGCTCCTGAATTCATGCCTGTTCTGGCATTTTGTCTGCCTGATACTTAAGCCTATGCACTTATCTTGGTCTATGCAAAGTTCACCAAGGTCTGCCAAGCCTACAACAGTTACTTATGCGCCACAGATGGATGCCTCATCTTACTGGAGAGATTCGTGGAAGTTTTCTGTCTTCCTGTAATGCATACTGGTTGTTAACAGCTGATCCTGAAAAGGTGCTGACATAAGGGCATCAAGGAGTATGGTTTTACAGACATGCACTTCCTGCATTTCTGACTAAGAGTATGTGCTGAGTAGTTAAACTACGACAGAAAGACTGAAATATTTGAGAGGTTTATACCAGATCCTGCTTTTAACTATCTGTAGCCCTGTTTGGAGAAGGGTTGTAGTTAGTACATGCTTTTAGCTTGAATTTGCACTTCTTCAGTCTGGAAAGAAGAATGGAAGAAACATTCTGGGCACAAATTCCATGTACATCTCACACCATCTGCTAATATCATGTGTGAGCCACTCTGCTGCCAGAAACTGAGGAACAAAGACAACATCATTATGGAGAAAATTGCACTGCTCCAAAAATGAGACTCGTGCTACAGATAACTTGATAGCTCCCTGCCTGTTGGGACCAAGGTCGGGGCCAAGTCCTGTCCGCCTGACACTTGCATAAAGCCAGGATAATGTCACTGAAACCGGTGAGGGACCTTACAGAGGCAAAGCTGCTCCTGCTGAGCCTAATGCGCAAGTAAGTTTTATAATCAATTTAGTATGATGGCCTTGTTGGAATCCCAGAAATGAAATTTGTGTGTGGTGTGTGTGTGTGTCAAGGTGTGTGTGTGTTGGGGGGTAAGCCTTAATTGTGTGATACACATCAGGCTTTACCACTGCAAGAAGGCTGATGGGACTGAGACACCCTGTTCTCAAAGTGCAAGACCCTGGTGTGTGGCGGTGTGTGGCTGGCTCCCTCCTGCTGCTCAGGAGCAGGGAGACAGGCGAAATCCCCAGGGGGTAAACATGAAAACCAAGACTTACAAATGTGGCTTTTGAGCTGTAACCCAATCTCTCTCCTTACCATGTAGCTAGCATGGTAAACTCAAAAAAAAACACAAAGAGAAATTTTGCTCAGAACAGCACTTCAAGGCCCTCTGTTGTGTGCTGGTTTACAATGGCTGGGTAACAAATGGGACTGGTTATGAGGAAGAAAATAATGAAACATAAATTTGTAAGTCAGGCTAAACATGTAAGTAACATGGAAAAAAATATATACAAATGACTGCAGAATTTTTTTGTTTCTTCCTTTCTTTGCTACAGGCTATTAGAAAAGACCCTGGTCCACAATCATCTCTCTGTGAGTAGCTCTCTCTGTAACTGCCTGCAGTCAGCTGAGCTCCATCCTCCTCCAGGATCCAGACTGTGACATGTCAGAAAAATGTTATTAGTAGATCTCAGAGGTGTTTAAGTTTCAATGTGGAGCTGGTACAAGCACTACCTGATTGCTCTGACAGTCCTCTCAAAGGCAGAACAAAGAGGGAAATTTATGCCTTAGCAGACTGGAGTGTGTATTTTCACCATTACTGATGGAGCAGGAGGAGGCATGAAACCCTCTGAGAGGGTTTCTGCATGGCCCACACTATTTTGAGGTCCCCCTTTCTGCTTGGAAAGCTTCCTTTCTTTTTCAGTGATACATATAATGCTGGAAACTGGCACCAAGTTTCCTGCTTGATGTTACATTATGAAGTAGTTGATAACATTTTTAGGAAGGGAGGGGGAGCTGTTTATAAATAGCCTTTGCTTATTTCAGGTTTCTTATTTCCCTGTTCGTAAATTAGAGCAATTGTATTTGTGACAGTACCGGATGAATGCAAGCACAAAGCTAGCTGGAACAATGCAGTTACTGCAGGCATCCACTGCGATCTGACATGCTGGCACCAAATTCTGGGCAGGCCAGGCAGATTACATACGTGCAGAGAATGCAATGTTTCTACCAAAGATGTGCAATCTCCTGGTTCTTGCATCACTCTGAAACCTGCCACATTTCCACAGATCTCACAGGCACCTGGGAACAGGTTTTTATTTCCTTATTCACAGGTAATAACTCAGATTGACTGTCACTGTAGCTTTCATGGCTACAGTTTTGTGAGTAAATGTAAGGATCTGGCTCTTAGATAAATGCATGACCAACTCTTACGCAGCAATGCAGACATCACCATGTGTGCTGAGATGCAATAAAAAATCATGCAACCTCCTCACCAAGTGCCAACCTGGTTCTGTGGAGGAAACCCATGTGGGAGCAGAGTTGTGACTGCAGCACTCCTTGGGTGTCCTCTTTCCGCCACATGCTGCAGCAGATGGCTCGGATTCACGGGCTCCTTCCCATTGCCCTGGCCAAACACGACGTCCTGTGCTTGCAGGCACCACCAGAAGGCTGTGTCTGTGCGGCCCAGATGGACTGAATTACATGGATGTGTAATCTTCCCGATGGGAACGATGGTGCAGCATCATTACAAGTTTGATAGTCAGAATGTAAGGCCCTGGAGCTGGAGTTACTCTTCTCTTTCTTGCTTCTTCCCAGCACAATGCTCACGTGTTTGCTGATGCACAGAGGCACTGATTTCCTCTCAGTTGCTCACTGAGCAGTGTGGCTGCAGTTTGGCACTCATGTTCACGGTCTTTCATGTTAAACTGCCTGGACAGTACAAATTGCTTCAGCTGGTGGCTGAGCTTACAAGGCCGTTCTGTGGTCTGGGCTGAATATTGCTGCTGAGGCTGTGTACATTACTTCCAGGAACCAAAAATGCTATCATTTCATCAATTTTCTCCTGAAATTATTTTCTAATATGTAAACTAATTTTCCTGGAGTTAGTTTCAGGGCTCTCCTCCTTGTAAATCCACCTGTCATGATTTTAAATAATTCTTCCCCCTCTGAGGTATAATCACCTTGGATCACATTTTTCTCTTCTTTGCTTCAAATGAAATAAATTCACCTCTTTTTTTTTTTTTTTTTTAATTATGTGTCAGTGCTTTATCACTTTAGTCACCCAATGACTTGTTTAGTTTTAAATCTCCAGAAAGGTAATATCCTACAATAGTATTACAGAGTTTCATGGGAAAGTTCTTATATGTGTTGTTATGTGTGCTGATGAATCACACATTCCCTCTGTACCAACACAAACTTTTCTGGCTGAAATTTTCTCTGTGAAAGATACAAAGTCAGCATTCCCAAATAGTGGCATGTTCTTGTCATCAAAACAAAGTGGTCTGGTGACAGGAAAGCACCAAGCAAATCCCCCAGAGCTGAGGCTGTTTTTATTCTTCATTCAAAGCAAGCAGTTTTCCTTGGAGAGGTGAATTTGTATCCACTCGCGATCCTCTCAGTGCTGAGGAGCTCTCTTTGGCATTAATAGGCATCTAATAAGCATTAAATACCACATTGACAGAAAGATGAAGAAGTGTCCCCCAACCCTTCATCCTCTCACACACAGTCCTGCCTGGCAGTGAGGGACAAGCCAGGCAGGTGGAGGGCGGCCAGCATGATGCATGAGGAGGCCGGTAGGCGTGGGGGCAGGAGCAGCAGTCACTGCAGACAGCATCTGGGAGGCCCACGTTAACATCAAGGAGCAAGGAAGGAAGGCAAGAAACAGCACAATGGAGGACAAAGGTGAAGCGGAGGGTAAGGAGGAGAGGCAGAAGGAGCACTGTAGTCTTGGGGTGAGGAGAGGTGCCAAGAAAGGGAACATGGTCATCAGATATATGAAAATTGTCCTCTGTGTTGATGCATTCCAGACTTTTAAGCTTCACCACTCATTTGTGCCAAGGCTTTCCCCTTCATCCTCTCTATGAAGCTGAGCCTAGTCCTCCTCCTGAGCACACTTACCAGAGCTAACAGGACCCGTTGTGCCACCAGCTAAATGCACATCCATCCATGAGCCAGGCTTTTATTTGCCTGTCCACAATGCAGTCAATAAGCAAGGGAGGCTAAGGGATATTAGCAACTGTCAAACTGCCCGGTAAATCTGCTAGTTTCAGAACTAATAGAATTGCAAACTATACTAGGGCATGCAGCTCTTCAAAAGTAAACATTCGTTTACAGCAGGATCATAAAAATCTTTGGGGAACTCAAGAGCAAGGTTGCCTATGGTTTTCCACCCTTTCTATCTCCAGGAGCTGTTGCTCAATGAGGGAGTATGTGGTGTTTTGTGTGAACTGACGGGTAACTGTGAGCAGCTACTTAAATAGCCCTGATTATATTTGGAGAAGGCTGTTCCCTGAAAGTGGCTAGAATCTGCGAATAAACATGTTGCCACAGGTGACCACCTGATCTGTGCATCTGGGCCTAAAAAAAAGCCAGTTTACTAAGTTTAAATACCTCAAAATAAAGCTGAGCAGACACCAGACGCCAGTAACTGTGCCTGCTCCAACACTTAACTTAGTGCAAGATATAAAAAGCAGCATTGTACAGGGGCTTTGTAGTGGCAGAGCACGCGGCTGGGGTTCCTGTGGCATTGCAGACTGACCACATAACATTCAGTCGGTCCATAAGGCACTCCTGGGGAGACTGGTGGGCTTTAAAAATAGGCATTAAATACCACATTGACAGAAAGATGAAAAAGTGGTGAGGCCCCGTGAAGAGAGGGATGGAGAAATCCGGTGGCTTATGTTATTTAATGTTTTTGCAAATACAGTGAATGTCTGCTTGGCAGCTCATACTTGCAGGAGCATGGTCCTGCTCTATGTGCTGGGTGAACACACAGAGGGACAGCACCATCCTGCTCCACCCCCCAGAGCCAGGCTGGCTGCTCAGCCCTCAGGGATCACTGGCATGCAGTAGGGTAGAGAGCCTGCACGAAGCATGGGGCACCCAAAATGTGCTTTCTCTCTCTGGTCAGGCTCTCTCGCCACCCAAGGCACCTACCAGGAACCGGCTGAGCCATGTGCTCCCCTCCATGAGCTCTAGCAGGACCCAGAGGGCCAGCCCCACAGATGGGAAGCAGGAAGAAGCCACCAGTGCCCAGGCCTTCCTTGCTGCTGATGGGCAAGGAGGGGGTGGGTGGGCTCAGCCCATACATTTCAGCTTACATACTGTGCCTTTTGCACTAGGCTGCTGAAGTTTTTGAAACAGCCCGTGACAGAGGGGACAACACTGAAGCTGTTCAGCATCTGTGAGAGTTGAAAAGTTCACGGTGACAGCTGAGATAAAGCCACCCAGGCTCCACGCCCTGCCTTGCCTGCACCCCCAGCCTCACGGTGCGAATGCGCCACAGCCTTGCCCCGACACTGAGCGTGTATGGCTTGAGCCTGACTTAAAATTAACATCTCTGTGTAAAGTCAGTATATAATTATTGTTTATTATGACAGGAAAGTAGAGAAGGTCTAGAAATATGCCTTGTGCTTTTCTGAATTAACCTTGTGGCTTTTTGAACATGCAGACAAATTTCTGAATATTGGTGGCAGTCATCACCCTGTGCTGCCCTCCCATCTGCACAGAACAAGGATCACCCCCAAGGTCCCTGTGCTCAGCGAGGGCCGGCAGAGCTCCCAGTGCTCTCTGGGCTGCCCGGTACAGCACAGGTTTGCCCATGCGCAGCGACTGCTGGTTTGGCACCGACAGCCTTGCCCCCTGCCCAGGCCTGCCAGCCGGCTGGCCGCAGCTGCTTCCTCCCCCCCAGCCCCATGGGCAGACGCTGTGTCTTGCTGCTTCTTCCTCCCCAAGAGGTTGTACCAGTGCCAAAGCCTTTCTCAGCCTCCACATGGACCCAGCTTCCCTGTCGAACTCCTCTTATCTGTATGTTTCTCCTCATTGCTTCCCTCTGGTATCATTCCAGAGTTATCTCTGAACTTCAGCCCTGGTTTGCAGATAGCAATGAACTGTTTTAGAGAAGCAGAGGGCAGCGGACTGTACCTGGGTCACCTCAGAATCTGTCATAGTCCAGTCAATTTAAAGACATTTTCCAATGAGATTAGGGACAGCCAGTTTTGAGTAAAAAGTTCAGCTGAGTATTTCTGTCAAACTGGTGCCCAGCAAAGCCCGGGGATAATGTGGGCCCAGCAAGCCGGTGACACCACCTATGTCACTGACAACAGCACCTGGATTTTGCCAGTCTGCTGGACTGGGAACACCACAGCAGTTTTGTGAGACCCCGCACATGGAGGAGCAGACAGCAAGGACATGAGATAAGCGAGAGCAAGGGAGAAGCATTTCGAATACTGCTGAACAACATATCCTGGTCCTGCATACCTTGGGACCAGAGCCCATGTGTGAATGCCTGTAACATACTTCACGCCCCAAAATACATGTAAAATAGCTGTAGGAACTCCTTGCTCTGCTTTTTGGCAACAGAAAGGTCAAGCATCTATATTTTCAGATATGCTGAACTACAGTTACCTGGGATCTCTGAAAACCAGGCCAAAGAGAATCACTTCACTTGTGGGCAATCTTGCTAAGGATTCATTTTTGCTTATGAAAAGATTATTGAGATTCTGCTGTTTGCTATTTGGCCAGCAATCAAGTATGGTTTTTACCCCCTGACTGCATGCTCAGAGAGAAATAAAAGGTTTTGCTCTCAGAAATGAGGACTAGCTACGCTATTCAGAGTGAAGTCTGGACTTGCCCAAAATTTATCCTATACCAGTTTATTGCCTTGCACACAAAAATTGCAGAATTGTCAGCTTAAGTTCGTTCTTTCTTTCTTTCTTTCTTTCTTTCTTTCTTTCTCTCTCTTTCTCTCTCTCTCTCTTTCTTTTTCTTTCTTTCTTTCTCTTTCTCTCTTTTTCTCTTTCTTTCTCTCTCTCTTTCTTTCTTTCTCTTTCTCCCTCCCTCCCTCCCTTCCTTCCTTTCCTTTCTTTCTCTTTCTTTCTTTCTCCCTCTCTCCCCTCTCTCTTTCTCTCTTTCTCTCTCTCCTTCCTTCCTTTCTTTCCTTTCTTTTCTTTCTCCCTCTCTCCCCTCTCTCTTTCTCTCTTTCTCTCTCTCTCCTTCCTTCCCTCCTTCCCTTCTTCCTTCCTTCCTTCATTTCCTTTCCTTTCTCTTTCTTTCTTTTCTTTCTCCCTCTCTCCCCTCTCTCTTTCTCTCTTTCTCTCTCTCTCCTTCCTTCCTTCCTTCCTTCCTTCTTTTGCTTGTAAAAGAAGATCTTAGAATAACAGTTCAAAATATACCGTAGACAAAACTTCCTAGTAGGAAAAGTTTTAAGAGCAATTATGGAATTACTGTGGAAGTAACTTAGGAAAGAAATATAAATGGAAGGGAAAAAAACATCACATACATAAAAATAATAATAATTTCCTTTTATGCAAGATAAAACTATGGGAGTAGAAGTGAGTTTTAGGGAGATGAGGAATACGAACCTGAGAGGTGAAAGGTGGGCATAAGTTATCTGAATGATCAGAGTTTATGAGGGTCTTCAGTCAGGGCAGCCCTTGCATCTGGAAAAACTATAGGCTGTTGCAACAGATCTGGGATGGATTCAGATCAGTGCAGAGCTGTACTGGTCTGAATTATGAAGGTTACAGCTCATAGCTCTGAGACTTTCGCAACCCTGTTATCTTGCTGCTTATGTCTTGAAGAGAAGCCAGTATCACTCAGGCTATAGGAAGAAAGAGTCCATGAAATCAAATTGCCTCTTCACTAGACAAAATCCAGAAGTCTCATGCCTGAAATGTAAGGATTTTCCTGACAACTTCTAAATAATTGCTAATTTTGTGTCTGAATACCAATCAGTGGATTTCCTAGATAATAAGTAAAGAGACAATTACTCATATTAATCAAAATATTTGTTGCTTTCTTTGCACACTGCAGAAGCTTTCAGCAGAGCATTTGTGTAGGATTGCACCACACAGGAGAACTGTGTAATTCTGTCATCTACTAAAATCAGTGCTATTAGAGGACAGTTGAATCTCCAATTATATTTTCATGAAACTATACTGAAAAACATGTAGGATACCAGAACACAGTCATATTCAGTGAACATGCAGAAGTGAACCCAATGTACTAGCACAGTCATGATATAAATAAGTATACCATTTAGCAGGACATCTTTTTTGATGCTATTCCTGAGACTAGAGACCTGTGTCATTGCAGTCAGCATATGAAAGCAGATCTGTCTCTCTTCTTGTTTACAGAGACTCTCACATCCATGAGTGTTAGTGATCACTCGGAGCAGTGGCTCTAAATATCCACAACCAACACCACATCCCTCTTGGAGAAGTGTTTATGAGACACTTGTCCAGACTTTTCAGCAAGGAGCAACAATTATCAGAAGGGAAATAGCAACACAAAACTAGAAAAAAAAACACACCCATGGTGGAAAGAGTAAATTAGACGAATCTTCAGCTCCATGTCAGAGATTTGTTTTGCTCTTAACAGATTCTCAGCAAGATTTCTACAGGCAGAAGGATGAGAGACTGGTTGTGTTTTAATGGCTTTGTATTTCTTGAAAGTTTAGTCTTGGGGTAGCAATTGTAGCTGTCTCAGCAGTGACAGGCCCATGTGGTGCCAAGCTCTAATATGATTCTTCATGCATACTTTGAACCCAACCCAGAGGCATTTTATGCTGCCTGTTCCTGGGTCCCTGCTAGAGATCAGTCTTGTTTTTCTTTCCTGGCTTCTCTGTAATTGCAGAGTGTGAAGCCAGTAAGTGGCACGCAGGATCACTGCTGGCCAATTCCCTGTGCTGGAGATGTGCAGGCAGGGGCAGGGCTGCACATACCAGCTCTTGCAGGGCAGAGGATGCATTCAGCTCCTCAGTTAATTTATCACGGTGCAGTTGGATGCAACTTGGGTGCAGCTGTGGAGTGAACTGCATGCCCGAAGTTCTTATGACCAGAAACTGCCTTCCACATTGCGATCTTGGAGGCTGCTGGACCTAAAGCAAGCACAGATGAGTAGGACACACATCAGTCTCTGAAAAGCCACACTCGATGGTCAGGTGTATGACGTAACATAGACCATGCTGCATCAGACCAAGCTGCTGTGAGTCCACTGTTCTTAGCCCAGCTGTAAGCAGATACCTATAGAACAGTAAGAGAACGGCACACATATCTGCCATTTTCCCCCAGTAATCTCCCTGCTTTTGATATTTTCAGTTCAGGATATTTTTATGAGCTAGTTGTAGTCTTTTTGGTAATTCCTACCAGCTCTATTCTGTGTACTTATCCTTTTCCCCTTGAGTCTTGGGAAATTTTTGCGTGCTTTTGTAAATATTCTTTGCAAATCATTTTGCAGAGCTAGGACAGCTGTTTGAGGAATGACTCAGAATCACAGAATCATAGAATGGTTGAAGTTGGAAGGGACCTCTGGAGATCATCTAGTCCAACCCCCCCTGCCAAGCCGGAACACCTAGAGCACCTTGCACAGGATGGCATCCAGGTGAATTTTGAATGTCTCCAGAGGAGACTCCATAACCTCTCTGTGCAACCTTGCTTTGAACTTGGCTCTTGTGACCCTTGGCTCCTTCTAGGCACTATTATCTACCCTCTCCACACTGCTTATTGTTTTGCAGCCCCGTGCAATCCTCTACCCCACCCCTACCCCTTATTTGCCAGGCTGAGGAGTCCTGGCCAGCACACTCGTCCTTCACACAGAAGCTGTTTGGTGGCTTCCAGCATCTTTCTTGCCTTTTCTCTGCATCTTTTCCAGTTCTAATTCTGCTGTGTTGCCCTCTTAGTCAGTTTTTCTAGGTCCTTACGCATTTCTTCATAGTCAACTCTTACTGCTGCAATATATTGCAGTAAGTGCTAGTTGCTTAACATGCTGGGCTGTAGCTTCACTGGGTCATGAGGTGCTAGAAGTTTTCCCTCCAGCATTTTCCTTCCAGGGTAAGTAACATCCAAGAGAGTCAAGGCAGGATGGCTACAGTGTCAGTCATCTTAGTTTAATTTACTGTCAGATATAAATCAACACTTTATTCCCATATATTGTAATGAAAAATCTTTATGATCTCCACAGTGCATAAAGCTCTTTGGTCAGGCCACGTAGCCAGTCACTACAATCCCCTTTTCCATCACAGTAGCACACCTGATTTTGTAACCACTGTATATATTAGATCACATGAGGAAATCATTCTCCTATAACTTTAGCTGCAACAGAAACTTACTTTGGGCTCTGCTAGTATACATGATGGGGTTGTTGGTTTGCTTTATTCTCACATCACAGACTGCACTAACACATAACATACAAAGCTAAGTTTCTTTGTGCACTGTTTGTTACATGTGAAGAAAAAAGTTTAGAATAGCACCTTCTAAAAACTGATGAGCAAGCATCTTGGTTTAGATGAAGACAGGAAGTCTTGTGGTTAAACGCCCACGTAGCAGCCACAGGACTTGGCTTGTTTCTGGTACCAAACAGAATTTTTAAATTATCTTTGAGACCCAGCTTCCCCATTCAGGAATTCTGTGAAGTTCAAGTGATTCATATTTCCTAAATTGATTTCTCTCTTCCTCCTGTAATCATTTTAGCTGAGTACGTTCGCTCTTCTTTTCTTATAACAATTGGATTTAAATATGAGTCAACCTGGAAGAAATCAGTAGCACAGGATGCACTAGCTTTCACTGAAAGAATACGCCAAAGTGCATGCATTTAAAAATTATAGTTTAATTGTGGTGTTATGGTACTGTCCACATACAAGATCAACTTCACTCTTCTCAGGTGTTACAAATCCATTCGGCTCAGAAAAGCTGGGGACTCAAAAGACAATAATTAAGACAAGATTTGTTTCCCTCTTGGGTAGGGATGTGCAAAGCTGTTGTAAAGTAATGACTAACGTTCTCCTGGTGCATTAAAGCAGCTTTCCAAGGATTAACCCATTCAAACAAGAGAACTCGTGGGGCAGATAACAAGCCTCTAGAATGTCTCTAGATCCCTCACTTATTCCCAGGAAACTTTAGTACTTGTATACACTGATGAGAACCTCCATTACATTGCTTCCTGGCATATTTAACGAAGGATATGATTCAGAGATGGCCTCTTATTGTGGACAGGATGGCATTTCTTAGCTTTCACAATTGACAGCCATTAAAACATAGATGACTATACCAGAGCAGCCCCACCCCCCCTTTTTTTTCTTTTAGTGGCAGTGATTATATTTGGCACATACATTAAGTTTCCAACAAAAGAAGCTCTCATTACTTTATACCAGAGTACAGCCTGTGCTTCCCTTCCCTCCTAGCTTGCCCGTTTCTCACCTGCTTTGCAGTGCATGCCAGTTGCTTGCAGTGGCTTTGGGTACTGCTGGCGGGGAATGCATCCCCAAGTGGCTGTTGGCACTGTATATTCAAGCCCTCCATATCAGCACATCAGGGTTTGTGACAACACAGATAAATTAATAAGGCCCCAAGTCTGCAGACCTTGAGTGCAATCAATGAATAACTCTACTTTCAGTAGCGCAGTCAGGCTGTTTTTTTTTTAAGGAATTAAAAACCCTGTCTGTGTAGTAAATATCTTGAGTTACTATGTAGAAAAGAAAAAAAAAAAGGAATAAAAAGGAAAGAAAAGGAAAAAAAGCAACAATCACCTAGCCAATTAATTGGGATGTAGAGTCTTGAAAGTGTAAATGAGATGGAAGCAGCATGACTCTCGCCTGGCGTACCTCAGTGCATTTGCTGGTAGCACACACAGTTGTGCGCTGCTGGTTGGACATGGGCCAAACCCACAGCTGCTCACCTGCCAGTCGCAGGATCTCTTTTGCTCCTTCCGGCCACGGGAGTAGCAGGGATGTCTTGGTGGGACAACTGCCAGGCAAGAAGGAAGATCACTTAGGTGCATGGTTCATTTCATGGCCAGGGAGTACTTTATCCCCAGGTAGGAAGCACTGATTGCATCCAGTGTTCACTGTGGTGTTGCAATTGTCTTCTCAGGAGTGTGCTACAGTGCTTCACACAATGTGGGGACTGCTAATGGGAATTCAAAGAGCCAATGAAGCACGTAAGATGACTGTCACTGAACTTTTTAGGGGAAGCAATTTTGTTACAATGTTGACCACCTGTGTTTCAGAGTCATTCTTTGCAGCTAGGCAATGTAGGCAGGTAGAGCAAGTGTTCACATATGTATTGTGTAGGTCCCTTTGGCATTCCACAGGAGAAGCACATAAAATGAGGAAATAGAGACTCACAACTAAGTCACAAGGCTGAAAAGGGCAGGGGGCTGGATCCAGCCATAACTTTGACATGCAGTCTGACAGACTCCATATATTTCAAGGTGCAGAACTTCAGCTTGTCATATTTCAGTTTATGAATGCTAGAGAGTGTTTTTCATCTATCACATTTCATCTATCATATTTCATCTATCAGATTTCTCAGTTGTATTAAGTTTCCGTCAGGGAAAATTAAGCCCCTAATTTGCTGCCTTTCCTCACTTGTAAGTGGATGTCAAGGTCAGCTTTGGAGAGGTGTTGTGATGATAATGTTGGAAGCAGCTGTGAAGTGCCCCACCTGGTGAAGTCTCAAATGAAAGACAGGATGGCTGTGCCAAGCATTATGAAGTCTTTTGAAAATTAAGATAGCAACCAGTCATGTCCAAATTTGTATGTGAGAGTCAGAATTGCTGCTGAACAGCATTTCATCCTAATAATGTGCACTAGCTGCTACAGCTGCCGATCAGTCCTTCATTTCATACCAAAGCAAGGGGTTTGCTCCAGTTCTTGGACTCCTTCACCTCAGTGTCATCAGGATTTCTGCTACACAGTCATTGACAGCTCACACATACCTGCCACACCTAGCACACTCATCTGCATTCCTCACATGTTCCAAGACATGCCCTGTTCATGTACTTGCACTCGTGGAGCTCACATTTGCTGTCTTTCTTTCTCAAGTGGCACCAAGTCGTCCTACAAAGTGCTGCTGCATTACAGAAATGATGAATTTAGACCATAGTCTCAAAAGCCAAGTGATCCTGTCCTTGTGAGAACAGATTAAGGGTGCATTATCCTGCCACCTAACCAGTACTTTCTTGAAGTATTTTACAACTTACTTAAAGAAAATAAATGCTAGAAATATCTGATCTGCAGTGATGACCTCTGGAGCTTACTACGCATGTAACAGAAGTCCTTTGCTTAATGCATTTTGCTTTGATCTGTGACCAGCATATGCAAGCTTTCTCCTAGCCTTTTCTCAGTTTATAAAGCTTTTCCTACCGTCTTTTATGTTTACCATCTCCAGTTCCCAAGTGCTGTTCAGATTTCAGACTCTCAAAGTTTCTCTGGCAGACAACTCTGTCTTCCAGGTGATGCAGATTGGATGGAACAAAGCCTGAGGCCACAGCGTCTCACCTTGAAGGTACTTTGAGCCTGGACTCGGGCAGAGAGCAGCCAAAAATGGTTCTCCCTTCCCCCCTTCTCCTCATTCTCCTCATGCAGCAGGGCAAATCAAAACATCAAAGCTGCAAAACCCCCATCGTTGCTTAATTTGCAGTCTAGAGGGGAAAAAAAATCAAGCTCCTTATTTCCATACAGCAAGTGGGAACCAGTACTGGCTGGCAACTGTCTAGCCTTGGCCAAGGGCAAAGGAAATTGTTAATCTATCACTACTTTGAAACACAATCTGTTTGCTTCTGTGATTGCTTAGGCTGATTTAATTTCCCATTTTTCTGTTCTAATCTCAAATCTTATGCCTTGCTTTTTAGTTTAATCCTTTACATTTAAGGTTCGCCTGGCATCAATTTTTTCTTAACACAGTTTATGTCCATTAAATAGACTGATTAACTGATGACTGAACATGTACCTGACTATAATTTAAAAAAAGAATCTGTTCTGGAAAAAAAATCTATGAAGTGATCTCTCAAAAGTGTTTGTTAGATTTGTATGGTAAATGTGTCCCTGAGCTCTGGGTGGGAAGGTTGTGTCACTGATCACCCTCGTTTTCTTCCAGTCACCTTCCTGCACATGCAGGTTCTGCTGGCCATCAGAGATGAGAATCATGATAGATTAAGGCATATATTTTGAGAACCTGATTATAATAAATAAATAAAAATCCATAATGTGACAAAGTTGTCTAGGGTAGTCAGAGGAGCTAAGGTATGGTGACACTGAATGATCACTGGTAAAATGCTGTGGTTTAACGTGAGCCACACCAAGAGGTAAGGATGTTGCTGACAGATTCTCCTCAGACCCTTTGCACAAGCGCTACATTTAGGAGAGATGCATGGGAGGAGGAATTAAGGTGCATGGCAAAAGTTGGAGGCTGGCTGCTCTGGCAGAAAAGGATGTGTTGTCATCTACGTGAGAGTTTGCAGTCCTGCTGCACTGTAGGTAATCTGCAAGCCTTTCTGAGGGCAGGGAAGGATTTAGGGAATGAGCTAGTGGTGGGAAAAGGGACAGATTAGGATCTCTGGGACGGATCCCAGTCCATGCCTGCTTTGAGGCTGTGGATTTCTCTTGTTGATTTACTGCAATACTGTTTTGACTTAGGAAACTGACACACCTTGTGATATATCATATCTCTGATTACAGTAGAAGCTCCTCTGATTACACACCAGTGCGTGGCTTTCTTGCTTTCTCAGTTTTATTTTCTACACTGAGCTTTGCAGCCTTATGTCCATGCTATATTGACATACACAAAAATGCACTTTAAAAGTGTCCAGTACATTTTCATTGAAAAAAAAAAAAAATCCATCCATCTGCTGTTTTATAGCATCAGTCACCAGAATGAAGTCCCTAGCACTGGGAGTGTGTTCCCCACTGATGTGCCAGACAAAAGTTCATAGCTTTGTCTTACTGAAAATGAAGTCTTGACTATTCACACAGTTCCCAATGAGTCACTCCACACCCTGGAATTATTTCTGACAGATGTAAAATGCCTTCTGCTGAATTCCTACTCCAAAGAGCCTTTTGCATGACCGGTTTATCCGTGAATGCAAGCAGACTCATGATTTACAATGCTTCATCATCATGGCATGTGTAATACTAAACATGATGACTAGGGAAAACAGACCCACCTGTTTTTTCTATAAGTTCACAACCTGAAAAATCTCCCAGCAGCCACACAAGAGTAGTTCACCCAGGGAAGGTGTGCGCACAGGGAGACCCTGTACTAGGTATATTAGACCCTTTTGATTCTCAACACAGCTATGCAGTTGAAAGAAAATGGATCAGCTGAGGGTATGTGAATTCACTGGCAGAGAAGACGTGCAGATCAAAATACTAACTTGGAGATCAAAATAACTAAGAAAATACTGACTATTTCTGTCACTTTTCACTTTCTTGTTCTCTTTTTGCTGCTAAGAGTATGCTTACCACTGACTAGATACTCAGCTCTGATTCAAATAATGCATGTTGACTGTCCTTGTTTTGAGCAATCGGGACAAGACACTTTCAGCTGAACTAGAACTCAGCTCTGTTCCTTCAGCCTGCCCCTGTTGACCTCCTTCGAGCTGGAAGCACTTTTTCTGCTGTGTTTACCCACAAACACAGCCCATGAGCGCCATGCAATACACAGTCAGAAGACATGCACAGGCCATTTCCCAAAGCTCTACAGCTTCTTCTTGAAATGAGGGATCCCTAGACTGCACCTGAGAGATTTTCACAGATCTTTCTTCCACAAAGAAAGGCGCCTTCAGGGGCTCCAAATTGGGCAGAACCTTCTCTGGAAGAGAACCTCCCCCAAAGCAAGAAGGCAGCTGCAGTAAGGATGCTTGGAGGGGGTACCAAGAGTTGGGAGATCCCCTTGAGACCTTTTGTTGCTCTCAGGTGTGCCGGCTCCATTATGAAGCAGGAACATATCCATGGTAACTCAATCACTAGCTTTGAGCTGGTACTAATGCCGGGAGGTTTAGTGTTGATGTGGTCAGATGTAATCGATATCCTGTACGTGCCACTGCATGTGTCTCATGAGAAATGGTGTAGTTTCTCATTAAAGGGGAGCTCTATTGAATAGCTGAGTACTCACTGTAAGAAAAGACTGTGGAGAAATCTCTATTGCCATACCTGCAGTTAGTGAAAGGAACTGATGTGCTTTCACTGGTGGCTGCAATCATTTTGATGACATTCCCTAGTAGTTGGCCAGTTCTAGTATAATGCGAGAATGAAGACATTACCTCTGTGATGTGAGATTTTAGGCTGTGATTCCACATTCTTCTCCTATGGAAATATCCGTCATTCCAAAACAAACCAACAGCACCCAACACCATGTTAAGCAGTTATTTTTAGCACTTGTGAAATAAATTATTAACCTGAGTAATTAAAAAAAGAACCACCACAACTCGCTAGAACTTACAACTGTGAATTTTGTATTTCCAAAGTTGAAATTCCCTCCTTCTCTTTATTCACAGATAGTTATGATACCTTTTGTGCAATACTGAATCATTTTTGTGTCAGGCTTGACTTGTTTTAGGGAGTTAAATTGAGTGTCTTGTCCAAGGAAATCTGTGATTGAAATACAAATCTCTGTGCATCAGGGCATGTGTGAAAGACTCCCAGATGCGTGCAGACAACCAAGTATATGTTTTTAAACATGTTTTACTACCTTAAAGGTAGTAAACAGGACTTTAGTAGAGGCTGATATATCATTTCTATGCCTTGTCACTAGATGCACTGGATTCTGACAGCTGAACAGAGCCTATTAATTAAAACTGTCATTTTTGTCAGTCTTTTGTCATCTTTCCTAGTTCATTCAGTTTCATGCATTTCAAGTATCTTCAGTGGGAACTTGACCAAACCTTTTCAGTTAGCCCCTAAATTCTTTGCCTCTCTTTATGAGAAGGAGGATTTATTCTCACGTTTCTCACAGCAGTAGCCCCTGGCACTCTCCTGGGGGGTCATTGTGTTGCAGTGCTACATTAAGGAGCGCCTTGGCTTGCGCTGACTCCCCGGGGAGAGCAGCCTCAGGCAGTCTGAGGCTGGGAGCAGCTGTGCAAAGCTGCTGGTAGGAGTGGTCAGGTATTAAACTCCCCACCCTCATCAAGGTTACAGAGGATAATGCCACAAATTTTGCTGGAATACAGAGTCTTTTTTGTGCTCTTCTGAGAAGGATCTGTGCTAGAATAAGCAAACAAAAATTGGACCTGATTTTGCATCCCTCTGCTCCCACAGCTATCCTCACTGGAGTCAATAACACTGCTCGTGTGAACATATGATGTGGTATAATAACTCTCAGCTATTCATTCTTAAAGGAGAAGTGTTATTTTTGCAAATAACTATGACCTATTTTTGAATTTTGCTATATATACAAACTTTCTCTTCATAATGTATCAATGAATCATTTGAAATACTTGTGATGAAGAGAAAATGATTGGACCTTACAGACATATTTAGAAGATGCCAAGGTTTTGTTTATTTTACGTTTTAATCATCTCTGCCTATATTACCACTGATCACTTTCCACAGTAGCTTTTGAATATTGGTTTATCTGGATATTCAATATTGCTAAAAAGCACTTAAAAGGTCAAACACAAGAACAGAGAGCCATTTATTTTTTCACACTACTACAGCCTAATACAGATTTGAACCATGAGCCACCTTGTTACAGCTTCTGAAATCAAAGTAAAGTTAAATAATTTATAGCATAGCACAGACATATCCTGTAAAGATAGAGGTATCTTTCATGAACCCATGCCATGCAAATGAACCGGCCTTATGATGTTTTCTCATTGCATTTTCAGTACATGTTTCCTTATGTTTCAAATTAATTAAAAAAACAAACAAACAACAACAACAAAAAAAACTTTGGGGTTGAGATACTGGTTTAGGATGAGATGATAACCTGTAGTCATAATGCACGGGTCTTTTACTATACTGTTTATTTTCTGAATTATCCTCATCAGAACTTTTCCTTAAACGTCTAATTATCTCTGGTCTGCTCTGCTCCCCAGACTTCTCCAGTAAGTGGGGACTGAACTGGGTTAGTAAATGGGTTCTTATGGAACACAAAAACAGTTGCTGGAGCAGAAACAACATTTTTGTCCCTGTAGCTGCACCCTAACAATTTTATAAATTTTATTTTTTTCTGTAAAAGATTAATTTATTTATTGTAGCTGAAATAAAACCAATAAAAGATTCCTATTTAAACATGATGTGTACATATAATTCTGTTTGATTGTTTGCCTGTAGAGGTTTTTACTCAATCTCACCAGAGAAGGAAACTGATCTAAAGAAAATCCAGAATAAGATATTGTTTAAACTGGCAAAAGCATTTGGGGAGCACACCGTCATCGAGCTGTAACAGCCCGTGCAGAGACAGACCATTCCCCCCCAGGCCTGGAGCCAGCTGGGAGCGGCACGGCAGGTCCCTGCCCCTCTGCCCGCAGGCACACAGCCCCTCGGCAAGATCAGCTCATGAGTGGCATTTCACCATTGCTCACTTAAGCAGAAGGTGGTGCAACAACACTGACCTTCCCACGCACCGCCCGCTCTTTATCCCCTCCTGGAACACCCTCTGCGCACCAGCAGCAGGGAGCTCTCTCTGGCACATTCCTGGCGGGACCTTAAGTATTATAATTGATAGAACTAATTATATTAATTAATAGAATTACTCAGGGGTTGTAATATTCTTACATAATATCTGTGACTACCATCAAAGAGTCTACGCCTAAGTGCTGTTGAAGGTGGCCTTTGAGCATACAAGGAACCTCAGCACCTTGCTCTGAACTACCTACACCATAGAAAACTGGAGATAAACAAGCTGAGTCAAATCATTTCTACCTTTCAAGGCCAGTTGATGCTTCCCAAGCACCCAATTTTATAGCAGAAAACAAAGATATATGATTAGATGTTAATAACCATCTTCTCACTGTCCTAGATTGCAATAGCAATCATTGCATATGGACAGCTTGTTCAACCACATACTGCTCATAAATAGATGGATACTCTTCAGAAACTTATTCCCTGTCCAAACAGAATAAAAGGATATGTCTTCTTCTTCAGGAATAATGTCTGTTCAACTTGGATGCCAGAGATTTGCCTCTGGGGCCAACCTGAGCTGTGATAGAGAGGGTGGACGAAGCTGGTTTCAGGTAAGGCTGTACATGCAGTTTATACACTTGTGACGTTGGTCACTGCTAGATTTCCATGTGGAAGTAACACCAGGAATGAATGCTTTTAAAAAGGAATTCCTATGGTGGCTTCCACAGGGGCTTCCACAGCAGAGGAAGCTGTGTAGGCAGGTAACTGGAGTCTCAGACATTCACGAGGGTTTTCCCACAAGCTCAGTTGTATTCAGGTGGTCTTCCCTAGAGACTCTATTGCCCATCACGCTTTTTCCTCTGCAGTGTCCTCTGCGTAAGTAATGGGGTAGCCAGGTTTTCTGTTCTGCGTCCCTTCTCATGGGCCTTCACCAGGAATGAGAGGCTCTGGTCCACCTTAGGCCATCCCTTGAGTAAGGGTCAGCTTAGCTGAGGAGCTTGCTTTTATTCTTGATGCAATGTTGGCATCTCATAAGGCCACTCGCTGCCAACTGCTGCACTGCATGATGGAGCGTGAGGGCTAAGCATAATGCTCAATGACAAAGTGGCGTGAATAAGAGCATCTGCCAGCGTCTGCATATATATGAGGTCAGTGAGGCTACATTCCTTCAGATCAGGAAACAGAGCCAGCCTGATCTCATCCTCATGCCAGTTTCTCCACGTTGCAAGGTTACCACAAGACCTGACGACACATTGTTCCTGCACTGGGGGGGATGGGTCTGTGGGCTTGTCTCCACTGCTTGGTGAAACCAGCTGTAAGGAACAAACGTGCACAAGCAATCTTCAGGCAAGAATGCAGCAGAGAACAAGCTCTGGTTTTCCCACAGCATGAATCAGCCAAGCTCATGGCATATACCTCCCCAAAATCCTTAAATACCTGGTCTTTACTATGTTTATACCATACTTGTTCATGCTCCTTAGCAAAACTATACCTTATTTATCAGGGGCTGCAAGAGCTCCGTGACCACATTTATTTGGTGCTGGCTGCCTATTCGGGAACAGTGGTCTACCACTTCAAAGTGATGTGTGCAATCTGGTGGTCAGCCCTGATGATCACAGAGGGAGATGAAAGCAGAATAGTGGAAGGCAGTTATACAAAACCTCCACATAATAATCATATTTTCCTACTCCCCATTTGTTATTCTGTGTGGTAATGTATTAATTCCTTCACTAAACTCTTTTGATTATTTTTATAACCCTTCATGATGTCACTCTGAATATTACTGTTATCCTTATAAATACACAACCCCCTTTCTGAAGAAATTTTATCCATCCAGCCAACATGCCCTATGACTTTGAAACCAGTACAGTAAATTCATCAATTGAATTGAAAATAAGATTAGGTTTTGGATGAAAGCTACACTACATACCCCTCAGGCTTATAAATTTGCTCTGGTTCAAGGCATAAGTAGATGTCTCTGAAATGAGTATCATTCTGATGGGTTTTATATTTTTCTTAGGCAGAACTTGACAATTTTGGAGACGTATATCTGTAGGCAAAATGAAGTTATGGTTATATTTTCATCGATACACACTAGGAACTTCTCAGGTCCTTTGTTTTACCAGAAGTCAAATTTTACAGAGTCAGAATGTGCATAGTTTCTCTGTTACTTCCATTTGATAGCACAGTTGTTCCACGTAGGTATCAACGGAATTGAAAACAAAGTATGACTTGCTCTATATTTAGAGAATTTGGAAGTAGACTTGACATCAAATTTCTCTGCATCTGGTGTTTTCTTTTAAGCACCTATACAATGCACTATTATACATTTAAATTAAACTCAAAATATACGAAGAAAAACACTGCTGAATTACTCTTTTCTTCTTGTTTTAGAACATGTGAAAATAAGCTTATAAAACTCCAACATATCTTTCACTTCCACACCTTTCAAGATATTCTGATACTTTTTCTTTGCCACATAGCATGGAAGAGTTTGAGGACAAGTGCTTTCAAGTTTACTCATTATCAGAGCTCTGATGTGAGCTTGTAATTCAGGTTCTGTGTCATCTGTGGGAAAAATCGTAGAATGCTCATCTCTGCCCCTTGCACCCACCCAGATGTTGTATCAGATTCTGATCTCTTTAATTGTTAAAACTTGTCATTATTATTTGATTTTGCATAGTATCTACGTAGGCTCATTATAGACCAGAACATTACTATGCTATATGTTCCCATCTTTTTCTGCTCTGTATTTGTAAACTCCTGAATGGCTTCAGTTGCTATATGATGTTCCATATAAACCTAACTTCAAAAATAAATGAAGAAGGATTGTCTTGCAGTCATGATCCTACCACCAGCACTGTCATAAAGCTTTTTCTGTCACAGCTGAGTGGGCAAGTGCCCATAGCTGATGCACAGTGGAGTTCACCCAGACCGGGTGAGGGTCAGCGGGGACCATGAGGCTGCAGTTTTTTCATTTTACTATTTTTGCAAGATGAGTTTGAAAGGTATTGTAATAATTTGCAAAAGAGAACATAGGGTTACAGGGTTCCTATCTACGTGTGACTGTTTATGAGTCACGGAAGGAAGCAACACACCTCACACATTCTAGAGGGTAAAGTCATTTGAACTTGTCGTTTGGGGTTTCTCGGCACATAACCCAAGTTCCTGCCAGGCTCCTGTTACTGATTTTTTCCATGTGCTACAGCTTAGCTATGTGTATACTGGCCAGACTAAAATCCCAGATCTAACTACCGTTTTCAATTATGCTCACGTGACTTAAACATAGTCTCATGTAAAATCTCTAGCAATCCTTTGGGGCAGCAAGAGTTTGGCTTGCAGTCCTCAAACACTCTGTGAGAGCTTGGATGACTGAGCACTAGGCCACCAGCTCCGGAAGCCACTGCAGCCCCACGGAAGCCAGTAGCACTGACCACCAGTGGAGAACCCTACACCACAAACCTGGCAAATTTCCTCCTGCTGCCACACATGAAAAGGAGAAAGCAAATGTGATAGGGAAAGATATAAACAGAAAATGTGAGAGGGAACTCAGAGCATCGCCCTTCTCCTCACGCAACTGTATCTCTTGTTTTCCAAGTTTCTGTTCTGCATCACCTCTGTTATAAGCACAACCTTGCCTCTCTTCTAGAGAAAACGTGAATGATATGCTCAAAAATCCTTTAGTAATTTAAGACTCAAAATCATTTTCCCCCCATATCTTGTGCATTGTCAACACATTTGCAAAAACACATACACAAAAACAACAGGCTAGTGCAGTGTGTATTATACAATCCACATACATGCTAAAGTTAGTTCACGCAATACACTGTTTAGTGTTCACAGTACTAGGCAGGAGATCAAGAAATCCTAGATTTTAATTTTACTTTGGCCACGCTGACTGTGTCTGCAACTTTGAGTGAATCATTTGCAATTTAGGTTTCAGTTCCTTACCTAAAAAAAATTGGGAGATTTCAGGAAATTTCTCTAAAATCTGTCTTTTAATTACATTTCACCAGAAGATGAAATGTCAGTGCATGCCGTTCACATATGCTGCACTATGGAAATGGACGCTACATGATCCAGAACATGGCATATTTCTTTTAATAATTGGGTGTGTGACAGCACAGAAGGCCTGGTTCTGTGAAGTACACTGGAAGAAAAGTAGGTATTTTCTTAGGCATCTAGCTATAGGCTGACAAATTTGAACATACAAACTTTCTTGAAAAGAATCATTTCGTATTATTATGTGCATATTGTCATGCCAATTTGAACAGCATGCCTGCATGTACATTTTAACTTTTAAAACATCTGAACCCCCTTTCTGCTACTTGTGTGTACATTGCCTTTACATTCCTGCAGAGCTCACCTTGGGGTGAATAAAGAAAAATAAAGGGTAGCTGTAAGAACATAGAGGGTAACTTTCCCATATGCTTAATCTATCATACTACATATTTACTTCCCATTATAAAAGTCTTTTACTACGTCAGTAATTATTGAAATATTAACATGGGTTAACAATGATATTGGCCTACAAAGAATAAAAAGAGTTCCATCATACTGTTATTTTGTATTTCCACCCCTGTCTCTGTCCCCTCCACTTTGTTCTGACCCACGTGTGCTCGTTCAGACCCTGCCGGTTCACTAACCTTTGGGCTGGAGCAGGCTGTGACGGCAGAGTGCCCCCAGGGAAGAAGCTCCGGTTAACTGAAGCATGAGAGCCATCAGAGCTAGCTCGCAGAAGAGTGATGCCCTGTGTCTTTCACTTAAGGTGAATGCTTGCCACAGTCACCCTCAGCCCATGTAGAAGGGCGCAGGAGCATGACCCATCGTCTCCCTGCCATCACTGGCAGGGCAAGCCCCCACGCTGAAACAGAACGGGGGCCACCCACACCCTGACAGCAACATCTTCTCCTAGCCCCCATCCTCTCCTTCATAGAACTCCCACTTATAGTTCACATCTTGCGCTCAGTGTGTTTTGCATTGGTTTACACATATTGGCATTCAGATAGCACCTCTGAGAAGCACAGGTTATTGGGTAAGAGCCCTGCAGCTTGCAGGCAAACTGTCCTGCCAAGGGGCCTGAGGTCAGGAGGGCTGGTGCAGGCCTGCGTTCAGAAATCTGCCAGATACACTGCGGTGCCCTGTGCAACCTGCCCATTTTGTGGGAACAGGGGGGAATGCTTTTGATTTCACTTCTCATCTCTGCCCTTTGTTATTTTGCACAAGGTAAGGAATAAAGATATATAAATAAATAAAATAAATAAAAAAATAAACAAAAGCTCTAAGATAGATGGAGAAATGTCCCAGTACTTCAAAAAAAAAAACAACAGGGTCTTTGATCTGAGGGGAAAAAAGTGAGAAACTGAATGTTTTTTATACAGTTGTTACTATGCAAATGGAAGGCACCAATGCTGAAAGACTCAGGGATTCAGAAAGAAGCTTTTCCCTTTTCCTTCAACCAATCTGCTCTTTATCTGACTATCCAAAAATTGTGTATGACAATGCTGAAAAGAAGCCCCAAACCACTATAATGGAGAGAACACAATGAAACTGCTTGCAAGATGAATTAGTTACCAGCTGTTGAAGTGAGTTATCTGTAGAGTGTGAGTATCAGCCAGTACAAACAAGTACTATAGTCTGAGAAGGGAAATCTAAATCACTCATGATATTCAGTGATCAAACCCTGCCTGTCTACTACCTACGTAGCACAGGTGATTTTTTCCATTTTCAATTATTTTATAAAAACTGGAAAAGAAAACAAATGGAAAATATGGGCCAAATTTGTGCTGACCTATAATAGGGTTACGCAAGTGGTAGTGTAACTGCAAAAGCATTTCAGAGCTATTCTCAAGGGAACTACGTTTAAGTGAGTCAAAATTGTTATTGTCTACAAAGAGGAAGGGAGAAAAGGTGAAAAAATAGAAGTGAATAGACATGTGTAAGATTTACTAATTCAGAGAGAAATAGTCCTCATTTTTTTCAGAGGGCAGATTTCCTTAATAATAGATAATGCATGGCACAATAATTGCCTAGTGTCTCATTTTATGAGGGTGGCTCATTCTCAAATGAATGTATATTGTCTTTACAGGTTTATGACCACAACGTTGAAGTAAAAAGAAATCTTGTGATTCACTTCAGTTAGAAGGGGAATCACCTCTATATTTTTTATTGCTTTCCTAAGCCATGTTTGGTTTTAATATAAATGCATCTGATATGTTTTCTAGTATTTGGAAGAATATTAAAAGAACCAGTCACAACAATCTGATGCCTGCAACTTAAGACAACTTTCAGACTGATATTTAATCTCTGTGTCATCTCCTGCCAAAACCAAAACACAATAGCACAATGTCATAGTATGGGAAAGTCAATAAGAATCCATTGTGCTCATTGCAGTTCCAACAACTGCTATTACATATGTTACGTTTGAACACTCTGGGTGTGTATTCATCTTAATTTCAGATCCAGTTAAAAACTTCTTGAGAATTCCACAAGCTTTAATCAGGCTTTGTCAGCAATTCAGGTTTGAGTTACATCATCAGCAGTGCCTGCACTTGACTAGCATTTTAATGAAAGAAAAAACTATGAATTTATATATCGCACAGTGTAGAGTGTCTACAAACTGTTCCTCACACTAACAGACATCGACAAAATTTGCTAAGTGCTTGCTGACGTTCATTTCTGAACTGGATTTTGGTTGGAATACTGCTTGAACAAGGATTTCAAGCTTAATTCCAGTATTTCATGTACATCTGCTAGTATTAATTTCAGTTACCGCACTCTGTAAATTTTTAGTGGAGAGCAATACAACTTCAAGACTCCACAAGATATTTGCACTATTCAGTAATTTTTTCTACAGATAAGAAAGTCATACCTTTGCTTCCACTTCTATCACTAAACAACCATATAAGAACCACATTTTTGATGTTACAGAACTACTTTTTGGGCATATTTTATACAATAAATGTATCTGTTTTCCCTTGCCAATTTTTTTTGCTTATTTTTAATGGCTTTGTGTGTCATGTTACAGCAAAATGGTAGCTTCCTCTTTTGAAATGGAAGGATAGCAATTTTTTTTTTTTGTTTTATACACCAATACAGAATTATTAGTAGTAAAATGGTCTAGCCCTTAATTTTGTTTACTAGAGGAAGACAACCAGGAAGGAAAAATATCCTCAGTCACAAAGATTTGTCAAGCCAGGAACCATATTTTGTTTCTCCATGTTCTCAGCACATTACTATTCGCTTTTGCAACCATTAATGTAAGTAAATTTAATTCATACAAATAGAATAAAAAATTAACACCTGTACCTGAAATCCACTGCATGATTAAATAAATCTTTGATAATTAAAAGGAGAAAGCATAGCTGCTTATTAGAGTAACCTAAAACAAATGTCTCCCTTTTTGTAATAGAGTAATGTGGTCTGACATTAACAAGCTCTGGATGTGAATACATGGTTTTCCTATTAGGATTACACTCATGAGTGGGAAACAAATGTTTCTTTCTAATAAGTATTTTCCTCTGTCCCCTGATACAATACTTGCTGGTGATCATAAAAAATGGGAAAATGGACTCACGTGCTTTTGTCTTGCTGACACCAGCTACAAAAGAAAGCCAGTTACCACTTTTCCAACCAGCAACTTATACATAAACTTGTGTTAGAACTACTGTGTTTGAGTGACTACAGTAAATGGCAACGGATCAGGAAATGAGAGAGTACTACATTAGGGGACTATTTCTGGTAGTGCAAAGGAGAAATGTTGTTTTCTTATTGGAGACTTCTGGACAACACTGTACTGACAGAGTGCTGTTCTGCCTTTCCCTTGATTCTGGTCCCGGTACAAAGCCTGCCCCAAGATCTCTCTGTGGCTTTCCAGCTGAGCTTCTGAGATCCACAATTACTATTTTGGGAATGGCAACAGAAAACAGATTTTTTTATTATTATTATTTTTTACTTTGTTGTACACAAAATGGGAAGGGCCAGGGACGATAGTGGTGCCAGTAACAGCAGGGCTCAAGGAAGGGAAGACTGCTCCTGGCACCACAGGTGGCACCTCGAGAACCTCGCCAGTCACCTGGCACTGCACGTGTAGTGCTGGGTGCATCCCAGATGCACGAACCCCGTGTTTCTGACGCCGCTACTGTTCTTTCCTTTCTGGCTTCTGCTGTGGCAAGGACGCTCGGCCAGCTCAGCACAGGGAGACGGGACATGAGCCCCATGGCTCAGGCTCTCTGATGATAGCGCTAGCATAGGGTTTCCTTTGGGGTGAAGCCAAAGGTGCCACTCTGCTGTGTCTGCACCTGCTCAGTATCTATTGCATATATTGTGCACATCCTTCCACAATTACACTTGACTGCTGTGATGTCACGTTTGCTACAAAGCAATGCTAACTTTGTGCAGTCATCTGCTACTTGGCTTTAGATGCTGGCATACTCATTCAAGCATCAGAGAGTGTGGATGTGGCTGGAAAAAAAATAACAACCACCCCTCTCTTTCTGTAGGAGGGAGGAAGTCCCAACGATTCTCCACAGAGACCACAGCTCCTCTTGGTGACCCCTCCATACCTACAGTCCTCAATGATTCTCAGGTGCCTGATGCCTTAACAGAATACAAAGCCCATGAAGAGCAATGACTGATGGTCTTAACTTGCAAAATTTACAACCTAATTCTTTTACATTGGGAATTACATGTATTAATAGTGCAACTGGGAAGAAATACCCTCTTCCAAATGAAAATGCTGCCAGTGAGTTTTTTAAAGCATAGTGATATTTTTCATTTAATCCAGAAGTAAATTTGTAACACTTCCATTGGTTCACCCTGACAGGCTTTGGAATGCTCACTTCCCCAAATATTCTGTTCTCCCATTTTTCTCAGGCTCCCAAGACAGAATTCTGAGACCGTTTTGATCTGCACACACAGATAGACAGACAGATCACTTCTGCCACCCTAATGATGGACAAAAACTTGTGTCTGTTCTTTTAATCATGTTTATAATGCAAGTGTTCCATTATAAAATAGTAATTACAATACAAAATTTAGATCGTCATAAACAACTATCGCTTCTCTACATCTAGCATTTTGTTTTTGCTGAGGAATCCCTCAGTTTCACTAACAATTCTATTTCAGTGGATTTCAGCAGAACTACTTATGTAAGCTTTAAAATTAACAGCATAAAAACTGAGACTTATGTGAACAGAATTTAGTTTTATACTCATCATGTCATTTTAGTGCCTAACAGCATGAGTATTTCAGAAAGTGTGAAGTCACAGGCTTTTATAGTATCTGTACAGTTTGATTAGAAAAGCAAGAACTAACCGCATGAATATTATGGAGGTCTAGTGTTTTGGGTACAGCTTCCGTTTGGAGTCAGAAAGTCCATCAATCCACCATCCAGAACAAAAATAATGCTTGTGCTTTTGTAGAAAAGTTGCAGCTATTGCAGAATGTAAGTTTTATGTAGCATGTTTGTAAGAAGAAAAAAAAAAGCAAAAAAAAAAAAAGCCAGGGAACCAGTTTTTGCTAATCAGTATCCCATGACATGGTAGCAATACATCTGTCAAAAATTACTCAGAACCTAAATATGCAGAAGTTCTCACACACCTTTATTTATCTAGCTCTAATCTTTGCTCTTGAATGCATACTTACCAAGGAAAAGGGGGAAGAAAAGGCATTGCATGCATTTAAGTGAAATGTGAGGGGCATAGATACAGGTCCACCTTTGAACCTGCATATCTCAGGTATTTCAGCCAAATGAATGTTGTCTCGGCTAGAGTTACAGAGCAGACATCACCACACTGAACAATCGGGGCTCCCTGGAAAGTCAATTTAAATATTTATTATTATTGTTATTATCGAGTTACAATTGCTTTAATGCCTTCTCTATGACTGTTCTCTCATCTTAGATAGAGATCTGTTCTCTCATCTTAGTAGAGATGATCTACTTCACACTTCCTTACTCTTATGCTACAAGTATTACATAAAGGAACTCACTTTAGGAACTCAAACTGCAGACTGGCCTATAACTATAGTTCAAGTCATGCCATGGGTTATTTAAGTATCTGACTGGCTATTTGGAATTTGTGTTCCAAATGTTTTGTAGTCTTTACTCGATAGGAGTTTGAAATGTATGAGAGAATATGCTGCTGAATTCCATGTATGATATCTGAAACCATTCACATTGCACTCTTAACTAGGTTAAATGAAACCTGATCTAGATTCCACTTGATCATAAGACTAGAATGCTGAAAATGCCATAATCTATTTATACATCAAATTGAAGACATTTTAAGTATCTTTAAATGTCATTGGATGACAGTATGTTAAGCAAATATCCATAATTTACAAAATGTTTCATGTTCATAGTCAGAAAGAAGACATACCAGCCTGACGTATTTATCGTAAAGCCAGGATTTATTTCTTGACTTTTAAACTAAACACCGAAACCAGGTCTGCTCTAAGCATAACAAACAAAATCAGTCATGAAAACTTGAGAAAAAATTTTGCTACCATTATCAGTTCATATAACAAAGAAAAAAAGGTAAATGATTACACTCTCAGCTGGTCATAAGAATACCTCCCTAGACTTTGAATGTTACAACTGGATACTTAGGGTGATGGGGATATTCTACTCATCTCAACATGCTGAGTGGGTGTAATACCATAATTTCCTTTGAATAAAATTGTGGAAGTGTGAGCAATTTTGGCTTAATTCTGGACTTTGAGCATGTTGTATATGACAGAGATGTGCTGAAATATTTTTTTTTCTTGTCCAGTTGTTATCACATATTTATAGTTGCTCCTTACCAAAGATCCTGAAGGATAAAATTTTGTCTTAGATTTCAGTGAACCCAAGAATACAGCTGTATTGCTGTAATGCTTTACAGGAATTACAGATGTTGCCTTCCCTGAAAGTGTTGTTCCTGAAGCAATAATTCATTGTTGGAGCCAGCACATGGGAGCTGGCTCATAATCACATCAAAAAAAGTTCATTACTTTTTAGCATCAAGAACATACTGCAATTCCAAGCTGGATTTACTGATCAGATTTGACTTATACTTCTCTTCTACCTCAAAACCACAAATGATTCAAAACACAGCTAAGAGCAAGGTTGAGAACAACTACGGAAATATGAGTAGCCAAATCAAACAGATAAAAACCATGCAGGGGCTTATACAGCCCAGAAGTAATTGAAAATAACTAGCCTACTAACAGACAACCTCAGACTCCCCTGATGAAACAGAGCTCTTCAGGCAACAGTTCCATACTATGCTGTAATTTGCCTAAATTATTTACATAACGCTTTAGGTGTGCACAATGCTCTTTGACACAGTAGGCTGAACAGAGGAAAAGTCCTGCCCCAGACCACTCGCAGTCAAACAGCACAATCACGTGCAGCACAAAATAGTACAGAAAAAGTAAATGTATCCCTCGTGAAGAAGAGAATGTCACACTAAAGACCTGTCCATTAATTTGTGCAAATGTTCATGTTAGATTTTGACATATCTTATTTAAATAAAACACAGATGTCATTGACACTTAATGGGCTTTGTGATTGACTTGAAAGGGGTCAGGATCAGGCTAACAGTAACTGGTGAGATTTCATATAATTTATGCATTTCCAATTGAACTTGAAATGTGTTTCCATGTGTGTAAAGGTTTCCACCTGTTCTCAGTTCTTTGTCATAGTCTTTTTTTTGTTGTTGTTGTTTAGTTGTTGTTTTTAGTGCCCATTATTCTCTATATAGAAAACAGTGAACACTGCAAAGACAAAAAAGAACAATTTTGTTAGGGTCAGAGAAAAAGGAAATTTCCATGATTTTTGTCACATGAGACTTTAAGAAGAGCCTGAAGCTAATACTGTTCACTGGTTCTCCTGATAGTGGCCTTTATAAACGCAAAAATCTATTTAGACATTCAACTAACTCATTTGCCTTTTTCTATGCCCTTCTTCCCTCCAGCAGTCTGTAAACTGGAATTTGTCTCCTACGTCTTCCAGTCAATGTCTTGCAGCTTGAAATCCATATTACCATCACATCTCGGTGCAGTTTGAGATTGTTTGTGGTAATTTAGACAAGTTTTAAAAACAAGAATTTGGATGTACGTCTTACTGTCTAACACCACTAGCTTAATAAATTGTAAAATGTACAGTTTACAGTAAAAGAAAGAATTTTCTGATATGCCTGTTTATTTTTAAATTTGAGATGTTAACTTAGGATCTTCATAAAAGAATCACCTGAAAGGGAGTTCACTCCTAAAATACCATACTGCTAAACTTAATGTATGTAAAAGTTTAATTTTTAGTAATCCCTAAAATTCTGATCAAATTTGAACCTAATGATAAATGTATTTGCCACTTTTTCATTATTGTGCCAGTTTGTTACTATTTCTGAGACTATCACATAGATGATATGAGGCTTTTGGAGGGGAAAACAAAAAAGAGGCACAAATGGGGGAAAAATAACTTGTAAAAGGCCACACTGAAGATAAATACCAGCGTCGGTGTAAGACCGAGGTTAAAACAATGATCCCCTGAACTCTTCCTACTGACTACCACAAAAACAGTATTTTAGCCTGGACTCCTGATGTGTAAATGCCCTATTCGTTAGAGCACACTGCTTCCCCAGGCTAGTTTTTAATCTTCTACAGTAATCACCTAATGTTATTAAAGGCTAGGAAATTTGAACCCATGAACTCTTTATACCAATAAATGGTCTGACTCCCTTTGGTAATTCCTATGGCTTTCTTTTAAACACATTGTATTTTTAATGTTATCATTAGGGATCTTCAAAATTCTAAATTTACATATACACTCGCTAATATGCTTACACATTTTTATACACACATGCATACATCTATAGATGTGAGAGTGTGTATGTGTGTGTAAACTCTGTAAGTTTGTAGGTTTTTTAATGTACAACTTACATAACTGCCTGGATGATATATAGACTTCAGCCATAATCAGTGGGATGGACTGCCTTTTGCCCATTTAAAATCATATAAACAAACATACAAACAGAACATTTTAGTACCATTTTCACTGAATCCATACATGTGGTCAGCGTCTGAATCCACAGCTTATGCTCAATAGAAGAACTTCTTTTGTGGTCTTCTGTCATCTGTGATAACGTTTCAGTGCGTTCAGCCTCCAAGCCAGAGAGATTCTGTGAAGGAAGCATGTCCTTTGCATGACTGGCACCGGATCCTTAAATGGCAAAACATGCAAGTTCACCTGCAGCCCACAGATGGTAGAACCTCAAGTGTGGAAATTCACCAACTGCTCTCCTTGATGAAGCTCTGCCAAGGGATCCTCGTAGTGAGACGCACAGTGGCAGAAGGAGGTGCAAACCGTGGAAGAGTCGCACAACGCTGTGCGCAGCGCAGGAGCACTGCCACAGAGTCTGCCCTCACTGCGCCTGCTGAACCTGCCCATGCCAGACCTCGAGAAAACAAGGACATGCGCACACGCACACAGAAACCATTAGGACCCCATGCAGTTGATGCTCACAGGAAGTCAAATAGAAGTCATGTGGGAATTTCTTTTAACTAACTGTGGCAGATGTTATTATTGCAGGCAAAAAAGGAATATACACATGCTTGACACTTAATAAAAATAACAGGATATTTGTGCCCAACATACTACAATATTGTTCAGCAATAATTCAACCTTGCAAAAATATTATCAGTGTAAAGCTGCCAAGGCCATTGTGTGGATTATTTGTGTGTATCTTGGCCAACCTGGACATGGACTGCAGCAATTTTTATACTTGACTTTTCAGAAACCTTTCTGTTTTGTTAGCGAATCAGTTTATCCTGTTCATTCTTGTTCGTCATCCCTTGCCTATTTTACTTTTTATTAATTTCCAATTCTCTTTTGCTAGACCGCTGTAAATGTCAGCCAAATAGTCCATTCCTCATTACATTTTAGGTTCCATTAGAATGTTCATATATATGCAGTTCATGAGTGGAGTGTTGCTCCTGATATGACTGCTTCTACACGGGATTTATAATTTTATAATTGCAAGTGTTAATTTATTATGAACAGGACCGAATTAACAGATTTAAAAAAAACATCTTTGATGGTTTAAATTTCAGATGCATCTAAATCAGAAGACCATTATATTTTACAAATACACATTTTCATACACTAAAAAGTAATATAATAATTGCATAAAATGCAAAGAAAATAACTCTTAATTTTGGATTACTGCACTGTCAGGAAAAAAACTTCTGTTCTTACAGCGTAGCAGCCTACTGCTGAACAGCTTACTGGTAGTCATTCAATACGTAATGTTGAAAAAAGCGTTACCCTATCTGTCATGGGTCTATACACCTATGTGGTGGGAATGAACTTCATCCCACTAATTACATATCCTTCTTTTAATCATTTGAAAGATCACACGTAGGGGTAGACCTAGTAGAATAACTTCTGCCTCTGTTTTAAGGCACCCTTGCAGGTTTTTAAAATAACACTTCCTAAGAGAGGCTTCATCAGTTTCACTTGTTACTGCAGCGAAATAACCACACACAAATCCACTAGCTGGTCAATAAGAACCTTCACAACTACCTTATATCTTTGTATATTTAAGACGTACCACTTCAAAGTGAAGAAAATGTTAATGTTTGGGAGAGGTAAAGGTTGTGACACTTTTGTCCACAATAAACAGTCCTCCAAAGACTTATTGATTAAAAAGTATTTGTTGGGTTGGCTCCCTATTATGTTCTGGCATCCTGCATCCTTCCACTGCTATGCATATTATTTGTCTGTGTCGGGACAATGTTTTAAAATTTATTGCTATCCAAAAAATGATGCATTATATGCTGTCCTGAATGTATTGTATTAATATGCCCAAATGCTTCTGATTTAAAAATTAAAAAACTTAAAAAATCTATATAGAAAAATTATCTCAAATCTTGACTGTTTCCTGTAGCTAGCCACTACTTGCCCTTAGAAAATCCTCCTCAAAGATTATCACCATTTATCCATGTCCCATACAACCCCAGATGCTTTGCCTCGCTACAGCTTTCATGGTGACCTGAAAAAAAAAACAGAACAGAACTCCTGCTGACCCCATTGGTATCTGTGATATAAACGGTAGTACCATATAGTATACTGCACTATTATATACTGTCAGCCACATGACTTTCTCTTACCTATTTAATCCACCATTGTTGTAAGTAATTCAAAAACTCCCAGACACATCCAAAAGCTGCCTGTTAAAATGAAACTTGTCAAATAAGCGTTACTCTCTCTTCTCTAATACAGAGTTCCTTTCTTTTATCAAATTATACTCAATTAACTTGCAGAATAAGGAGTAATAGTTTCGGGGCTAAAGGCAGGTTTAAGGTCTAACACCTTATATCCCATGCCAAAAATAGACATTCTCATGGACATAAGACATTTCTTAGACTGAAATACAAAGGTTTAACATTGCAATTCAGTATTGAGATGATATTACGCATTTTAAAAGATCTTGCACCCTCTGCATTACATTTCCTTTCTAACATTTGTATATCTGAAATCATACTGTGAAGAGAGTACAGGAAACAAAGGAACGTATGTCAGAGGGAATTTGTTTGGGAGGAAGTTTGGGGAATTGTCTTCTTTCCTCTTCAAAGTCAGGGCTGAATATAAAAGACGAATTCTAAGAATGCAGGTTCAATCGCAGGTCTAGAGGAAGTTAAACAGATGGCAGCAAGCAGAAAATAAAGAATGTGTTTTATCCTCCAGTGGATACCTGGTAGAAGCTATTCCAGAAAGAGCTGTCTGGTGGAACTCATCTCATACCAAGAGGGAAAACTCCTGTCTACCAGAAGGAGATCCAAGAATTAGAGATGGAGTTCAGATGGGAATTCAAAATCATTAAGGGGGAAAAAGGAAAAAGGATGCTGCACTCTCAGCTCATCACCTCCTAACATATGCAGAACAAAGAAACTCTAGAAGGCAGACTTTGAAGGATATGAGGACAGGAAATAATGAGGGATGAGTTAGTGCAAAGAGAAACAGAACTGAGAATAAGGCTCATAGTAGCGTAAAGAGGATAGGCAGAAGACAAAGTGCTAAGTAGTGAAGAAAAAAAGCCTCAGCACACTGTATACGCCCAGACGGGGAGAGCAAGGATTTTACGTATGTAAGAACTGATGAGGCTCTGCAGAACAGGCGGCTTTGCAGGGCGGGGTATACCCCGAGGCCTGGGATCTGAAAGAGACTGCCCAGTGCGTGTGGTGAACAGGCAAAGGGACGGTCCTCTGCCAGAGGAGACAGAAGATTTGGGGTTTAATATCTGCAAGGATGTAGGCCGTGAAATGTTGGCTTGAGGCTAATGGCAAAAAATCCACTGGTTATTTTGTACATGTGGTCGCGGACACTGCCGGTTCCACAGCTGCCGAAAATGATGGCAGTGCTCAAGGAGACGGGGACTTGGGTGACTGTCAGCAGAGTGCTTTCGTCCCTGAGAAGGCATGAGGAGGTGTGACAGGACAACGGGGGTCACAGAATGTCCGGGGACGGGGGCTACGAGGGTGTGAGGCATCGGGCTGCCAGAGCAGGCTGACACCGCGGGCGGACATCATCCGACCAACTCCGCCGCCGCCCTGCAGCCGGGGCTGGCACAGCCGGTGACAACGACGGGCCCAACGCAGCGCCGGGCCCGGGCGGCCCCGGCCCCGCCGCGCCCCTCGCAGCGCGCCCCCTGCCGGCGGGGCGGGGGCGGGGCGGGGCGGGGGCGGGGGGGAGCGGCGCGTTCCGCAGAGCCAGGCCGCGCAGCCCCGCCCCGCCCCGCGACGACCGCCCGGCGGGCCGGCGTGCGGCGGGGCGTGACGTCACCGCGCCGCGGCGTCGGGGGGCGGGGCGGCGCCGTTCCCGGCATGCCGCGCGGCAGGACTTGAGCCCCATCTTGGGCGAGGGAGCCGCAGTCGGAGCCCGCGCGCCCGGGGCCGGCGCAGCGCAGCGCAGGGTAGGGGCCCGCCCGGCCGCCCGCCCTCGCGCCCAGGGGCCGCTGCCCGCCTCCGCCGCGCCGGCCGCGCCTCCTCCGCCCGCGGGGCTCGCCCGCGGCCGGTTCCGAGCAGGATGCGCCTGGCGCTGGTCTCCAGGTAGAGCGCGGAGCAGGGCGGGGGGACGCGGGGCCGCCTGGGCCTCGCCCGGCCGCCGCGGGGCCCTCGGGCGGGGCGGGCCGCGGGGCGCTTCTGCGGCCGCCCCCTGCCCGCGCCCGGGCCGCGCCCTGCGCCCCCCACCCGCCGGGCCGGGCCGTCCGGCAGGAAGCTCGGAGCGGGGCCGCGGCGGGGAGGAGGAGGAGGAGGAGGCGGAGGCCCCGCGGCCGGCGGCGGGAGGAGGGCTGCGGCCGGGGAGGAAGAGGAGGAGCGGCGCCGCCGCCCCCCGCGCGGCCCCCGAGCGGGAGCGCCGCGGCCGGGCCCGGCCGCCCGCCGCAGGGCAGGAAGGCGCCGGAGGATGTGCGGCAGCGCCGGGGGCCCGGCCGGCACGCCGTGACAGCCCGCGCCGCCCCCGGCCGGCGCCGCGCTCGCCGCGCCCCGGCTGCCGGAGCCCCTCCCCGCGGCGGAAACATGTCCAAGATGCCGGCCAAGAAGAAGAGCTGCTTCCAGATCACCAGCGTGACCACGGCGCAGGTGGCCAGCAGCATCACCGAGGACACGGAGAGTCTGGATGACCCCGACGAGTCCCGCACCGAGGACGTGTCTTCTGAAATCTTCGACGTTTCCCGAGCTACCGACTACGGCCCTGAGGACGTCTGCGAGCGGAGCTCCTCCGAAGAGACTCTCAACAACGTGGGCGAGGCCGAAACTCCCGGCAGCGTCTCTCCCAACCTCCTCCTGGATGGGCAGCTGGCTGCGGCTGCTGGCGGGGGAGCTGCCGCTCCGCCAGCCGTGGCCCCCAGTGGGGGGGCTGTGCCCAAGAGCTCTGCCGTGCCCCTGCCAGGTGCTGCCCCTGGCGCTGCCGTGGCAGGAGGCAGCGGTGCTCAAACTGCCTTGCCCTCCACAGGGCCTTCTGCATCCGCCACCCCTGGGACGATGTCTCAGACAGTGGCTGCTGCGTGCAGCTCACGCTTCAGGGTGATCAAGCTGGACCATGGCACAGGCGAGCCCTACAGGCGAGGACGATGGACGTGTATGGAGTATTATGACCGGGACTCAGATGGTGGTGGTGTCCTGGGCAGGACTGGAGATTGCATTAGGCACAGCAGCACCTTCGAGCAGGCCGCTCAAGAGAGGGACAGCGGTCTTGGTGCCACAGGAGGTTCCGTCGTGGTCTCTGCTGTGCCAGCATCGGCACATGGCCCTGATTCCATAGCTGACAGTTCCCTTACTGCTGTGTCACAGCTGCTCCAGACAGAGAAGATGAGCCTACAGCAACCTAGTTTTGTCATTGGGCAACAACAGCAGCCGCAGCAACCCATAGGTGGGGCCATGCCTCAAAGTACCGCTCAGCCTATGTTTTCTGGGGCTTCAGTAGCAAATCAGCAAATGATGGTGCCACAGCAATCGCAGCCACAGGTGAATACGCAGAGTGTTGCACAGGCTGGACCCAATGGGAAAGGCATGGCACCTCCAAGTGTAACAATAGGCCAGCCCAGCATGCCTGTGGCACAGCAGCAGGTGCAGCAAGCAAGCATACCAGTGACTCAGCCTCAACAATTTGCTTATTCTCAGTCCCAGATTCCACCACCCGTACATCTATTGCCGACGCAACCTTCTGGTCAGTCAGAATACATGCAACACGTGACAATTATGCAGTCTCAAGGAGCTATTCAACAAGCTACTGCAGGCTCTGTTCCAAGTACTGTGGCTTCCAGCCTCCCTGTGGGCCAGGTGACTGGCCAAAATCCCTCACCTGTGGGAGCACCTGTGATGGGGGTGTCAGCACAGCCGGGTGAAGCGGTCGGACAGGGATCGGGAGTAATGCAGAGCGGCCAGACACAAGCTGGTCAGACTGCCGTTCCGCAACCAGGAGGTGTGGTGCAGCAAGGGATTGGACACGCGGGGGTTGTGCAACAGAAATCTGTGACTCAGCATCAAATGGGTGGAAGCAGTCAAGTGTCTGGAATGCCTGGTGCTCCCCATGCCATGGTTTCTGGAGTTCAGAACGTGCCTGCAGTTGTGCCCGGTACAAGCGTGCCTAGTGTGTCTACCACTTCTGTTACTATGCCAAATGTCCCTGTTACGCTGGTCCAGTCGCAACTGACTAGCCACACTTCTGTCAGTAGAAGTACCGGTGTTGTCCAGCAGCAGCATGTCGGACACTCCTTAATACAAGGCGCCCCTAACGTACCGACGAATCTGCCACAGTCAAACCTTGGACAGTTTCAGACTCAAGCTCAATCCATAGTAGGCCAGATCGATGATACTAGAAGAAAATCGGAACCCCTACCTCAGCCACCACTTTCTCTTACAGCTGAAAAACCTCTTGTGAAGCCTCCCATTCCAGATGCTCTAGCAAACCCTCTTCAGTTACCTGCGAGTACTCCTATGAACAGTCTTGCTAGCTCTGTGTTTGGCATATCTATTCCCGTTGATGGTGATGAAGACAGGTATGAGTTATTTTTTAACACCATAAAAATACCTTTTAGTAAGGGGGTAAAAATCCTTCAACTTACTGTCAAGTTTTCTATCAGTTCATATTTTTCAAAAAGTCTTAACTGAAACTTTACTTTTTTTGAACTGTACAAAACTTAGCAGGGTGTTTAGGCAAGTAGTAAACTGTAGTTTTTCTCAGGCTGTGATCGTGATTACTTTTCTCTCAAAGCAGGGCAAAAAACAGCAAGAAAGCTGCTTAATGCACAAATAATTCATTTTCTGAATCAAAGTGACTGAAAACTGTCTGCCCTCCTACACATAATTGCTCAGTGTGTGAAGAATTATTGCTCAGTTCACTCCTTTCCTTTTCCCTGAACTTAGGATAAAATAGCCAAATGACAGCCAGGTTAGAATAACACTCCACTGCTATACTGCACTGTGCCCTGCTATCTTAGGGCCAGCCAGTTGAGGTATCTCGGAAAACTTACAGGTTTCTAGCACGGATTCCATTTTTTTAATTATCCTGCATTTTACATTACCAGTCAGTAAGGCAAGTACTTGCATCTGGACGTGAATGTAATGTGCTGACATAGTGGAAGCTCTACAGATAACAGCTCTTTGAATGAGAAGGATACCACTTACTCTGCTTACTTGAGTGAAGATGCAGACACAGTGGAAAGTAAGAAAATGTATTTTGAGGTTGTAATCGAAAAATAATTAGGAACTGTTGATTTCAATAATGTAGTGTGGCGTGTAATATGAGAAGGCTTGCTGAAGGGCCTGAGAGAGGGACCATAAATTTCTTTGATTCTTGTAGACTTGTCAGACTGTTCTGGAGGGTAGCATGATGACTAAAGCTGTTCTTGCTGACTGCTCCTTTGAGAGAAGACTTCCAAGGAAAGCAGAGTTTGAGCATTGAGTTAATGTCATTAACATTTATTGTTGGGATTACCGCATTTTGGGGGAATAAAACACGTGGGTTATACTGTTTGTATCTTTAAAAATAGGAATAACACCTTTATGAAAAGGTCTGATGTGCCTAAATTATCCTTTAGGCCTTCCCTTCCCGTGGAAGAACACCAGACTGTATGATAATGCTCTCAGCGTTGCTTCGAGTGCTTTTTAGTAAAGCTGCTGCGTGTGTGGGGTCAGGGTGTCTTGGATGGAGAAGGTACCCCAGAGACAAATTAGTGTTTTAAGAGTTAGTTGTGCAGTAACAACGGCCTTGTGCTCTCTGGAGCTTTGCCTAGCTTCGTTTGAGGTGGTAACCTTACTGATACCTTTATGCAAGCAAGAGCTGGCTTGAAGGCAGTTGAGTTCTAATTAAAGCCATAAAAGACTTAGTTATACAGTTAAATTTTTCTGGTGGTCGTGCCTACCTTAGGAGGGTTCCTGGCAAAGTCTTCATAGTGCCAATAAGGTTTGATTTCAGCCAGGTATTTTCAATGGCTCAGTATATTATCAGAAAAAAAGCATGTTTTTAATCATGTTAATGACTTTCATTTTGCATAGCTTGTAATACTTAGTGTTTATATAAAGTGTAGTAACAGGCGTGACTGTGACAAGTGAATCCCTTACCTAATGGTGAGGGGAAGACTCGTGTGACTTAGAGCTGTAACCTGCAAACTTTGTGTTGGGTACTGGTGAGACAGGTCTTGGTAGCCATGCCCTGAACAGTGATTTTTAAAAGTTATTTTTGTATTGTTTTATTTGAGGTTGAGCCACCTTGCAGCACTGCTTCATACATTGTTAGCTTCTGAAGCTTTCTCAGAAATGTGGCCACAAGAGCTGCGAGTGAGAAACAGGAACGGATCGGAGTGCAGCGCGTTCTTTGTACGTGCTGCCTTATGACGTGCAGTAGGGAAACTAACTTGTGGTTATCTTGAAAGAAATGCGTACTTCTCAGTTGTCTGCTTCTGCGCTGGGTGATAAAACCTAGTCATTTGCTGGAGTGGTGCACTGAGCAGGAGCTCTGGGGTGTGTGTCTGCCAGCTTGGAATAGCTTTATTTAGTAGCAATGCTGGTAAGTAATGAAAGCTTACTCTAAACAGGCCTACGCATCGCACAGAGTAGGAGATGGAGATCTAAGTTTTTACTTCCACTGTTTCCAGACAAAGGAGAAAATCCTAACAGCTTGTTAAATGCTGTTTTACCACTTAATTTATATTTGCTGTAGTCGCTGAGAAGGCTTTGTTATAAAATAACTGCTTGTTTGCTGTTTTCCTCCTCCTCCTGCTTTTTTCCTCTTTCCAGCCATTTAAATTACACCATTACTCCCCTGGGCTTATTCCCAGCTGCTCACTGGTCTGAAACCAGTGGTGAAATAGTTAATGAAGACCTTCAAGTGTCATTAATAGGCTGAGGGTTGACACTGCGATAAAACTAATAGGGCGCAAAGGGAGCTTGCACATCGTGAGTCACTGCTTCAGGCTGCCTGCTGGTTCAGGAACTTAACGCTTGGTTTTGTGTAGAGAATTTACTTTGTGATTGCAAGAGCTAGAAATTCTGTGGAAGGCATTTTTCTTTTCAACCTTAATGTGTGACATTAAGGTTGTAGGCAGGTGTCTGCATTTCTTCTGACACCTTTGACTATATTTAAGCATTTTTACAGGCTTGAAACTTCACAAACTTCTATAGATTATTCTTACAGTACTCTTCTAAAATAATGATTCATCAAGGAATACTGTATAGCTCTCAATATCGTGAGTTCATCTAGTAAGTCATTCACCACTTCGAATATGAAGAGGAACTATTTGGTAAAATAGTTTAGGAAGAGACCCCTTTCAAAACAGACCAAGAGCTATAGTAAGAGACAGAGGCCTATATAAAATGCTGATCAGCTCCAATGTTGTTTGAAAAAAAGTTCTTTGTATTATTCCTCTCTTATGGTCTACTGTTTTAAATTGTCCTATGTCTAAAATTGGGGTGGAGGAAGTGATGCATACACACATTGAGGTGTGAGGAGATGATACATATATAGAACTATTTATCTGTAGATGTAGAACTGATTTTTTTGCAAGATGTGTTGCCTAAAAACCTTCAATTTCCTGCCTTGATAGTCCATTACACTTTTATGATAATATAAATGAAACTGCAGTTCCTTGTGTTGACCTGCTGAATAATGATGAATTGAGTAACCATGAAATCTTACCGGGGGGGAGAGGGTCCAGAATAAAAAAGCCTTTGACACGTCACAGCCTTCCTTTAAAAAGCAAAGCTCTGTTACTTAGTTTAGATATCTAAATTGCTGAGATCTTAAAAAGAGAAATATATTCTGTACAAGTTAATGAAAGATCTACTGCATAACATTTTTTTCCTCTCTGTGTGTCTATAAGTAGAATAAACTGCAGCAGTATGCAAGGATTGAGGAAATGCTACTCTTACTGAGCTAGATGTGGACATTGCAATCCACTTTGAGTTTAATGTCTGCCAAATGCTATGAAAACAGTTAGAACTGGATCTCGTGTTCATGTCGACTGGTCTTTACGTGCTGGTCTTTAACAGCGGTATGTTTCAGGATCAGTGTATGTCAGTTCCTCATTCACCTTTATGTCCATGTATACCCAAATTTGTAGCTGACAGGCATAATGTTCTAGCTGGTTTAATATTTTATTTTGGCTCTTGGGGGAAAAGAAATATGTTGCCTCTGTTAAAAGAATGTTACTGAGAAGGCTTGTTCAAACCTCCTGCATGTTTGGCAGGCTTTGGGGGCAAAATATTACTAGGCGTGTTGGAAAAGGAGCAGAGTATAGATCACTTTCCAGAGATAGCTGACCAGCTTGAACTGTGCCGGCTGTATTCCAGGAATGCTAATGAATGGCTGCAATTGTGGACTGTCAGCTACAGCAGCTAAACTGTTGAAAACCTGGCTATACAGACCTCTTCACAGCATAGGTCTCTCTGCTCAGTTAAATCACTTTTTTGTGTAGTGTACTAATTGTTGCTGACAAAGTATAATTGTTGAAACTGAGCTCGTGAGACTGTATTCATAACGTAAGGAAGAAAGAAACGGCATAGGCATGGATGTAACTTTGGTATCAGTTTTTTATGTGTTGCCCTCGATGCACATTTTGTTGTACTCCTGAAGAATGAGTGTTCTGCGAACGCGTACCAGTAAGCAGTACTTGAACTGCATTATTATTGAATTCTGTCCCTTTCTTCACTGTGTTTGTAAACTTATTAAAACTCTGAACTCCACTGCAGCTACGGATCTGAATGTTTTCATCTCCCCTAAAGGGTTCTGTGTAAGAGGGTTTGCAGAGTCAGGTGAGAATGAAATGCAGGCGTGCTCTCAAAGTGAGTGTCTGTGGGTCGGTGGCCAGAACTACAGCACTTGGAACACAGTTGAGATGGGACCTCCGAGGTGAACGGTACAGTTGGTGATATCAAATGATAGTTAACGCAAATAAAGCTGCAATTGGTTGCATTCATGTCTTGTACTTTCTATAGCAAAAATTCCGTAAGGTAACTCTAACACAATGTTTTCTAGATTATGGAAAACTTAATGTGTTCTATATTCTTGAGTGTTGAAAGGCGTTTAAACAGAAAATTGTGATTGCTTGTTTGACAGTGCTGTTTTCCAGCTTACACTTTTAAATGCCTTTGTTAAGGGCAAATCCATACAGTCTTAAACCTAATGAGATATAACTGTTTCAGATGAGGTGGTTATTAAAAGGAAGAAAGGGGGAAAATACTTTAAAGAAGTTCACAAATTTAAACAATTCAGCTTCTTTTGAAGACTGCAGTATACCAGCTCTGAAATAAATGGTTCTCTGTACCTTATACTCCCAAGTATTTTGCTCAGCTGCTGTAGGTTTGTTTTTTTCTACTCACTACAGCAGAGTGCAAGTTTTCCATAGTCAGCCTCTTTCTCAATGCCGTTTTGTATGATAGAAATAACAGCATATGTTTCACGGGAGCTTTTTGAAAGCTCTCATTAAAAGCTGAATATTCAAGTCTTTAGGTTTGTTGAGCTAGGCAGGACTACTGAGCTACTGCCAAACTACCGGAACTGAAATTGCTCTCAGACTGTGCGTCCTCCCGAGTTCCTGATAATCCCTTACAGCCTAAAGGGACCATGAAGGGAAAAGGAATTGTTCCCTGTGACTGTACTGGATATTGAGTATCAGCCTGTTGCATTTTGAGGTTATATATTTTTTCAGTTATAAAGCTGATGATTAATAGCTCCTGCTGCTCATGAAAAATACCAATTTTGTTTATGCATTTTGTGTGTTAGCAAAGATTCTTTAAGATTCTGTGAAAATTTTACTGCCAAAGTATGAGTATTTTAGTTCTGGTAGATAAATCTAGATTGTCAGCACAGGTGTTTACTTTTATTCATGTATTTGACAAACTGTAAAGATAAAATTATTTATAGTACTAAAGCTAGTATGTTCTGAGAAGGTTCTCCAGGCATAAAAGGTTGCTTGAAGTGTAGTGTCTTCGTTATTCTTCTTGAAAATCCCTTTATTTTTAAAATTAAATTATAAATTCAAACATGATTAAGTTCTAGTAAATTCTTTGCATTACAGGATGATCTATTTTTTACTCACGTAAGGCAGGTGAGTTGCCTATTCTGCCACATGAAGGACAGCTAGATGCTTCTCTTTTTATTTTGCCTGAAAAAAAATTATTCCAGGAGGTTTTTTGTATGCATGTTCACCCTTTGAAGCTAGGAATAATATTTGTATCATGACAGCTTGATTGAATTATTTTCCCAGTGCAGTGAGAAGGTGGAAATACTAATCAGTATAACAGAGCGCTGTCAGCTGTCTAGCACAATGACAGCTGACCTGTTGGTGTGGTGCTCATTGGAGTTTACAAACTGAAAGAGATCTGTGTCAATAGCAGAAGACAGCTACAGAAAGGGACAGGCTGGGTTTGGAGGTACCTCCAGGTCCTTCTGCCCCAGCCCTACCCAGCAGGGCTGCCCAGGGCCACGTCCTGGCAGCTTCTGAAGGTCCCCAAGGAGACCCCAGCACCCTGTGGCACCCGCCTGGCACAGAAGCATTGCCTGGGGGCCACAGGGAGCCTCCCCGGCTGAGGTTTGTGCCCAGGGCCTGTGCCCCTAGTGCTGGTTTGGAGGTTGCAAGGTCCTTCAACAGCTTGACCAACCTTACAGTGCCTCTTTAAAATAACATCTTGAAGCCAAGTGGTAGCTCTTGTGCTGCGTGTGTGTTAGTTATAACTTCGGCTGAGCGTGTGCTTGCATGAAACAGGCTGTAAACAACTTGTAAATGGTGTAGAAAGGCAAAGAAGTAAACTTGCAAACTGTGCCATACATAGTCTAGATTCTAATATCTGCTTAAAAAGCTAAGTACTTAAACCTGTTCGCTAAGAGATGCTTTCTTGAGCCATGTCACATAAATAAGGACAGGTAGGATTGTGCTAAGTCTCCTTGAAAATCTGTTTTCCTTTACTTTTTTTTTCTTTCTCACAGATCTTGAAATAAATATTGTTGTCAAAGAACAGGAACTACTAGTATTTATTGGTAGCTAAAATATCTTAAACTGCTGTACTGTAACTTCATGTGCAACATAGTTGGGGGGGATTTCAATTTTGGGCTGTTTTCTATGAAAATTAATATTCTCAAGCAAACTGTTCACTCTGCAATGCCTCTTTCATCAATAATCAAACTGTTTTTCCTTTCACCAATAGGTTTGATGAAATCTAGTTTGTGGGCAGAGCAAGCAGTAGGAGCCTAATCCTCTGTAGTAATAAGTTCGTATGTATTAATAAATGCTTTCTTCTTCACCAGCCAAGCTGAGAGTAGAAATCAAGGTAATTCTCTTATATTGAGAACTGAATTAATATGAAAGGAATAGTTGAGTTTCAGAGTATTTTTCTTAAATGTAAATGTAAAAGATGAGCACTACTTGAACTCTTAGACAAAGTTCCCTCCAAGAATGATTGTTAACCTAGTGCAGTTACAGACCACTGTTATTTAGTTACCTCTTATGATGAGGTGCCTCCCTTTTATCAATTCACAGCTGTGTGTACAGGAAGCATGCTGTCTCACTGTCCTCATTAATTTTTGCCAATATAATTGAGCTGTAACTCTTCCTTCATAGAAACCATCATTCATGCTTTCAAAGATTGTAATAAAATCAAGAGAAAAGTCTCACTTTTCATGTTCCTGTGTTCTACTGATTTTGTATTTACTGATATTTGTATTGCCAAAAACTTGGCAGGCAAAAGCTACAAAGTGACATTAATCAGAAAAAGCCTTGAATTTACTGGTGGCAAAACTTGGTAGACCTGAGTGAATACTTCGGTATAGTTGCACCTAAGACATCTCATCTGGTTAGCTTCTGTAAAGCAAATGTACAACAGACTCGTAGATATTAAATATTAAACTACTTAAGAAATTAGTTTGAATTTAATGTTGCCTCAAAAGGTTCTGGTATTTTAGACAAGATTTTCCAGAGTTGATAGTCAAATTCTTTAAAAAATAAATAAATAAAAAATCCTCACAAACAAAAGAAACACCACCATAAAAAAAAAAGGCATGAGAAAAATCAACCAAGCAACCAAAGTGTACACGGGGGAAAAAAAACTTGCTATTTGATACTAATTGAGTGCGGAAGTGAGGCTGGGTCACCTTTTGTCTCGCAAACCACTATCACCTCAGGCGTGTCTGTTCCATAATGCTATGAAATGGTATCTGATCTACTTTGGAACAAGACTATCAAGGACTTTGAGTATGTTTTAAAATGTAATGGTGAGTCAAGTAGAAAAGTGTTTTCTGCAATTACTCATTGCTGTAACAAGTAGAGAAATTGTTGGCATCTCTTCTGTGTAACTCAGGAGAATGGTGATCCTCCTTGGGAGGGCATGGTAGAGGTACCAGTGACTGCTTTGTTCAGAGCTGTGTGCTAAATGCTCAGATTATCTGCTGTATCCCTCTGCTGTGACCATTATTAATGTCAGTTTCACCTGCTCAGTCCATGCTGTATTCTCACTTTCGGTTCTTTTAAGTGTTTTTACTCTTTTTCCCTAGCGAATGTCGGGACTGAAGAATATTACAAGTGTGTTTCAGAGATCCAGGCCCCCAGAGCAAGGGCAAGCTAATGCCATCATTTCAACAGACCAAGTAGATGGTAGTGAAATGGATCTGTCAGACTTGCTTACTACGACCACTTGACAGTCATCTCATTCACTTTCTCCTTAGAGACCTCTAGTCAGTACAAAAAAAAAAATTCCAAAATCCTCTTTGTGGAGAAGATATGGGCTACTGCTCTGATCTTTCCTGTGGAAAGGAATAGGCAACTCTGGTAGGAAACTGTAACTCTTTTCTCATACTTTAAATCCAAACATCAGGACTTTGAGATGCACCTTAGTTGAAAGAAAGCTGTTAATGTCAGACTGATGTTGCATTTCAGGTGATACGTGCTTTAGCTCATTAGCTGCAGTTTCATCATTTCTGGAAGAGTTGAGAGGGAGTGCACAGCTTGTTTGTAAAGCATCTGGAGCATTGCTGGTGCTGCAGACAGTATCCTGATTGCTGCTGTACAGTACATCCGGCTGTTCTTTCATCTCCATCTTGAATTATGTTGCAAAGCTGCTGTTAAGCATGTCCTATATTAAGTGATTTTTTTTAGCAGTTAAATTTGTTTCTCTTGATTTTTCTGGTGGAGGACAGACCTGTGCTGAAAGCTTTGTTTCCACTTCATGATACTTTCATTCACAAGTAGACTATGAACCAAAAAGTCCATGGTGGTTTGGAGCCACTGTCCCAAAAACAATCATGCAGGCTGCTAATTTAGTCAGCCTTTCCTGTCACAATAGTTAAAATGCGTCTAAAACTGAATGCAACAGTCTAGTTCTTGCTGTTTTTCTCAGCATATGTATTTCAAGTATAATGGCTTTAAAGAAGGATGTCAATGGAACTACATAATTAAACATGACTTGATAGTTTTAATCTTTTCTCTCTTTCTTTAATTCCACATTGACTGCCCCAAGTTTAATATTTGCCAAGTCTCTCATGTAAGCTTTGTGCTCTGGTTACTATGTTTTGTAGGTAGAATATCAGGAGATCCCGCAGTTGATTTATAGTAGTATAAATAAGAAGTGGAACAGTTTTTAAAAGAGGAGTGGAGAAGGAATTTTGTTACTAGGCTAAACACAATCTTAAAATACTATAAACTTTGCAGGGAGTTTCCCGATAAGCTGTTGTCAAGTGACAACAAAACCCATGGTTCAACTCCTAAAGAAACCACCCCAACATCTGAACACCAATTGTAGTCGGTCTTTGCAGGTTGTAGCTACTAGTTACATAGCAAGCTACTAGTGAAACAGCCTTTTGGTGATCAGTACAGCATGTAACTGAAAACTAACTGCTGTTTCAAATGCCTTCTAGGCAATATAATCTTGTATAAATTTTAATTTTTTTTTTCTGTGCTTTGATAAGTATGGCTAAAGAACGGTTTTATTTTACAGATGCATAGTCAGGTTCCTATAAACTTCTGTGCAGAGGATAAAGAAAGAGAAGCTTGCTGCTGAATTTCCCATCCTTCTGATGCAAGAGCATTACTCTATAATTAACGACCTTCTAAGAACAGGAACACAAGAATACAGGATGCTTTACTAATACTTTCTAATCTTAACATGCTACAATATGAGCTTTCTGTGCAACTAAGAAGAGTTTTGTTTTAGGGTGATCATTCTTCACTTTCCACCAGAAAAGTAAATGAACTATACAATTGAAATGAAAGGCAGCTTGGTTTCAGAGTATAAACTAGTCTTTCTTTACTTCTTTCTATTCCGTTTCATAGTTAAATTTGATTCCTGTAGAAATTGATTCTATTCAAAGGAAGAACTTTAAAGTTCTTGCTAGTGATCTCATGAATTCTCAGAGAATTGTGAAAGATGGGCTGATAGGCTTGTCTGGGGCTTTAAGGGCCTGAAATCTTTTGGAGCAATGACTATTTGATCTCTTCTAGAATCACCAAGGATGGGAATTCCACCAGTACTGTAAGAATTCTTTTCCATTCCTTACTGTTTGCATGGAAAACAATTCTGATGTGTAATATAAACTTTTTCTGCATGTTAAAACCCAAAAACCCATAGTATTTTTGTTGTGCTTATACCCAACAAGTATGAGATTTTCTTTTCCTTTGCAGATATTTTTAAGTACATGAAGCCTAGAACTGTTTTCCATCTTTCTTCAATGCTTAATTTTCCTACTTGTGATACTGATTAATGGGGGGAGAGGGAGGGAATGGAGATAACATCTAGTGGTCTTACCTGAACCTTGGTAGGTTTATATCCTTCTGGACAGTTTGCATCTGAAACTGTAAGAAATCTAAGTTAGGGGCCAAATGAAACAAGACTTCAGTTAGTATATGCATAGCTTGTGTAAGACTGAAGTATCACAACTTTGATACTTCTGCAAGATTTTTACTTCTGCTTAGATTCTCTTCTGTGGAATTGCACTGAACTACTGATTCCATGTTTTGTAGTTGTGCAGCTGATTATTGCTACCAGAGCATAATACTTCATGCTTATCCTTATTGAATTGCATCCTTTTTATTTCAGACCATTGCTCCAATTGGGCAAGATCTTCCTGAATTCTATTCCTGCTGTCCAGAGTGCTTGCAGATCATCTGCAGGTATAAAGATAGTCTGTACTCCACTGTCCAAGTCATGGATTAAAGTTTCTTATAACAGACTCGGAGGAGACCCCTGGAGAGCTCTGGTTGATGCATCCTTCCATTCTTCCACTGAACTATTGGAGAGCCACGTGTACAGAGTAGTTGATCAATTGTGGACCCGCTTTGAATAAGCCATGATCTTAATTACAAAGATGTCATGCAAGGTGGCATTAAAAGCACTACTAATTTAATAATAATTAGATCTTCTGTGTTCTTTCTATATGAGGCCTGTTAATTTTTTTCGTAAAGAATTTTTGTTTCACATAAGCTTCTAAAATGGCAATCCATGCTGGTTTGCTGCTGTATAGGTAATAATAGGTGGTTCTATTTTGCTTTGATTTTCATCTGAGGTATTGAACATGGGTTATTTGACCTGTTAGTTTCATGTTCTTCACCTTCACAGATGGGTGCTTCGGCATTTTTAGTCTTCTGCATCATCCGTGTCCTCAGTTAATCACTGATCTTGAGACAGAACTGTCTGAGGTGGAGTGGTATGAACTTTTATTTTGACACCTTGAAAAATTCTTGGTATTCTTCAGGAATTCCTCCTTTTGTGGCCTTTAACTGCTGCTGTTGGCCAGTAGTTGGAACATGCTTGGTTGTGTAATGAGCAGCGATGCTCCTAGTCTTCCTTCGGAGGTGGGAGCTGGAAACAAGGCCTCTGTGGGTCATGTTGGTAACTGGTACTTCCAGAGCCAGTAGCCTTATTCAAATGAAAAAGCATCTGTCTGTGTACCTGAAAATTTGCCAGCTTTCATGGGCCTGCTTTGTAGCAAAGCAGAGCTCTCTTGAGTAAAGTTTCAATTTGGCACATGCTTGCCCTGATTAACAGCAGTGGGGGGAGGATACCCTTCTAAATCCTTCCAAATGTGAGGTGAGAGTTCGGATATGGTTTAGACTTCTCTTTTAAAGGGACAACTTGATGTTTCAGGTATGCAGAGAACTGTTAAAATTGTCATCCTTTAAATTTAGATCAAGTTTCTGTCATGCTAAAACTGTTGTTAAAAACGGTAATTCTGGAGTGTGTAGAGAATATTGGAGTTTGTGAGTGTTTAGAGGAAATAAATCTGCCGTAGGACTTAATCATAGAGAAACAGACTCTTGCACAAAGTGAGATGCAGTTTGAATGTCTAAACTTGCTATGCTAGTCATCTGTCACAGTCTCTGGATCTAGAATCAAGCCATCCTTGGGAACACCTGTTCTTCAACCAGAGATGGAGAAAAATGCCTGGTGTACCTCCTGTGGAAGAGGAGGGGACTCCTCTGGTGAAGTGCTGGGGACCCCCTCTCTAGCTGGCTGTTGGGCCCCACTGTGCAAGTCTGCCAGCAGCTGGGACTGAACTGTGGTGCCTGCTTCTGGGGAGGGAGCCTCGGGAATCAGCTTCCCTGGTCCGGGCTGCCGCTAGGTGCGGTGGGGACGGTGTCAGAATGACTTCTGGTGCTCCGGCGGTTGCGCTGCAGGGCAGGCTGCACTGCTGCTGTAAGCAGTTTTCTTGATTGTTTCAGCAAGCTGAAAGGAGAGCTGAAAGGAGTTCAGTAATTCTCCAACCCTTTACAGTTTAATGTGGTTAAAAATAGATGCCTCAGCAGTCTGGAACTCAAACATCAGCTCAGACCTGCATGTCAGACATCAGTTACCTCTCTGGATTTGCTTTTTGTATTGAGATAGCGCACCATCCCCCATTGACATCTTGTTGAGTGAGATATAGCTACAGAGTAGAAAATGTTAGTTGTCTAAGGTAATATACCCTGCTGCTGAGATTTTTTTGTAAAAATGAGAATTTAACAAGAAAACTTGCTCATGCTTTTCCAGATATTTTCCAGATACTTGCTTAAGAATTGTGAGAGTATATTGCATATAGCCTATCAGTGCAAAAACAGATTGTGTGAAATACACGCTGTGTGGTTGTAAGCCACAACCTTTCAAAGCTAACAATAGCAATAGGGTTTTGTATGATGCAAGTAAATTTATCTTGGGAGATAAATGACTTTTTGTTTAGTCAATTTATGAGGAAGAGACTTTTACATATGCATCAGATAACTTAATTAGAAGAGGTTGGGCCTCATCCTTCCTTTAAGCAAAAGAGTGCTGTTGTATCTGCAGATGCCAGTTGCTTTCTATGTTATGTCCCTGTATCACTCATATGTCCTTTACTTATTGTGCTGCTATGTACTGCTTCTCCCTATAATTACTTGAATTAATTGTCACTCAAGTGTGTAATACTTAGGAAAACATAAGTTCTAACACGAAAGCATGGTATTTGGTCAGTTTGATCAAGCAACATCTGTAGCAGGCTTTAAGCTAAATTCATGGAGGGTAGAGAGTTGAAGGTAGGAGATGGAGTGACAAACACCACAAGCAAGTGATTCCTGATCTTTGCTGAGACGTGCGTTATTAACTACTAACCTTGCTAGGCTGTTTGTATACAGCTGTCATGGGAATCAAATTACTTCAGGTTAATAGCGTCTTATGGTGCTGCTTCTGTGACGTTTTCTTATGATTTCAAGTATACATACAGTAGTTGTGCTTAAATGGAAATAATTACCTCGAAGACAGTTGTTTTAAGAAGTGTTCTTGCTGCAAACTTAGAAAAGGGATGGACACCTGTGCTTCTAATGTTGGTATAAGCTTCTGATCTTAGAACTGCCTTCAAAAGGAAGCTGAGCCAATACTAGCTCTTCTGAAGATTGTTCAACTAAGCTGTTAAATTCTTCTCCAGGGCTGGCATAGCTACACCAGTGTCAGGATAAACAGCAGTACTGATGAGTTCCTAAGCTTAGCTGTAACACCGATACAGCTACTAGCAGTGGAGAGTTTTGACTTTGTGCTTCCTCTAGTATCCTATAAGCAGTAAGTCTTCAGATGAGTGTTTGGATAATTATGGTCTTCAAATTACCCTCTTGGTATAGCTGCTATCTGTGGGCAAATACACACCAAACAAGGAGGGTCAGGCTGTCTTAAGGGTTTGGCATTGGTGACAGAACTTGTGCCACCGTGTCCTGTGTTCAGAAAAGTTACCAGTCTGCTGGAGCTTTGTGAGAACCAGGGCAGCAGCTAGTGCGCTCAGGTTTACGGGTCAGCAAGGGGCCCCTGAACAGCAGTTGGCCTGTTGTACGTCAGGGGAAGCGTGAGGACAACTGTGGCAACCGCTTACAAAGTTAGCGATATCTTAGATTCTGTATTTCAATTTTAACTTAACCTGTTTTTCAGTTTTAACTTAAACTTTAGTAGGTTGAACGTGGCCTATTTAGCTCTGACTTGGAGGTCCAGTTAGAGAACTCCTGTGTTTCTAATATAAAGCAGGGTGTTAGGTAGAACAGATACACTGGGTAGTGTTCTAGAGACTTTTTGTGAAATGCCTTGAATTTAGGTATGTATAGCACTAGGGTGCTATACAGGTTACCTATAGGAGACTGTCAGCATTCTGTGAGATGTTTCATTAATAGCTTTTACTGTATAGTCCTTTACAGAAGCAACTTGAAATAGCGTGAAAATTAGTAGGAAATATGGAATCAATGTGTCTTTAATGGAAACTCATAGAAACAGTAAGGACTTTCAGCCATTGAACTTTTAGGGATTCTGCAAAATCTAAACATGTGGACAAAAACTTAACCTGTCTGGATAGCTGAAGTATTTTGGTAGAATAAGAGTTAGTATTTATATTATATATCCATTTTCAATATCTCTGTTTGATTCTTGGATCTCATAGGAATCCGTCAACTGTATTCTACCAAGCGTTCCATTTCAACAAGTTACGTGAGTCAAAGACCTTCTGGGATAGGTATGAATGCTTAAATATGGAATGCATACATGCTGAGGTATGCATGAATGGCTTTGCTCTATGCAAGTTTCTCGTCATTTCATTTGCGCAGAACTGTTGCTTGTGTTCAGAACTTCATGTTGGACCTCTGTTGCCTGGAAGTCTGAAAGCAGTCATGGAGTTGAAATATATGTAATGAAACTTATAACTAAAGTCTGAAATGCTATTTTTCTTCTTCCTTTATTATGCATGTATAATAAAGTATAAGCTGAAAGAGTTTAATGCTGGTCAGCTAATAGCTGGCCTTCAATAAAACATTTTACAGCTTCCTTTTCAAAAAAAAAAACCACAACTTTGACATTGTGACTCTTAAGTCTTATGTCAGAAAAAAGGTTGTGAAAATGTTGTTGATAAAGTTAAAATCTTTCAGGCTTGAGGCCAGGAAAGGAAGCTTAGTGGCTTGTTTTCATTCTGCTTAAGTTAAACTAGATGGGTAACAAACACGAACTGTGACATGGTATGAGGACAAAGTAAGCTTACTAAGTCAGCATTGAATTCATGGCGAGAAACTGCAATGAAGTGCAACAAAGTCATATTTGTTACAGATATGACTCACCAGAGATGCATTACTAATTCATCAGTAGCTGCAAATGGTTTCTTTCCTGCACTTTAATGATTTTGAAGGGTTTTTTTATTGTCAGCATTAAGTCCTAGTGATTATGTGACTTAATGTTTTGCGATGCTCTGGCCTGTCACAATACTGCTTAGCAAGCTCTGTGGAGTATAGATCTTATTTTTTTTAAGTATTGGTAACAATTTTATCACTGTACTGGCTGCGTTTGACTTGAGAGGCTCTTCAACTTGCAAAAGCTTAACTGAATCCTTTAAAGTTTGCTTGGCAATAATTTGTATATTTTACAACACTGATGCTTAAAAGTAATGCTAATGCATCCTGCTGTTTTTTGTTAAAATGCTAGCTTTAGGCCAAGTTTCAAAAGCACATCTTTCTTTTCTTGTACAAATGAGTATTTCTGTGTTAAGCTCTGGATGATGCCATTTCTGTGTATTTACGGACAGTGGTAGTATTTATGTTCAAAGACGTATTTAACTGAAGCAAACTGCATGGCCTTGAGTACAAGTTTGGTACATAAACCAAAAATGCACTTTAAGGTCTATCATTCATTTGTTTCTCTTATTTCTGTCTATAACTTGAAATAATCCTTAAGATGCAGAAGTGGATTCAAAAAACCCAGACAACTAAAATTGCTAGTGATTACAACTGAGACAAATATTAGATTCCTGTATAATGTCCAAAACAGGCACAGGAAATGTGGAATACAGGAGAAGAAAAGCAATATAAGTGGCTTCTGAAAAATAGTCTTGTATCTTTGTTGAACACTTCGTAGTGAAAGCAAGCATTTGTAAAAATGTTGAAGCAACTTCATCAGGGTTGGTGCAAGTATTTCCAGTGAAAACCTGGCAGGGGAGCTGAAGCGCGGTCCGTGCTCCCTCTCTGGGCTGTGGGCACGCAGAGGGAAGCCCCAGCAGGATGGAACCGGTGGGCAGGGGCAGCCTCTAATGCCAGCAGAAGCCTGCGCTCAGGCCTGAGTCGTCTGATGGCAAGTTAAGTGGTTTGGGGCTTCTGTGGTCTCAGGTTTGTGAAAGAAGTCTCTGCCGCAAAAAATGAAAGTCCTTCTGAGTTCCTCAGAATCCCTGTTTCCTCATCCCAAAACTTAGGGGTTCACATACTGCGGAACATAATGATCTTAAACCTGGTCGTAGGCTTTTTAATTACGTTCTGTAGCTCCTTCAGAAACAGTCTATGAACCTCAGGGATTTATTTGTTAGGAGAACTTAGTGCAAACATGGAAGAAAATCTTCCTCTGTAACTGTAGTATTGTTCTGAACAAATATGGATTGTTCTCCTGTGAGCAGCCATCTCCTGGGACTATTTGAAGCCAGCAAAGCTGGCTACGTGCTATCACAATAGATAGATATTGCTAAAAATTCTTAACTAAAATAGAGACAGGTATTTCTCACTAATACACCTTGGCAGGGAAGAGTGATGATAACATTCAAACTGTTAAATGTTAGTGAAATGAGGAGCCCTGCAAATGTTTTCCCTCCTTAGTTTTCACCTAGGCATTGCTCAGGGCACAAGTCTCATCAGCCTTTCTTTTTGACTGGCACTATTACTTCAGAGGGGTAACAAGAGGAATAATGGCTTTTTGGCATATCCATATGAGTCTGGATGATTGCTCTTCTGGGACGTGGTTTCCTTTGTGTGGTAATGGTAGAATAGGAGCTTTATATGGATTTGCCTGAAACAGCCATTGTTGTTGGTAAACTTCAATTCCAAGCAATATGATTAAGTTTCCATTGCATTTTTATGTGAAGCATTAAACGTTCATGAATTTTAAGTGTTGCAGGAGATCAGTTAAACTCGCCTTAACTCCTTAAAGAATAGATAAGGCTTCTATGGGTGGACTAAATAGTTTGGCTAGTGGTAAGACGTCAAGAGGGGCATAGTTGACTATGGTAACTCCCCAGTGAGGGGAAAGAACAAGTTAACATGCATATTGTTTTAGTTTGAAATTCACTTACAAACAGAACAAATATGGGTGTGCTTTGAAATACCTTACTTATCCTTTCAGAAAGGTTACTTCAAAGTTTCATTTAAAGTGGTAACAAGGAAGGAGCTAGGGGAGGTCACTTAGTTTCAGGGATGTCTCAGATTGTGGTTTATGATGCCATCTTTTCCAATTTCAACTAAAACAGGATAGATCTAGTGCTAAAGGAAGAGTTACCGTGTGTTAGCTATGGGACGTGACTTGCTACCATCAGTGTACCTCTTGCTGTTTGTTCTGCAGGTAGTCTTTCCTGCTCTCACACAAGCTTCAAAATTGGCTTGCAACATCCTGTCACTAGGACTTGCAGTCTCATTTAAATGTGGGGCGCTATTACCTAGTGTAGTACTTGACAGTGCCAAAGTGGGACTGTTTATAACTCATGTTCCTAATGCATTTAATTTTGATATAAAATACGTGCACTGCTGAGGACTGGAATCTGTAAAAATGAATGTTATTTTTTTTAAGCATACAGAGTGAGTTAAGTTGTAAATGCCTTTCTTTTGAAACTTAGATTCTTGGTCTTTCTACCTAGCTTTCAAAACGAATTTTGAAGTTGAGTACAAATCTCTTGGAAGGATGATGGGTCTATCTAAAGTCACTAATGGTGAAAATACTAGATTGACCACAGTGGTGCTTGTTGAATTCACCATTGAAATGGGTTATAATGCCTACATATGTCAGGTAGTGCTGAAGGTTAAATTTTCCTCCAACCATTAATGAAGTCAGCGTTAAGGCGTTAACTTTTTTTGCTGTCTCCCGATCCACTGATCCTCAATTTTTACATCACTTATTTTATTCACTTTCTTTTGAACAGTGTCATTCAACTTTTTGGAATAGTCTATAGTAAGCAAGTTTTCATGAACCATAGAATTACACTTTACAAAAAAAAAAAAACACTAGTTTGATCACTATGCAATACCAATACTTCCCGTAATTTATATACTGGCATATGTTGTGCTAACAGGCCTACCAAAGACTTGTTTCACATTATTATAGCTTGTTGATGATACTGAAGCCTCTTCTTAGTAACATCTTTCCATACTTGTGGGATACCATATCTCCATAGGAGAAATTTTTGTAGCAGTGAAGTCAGAATTACACCAAGGTTTTAACAATGCACTGCATTGTGGAAAGTGCAATTGCTCTACATTAAATATAACATACACTAGAAATCAGATGTGCACTTAGACTTACCAGTTCTCTTCTTGTTTTCTTCATTTGTATGTACATGGTTGTCCAAGAGGCTTCTTTTTTGTTTACAAGGCATTTGAAACAGAATAGTGCTGTTCTTGAGTTGTGTATATATATGTTAAGAATATTTTTCCTATGTAAAGAGTTATGAGGTGCAAGCTGTAAGTATTGGATAAAACACTTTTGGTCCAAAAGCTGCATACGTGATTGTGTGCTATAGCTAAGCAGTATTATCAGTCAAATCTAGTTTTGCCCATGGTCTTTTCAAAATAAAATGTGAACACTATATTTAAGCCACCAGGATTTTTGAAATCATCTAAATGAGGATTTCTCAGATTAAGTAGGTTTTTGTCCATCTGCTGTGTATGATAGAAGGGCCTTTAGAGATAGGTGGTTAAAAAGCAAAACTGTAGCTGTGAAAACTGACGAAGATTACTGTAAGTCTCACCTTGGTGCGGTGACCTTCCCTGGCCGGTTCCCTCACCGCCTGTGGCAGGAAGTTACCCTCCACACGTTCCAGGGGTCTCCTGTTCTGCTGCTTCTCTGCTGTGTTGTATTTCCAGCAGACATCTGAGAAGTTGTCTCCCTTGAGAGCAAGTGCTAGCGATCATGACGCTTACAGCTGCTTGTAGATTATTTTCTCCGCTTCTTCATCCTGGTTGGGTGCTCTGTAACATACTCCAACCACAGTATCTCCCTTACAGGCCTTTCCCCTGACTCTTACCCAGAGACGCTCGGCCCTTCCTAATGCAGAGGGCTACCCCACCGCCTCTCCTTCCCTGCCTCTCTCTGGAGGAGCCTGTAGCCATCCACCTCAGCGCTCCAGCTGCACAAGCCATCCCACCGCATTTCACCAAGGCCTAGGATATCAGAGCCCTGAGACTGAGCTGAAAGTGCCACTTCCCCCTGCTCTTTTTCCTCCTGCTACGTGCATTTGTGTAGAGGCATTTAAGTTGAGCCCCTGCACAACTGGAACGCATTTCTTGTTAAATACATGTTCAAGCATTGTAGTTACAGATTACAGGCTTTGTTTACTTTACCAATAGAGGCTGTTACTTTCTCAGTCTCAGAAGCTAATTCCCTTTACTTGTAAATGATTGGTGTTAGGTACTGGCTGTTTTTGTGGGACTCTGTAAAATGGGTTTCTCTAAATAGTGACATATTCTTTCAACAGCGAGGCTTTGTTTCATGTACGAAACTAATATTTATGACCACCTTGCTGATACTCACTGTAAAAAGCCTTAAATATTTTCTTAGTGTGTGGTATCAGCGAGTGTTATGTATTCTTAAAGGGGCAAGTTTCCAAGCCTGACTGCAAACCTTCCATTTTTCCTGCATGTTAACTTGTTTTTTAACGTGGCTGCACACTACTGATAGCAACTTCCTCCTCTGGTGGAGCGTATCAGTAGATACAACTAGCAGGCCTGGCAAGTAGTCCAAGAACTGCAGTCTTGTGTCAGACATGGAGCTGTGGAGTAAAGTCGGATCACCAGGACCTAGTATAGGAGGTCAGGCAAGGAGCGTAAGGGGTGACAGAAGATGCATGTGGTTTGAATTTATTCTGTGGCTGCTGTGGATGTGTTCCTCTGCTGAACCCTGTCTTATCCCCTGGGGTGGGCTACACCTCTTCTCCACCTAGAGAATCAGTCTGAAGGAGATCAGGGGACACCCCCTGATTTGTGTTTCTATATTGTGACTTGAAAACAGCCAGCCTAAAAAGACCTGAATTGCTGTAATCTGGTATTTAAAGATGTAGTTCAACATCTTGTTTCCCACAGTAAATACCTGCTTTCTTGTACCGATGATTGAGATGTTTTGTCGGGCTGCTCTGCATTAGTATGTCTTTTGGAACAAGACTGACTCATAGCTGTAAGCAGGCAAAGGGCAGTGCATTTTTTAGATCGTTAAACATGATCCACTGAGAATTCACTGAAACTGAGTAAATGCTCTTGTGGAGTTCCAGGTCTCTGGACATGTCTTACACTCCTATTGACTACTGCTGCTTGGTTGTAAAGTAGTAAAGACAATGCAGATCCAATTATTTCCTAATGGGAAGTAATCTTCAAGTAAAGCCAGAGAACAGATACTATACTTTTTTTCTTCGGTGCTTTATAAAAGCAATTTAGCAGAAATTAAACTAGAGGTTAGGACCTCATGAATATCCCATGTATCCCCATTTTCCCCAGGAAAGAAAGCTGACAAATGAGGCGAGGAATTAAAGTATTTATTCTACTGTCTATTCAAATGTACTTTCCTGTGTGTCATACGTGTAGTCTAAGGAATTACAGACTGAAGGAGCAGTGTCTCTCAGGTGCTCTAACTGTACTAGGCAGTACGGCCGGGGGGACAATACATGATTATGTATTGAACCTTTGACACTGAAGCTCTAGCCTTTCAGAAAACATGTTCTAGGAATCCTATGGGTGCCAATAGGTGCAGAGTTTCAACCAAATGATACGGTAATGCTCACAAAGTTTTCTGTTTGTTTACAGTGCATCTGGTGCAAGTGTTGTTGCCATTGACAACAAAATAGAACAGGCAATGGTAAGTAAAGAAACCCAAGCTATTATTTCTAATAGGTTCAGCAGTTTGTCATTGAGCATAAGTTTCCAGCTGTGTTGTCTTTCTATGAGTCAGTAACTTTCCTTCAGTTGGGTCAGACTGAGAAAAAAGGATTTGTTTGAAGAAAGGATTTTCTATATAAGCTATGGGATGACCACAAACAAGGTATTTCACTTTAAGTTAAAAGTGACACTTTGCTTATATACTTGTCACTTATATTGTTGGCCCAAAAATGTTCTTAAACGAATTTTTATATAAATTTCTGTGAACAAGCTGAGACTGAATTTAAAGCAGTGCTGAAAATAGCACGGGTTTCTTATTTTAGTGATGTTCGTTTCTGGTTTCTTCATCGTCAGTTCTGCTGCGCCATCCTTCACAGTTAGTTCAGCTTCAGTTAAATTCAGTTTGATTTTTTTCCTTGTGCTGATTTAGGGGCTTTCTTATTTCTTGATTTTTCGTACACCTCAGTGCTTGGGATTCAACACTGGACTCCTACCACGGGGTCAAAACTTCAGAGCTGATGTTTTCATTCTGGGTAGCTGCATAATTCTAGGGCGTTGTCTTCAGCATAACTGAGGTGACAAGGCTTCACGAGATGGCAGGTGATGGTTTACGTGTACTGCAATCCTGCCTGTCAAAGCTGTTCATGGGAGAGAGCTTCATTTAAGCAGTTAACACCGGCCTCTAAGGCCATAAGGATAGGATAGTACCTGAAGGTTACTGTTGTCCTAATATTCTGTTGGATTATAAATACATGCAGTATAACAAAAAGACCCTTTCAAAAGTTCTGTATCTACTCAGGTTACTTTAACTTTGTCAATATTCCTTGTTCTTCAGTGGGGGGTGAGGTGGGATAGAAGTCAGTTATAATAGAAACATACTTAGGTTGCTGTGTGCTAGAACTTACTACTGTTACTGTTGAATGCTGCAAGCAAAGCTTTGGATGTATGGGCCACTTTATAGTGAATTAAAGCGCTAGGTTAACTGTTCTTGAAGGCTAATTTGTTCAGGCTAATTATAAATTATTATTTATATAGTAAAGCAGTGAATTCTGGGCTTGGGGTGGAATGGAACTGTTCTTTCAGTTGGAGTAACTGTCAGCTTGTTCTTTGCAGGATCTAGTGAAAAGCCATTTGATGTATGCAGTAAGAGAAGAAGTGGAAGTCCTGAAGGAACAAATAAAAGAATTAGTTGAAAGAAACTCTTTACTTGAACGAGAAAATGCACTGTTAAAATCTCTTTCAAACAACGATCAGTTATCCCAACTTTCAACCCAACAGGCCAATCCTAGTAGCACTTCACAAGCGCAAGCAGTGATAGCACAGCCTCCACAGCCAACACAACCTCCACAGCAGCCGAATGTCTCCTCAGCGTAAAGCTTTCTTGCCTCGTTTAAAAAAACAAAAAACCTGAGAGCAGTCTGTCCTTGTGTGCCACTGATGTTCTTTCCACTTTATATGAAAGCAAGTAGCCATGCTTCTGTTGTGTGTTTGGCCTTTTCAGTATTAGACAATCATTCTCCAAGAGCTTTCCCTCACAGATAAGTTATGAAGTGCAGTTGGTGTCCGTTATGTCATCAGTGCACAAGGGGAGTGGTAGACAGAGTTGTTAATGCAGAGAATGCATTTGCTTGGTGTGCCAGAGTGAGGTCTTTAAGAGCTTTGGTGGCTCTCCGAGGTTTCCATTACCCATGGATTACTTTGAGCCTTGCTATCTTGTAAGAAGTAACAATTCATCTTAAGAGCCACTGTTCTTTCAATATAAGTAACATTTGCCTACATTAGTTTCATTTATTTGTTTTATTTATTACAGGGCTGCTATTTTCATAATGTACATGAACAATGTCACAGAACTTTTTTAATTTTTTAATAAATGTATGTATCAGTAAAATGATAGATGGGATTGCGTTTAATAGATAAAAATGTTTAGGCAATAATTGAACAAAAGAATCCTGGCATATTTCTAACACTAATGGCAATTTACCTTTGGTATTTATTTACGGTAGTAAAGATCCAGCTTGAATGTAAATTTTGTATAGAGTGTAAGTATGAAGACCATAGTGCATCTGTACAGGTAGTCACCAGTTATTGTGATATAATAAATAATTGATGGGCTATTTTGATGAAGAAAACTTTGCTCATTTCTGTTTCTACTTTCTAATAGAGAGAAATTGCCACGATTCCTCTGCTTTTTGACATTTCGTATAATTTTTTTTTGGGTGGGAATAAAAAGCTGTGAAATTGTTCAACCTACTTTGTAACCAAAGAAGCAAAGCTGTGTAATTGAGTTTTTTATTTTATAATGCACATTCTTTATGTATTTTTATTTAGTGTTTTCTCATTCACAACTTTCTTTGCTGTCTAGCATGATCTGCATGACCTATAATCTTTGAACCACTTTCGTACCTCATGTTTTTATCCAGCACTCTTATTGTAATATGTAATAGTCTGTGAACAATGTCAAATAAAAAAGAAAGAACAGCTGGTGTTGGTGGAGCTGAGCTAGTGTGCTATGCACTAGTTGTTTAAAAAAATGAAGTGAGCCATCTTTTGTTCATTTAAAATGGTGTTTTGAATTTCGTATGCAGAAAACGTTTTGTTACATTGCAGATTTTAATGTATTTAATAAATGCAACATGCAGATTAAGTGCAGTGTATACTGAGTATTTAAATTAAAAATGTACATTTCATAAATACAGTTTCAAGCGAGACCATCATTTGTGTAAACTAACACTGTGTCAAATTGATGTATAAATATATATTTTAACACATTTTCTGAAATTAAATTGCAGTTTTGAAAATTTGTGGCTGTAGATGTGGTTACAAGGTAACTAAATTCTGTACCTTTTTTTAAATTCTGTATTTTTTTAACAAAACAAAGACAACTAGGGAGCCAGTAATGGAATAATGCTGGAATTCTAACTGCTTTTCTTGCAATAATCTTGCTGTTTTTTTTCTGTGGATTTTGAGGGGTGTTCTGGGAAAAGCATAATTCTAATGAGGTCAGTGACTCTACTGGTTTGTTCTTGTACCAATCACTATGTGCTGGGGTCTTGAAATGATTTGGTATCTTAGTGACATAAAGCCAATAATTTACTTTTGAGAAGGTTCTACGAAGAGCACGCTGCACAGCACACCTTCCCCAAGAGCAGTGTGGAGCACAGCTGCGAGCTGCTTTTCCAGAGCAGGCGGTCTGGTTCGCTTCTGGGCCTGCACCTGTTCGGTCAGCGTGCCAGCATTTACCTCCGTGTCCTCACCCTGTGTTTGTCTCAGCTCTGGTCAGGTTCATGTGTTGGGGGAAAAAAACAAAACAACACTGGAAACTGAATTTTGGTGCCTTCCCTTCCTCTCCGGTGTTCTACTAGTTGACAGCACCACCCCTTTCTGGTAAGCATCTGTTCACAGCACAGTTCAGAAAAGGGTGTGTGTGTATAAAAGTACTCACTGGTCTAATACACTAAAATATCTTCAGTGGTAGGTTGGTGCTCTTGGCCTGCTATAAGCATGCATGTAGTGAAATAATAGCTTTGCATACAAATTGGAAAAAAATATTTTAGTAGCTAAACTTATTTCCCTCAAGTGTGAGCAAAAGCTCTCTGGCTACACAGCAAGGATACGGATGTCTTGAGCTCCTGTCTGATATGATTGGCTGGTAAAATAGACAAATTTTAGGAATTATTTGTACAGGAAGTCCCCCTTCAGGTGAGTAATTGATTCAAACTTCTGTGGGGGGAGCAAACTATTTATATGGTTACACTGTGTTTCCTGTTCTTAAGGATTGTAAGTAGTAAGGAGGCATTTGAAACATTGGAGTTGTTGGTGTTCTGACGACGGTAGAAGTAGAAAAGCATGCCTTTTGGACTGAGAAAAGTCCTAATTGTTTCTGCATTCCCATGGAGCTGGTTTCTGTACATCTCTCCTTGCGTAATTCTGTAATCCTGGTGCGTAGAGTTGCCGTTGTGCAAGCTCTGCCTTGAAAGGACAAGTAGATCCACCTATGTGCAGGTGAAAAGGAAAAAACATGTAGTAAGGTTGCTGGAAATGGGGGTTGAGACAAAGGTTAAGCTGATCCTGTTTCTAATCCTTTGCTTGCTTTGCTCCTGTTAGGGGTTTTTGTTGTTTGTATTTAGCTTTTCTCCTGGTCTTAAGTTGTATTCAGCTGTGAATACCACTGCTTGCTGTACTGAGAATGCTATAAAGTGGCAGAACTGAGTTCGGAAGCTGGTCTTTGCGTTGCTGCTTTCTCTTGAGAGGACGTCTGAGGCCGCTGCCTGGAGAGCGGAAGGAGCAGCAGCTCCTCGGCGCGTGATGTTCGTCTCGATGTTGTTGAACGCTTGATTCACAGACTTGGAAGGACGGCTCCTTCGCCAGCCATCGCGTTACCGTCGGGCTGTACGGGCTGCCCCGCCGTACGTACGGCCGCGTGCAGTCGGCCTCCCCCTGCTGCACCGCCTCCCGTCGTCGCCTCCGTGTGACCGCGCGGCCGAGTCAGGCAGCGCCGGCACCGCGCGGTGCGGGCGGCGGGGGAGGCCGCGCCCCGGGGCGGCTGCGGGAAGCACGCGCACGGCTGAGCCCAGCGCCGGCGGCTTTCGGGGGGCCTCGGGGAAGCGGCCGCGTTAAGGGAAATAGCTGCGTGCAGCCGGGCGTCCGGGAGGTGATGCCGTCCTTTGGTAGGAAGCGGTGCCGCTGCGGTTCCTCGTCTTGGGAATTATTCCGTCGCTTCAGCGTAGCGAGTAGAGAACTGATTCGGCTGCTGGACTTGTGGTGCTTAGAGGTTAGGTGGACCCTGTGGCTGTGGGTGTGCCTGGCGTGGGTGAGAGGAAGAATCGTGTCCCTCTGCAGCAAGAAGCATGCTAGAGCAAAAAGGTCTTAAAGTGACGAGCCTTAGTTTTCTGCCAGTTCTGAATTAGTCCTGGCGTCTCAGAAAGGATATGATTGAGCATGCAAGGAGAAGCTGCAAAAGTGATGGAGGATGTGGAGGAAACGCTTGCTGAGGAGAGCTGAGTGGTAAGGCAGCAGAACATGTTCAGAGCATCTCCGGAGGTGCTGAATGAGGTGAGTGCAAACAGTGATTCACTGAAGCTCAGGTATGGGGAGGAGGAGCACTCAGTGAAACTGGCAGGAGGCTGGCTTAAGAGAAAAAGCAAGTTTTCATTTCTTTCTTTATTTATTTTGAAGTAGCAGAAAGTGAACTTTGGAACTGGTTGCTGCAGGGTGTAGTTGGAGGCAGGCACTATGTTCTGAAACAGCTTAGACAAAGTCTTGGATAGCAGGTTGGTGAAAAGGGATGCACCCTTATCACCCCTACACAGCACTTGTGGCTGTGAGGAAAGGAGCAAGAGGGAACTGTAAAGGCTGGCGAACTTGCCTGCTCGTAGTAACATTGCCTACTGGCATGGCTTGCGACAACGTACCAGGCTAGCCAGGCCAAGTATGTAGCTTGTAGAGAGCCTATCTTTTCTGAAAAAGTTTTTCTCTTCAATAACGTGCTCACATTTTGTGGGCTAAGGTAAGATTTCAGTTAAGCAACAATCTGGTAAGTCACCCCCCTTGAAGTTGGGGAGGAACAAGATTCATTGCCTTTCTACCACTAACAAACATGTCACAGGAAAGCAAGTCCCTGCAGTCTCTGAGGATGCAGCAGTTCTGACTTCCAGTCTCCAGTACAGCCATCTTTCCTTCCTCTTTTTCCCGTGAGCATGCAAGGGAATTTTTCTGCTCTTGTAGTTAACAACTGTGATTTTTATTTTTTGTACAGCCTGTGTTAGCAGTACCCTAAGTCTTCCGCTTCCTTTCTGCAGAGCAGCGGAGAAACAACATCCCGCAGGGTCCCAGCTCCGCCGCCTCGCTGCAGCTTCTGGGCCAGCTCTTCCCCGCTCACAGCTGCTGCTGCCGGGGAGGGCGGCTGGGCCCGGCTGGCTCCCGGCTGCGGGCCCAGCTCCGGCCGCCGGTGGCCGGGGCCCAGCCGCAGCGCCGCTCCCTGCGCGTTTCCGCGGGCTCTTCGCCGCCGGTCGGAGCGATTTAACGCCTTAACGGCACCGGGGCTGCACCGGGCTGCCGGCAGCCAGGGGCCTGCAGCAGCGGCGGGGCGGGGCGGCAGGCGCTGCCCCCGGGAGCGGGACGGGGGAGCGGGGGCCGGAGGCAGGCCTGCGCTCGGGGAGAGGCGGAGGCAGGAGGCGACGACCGCGGCAAGCGGCAGGGCCGGCGCTGCTGTGCGGGCACCCCGCGGCCTGCTCGGCGCCCGCACCTCGCGCGGGAGGAACCCCCGGGGCGCTCGGCCCGGGGCCCGCGGGCGCCGCCGCGCTGTGGAGCCGCCGGCCACGGGGCGGCGCCGCGCGGCGGGGCCGGGGCCTGCGGGCGGGCGGGGCCTCCTGCCGGGACCGGTACCGGGCCCCGGCGGACGGCGGGCGAGAGGCGGCCCCGGGCCGCGGGGGCGCCCGCGGCAGCGCCCGAGCGGCACCGGCCGGAGCCCGGCGCAGCGACCGCCGCCGGAGGCGGGTCCCGCCCCGCCGCGCCCTGCCCCCGGGGTGCCGCTGGGCGCTGAGGGGCGGCGCCGGTGGGCCCGGCTCCCGCACGCCGCAGGCGCCGGGCCGGGGCTGGCCGCTGGGCCGGGCCGTGCCGGCGGCTCCGCAGCGCCCGGGTGGCAGCGCCCGGTGGGCACGGCGGCTGCCGCGGCTTTTCCGCTGCTGCGGGGCTGCGGGCGGGCTCGGAGCCGCGGGGCCGGGCGGTCCGGCACCGGCACCGGCACCGGCACCGTTGGGGCCACCCGCGGGCGGGCAGGAGGCGCCGGGCCCGCTGCGTGGCAGCGCGGTGCAGCCTCGCGGCCTTTGCGTGCCCCGCTGGGGGAAGGGAGCGGGATTTGCCGTGAAGCTGCTGCGCTGCGGGTGCCGGCACAGCGCCCCGGCGGCACAGGCAGCTCGGCTCCCCGCTGTCCCTGGGTCGTGCCCGGGGGTTGCTTTGCCGGGTCGAGACGCCCCGGTAGGCCGGCGTGTCCCGGAACTCGCTTCTCGGGTCCTGGAAGCGGGAAGCCGGAGTCCCATGAGATGGGAGAAAGACGCGGGTACGGCCCTTGGGCAGCCCCGAAAATAAAGGAGCCCGGCGCTCCGCAGCGGTTATACTTAGTGCTGCGGACACGGCGCAGCCGAGGCGGGGTGGCTGGGGCTCCCCGGCCCCCTGCTGGGCTCTCTGCCCCCCGGGCCCCTCTGCCCGGCCGCTGCCCCGGCCTGGTGCCAGCGCGGGGCCTCGGGAAGGCCGAAAGCCCGTCCGCAGCCCGCGGTGCCCGCTGCTCCCCCCTCCTGCGGCTGGCCGCTGGTCCCTGCGGAGGGGCGGACGGCGGGGCTGTCCCGCTCACCAAGCAGAGCTGCTCCACGCCGCCTCCGCGTCCGCAGGGTGCCTGGACGCGCTCTGCAGCAGGTTTCCTTCCATCAGCCTGCAGAGCAGCCAGCCTGCAGCTCCCCGGATCCTTTGCCTCGCCCATCTTGAAGACGAGAGGGACGATTGCTTCCCTCCAGGCCTCGGGAACCTCTCCCCTGGGTGCACCCTGTCAGGTCCCGTAGACTTGGGCCCCGTTTGTTCGGATATCCCATAACCGGTGCCTCCTGCACCGCCGCCAAGCCTTCCTTGCGACATCGCCCCTGCGGCTGGTGAGAACACCGGCCCCGCAGAGCCGGGAAGAGCAGGGTGCTGTTTGCTTTGTCCTTTCAGATCACGTAGTGTCACGCACTGTGGGATCTTCCCAAGTATGTAGAGTCTACTGGTCAAAGGAAGTTTTTTTAGTTGAATACAAAGTTGTTATGAAATAAAGACCCGTTCCCTGGAAGCAACAACAGGGTATCAGCGTCTGCTTGCTTGTTACCTTAGCGCTAATACCACTCAATATTGTTTCTAAAGACAAATTACTCAAAGCTGGAAGGTCCACCATCAGACGGCTGACCACACGTTGTGATAAAGCTGGTCTCACAAACGAGCATCGTCCCTGAGCGTTTGTTTGCAGGCTCGTGGGGTGTACAGGGCTTACCCTGCACCACCAGGTGTAGGACACCCCAATGTAACCAGCCAAGTAACGGAGGCTGGACTCGCAAGCAGTCATTGCTGCAAAAGGCAAGGTGGCTTCCTTGCCTTTCTGTGCTGCAGCCCTCTTTAGCTGTATTTTCCTAGTATTTAATACCACGTCACCTGCAAAATGTCCTTGCTCTTGTTTTGCCAGCTGATCACTAAAGAAACCATTAACCATGGGGCTTCCTCATCCCATACATAACCAGTCTGTTCTTGGCTCTGACGTTTTTAATGTAGAGAACCCCCAGCACACCGGTTTAAATCCAACAGCACTTTCCAAAGGGCACAACGTGCCAAGCCGTAATTATCTGACAGAGGTCATCGCTGGCACTGGCTCTCAGACAAGGACTGCTGCTCGTACCGTTCTTACAAGCAAAAGCAGCTACTGCACGTCCTCCCATTTAGACATGACTAACAACATGCTTCTGTTTTTCTGAATCTGGTGATGCTAGAAATCGAAAGAGCATGCTCAGCTACTAGATAGGCAAAGCATCACAAATGCTGATGTGTTCTGCATTTGCACCAAAGCAAGCAGTCCTCTACAAATTTAATCAAATTCTGGGCACGTGGGCAGCCAGCACAGCCCGTTCTGAGGCCGCCCGAGCGAGGCTTTGGGCAGAAGCAGGACCCCCGACGCCTGCCCGAGGCGTGTGCAGCGCCTGCCGCAGGGGCTCCCCTCGCCGAGGGGGGACGGTCACCGAGCTAAGGCTGGCGTGACGCGGCCCCGCCACCCAGTAAGGCACCAGTTTGCCAACCCCAAAACTAACACAACTCACATTTGAGAAGAACTTTATTTAAAATAAGAGATTATACAGACTTCCCCTCCCCCACCGGTTACAAAATATGAGCTTCCAGGAGTAAGGAGCGTACGTTACGCCACATGGCTGGAGTCTGGGGCACGGTCTGGGCCGTGCTGGTTTACACCAGTTCCAATGACTTCAAATGGAAACGTGACAACTCATACCAGCAAAAAGTCTGCTCCTTCACAGCTAACAGACATGTAATTCATCTCTACAGAAACTTTTTTCTATTACTAGTAATGTAACCAGATTTTAAATGTCTTCTAAGAAACCTGAAAAAAAATAATCTTCCTTTAGCAACTGCATGCAACAGCAGGCCGATTTAAGACTGCCTTCATTTACCGCAACAGACACTGAGAGGCCGCCGCAGAGCCGAGGCCATCAGCAATAAAGTATGATCAATAGCAGCATTTCTATTGTGATTTTAAGTTACATTCTTCTATACAGGCAGGGAGGGTTTCGTTTGGTATTTCAACGTTACTAAGAAGGAATTGTGACGATCCACAGGGAAGCAGTTTAGCAGTGGATCCATCGTTAGAGGAAACAGAGCTGAAAGCAGGATTTACCTTAAACACGATTAGAATATATATCGCAAGACACACCACGCTCCGCAGATGTTAGGCATAAAAGCAGAACCGTGGGTAGGAGGGGGCAGGGTCCCTGGTACCTGCACGAAACATCCCCATACAACATTTTAAAATTTAAAACCACGACTTGTTGAAGGTTGTCCAAGAAGTATTTACAGCAAAGTCACAGCCTGCCGCCGGGAGAAGTTCAGTAGCTCTTGCCCTCGCTGATAAACAGTACGTGAAACCTCAGCATCGGGTTATGTCAGAAACAGCTGCTGCTTGGTCACGCTGGTCTCTAGTTAAGTAACTCCCACTAGCTATACAAACAAGCATCTTCTATTTATTAGAACAAGAGGTATAGGATAGAGTTTTCTGTCACGATAAGCATTTGAGCGCTAGCGCACTGCCACATGCTGCAGTGCTGGTCTACATACACAGAGATGACGGTTCACTTAGATAAGCAATAGAACGCCGTGCGGCCCGACTGCTTCGGTAGGAACATGCTTTAAATCTGTACTCCGGCTACTACAGAAATCCCGGCTTCCGACTTTAAATAAAAGCATTTCCAGCTATACAGAGGCTTACACAGGTCTCGAGACCGGCGTGTACAACAGGTGCCGGATCCCAGATCTCTACATTGCATACAGACTAGCAGGCGTACATAGAACACGAAGGTAAGCTCTGCTGAATAAGTAGGTCCACGATTGTAGATCAACAATAGAATTTTATTGCTTTATACATGTGGTGCTTTTCAAGGCACTGTGGCACGGACTAGAAAACTCGGAATGACTCGTGAGGGGACCTGGAATGAGGCATGGCCGGCGCCGGGCGTCGTCCCTCAGCGGCTGCGGGGGGGCCGGGGCCGGCCGGGCGCGGGGCACAGTCCGTCGCGGTCCTCGGGGGGCCGCGGTGGCGGCGGGAGGCGCCTTCACATGCCCATCCTGATGCTCTGGATGATCTGGAAGATGGCTGCAAGAGAGCAGACGGGCGGGCGGCTGCGCTCAGCGGGCCGCGGGGCCGCCTGCGGGGGGCGGCGGGGCCGGGCGGCGGGGCCGGGGGGCTCACCTGATCCGCACACCACGAAGATGAACAGCGCCAGCAGCCACGGCCCGACCGACGCCTTCTCCTCCGGGGCCGTCCTCTGCGGGCAGCGCGCAGCGCGTCAGGGCCGGCCCGCGCCCGGCGCCCGGAGCGGACCGGGACGGCCCACAACGGCCCGGCCCGGCCCGGCCCCAGCCCCCCGGCCCGGCCCCAGCCCCCTTCCCCGGCCCGGCCCCGTCCCTCAGCCCGTCCCCGCCCCGCCGGTCCCCGCGCACCGAGGTCTTGGCGACGTTGCCGCGCTGGGTGATGTTCTTGCTGTGCTTCTCGTTGGCCATGCGGATGCGCTGCTTGGCCACCATGGTGCGGCCGCGCCGGGCCGGGCCGGCTCCGCTGCGCTGCGCTCCGCTCGCTGCGCCCCGCTGCCAGCGTCAGCACCGCGCGGCGCCGCCCGCCGGAAGCGCGCCCCCGCCACGTGACGCGGGACGGCGCCCGCCGCCAACCCGCGCGCCCGCCTCCGGCGCTTCCGGGGCCGCGCGCGCCGCGGCGGGCGGAAGCGCTCCCTCGGCGTCACGTGCCCGGCGGCGCCCCCCCCGCGCCGCGCGACGTGGAGCTCCCTGCGGCCGCCGCGCCGCCGCTCACCCGGAAGCGGAAGCGCGCCCGGCCCTCGCGCCAAGATGGCGCCGCCCGCGCCGCTGTTGGCAGGTGGGTGCCGGGCCGGGGGCGGAGGGCCGGGGACGGCGGGGCCGGGAGCGGGGCCGGGTCCCGCTATGCCGGGTCCCGCTGTGCCGGGTCCCGCTGTGCCGCCGGGCCGCGCCCTCGTCGCTCCGCGGCCGGGCCCTTGGGCCGCGGCCGCCCGCCGGGAGCTGCCTTCGTGCGCCCGCCCCGTGCTCACGGCCGCCCCCCCCCCCCGGCCTCGCCTCCTGGGCCGCGGCGCCCCGCGGCTCCCTCGCCTCGGCCGCCCCCGGCGGAGGGAACGGGGCGGGCCGGGCCGGGCCGGGCCGGGCCGGGGGGGCTGCGGGCCCTGCGGGCTGCCGGAGACCCGCGGGGCTCCCGGCGGGGCGGGGCGGGGCGCGGTGCCGCTGCTGCCCTTGCGGAGCCGTCACGGGCCGCCTCGTGGCCCCCCTCCGTGCCTTTCTCTCCTTAAATTCGTTAAAGTTGCGTGTAGCGGGAGGGGTACCGGCTTCTACCCTCCTCCGTTGCGAAGCTTTGAAAGCAGGGCTCGTCCCGGGGTACCGGGGGCTACAGTTGTCCAGGCTGGTCCTGGCTCTGCGTTACTGCCCGCAATCTGCTGTGTGTTCAGGTCCTGATTTTTCTGTGGAGCCTGATGCGGGAGCTGGGCAGTAGGCTCCAGCAGAGTGCTCAGAGTGCTGAAACGCACCCCTTTGACACACGTGAGAATTTGCAATCTGTCGACACAGTGGTTTGGCCAAACTAATGCTCTCTTGATTAAAACGTTCTCATCTTGAGCATTTCTGAGGTGCTGGGAGAGAGATGCATGGGGATAGGCAGCAAGTAAAGAAGCAGCTCTGAGGAGCGGTGTGAGGGGGGTGGCTGCAGGCAGCACTGGCTCCCAGCGCTGCGCTGCTGTAGCTGCGTGAGGACCCCGTGGCGTGGCTCAGTACGAGCTCGGGAGGCCGAGCGGGAGCACTGGAGGTTTCTGGGCAGGCCCCTGCGTGCTGCCAGACCTGGTGCTCGCTGAGATAACCTGGCGGCAGCGTCTGCTTGCTATCTTGAGTCCTGTTGGTGAGGAAACCGTTTTTCACCTCAGCTTTCATCCATAAATTGATCAAACATCAACATTTTACGCAGGCTGTTAGCCTTAGCTTTTAAAACAGAAGTGCTGTACCTTTTTGGTGTATACTTAGAGATTTTTTTTTTTTAGCTTTGATCGTTTCTGATCTAAAAGTCTTACATTAAAAGCTACTGTCTGCTGCTGCTGTAGGAATGCAGAAGTCAAGTTTGATTATGAAGCATGCCATAGATCAGTTGCTTTGATCAGCATCATGAGATTGAATCTTGTACCTTTTTGGACTTCACCTGTAAATCATCCGCATGAGGAACTCTTACTGAAATGAGTAGGATCTCATCTACGGAGTTCCTGAAACGTTTGGACTTTTTGTGAGAAGCATTTAACGTACAGTAGTTCAGACACTTGCTGGAGACGGTGAAGAACTTGTTATTTTTGTTAATCCCTGTTCATCTGAACAGCCTTGTACTTTATCGTTCTGTCCCGTATCGAGAGTGACTAGGGCCTTTCTGCAACAAATACCCATTTATATCAGAAGCTGATTTATTTGAAATATGGTATCAGTCCTCTATGTACTTGAGAAATTTGTGTTGACCTATTTACACTCTAATTAATAATCTTACGTAGTCTGTTCAAAAGAAAGCCAGCAAGAATACTCTGAATATAAGAGTAATAAGTAATATAAGAGTAATAATATGTTTTTGTATTTTAGAGTCAGAAGGAAACACAATTTTTGAATCTCTGGGACAGACCTTTGTAAGAATGTACCCGTGACTGTTTTTATGAATTGCAGTTAGGAGATTGACGTACTGTAGATCAGCTTGGCAAATGTCATGGAACTACACTCTGTTTCCCTCTGAAGAATCTCAGACGCTGAGCGCTATTTTGGGGTGTGTGTTACACCTTCCTGCCTCACGTAAGGCTGTTTTATTTTTGGCAATTTTGTGATTCTATGAAAATCCAGGACTCAAGAAGTATGCATCTTTGGTATCCCAAGAAAACACTTAAGCCACAGCTAATACCTGTGTAGCAATTGCCTGTTTTGTGGTTTAATTTTGAATTCTAACATGCTTGTAACAGACCCACCCGAGGATTAAAAAAAAAAAAAAAAAAAGCTTTATTCACAATATAACGATTCCAAATGCATGATTTTGCACGGACTTTGTCTCTATTTCTTGCTTGTTTTCTAGTGCCATAAGCATGGCAATTTCTCTTAAAATGATGAAATTTGGAACACGTTTTTTGTCAGTATTTCTTTCATGCTTTTTGCTTTTTAAGTTGAACTTTAATGTTGAAATTAACTATAGGGCACATCCAGACTCATGTCAGCGAAAAAAAAATCCGACATAATCTTCCTTTGGCAAATGCCCTTCCTGTGTTTAGGTAGTTAATCCTTGCTTTGGGGAATATCTGGACAGCTCTCTGTGATTCCGTTGTGCAGGAGTACCGTGTAGCTCTCGCGGCGATGGAGGATTTTGCAGTTCTGCACGTTAGGCTTTGTGCAAGTGCCTCTTGGAAAAAGGCTGAGCGTTGAGGACCACCAGCCGCGTTAGGGCAAGGTGTTTGTCCACCTCCTTCCTCACACAGGTGCAGTTCTCGTGTAGCTTGAGGTCATCCTGCGAGGTGAAGCAGGTTTTTGTTCTGTGGTACCCGCTGACAGGACAGCGGGCGGTGAGCTCAAACTGGAGCACAGGGAGTTGTGTTGAAACGCAGGAAAAGTGACCGCTGCCAGACAGCGCGCGGGCACCGGCTGCCCACGGAGGCTGTGGAACTCCGTCCCTGCACGGCCCCGGCTCCCGAACGGGCACAGCCCCAGCGGGGTGTGCAGGGCCCCGGTAGTGGGGGGCCCTGCCTCTGACTCCATCCGACACACCCGGCTTTGCCTCCCCCTGCCCCGGCACTGAGCGTCTGTTCCCTTCTTTGCCCTGGCGCCAGTCGCGCTGCGGGCGTCTGACTTCGGTCTGGTCCCTGTTATTATTTTTTTTTTTTTAATCCTGCAGTTACTCTGGATGAAGCCAGGTCAGCATCTGATATTCCGAATGTCCCTTTACAACCTTCATTTTTGCTACCTTTAAACTGCAAGAAGAGGGAAACAGTACTTACGGGTTTCAGGGGTCACAAACTAGATTACGGTTTTTGTTTGGGCAGTTTTCTGAAGTTGAAATGAGAACACTTTTGTTTACTTTTCCAGTGAGAGGATCTGAAGGGCTTTACATGGTGAATGGGCCGCCTGCTTTCACAGAGAGTACGGCATTTCAAAGGTACTGCTGTTCCAACAATTTGTGACCTTTTGTACAGAAGAAATACCCTAAGTTGGAGGAAGGGACCCACAAGGGCCATTGAGTCCAAATCTGGACTGGTTTCTGTCTTTCAGATTTTCTTCTGAGAAGTAAATGCAGACTAAAATTGAAAAATGTATGAAAAAAAATGTATTTTTTTCTTATTGTTCAGTAAACCTCAGTGGCTTTGAAGTCTTTACCCTTGCCTGACGTCTAATTGCCCAAATAGTAATCACTGAACAGCTAGAATAGTTGAATTGGAAGGGACCTTCAGAGATCGCCTACTGCAGCTCTCCGGTTGCAGAGTAGATCGCTCTGTTATGAAGGAGTGCAGGAAGAAACTTGAGTTTCTTTTACTTTTTTTCGATACCTTATGCAGTGCATTTTAATACTAATGTGCATTTCTTATTTCTCTAGGGACTCTGGAAAAAATTGCAAAGCTGTTACTTTTAGCAAGGACGGTTCCCTCTTTGCCTGGTGCAATGGAGAAAAGTTGGTTCCTTTTATGATCCTAATCATTTAATTTGTATAAAGTAAATTGAGTCAATTATGTTACGCTTACCTTATGTGTGTGAAGGCTGTTGCTATTAATGAAAGCATTTGCACATGCCTTAAGTGCAATTTAATTTGTATGTTGTTTGCAGTAATGGCTTTGTTTTCTGAATAGTTGATGAAAAAATTACTGTTTTTCTCATATTTATAATGCTCCCATTTCTGTGGAATCTTGATATGACTTAGTTGGGGTTTTTGTTCCTATTTCCTGATACCTCCCTCGAGACCTTTAAAAGGACCTTTGAAATATGTGGTCCAAATGTATGTTCTAATTCAGTTACATCTTTGTTGGCCTTTTCTCAACTTTAACACTGGAAGCATGGACGAACTCTCCATGGACGGAGTATACCTTGTCTCCGACTCAGAGTCACAATGTGGCAGATCAAAATACGAGATATGTTTTGACCAATGTTTCATGGAGCCAGTTTCTGTTGTGCTTGGATGTCTGGGCTTAAAATGCGTTCTTTCAAAAATTTGGTAAAAGTGAGAGGAAAAACCAGCTCTTCAACACCAGCCAAATCTGGAACAGATCTAGGAGAGTCAAATACATGAAAAGTTACCTTGGCAGTTAATTAACTGTTGTAAGCATGTTTTATTGATAGTATCATTTTCTGGTTCCAGAGTGAATATTTTTAATGTCACCAGTGCTGAATTACTGCGTTCCTTTGATCTTCCAAAAGTAGTTTGCCTTGAATTCTCACCAAAGAATAACGTTCTAGCAACATGGCAGGCCTATACAAGTGAGTATTTTACCCACTATAAAAGTATGCAGGGTATGTGCATGTTTTAATTTGGTTTGCAGACTTTCTTTTACCTGATTTGCCATTGTAGCGTGTTCACTGCCTAAAAGAGCAGTGTGGAAAGTGTACAGAAAAAGCATGTGGTTAATCAAATATAGAGTGGGGGAGGGAGGGAGGGAGGGACGGCATCCTCTGAAAGCATCTGGTATTGACCGTTTCTTACCAACAGTAAATCAGTGCATGTACCAGCTATTGGTCTGTTAAGTAAATGGCATGTTTCCAAAAAATGCAAACTGATCTTAGTGCAGAGTATGTTTCAATAACACACCGTTCAAGCAGCTTGTGTTTGTGTATAGATAAAGAAAATCATAAGGTGTCTCAGGAGTCATGTCCTCTGCTGGGCACAGCTAACATAAGTGTTCTCCTTTGTCCAGAGGGATTTAGTCTCTCCTCTGCCTCTGTGTGGAGTTGATGTTCCTAGTTTAGATATTCTCGGTCTTACCGAATTACGTGTCTAAAGTGCATGGTGTAAATGCTTCCTGCGATAGGAGGAGCTGGCCATGAGCTAGGCTTGTGGGAAGTGGTCTGGGACAGGCTGTAGGATAAGGTGAGGTGGTACTAGTGGCAGAACTGATGACAGCTGTGGACTGTTAGAGAACTGTTAGGAGGTGGTTTTTTAATTGTTGGTAGTAACAGGCAGGTTGTAGCTGTAATATCTGGAATGAGTAAAAAAAAAAAAAGTTTAAAACAAGCAGAGCTGTTTTATATGGCTTATAGATACAGCTGTGACTATTAACGTGTTGGACAAAATGTGTTGGATTCTTGTGAGAACACAGTGTAATAGTGGAGAATATACCTTCCATTTTTTTTGCCAAGAGAGCATATTTGATTTTGATTTAAAAACTAACAAACAAAAAACAACACAAACACGCATTTAAAAAGCTGTCCTAGCATTGGTAGCCATAGTCTTGCAACGGGAGTAGAAACCCCACGCTTCCACATGTTAGTTCTTTCTGCACGCTGACAGACTGCAAGAAGACTTACGTTAATAGGTAAAGCAATTAATAACCTAGTAGTCTGTTAGGGAGTGGGATGCTTCCTCTAAGAAGTTTATGCGTGTTTAGATGCTTGTAGAATCATGAGGTGGAATGTTGTCGTGGTGAAGCAGATTTAATCCCAAGAGATCACTACTTTAATACATGTTTTTGTTGCAGCTGCTAAAGATGGCACAGCAGGGGTGCCCAACCTACAACTTTATGATGTGAAAACTGGGAAGTGTTTGAAGTCTTTCATCCAGAAAAAGATGCAGAACTGGTAAGTAACTTTTCCCGGTGCTTAATGTTTGCAAAGAAATGTGGCTTCCAAGTTCTCATACGGGTAAGTGGAGCTTTTGGTGCGGTGTTGTCTTTCAGAATGTTTCCTGCTACTAGCTGAAAGTAAGTAACTGTGCTTGTTAGTACTTCTTACACAGTTATAGTTATGTATTTCTTAGTGTAGATCCCCTATCATTTGACATCAGAAAAAGAAAGCTGGGCAGGTGATAATCGTAAGTCGAGTTGTATATTTTTTACAAGGTAAATTGTATATTTTTTCAGATGGCAAGTGTCATTTATCCATCTGAAATATATTCTGATTGAGCTTATTTAGATGTAAGATAGGAGGAAAAAATGCTAGACTGCTAAAGATGAGCAATGCTCATTGTTTCTAATTTTTTTTCTTTAAATGTAGGTGTCCCTGCTGGGCAGATGATGAAAGCATTTGTGCCAGGAATGTAAACAATGAAGTGCACTTCTTTGAAAACAACAACTTCAGTAAGGAAATGTTTCCATAAGATAGTTTAATTACGTTCTGTGTAGGCATCTTCTGTTTTTTTTCACTTTCCACTTTTCCCTCTCATTTCTTCTGTTGCTTGATTTTTATTTGAAGTATTGTCTGCATTCTATTTTAATTCTGGAAAATCAAAATTACTACATTTTAATGAAGTATGTTTTCCTTTTTCTTTAGCTTATCTTTTTAATACTTACCTACTACGAAACACATTTTCAGATAAAAAGGCTTGGTTTTGTATTTTTACATTTAATGAGATTCAGGAAATAGAGAGTAGAAAAGTGAGAGGAAATTCTCAGTAGATAACGTTATCAATGATTACTTCTTTCTGTTGTCTGTATTTTGTCGATGAACTATTTGAAAATGGCTCATTAGAAAACTGATATTGATGGCAAAACTGAGGCTGTGAAGCTACAGGTATTTTTTTTTTTCCTCAAAGAAGTTCACTACTATTGGTGGAATATTTGGATTCAGTAGAGGGAGATGTCAATAAAGAAAAGAGGTCTAGTCAGACCTCTAGTTTATTGAAATGGGAAGTTAAAGTTTGTTTGCCTAGTGGAATAAATCCTTTGTTGTTATATATACCTCTCTTTGTTATCCATGATACAGACTCGTGAGAAGGTATAGTTGAGTAATCCAGGCTGACGTTTTGTCATTAATGTCATCACATCTGTGACTTCTTTTTTGCAGACACTATTGCAAATAAACTGCATTTGCAAAAGGTTAATGATTTTGTGTTATCTCCAGGAGCACAGCCAACCAAGGTACTTCTGATGTTTTTCCAACTTTTTTTTGGTTTTCTTCAAAAAAATACTGCAATTTTAGTACAGTGTATGAGTAATAACTAGACCAAGACTATGTGCTACCAAGAATATAGTCTGCAATAAAATCTCATGACTTTGTTTTAGGTTGCTGTGTATGTTCCAGGCAGTAAAGGTGCACCGTCGTTTGTTAGACTCTACCAATATCCCAACTTCGGTGGCCCTCAGTCTGCACTAGCCAATAAAAGTTTCTTTAAAGCTGACAAGGTGACAATGCTATGGAACAAAAAAGGTATAGCAGCTCTATATTTAAACCTGGCATTCCGTCCATTTGTGATTTTATTACTTTGTTACTATGTGGATTTTACATTTTATTTGCATATAGAGATAAATACCAAAGATAGCCATTAGTGCTAATGCAGTGTTAAGGTTACAATTCTCAGTACCCTGAAGAGCTCGTAATTTTCCCATGTTGACCTCCATGATTTTTTTTATATCATAATCCAGAGTATTTTACGTGTTGGAAAATTTTGCAATTGAATAACGAATTGAAATTTAATTTTGTGTTCTGTGGTAACATATTTAAACTGTAAACGTGAGATTATCTCGGAGTGTAAACTGTTCTGTAAAATCGTATAAACAGATGTAATCATGATTGAGATGACTTGCACAGTCCTCTGTATGCTTTGCTGTTTGTGAGCAACATGCTGAGTAATATTAAAAAAAAAAAATTCCTTAGTTCAACCCATGTTGTTTGGAACACAGACAAGGTATTACATAGCCCACGTGTGGTTTCTGTGTGATTGCATAAAATAGACATACGTACAAAAGCTGTTGATGATACATTTTAGTCAAGGACTGATTGGGATGCTTGTTTTTTGCCTTACATGAAAAGCATTAGACGCTGTTGCTGCTAGTGAACATCTTTTTATGGCTGCCAAAGTTTGTTCACTTTCTTATAATCCAATAGTAAGTGAATAGCCTTGGCTTGTACTCTTAATTTGAGAAAGGAAAATACTAGTTTTGTTTGGGTTTATGAAAAGTTCAACTAAGAATAGAATGATAAAAATGATAATTATGATAAGAATGATAAAAGCAGCGGTATGCGTGCAACTGATTGTAAAGTTCATTATCAAGTTAATGTCTCTTTGTGCATGGTAGTTAGTGAAAAAGCTTGTTATTTTCGGTAATTGTATTGAAATAACTCTGTCTATTCTATTAGCCACAGCTGTACTAGTTATAGCTAGTACAGAAGTTGATAAAACAGGTGCTTCATACTATGGAGAGCAAACTCTGCACTACATTGCAACAAATGGAGAAAGTGCGGTCGTACAACTACGTAAGTAGCTCTTGGGAATTTTTCATTGTATTAGAGCTCTCAGTAGTGGGAATTGCTGCTTCACCAGCTTTTCCTTGATGTCTGATGGTGGTTTTTGTCAGTGTAAAGTAGTATTCTTTACAAAAATGAAGTGTTCTTTAAAAAGCAATATTATTTAAAAAGCCTTCAAAGCCTTCTTTTAACCTGCAGTATGTTTTCAGTAGCTAAATCGTTGTCTTTGATATACTCGTCTTAATGGCAGTAGCACAGAGCACACACTTTCAGTTAAAATATACAAATAATCTACCTGTGAGAGTGCACAGGAAGGGAACTGTGTTTTCTTTCTGAGGAAGGACCTGGACAACGGAGGCGAGGCAGCTTAATGTTTGAGGATCCAAAATAGGCAGGAAAGTATTTTACCAAATGGAACAATCCTACGTGCAGTGTTAGGCATGTGATTGATACTGTCAGTAATGTTCATCTGGAAGGAGCAAGCACTCATTTTCAGTGTCATCTTTGTACTGAAATCTTCATAAATTTCCTCTGGGTAGTATTTTTTCCATTATCTTAAGTTTTTGCTGTTATGTTAAATACTTGTCGTGTTTGGGATTATAAAGAAGCTAGTTTGTTGTGAAGATTTCAAAACGCCGGGGATGTGATGATGTAAACAAGTAATACCCAAGTGACTTTGTAAGAGATATTGTGACTATGTTCCCTTCAGTACTAGCGTTGATCAGGGTAACATCTCCAGCTTGCCTTCTGTAGTAAAACTTGCGGTTGCAAGTACTATGCCCTGTTTCTCTTTGTTGCTAATTTGACTGGAGGGAAAAATAACCAGTTATAATTCAATGTCTAGAATCTCTCTGGGGACAGTTTACTGCATTAAGAACGCTAGTTCTTAAATTCCATGCTTATTAAAACTTTCTTTGACCTTTGAAGTTACTAACTTCAAATGCATCTTTATTTAACAAGAGGTCTGTCATGAATTCTAATTTAATTTAGCTATTCATTTTCAAGGGGGATAAAGGGTAAAACTTTTTTTTCTTTCCTGAGGAAAGCAAATACTGAGCACTTGGAGTGAGTGCTGCCTCATTTCCTATGGATCGTAGAAGTCTTTTCCAACCTGAATGATTTTATGATTTGTATCATCTGGTTGCTTTTGAGGTCCAATTTTGAAGCTTTTTTTCACAGAAGCGGGGGGGGGGTGTGTTCAGTTTTGATTAATATGTGCTACAGCCTTTGCCTTAGCTGTTGAAGCCCATATAAAGCTGCCATAATCTCTCCAGTTGCTTACTGTCATGAAACTTGTAGGAACACAATTTTCTTTCAGATCTCTATCTCTGCAATTGCATTTGGGTAACATTATCTAAAAAGATTTAAGAGGGAAAGCACGCAGTGTGATTGCACAGCTGAAAGATACTGAGGTTCCCAAAGATACTGAAGATTTAGAATAACAACAAATGGTTCAATTCAGTTTGATATTTTGAGGCAATGTTCAAAGTTAAGAATTATCATTAATGCACTTGGCACTTACCTGAAACATACGTAAAGGTAATCAGATTATGGAGCGTTATAATGACCTATGGGTCTTATTCATTCTTCTGTATCTTACATGAATTGAGATCGCTAATCCACCATTTTTTCAGTATCTCCTAATGCTCTACCCCCCAGAATAGCTTCCAATAATATCAAGTTTTAGTCAGTATGTGTGAAGCCATTTTTTGTCCTCTCCCACTTCAAAATCTGCCTTAAAAAATACCATGCATGAGCATAGTGCAAAGGTAACTTAAATCAACATTTTTAGCTCTACAAAGCTGAGCTATGCTATAGAGTAGAAGAGGAACTAGTATCCAGCTGGTATAAAATTCCTGTTTTTGCAGGTTTCCAGTGGGACAGTTTGAGATGGTCCTGAGATACCATTCTTGAATAACGAGGAAAAAAGATAAAGGATTTTTTTTTACATTAAAACATATGCTTAAAGTGCTGATGCTGACCCCAGAGAGGTAATTTGGAATGGCTGCAGTTATTGTTGCAAACCTTAACTAAAATTATGAGACAATTGTTTGTTTCTACTGTAATTGTTAGCAAAATTCATTTTCAGTCAATAATTAGATTATAGGATTTTAGCAAAGTGTGGAGTTAAGAATCATTGGTATCTTTTCGGTGCAAGTGAAATAGTATAATCTCGTAACAATGGCTGCATGTTTTCCTTTTCCTTTAGCTAAAAATGGTCCTATTTATGATGTTGTTTGGAACCCCAATTCTGTCGAGTTTTGTGCTGTGTATGGTTTTATGCCTGCCAAAGCAACAGTTTTTAATCTGAAATGTGACCCTGTGTTTGATTTTGGAACCGGTCCTCGCAATGCTGCTTACTACAGCCCCCACGGACACATCCTAGTGCTAGCAGGATTTGGAAATCTCAGGGGACAGATGGAAGTGTGGGACGTTAAAAACTACAAACTCGTTTCCAAACCAGTAGCCTCGGATTCCACCTACTTTGCTTGGTGTCCTGATGGGGAGCACATTGTAACCGCTACCTGTGCTCCCAGGCTACGAGTCAGTAATGGCTACAAGATATGGCACTACACTGGCTCTCTTTTACACAACTATGAAGTTCCATCAAATGAAGAAATGTGGCAAGTTTTCTGGCAGCCATTTTTGGATGGAGTGTTCCCAGTGAAAGCAGTGAAGTACCAAGCAGTTCCAAGTGAATTGCCAAGCACTGAGCCAAAACCTGCCCAGGCATACAGACCTCCGGCCTTGAGAAACAAACCTGTGACAAGTTCCAAGCTTGTAAGTAGACTGCCATATATGTACTTAATTGATCTGTTTCATTGTTTTGCCTGTCTTTGAAGCTTGGTCTCAAATATGTGTATATTTTTTATAAGGGACACTAGAAGAGTAACCAGAATGACAGGAGTATTACATTTTTCTTGAGAGGTTTTCTTAACAGTCCTCTTCGACCAATTATTTGCTCACCGTTTGCAAGAATTTGTGCTAGGAACAGTTTTCTTTCGTCCAAACACTGTTCTTTCTCAAGGTGGTTTGCAGACTTTTAAAACTGTTCTCTACAACATGCACAAGAACAATAAACTATAAATTTAGTTTACAGTGACACTGGGTACTTGAGTTAGGCTAGGTCCCAGCTTACCAGCCTGCTCTCTGCTCCCAACTTGTCATATGCGTTAACTGTTAATTGAGGAGCTGGGGAGTTGGGGCTAAAGAACTTCCTCTTTCCACTAACCAAAACAACAACTATAAAACAACCCAGTTGTTTTTTCTTTCTTGTCACAGGGAGCTTGATTAAAAAGTTCTCAGCAAAAGCAAAACGCCAAGCTGTTCTATTCCTGTTTGATTTCCACTCCTCCACCACCTCCATAAAACATGATGATTTTGCTTTTTTGCTGGACATATGTAAAATATTCAGGAAATATAAGACAGTACCACCTAAAAGGGAAAACTTGAGAATGGAGGAGTTTAAACTCCTTTTTACTGCTAGCCTTCCACTAGGAGAAAGGGCATGTACTTTTTTTTTCTGTCACAGTTCAGCTTTGCGTATGGTGTTGTCTTAAGTAAATTTGGAAGTGTTTTTTTTTCTTCTTTGTACCAATATGGAATAGAGGTTTCAAAACTTAATTTTGCCTGTCCTGCAGCATGAGGATGAGCCACCTCAGAACATGAAACCACAGTCAGGAAGCAGTGAAAAGCCACTCTCTAAAACAGCTCTCAAAAATCAAAAGAAACATGAAGCAAAGAAAGCTGCTAAACAGGTACTACAAAAGTAATTCTTTCAAGGATGTTAAACTAATTTTCACAATGCCAGTGATCAGTCTCAGAGCAGTGACATTAGTTTTACTGAAACCCATCCCCACTGATTTTGCATGTGCTCACTTCTGGGGAGGGTGGTAGATGTGTTAATTATCCTTTCGCATCTGCCTTAGTCATACTTAAAAATAACAGCTGTGGTTAGTTGCTGCAGGGGTTAGATGAAATGAATGTCAATATGCAGTTCTGCCTTTTCACCTGCAAGGTGAATCTGCAAGGTTCTTTCCAGACTTGGGTAGGAATTGAGAATGGGGTTGCTCTGCAGGTCAGGGCTGAGGGGTGTTATCAGGGCAGACCAAAGAGAGCTTGTTTTTCTGTTTCATTTCTTTGCTGTTCTTCACCTAAGCAGATAAAAATCAGCTTTTTGGTATTAGCGCTCCAAATTTTACAGACTTCTGAAGTAATAATTTATTAAAATAAGAGCTTAGGTTTCTGAATTTATTACACTGACTTTGAGCCTTTTCTTTGTCGTGAAGAGATGACGACCCACCAGTCTCCTTTACAAAATACGTGTGTATATGTCTGTCATGTCATCCTTACTGGTGTTTTCCCATGCTATGTATGGTTGGTATCTTCATGAAGTAGAAACTAAAGAAGAAACAACGTGAGTGACATTCCAAGGAAAGCCCTTATCTATATAATAGGTAATACAAAATAGCATAGCAAGTCACATACAAATTTTAGAGAATATGAGCAAATCAGAGGAGGAAGAAATATAAAATGGAGCAATTCAAATGATGAAAAAGATTTTTCAGGCCTGCTGTAATCTAAGGTATTTCCTGTAGATAATGTGATTTATTTATTATTTTTTAAATCTGCTTACAGGAGGCCAAAGCTGATAGCAACCAGGAACCTACACAGTCCTCAGCATCCCAGAGCACACCACAGAGTGCTGTGCCTGCTGTGACATCAGGAGATCCTGAAATTGACAAGAAGATAAAGAACTTAAAAAAGGCAAGGGGATTTCTTAAATGAACATCAGATTTTTCTAAGAGTTGTTTTTTAAGGTCTAGTCTGACTGTAAGGTGACCTGAGCTCAACAGGGTAGCTTTTACTTAGATGGTAATTTCCTGAATTTGTAAACCAACTTCCTTGGCTTTTTCATTTCGTAAAATAGTGGAAGTCATCACTTGCCGAGACTCCTAAAGATCTTCTCAGTCTAGACAGCATAGAAGCCACTGAAGGGTGCATGGAAATGCATTCCAGCCTGCGATTATGAATACCATTGGATGTGCGACAAAATCCTCACAACTGATGATTTTGAATCCTCACAACTGAGTATAGCTTAAATGCCTTTATGCTTATAAAGGCAGCTGTGGGAGTTTCTTGCTCTTGCTGCTTTCACCAGCCCAAGATGATCTGGGAACGTGCTTTGATTCTAAGCAAGACAAATCTACTTCCCCTAATCTTAAGGCTGTTTTGTTTTGTTTTTGTGTTTTTTGAGGGAGAGAGAGCGAGCTTTTGAACATTGTTAAATCTTGAATCTGAGAAGGGAGCAGTGATACGTGGCTTGAATTTCTTCCTAACCGCTAAGTGGTATGAGTGCAAAGTTTACTGCCAATTTCATAAGTTCTTGGATTTAAATAGTTATAGAATGGAATTTGCTCAATTAAGGCTAGAGAATCTTTCCCATTCCTGCAAAATCCATCAGGGCTTTTTTTCCTTTTCGCCACCTCCTGCTATTCACGGTCCTCTGTTATGTCCTGGGCCTCAAAGGAAAATATGTGGTGAAGAGGGATGCCGATGCTGTAGGAGTCATTTCTGAAATGGATTTGGCCCTTCAGTCAGATGATGCATGGTGTTCTGGTTTCAGAAACTAAGCATTCCTGTTCTCTAGGTTGTCTCGTTCTTGGAAAAAAAAAGAAAATCTCTTTTATTGGTGGGGAATTCTGGATTGAGCATCTGGAGATGCTTAAAGAAAATGTCCCTTCCACATTGAGAACTGCCTCCTGGTAAATTTAGCAATTGCAAGTGCAGGAACTTTTAAGACTGTTTTTTCTGTTCTTGGTTCACCTATATACATATTTATTTTCACAGAAACTAAAGGCAATTGAGCAGCTGAAAGAACAAGCAGCTGCTGGCAAACAGCTAGAGAAGAATCAGGTACTGTTAAGATTTGGGTAGCTTGCTTGAGTTGGATTTTTACCCCATGTTTGGTGCGTGTTGCTTTGTGATGATTATGCTTACATTTTGTAAGATTTTGATGTGATGCATCCTTTCAATTTCAAAATCAGAGACAGTTCCTAGCAGCAAGCATTCAACAAAATGCACGGAGAGCAAACCTGATGTTTGTTTAGTTGGTGTCCCCACCTCTGTTGCTGTACCCCCATCAAATGACCCATTTGATTCATCATATGGCCATGTTTGCTATTATCACCGCTCCTGTGTGTTATGTGGAAATGAGTACTAACACTGACCAAATGATGCCAATGTACAGTGGCCAAACAAGTGTGAGAACTCTCCTATGCTGCCCCCTCTGATATCCCTGTGCACTTCTTGCACATGGGATCACTTCAGCCTGCAGTACCCCTTGGCTCAAGCATGGAGTCAGGCTTTCTTTGAACTAAATACTGTAGACGTAAGGGATGATACCATGGGATAAGGCACCAGGTGTGCGTTTGTTGGTATACTTCTAGCTTTACTGGCTAACTCAGAAGTTGCCTAGTAGTGATGGCCATTAGTTTCCTGGTTTATATGGCAAGGATTATGTCATATTTTGGAGACGTTAGATCGTGGCAGGACAATGGGAAAGAAGGGCAACGTGAGATTGGGGCAGAGATAGCAAGAAAATGAAAAACACAGCAGTCACAGTGCTTGGGGTAGTCTCAGACTGAGTGCATTACTGAAGAACATGCTGCAATGTAAATGCTCAGATGAGGAAGTGTGTTGTCTGGCAGCCTCTCCTGTCTGCCGCTCTCCTGCCTAGGTGACACCTTCCAGCAGATGGGCAGTGAGGCTGTACAGGCAGGATGTGACAGTGTTTGTTTCTTTGCCTATTTCATCATCTAACCCAGTTTCCAGTGATTTTAAGGTTTATTTTAATCTCTCATTCTGCTGCAGAGCAGAGTTATACATAACTTAGTTTTACCTTCATAAATACAGCTTTTTTGATTTCCCACATAATAAGCTCCATCTGTGTTACCTTGTGCTTTTTTGTTCTAGTTGGAGAAGATTCAGAAAGAAACTGCTCTCCTTCAGGAACTGGAAGACTTAGAACTGGGTCTCTAAAACTTCATGGAACTCCAATGTGCTGTTAATAAAAACTTCATGCAAAATCTAATGTATATTGGACATAATAAAAAGTTTCAGGGAATGACGGATGATGCAGAAGTTTACAGATTTCCTGCACACTTTCCTTTTTAAAAGCTTTCTGAAAGATTTGTGCACATGCGAAATTGTAAACAAGTAATATCACAACAGGCAGTTCTGTTGCTGTTCAAACCAGAAATGTGCTTATGTCCATAAAGCGTATCAAAAAAAACAAAAATCAGAAGCATTCTGTTGGGTATGAGGAGGGAAGGCGATGAGGTTTACATACTTAATAGCTTTATTATATTTAAAAAGACATGATCTTTATGCAATTATGGGATGTAGATAAAAAATAAAGAGCATTTAATAATAAAAGTAGTTCTGTTCTTCTGTTACAAGGGAGGAATTTTTAAAATAATAAGGCCGTGCCACCACAATCAAAAATAATGCACCAATATAACGCGTTTCCAGGTACTGCAGCAGCAATGATGACCCCTGCAAGTCTTTTTACTCGTGACTTTATTTTTCTTCCACTTCTCTTTTTCCCCTTTGCTTTTTTCAAGTCTTTTGTTTTTGTTTTTTTGTCGTCTGTTTTTTAAGGGTCACAAACAAAAGTCAAAGTATGCAGGGGAACGGCGGTAGTGGGTTTTATGCTGTGTTGCCCAATGCCCAAACCCCAGCTGGGAGGGTTTGCGACCACCAGGTGCGTTTGGGGCCCGGGCCGTGCCCCCTTCTCCCGCGGCGTCACGCCTTGGATCCAGCCCGGGAGGTTCTTCAGGCTGGCGGTGTCCCGCAGCTCCGACGTCCCCCCCGCAGCTCCGACGTCCGCCGCCCTCGCAGCGCACGGGTGGCGCTCGGAGCGTGCTCTCCGTTTCCTCTCGAGCTTCCCCCCGCGTGCTCCCCGGGCACGGCCGCGGGCCGGCAGGAGCTGCTGCCCGTGAGGAAGCGGGGCGCTCGCTGCCGCGTCGGGGCAACCCCGGCACCGGCGCCGGCGGCGCCCAGAGCGGCGGCGGCGGCCCCGCCTCGCGCGGTGCCCGGGGCCGGGGGCGGGCCGGGGCCGGGCGGCGCCTGCGCGGCTCCCGGCGGCGCTCGCGTGACCTTGGCGCGGCGGCGGCGGCGCTGGGGCGAGATGCGGGCGGCGGGGCCGGGGCTGGGGCTGCTGCTGCTGCTGGCGCTGGCGGCGGCGCCGGGCGGCGGCTCGGCGGAGCAGGGCGGCCTGCCGGCCAAGAGGCTGCGCATGGCCTACGCCACCGGGCCGCTGCTCAAGTTCCAGATCTGGTGAGCGAGCGCGGCCGCAAGATGGCGGCGCCGGGCGGGCCCGGCCTCACCCCCCCTCCTTCCTCTGCCGCCAGGGCCTCGCTGCTGCTGCGGCGGCGGGTCCCGGTCCCGGTCCCGGTCCCGGTGGCGGGGCGGGGGCCGCGGGGGGAGCCCGGGGCCGGGGCGCGGGCGGTGTCCGCGGGCCTCAGCGCGGGGCGGGCCTGGGCTCGGGCGGCGCCGCGGCGGCCTGAGGGGGCCGGGGGGGCGGGGAGAGCGGCTGCGGCTCCGGCCCGAGGGGAGCGCCTCGGGGCTGCCCGCCGCTGGGAGCCGTTGTCTGGTTCCCAGCCGGCGCAGAGGCGCGTGCGGCCGGTGCGGCCCGAGCCGAGGGCGGCTCTGCAGCAGCCAGCGCGGCCGCCCCCCGGCGGGAGTAACCGGGCCCGGGGCGCTGACCGCGGGCGGCCCGAGGGGGAGTTAAAGGCGAGGGCGAGGGCGTGAAGCGGCGCTGTGGCACCCCGCGTGGGGCCGGCGGGCGCAGGGCAGGGCGATGCTGAGGCTGGCCTCGTGGCTTGGGGCTTTTCCTTGGGGACACGGATGAATCCTGGGTCACCGGCCTTCAGCGGAGCACTTGGCTTAGTGCTGGTTGGCGACACGGATTTGGGCAAGAACCAGTGCCTGGCCAGCTCTCAGGTCCTTGATGTGTAACTGGGTTGCAAACGGTTTTCTTCTTTGGCAGGAAGCGTTCTAGTTTCCTTTTAAATAAAAGCGATTTGTGAGTTGTGGTGATGCCAGGTTTGCAGCGACTTTAGCACGGAGCGCTTCAGTGTCAGTGACGATTCCTGTCTGCCTTTAGTGTCTCCTGAGGCTACAGGCGGGTGTTTGAGGAGTACATGCGGGTCATTAGCCAGCGGTACCCAGACATCCGAATCGAAGGGGAAAACTACCTTCCTCAACCTATATATAGGTAAGCAAATCACGAGCAGTGCTTTTTTTTTTTTTTTCTCTTTTCCCAATATGCATGCTCATGGTGAGTGGTGAACATGTGCCTTTGCAGTTAAATAAAATTGAAAATCGAAGCTTATGAAAGGTTTTTTTTTTGCTGCTGTGTTTGTTTGCAAGCATGGCATTGTCTCTCTTCCAGATATCTACGTGGTAATGTGTGTATGGAAAACTGAGGCGGTTTCTGTGTTACAAGGCCTGGTGTGCTCCAAGGAAATCTAAAGTAACCTGCATAGTCCATGTTGCTCACAATGAAGTTTTGCAGCTTTTCATCGTGATATATCTGGATATAAGTTCTTGTTTGTTGCTCAGGCTTGTGCACTTCGTGTCTATTTCTTGCAATAGGTCAAGGTTGCAGGGTAGGGAAAACCTTGTTTTTATCATGTAAATCAGGGGGAGAGGATGTTGGGGGATCTTAACCACAGCGCAGGGCGAAGGCAGGAAACCCCAAAGAAATTTGGAAGAATGGAAAATGAAAACAGCGTTTACTGCTGTTATTTAAACCATCGTGTACACACTAGAGAGTGGTGCCATAGTTACTGTGGTGGCTTCTGAGCCACTTCTTGACCTACTTACCCCTAATAAGCACAGTGGTAAGATTGGTACGAGACTGAATTCCTCAGTGCTCATTTGCTCTCTGGGTATAGATCTAATTCCTGCAGAGCACCATGGAGTTCTCTGCACCTGCTGGAAAGCTGCTTTAAGAGGAAGTAGTACATACCAATTGAACACGTCTCTATAATACGGAACAGCTTCTTCAAGAAACTAAATGCATTCTCTAGTTTAGATGTATGTAAGTTGAAATTTCTGTTTAAGGTCTGGTTGCGAAAAAAGAACAAATCTGTATGTGAGGCATACAACACTGGTACCCTGAGAATGTGTGTTTTTGTTCATGTGTGTTGCTTTTATGGATTACAGGTATTTTTAAAGACAGATAAATTTACTTGAAAAATTGTATATTTCCTCTGAAACTCTGGACTGTACATTATGAAAATTATTCTAATGAGATAAATCATAGCTATGTGCAGTAAAGTTGTAATGGGAACGTTTTAAGTCACTCTTATATGTTGTCTTTTGATAGGCATATAGCATCCTTCCTGTCAGTCTTCAAACTAGTATTAATAGGCTTAATAATTGTTGGCAAGGATCCATTTGCTTTCTTCGGCATGCAAGCTCCAAGCATCTGGCAGTGGGGCCAAGAAAATAAGGTAAACTGTTCGCTTTCATCTTTTATTTTTGAAAAGCAGTTTTAGAATGGCTTCATGAGGGTGCTGTGGGAGAACTGAACGTTGCTGCTGACTTAGCTTATGCACACTGTAGTCTTATCAGAGCCTTTAGGCTTCTGTAACTTTTGGTTTAATTCCTGGTGTTTCTCTTTCCAAGCTGATGGTGCTGTAGAGGGACAGATGCGGTCAACATTACTGATAAAGATGTAACACTGGTTGCTAAAGAAACGCCGTGGTTATTAAGAAGGCACTCTGCAGGGTTTTTTTGTTTTGTTTTGTTTTTTAAGGGCTCAGGTGGAGTTTCAAGCTGATATTGTTATTAAAACTACAGCTTCCTTTTTCTGTTGTCTCATGGCTATTTTGCAGTGGTTGCTTTTGTCCAATTTTAATACATTAGGCATACAATTTGATCGTGGTTAGAAAAATCAAATTGAAATTCTGTGGGTTTGTTTTTTTTTTTGCAGAACTTACTTGGGTATGACAGACTCTGACTTGTGCGATGAATATCCCCGTGAGTCAGTACTAACAGATCGATGGCATTGTACTCTGATATATAATAACCCTATTCCAGATTTATTCTATTAAGCAAAAGCAACGTATAAGTCTGTTAACCTGCATACATTTCACTTGTGCACAGACCTCAAACAGCTACCCAGTGCAGCTGGTCTGTGTCTTCAGTCAGGTTGAACGTACAGAGGCTGTAACATACCACCTTTAGTGAAATGGGCCAAATGCAGGACGGAGCTGGGCTGGCTGTGACGTGCCCGTGGTGTCCTCAACAGCTGACATCTCCCATGCTAAATCCACTGGCATCGCAGCACCCGGTGTGACTGTGCCCTTCTGCATGAAGAGGGAATTAAAGCGGTGGTGGCCATGGGGTGAGGTGCTGCATTGCTGGAGATTGCATCAGTTCTTCCGGAGGCACCAGTGCACAAAGAAAATTCTAAATTATTAGTTTGAAGAAATGCTCCAGGGTTGGCAATTGCTGCGAACGAGGCAGTTTGACTTTGCTGTGTGTCTAGACCTGCAGTTGTTCAATGTCTGTGTTAGATTTAAGTGTTACTCTGAAAATGACAGGCAGTGTGTAGGAACATCTGCGTTCCCTTGTCATCCTACAAGTGCCGTCTTAACCACGTACTTCTGCAGACGGGCTGTTGAGATGTGCGGAGATTTGTGGAGGAAGGGAGAAAGAAGGTGCAACTTTGCTTCCTTGAATCAGAACTGTGAGCTGGGTGCTTTCAGAACAATTTTAATACCTGTCTTTGAAAGACAATGTGCAAAATCTTTTTACAGAGAGGATGAAAGGATGATGACTATGCCACTTTAAGACTACTTAATAAATTGCAAAGGGGAGTACTAAGATGCCTGTGAACTTCAGCACTTACGAGTGAATAAAATAAGCTGTGCTTTACATGGCCAAAGTGTCTGGGATTCTCTCTGTTCTCTTCCAGGTTTATGCGTGTATGATGGTTTTCTTCCTGAGCAACATGATTGAGAACCAGTGTATGTCAACAGGTGCATTTGAGATAACTTTGAATGGTGAGGCACGAACCTTCTCTTCTGGGAATCCTGGTGCATGTGTATGCAGATCTGTGAGAGCTGTTTGTCAGCTGGAAGGGTGAGGGGTGGTGTTATGAAATGGGTGGGTTCCAAAATGCGATGGTGCGTGTAATGCCTCCCATCCTCAAACTTCAGATGTTCCATGTCACAGTACATGATGAAAATTGTGCATGTCTTACATTACAGTCAATTACATGTATTTAACAATTGCAGTGTAAAAAAAACATAGGGGAATGTTTGATCACTTGGAGTAGCTGTATTGTGTTTTCTTTGTGTGATGTGCATTTAGGAAGAAACGATCAACTAGAGGAACAGTTTCCAGTTAGATGCTTTCGCTGTCCGGTTTTTAAATATGGTTTGGACTTGCAATCATGTTAAGTCTATTGATATTCCCAGAATTTCCAGTACTGGTAGACAGCAGTACTGATGTCTCTGGTTAAGAGTCTGTGGACCTTCTGCCTTCAAATAATGCTATGGTTTTAAAGACTATGTAAGCTTGATGGAGTACAATTTTTTTCAGGCTGTAGGTGCAGGTCTGTAATCTAGTTCTGTGCTTTGTTTCTCAGTTTATAATTGTGCAGGGTGCATTTCAATGTAGTAGTTCCTAAGCTGAGTTTTATACTCCAGAACCTTTGTAAAGACTGACTGCATCGTGTCAGAGTAGTTGAAGCAGTGTTGATCCAGGTATTTCTCTCAACAAAAAATTAGTACCAACCTGCGTAGATTCCTAGATCTTTTTAAGTTTGTGTGTAAACTAGCCCTACATGTTTCTTTGTCAATTTAACTGTGTTTTCTCCATGTGTTTTGTGGTAGATGTCCCGGTGTGGTCTAAGCTAGAGTCTGGCCACCTTCCTTCCATGCAGCAGCTTGTACAAATTCTTGATAATGAAATGAAGCTCAACGTGCACATGGAGTCAATGCCTCATCATCGATCATAGCCCCATCTAACAGCACTGAAACTTCTTGTAAGTCTTCTTCCAGTCGCCTGCTGCCTGTTCACTTGGACGTAAAGGGCTGTATGTTGCAGATTGAATGCTGTATTTGATATTTGTTCATTTAAAAGTGTTTTACTGAAGAAAAACCCCAAACAATTCTAGTGACTTTCAGTTAAATGATTTTACAGGTACTGTTATAGTGGGAGGTTTTGTTTTGGGGTTTGTTTCAAAACTGGGAGCTGGTTTTCCTTTGGCCAGAAAAAGCCTCGAGTTAGTGAACTGTATTAGACATCAGAAAACACACTTCATTATGTGCCTCATGATAGTCTATGTGCGAAGGATTTGTCTACACTTTGTAACCTAGTTGAATTACATGACCCTAGAAAGTAGAACATGCTTTCTTGCCTTTATCTGTGTGCTATGCTGTTTTAGCCTTTTGCAAACGTTCCTTGACTGTTAGTAGCAGAGGTTGAGTGGTCATATCCATGCTTCTGTGCTTTATGATGAGCCAGTTCTGTGTTTCAGCATCAGTTGTGTCTTTCAATACGTCTAGCTTACGGTTCTTCACAGGACCAGTGATGTGCCAGGAGAAAACTGTCTTGGTGCAAAAGTGGAGAATCTACATTTAAGGGACCACTCGTGAATTATTGATTGAAAAAAGCTGGGGTACGGTTTTTTGCAAAAGAATGCTTCGGATTTGGAGACTGATTGCTTGGCGTTACCTTGCCAGCAGACACCCCACTCTCAAGTGACAGACCGTGTGCTGCCCAGCTCTTCTGACCTGTTGATGCCTCCCTCCACAAACACTTGCACAGCTTCATGAAATGGGGAGAGCAATTCAAAGAGGTTGTTGCATCGAAGTAGCAGTGCAGGGAATATGAGAAACCGTTGACTTCTGATTTTTGCAGACATACCTTATTTATTCAGTTAAGTCCAGTTTGTCTGCTGGTAATACAGCAGAAGTCATTTTAATTGTGAAGTTGTTTTGTATTTTAGAAATGTCATTATTTAAAAGTTTGGTATTTCCAGTACTTTTTAGATCTACATGCTGAAGCCTGACATCCTGTACGTACAGATTTTACAAAGACAGCATTCTTTGTGTTGCAAAGTAGATTTTGACATTTTTAAGCTTACAACACATGCTAAGACTGTTCTTTTGTGGAGTTCTCTTTAAGAGGATGTAAGTTTAAATATAAAACAGAAAGCCTTCAGTGGTATTTCTATCCACATGGAAAATAACACTACACGTTGAGATGACTCTGGTAGTGAGGCTCACTGCCTGTGTTCTAGTGTCTCCTTATTTAATTCATACTAATGTAGTATCACTCTGATCGTATCCTTGTAGACAACTGTTCAGAATAAAATAATAATAATCCCCTCTTGTCATGAGTTACAACCTCACAAGAGACACTGCTTATAGTTCAGTTGTTATTACCTGAAGCACACACAGCCTGCCTTTCTTCCTACTTTTCCGCAAATGCATTGTTTGGGCAGTGCCGACTACGGGCTTGCTAGTTTAACTCAGGAGTAGTTGCCTGCTGTAACGCTTGTCTCTCTGTTTTCAGGAATTAAGTGGTGATTTCCAAGGGCCGCGTGTCTCGGACCAATGAAGGCCTGTACTGAAGACAGCTTGCTGTTGGTACAGACTGGATGCTTCTCTTGCAGTCACGTTGTGCCTCCTGAAAAAACCTTAATGAAAGACATCTTTCAGTGCTGGCACGTCTCCAGATACTGCACATTCATGGAGTGCAATAATACTGTATAGTTTTTTTAAGATTTCATTCGACCAGTTCACAGCTCAACAATGCAGGCATTACTAATTGTAACTTATTTTATATTCATGTTTCACACAATGGCAGATTGAGTTGATACCTAATTATCCCTTGGAAAAAGTTTGTTTAATCTGTTGTATTTTATATGGATTTATGTTCTTTTTGTAGTTTAAAATGAAGTTATAGGAGTGTCTGATATTGTCCTAATCTGTTAAGTAATTGACAGCTGTCTTATCAAATATCTCTAATGTGGTTAAAGCAGGGTTGTATATTTTTCAAAATATATGGCAGAGTTGAACAGTGCATATATACTAAATTATATGAACAAAATTATATGCAGAGTAATTGCATCATTTTGTGAATTCAGTAAAAATTAAGGTCAACTGCTTTTTAAATTGTGTTGGCCAGCTGAAGAGGTTTTCCTGTGACCATTCTGAAGAGTTGAAAAGCTGGGCCTTTCTTCTGTCCTAAATAGAAGCTAAGGAAATTAATTTAAATAAAGAGTTCTCATTGACTATGTGAAGTACCTTGTTTGAGTCGCTGATGGTGATGATATTCTTAGAATTGTAACCGAAAAATACATAAAGAGTCCACTTCCCAAAGTCAGTGGTGTGTTCATTGTCTTCTGTGAGTGCCTTACAGCATCTGTGTTCTGTTAGGATTGTTGTGCACAGCTGTTTTCTCCCCACCGGTTCCAAACAATGTTTGCAAAAACCAGACTCTTGCAGTTCTTCACTGACAAACCCACCTGTGCTGTGCCCGGTGCCTGCGTGAACCAGGGGGTGTTGGGCAACCTGCATGCCACGGCTTTGGGAGTTGTGATCAGTGAGAGCTGCTTGATGTTTCGGGGCACTGCATTAAGCCGCACTTCAGGCCTGAGTTTTGAAACATGAAGCAGAGGTCGGTGCCACACTCTGGATGAAGGGTGGGATAATTCCACTTCCCACAGAAGTGGTGTGGGGTCCCTGCTGCCCAGGCCCCTCTGTGTGCCTGCTCCCCCAGCCTGGTGCTTGCGTGGGGCCACGGGGAGGCCGACAGCCTGGCTGAAGCTCTGTAGCACCCGTTCCTCGGGTCTGCCAAGCTTCGGTTATGATTATGGTGCAGGTGCTGTGCTGGAAGAACCTCGCTGGATTAAAGTAATCTCTCGCAGCTTTCTGGGGGGAGCTGAGGGTTCTCCTCAGCTGGGCTTCCTGTGTCAGTGTGACCGGTAGGCATGCAGACCCTGCCCCTGTCACCTGGCAGAATGAGCACGGTTGAAACCTGCAGCTCATTTTCATTTCATCTCCTGACTGCGGTAAGTAGCTGCAGGGGACCCGCTGTGGCCGATGGGGTGCTGCCTGGCTGCTCCCAGAGGGCACTCGAGCTGCGTCCCACCGATGAGCGGTGGCAGCCACCACCCCCTCCACTGCGCCTGTGACATGGCCGGGTGCGGAGTGGCATCCACCAACGTGAGGCGTGAGGAACCACAGCGCTTGTGTGGGGATGGTGGTTTGCACGTGTTGGTTCAGCCTCCTGTGGTGGCACCTCTGAGGGGGCTTCGGGGAGCTCCTGTCCTAAGGACCAGGTGGAGGCTGTAAAGCGCAGGGCTGCCATTTTACACCGTGGCAAGGAAGCTCCTGAAAGTCGCTGCTACTGGAGAGCTGTGCAGCAAGCACTGGGTGGCTACAGCAGGTGCTGGGTGGGATTAGGCTTCTATGGAAGCTGCAGCTCTCCGATTGTTGGGGTGTTGTCCTGGGGCTGTCCTCCGGGCGGTGGCATCGCTATCGCTATCGCTCCAGCTCGCCCTGCCTGGGAGGGAGTTGTGCCTGGGGCCAAGTCCTCTCCCTGAGAATAAACGTGCTCAGGTTTCCTGCTGGGTCTGAGCTGCGGTAGCTGCAGGTCCTGCTCTGGCCCTGCTCTTTCAGCTCGTACTGAGCCCATCCTGCCATCAAAACAGGCAGAAAACTGCTTCCAGTGAGGCTGCACAGCACAGCTGGGATCCTCAGTGCTGTGCCCCGCTGAGGTAGAGACATCTCATCTCCCACTCTGCTTTTTGTTCCTGCTCTGAGGTACTGGGTTTTGCCCCCCTTGTAAAACTAGTTAAAGTACTTCCCGGATCCTTCTTATCAAAAATTATCTTTGGATGGGGAGCTGAGGCTGGGAGATTTTCTCTGTTGGGGCAGTAAATCAGACAAGAAGGGAATCTGCAGAGCTGTCATGAGGGCAGTTGCCATGTTTTGTAAGAGCAGTCTTTGACCCACCTCAAGACTTTAAGGAACGCTTTAAGTAATGTTTCAAATAACTGCAAAGCTCCATCCACCTAGAGGAAAGAAAAATCGACACCAATTGCTATAAAGGTGTTGCTAATCCCAACCATTAAACATACAATGGCCTCTTCATTCTATGATGAAATAATCTTTTTAGGTAATCCATAAAATATCTTCTGAAATATATTAACCAAAATGTCTAGTATGGATAGAGTTTTAGTTTCTCATTAGATATATACTTCAAACAGATCAGACAGAACAAATAAGTGCACAGATGTGTTGCTAGGCTATGATTTTCCATGAGCTGTTTGTGGTATCACCCTGGTGATGTTTGCCCATGATCTGCTCGCTGCCCACAATATTCCTCTTCTTTCATCTCTGCAAGATTGCGTAACAACACGTTGGAGTTAGGTACGTGAGAACCTGGGCTGATGTTCTTTAAATACACCAGAAGCACAGCCCTCTCTGCTTTTCTGCTAGGGGAGCACAGGCTGGCTGTGTTTCAGTCATGTCTGTAATTGCTCTGGGTTGTAGGGTGCACAGAGCAGATTTGTTTTTATGGGCTGGACCAGGCCTCATGAACATTAGTCATGGATCATTTCCAATTGAAAAACTGAACAACAAAATGGAAAAAAGAGCCTTGCTAGTCACTAGTCAGCAATACCTGACAGCCTCCCCGCAAACCAGTTGCCAAACACCACATGACAACTCAATATTTGTGGCACTCCAACCAGGAGGACGTGTTCAGCCTGAAGTCCGTGCTTCCCAGAATTTAGCTTCAGCACAGCTGGATGGGTTCAGACCATGGGTGCCCTGAGCCTGGGAACCCATCTCCAGCAGCAGCCAAGAGGACGTACCTCAGGCCGAGCGTACACTGTTTCCCATTCACCCTCTCGAAGCTCTCAGCCTCCAAAAATATTCAGTGCAGGGCTTTCTGGACCCTCTGCATTTTCCGTGTATTCAGCCGGAGGGCATGTGCTGATACCCCGTTACCTCTAGTGCTCTGAGGATGCAGTTTTGCCCAGCAGACTATGTTACAGCCTTTGGCATGGGTTTAAACCTCAGTGATTCTGTTGAACATGCAGTACCTGCCCTTTCCCAAAGGTCCTGCACCGCACTTACACCATGGTGATGAGAACAAGAACAGGTTACCGAGCGTGACCGATACCCTCTGCTTCCCTTTCCGCCTGGATGAGGCATTTTCCCAAGGCGGGCAGAACCTCGCGGTGCTGTGAGTGACTGCCTGGCTGCGACAGCACGGCACGCACTCCTCCGCAGCAGTGTTTGCAGTGCCATTAGCAGAGCCATCATGCCACTCATTAACAGGAGCTTGCAAGTAATATCTGTCTTGCACTGGTGAACTTCAATTCCAAATCTGTCATAAATGTGAATTTAATGAATATGGTATGTTTATCCTGAGCCTAATTTGACATAAATTGGATTTAGTATTTTTGAACTCATTTACCATGCCACTTCCATAGTGCTGCATTTACAGCTGCATATAATAAAAACTAATTTCACACAAGCGTCTTTTCTGACCCACTGCCAGGAGAACCCGACAAGCTGTGGGACAGTGAAGAACTGTCCAGGTATTGCCGTGCCCCCCTGGTATCTCCAATGCTCCCTTGTTTCTCATGGTCTCAGGTAGGCCCTCCAAAACCTGCTGTGCTGGTCAGGGCCACCCTGCTGCCCAAACCCCGCGGGGCCGCGCACACTGCCCGGCAGCACGGGCAGAGGGGTTGCTGCAGCCCAGGCAGCCCCAGCAGTCACGTCTGCCACGCTCTGGACTGCAAATGCCTTAAGAAAAGCATTTACTTAGGGTCTAAAATACTACTATGCAAAGTGCCAGTGCTGGTCTGCGGGCATCAGGAGAAGGAGGCTGCATGGGACAGAGCTCTCGGGGTCTTCTTCAGACCTCTGTTGTGGGCAGAGTGGCCTCACACCAAGTTCCTATCCCCCCTGACCACGGGTGCCTGGGAGCAGCTGCCATCCACCCGCTTCAGCTTTGTTTGGAAAGCTGCTCCTTATTGCTGTGCGTCACGGGCGTGCTCAGGAGCTGGCCAACCCAGCCAGTGCCCCTGCAGCACACTCCTCCCCGGAGAGTTCACCCTGCAGCCACTCACACCGAGCATGGATGAGAGCAGCAGCTCTTCTGCATCGCTTGGAGCACCCTTGCGGGTGTGGAACACAGTCAGATGGGAAGAAGAGAGGCTGAAAGTGTTGAAAAAAACACTGGTGACTGGCGGCAACTGGGATGGTCCCAGAGGTCTCCTGGGATGGACTAAGCACCTCTTAAAGGACTGACTTAGATGCTGCTGGCCTCAATCTGCAGCTGGAGAATCTGAAGCACTTCTGTCCCATTCCACCAGCTTGGCCACACATCTCCTCACAGCAGGGTTTCTTTGTGCTGGGGTCTGTTTATTCTGGGCATCTGTTACGACCCTCCTCATCTGGGAAGATGGTCAACATCCTGTGCACGGTGCTGCACTCCCTCCTGAGCTGCCTCATTCCCCCGGCCAACCTGCTGGTGATTGTGGCTGTCTACCAGCTGATGAGGAAGCAACCAGGCACCAGCTACATCTACATCCTCAACCTGGCCACTGCTGACCTGCTGGTGGGTGTGATGTGCATTTCTGAGGCGCTGGACGACATCCTTGATGGGGACTTTGACCGCAGCAAGTCCTTCTGCCTCCTGCGCATCTCCATGAGCATGACGCCGTGCATTGGCTCCATCCTGACCCTGCTCCTCATCTCTCTGGACAGGTACCTGGCGGTGAGGCTGCCGCTCTCCTATCCCACCCTCCCAAAGAAAATGCCTGTGGTCCTTTCCCTCACTGTCCTCTGGATGCTCTCCTTCCTTTTTGGACACTTGCCTTTGATCTTTCCCTCTCTCCAGCAAAGCAACTACACAGGTTACTGCGGGCTCCTGTATGCAGCCAAGAGTGAGTATCTCTACACGATCTGCTTTGGCATCTTTGCTCCGTCCCTGCTGGTGCTGGTGTGCCTGCACGTCTCGGTGGGCAGCATCGCCTACCTGCAGCACAAGCGGCTGCAGCACGCCTGCGCCCAGGCTGGGAGCCTCCGCTCCCGCCTGCGCCACTTCAAGGCGCTGCGGACCGTGCTCATCGTCATCATCGGCTTCAGCCTCTCGTGGGGGCCGTACCTGGTGGGGGGCACTGTGCAGGCCGCCTGCAGCTCCTGCAACCTGTCTGACCCGCTCAAGGACGCCTTATTCCTGCTGGGCGAGACCAACTCCCTCATCAACCCCCTTGTCTATGCCCTGCACAGCAAAGACATCAGAAGCCACCTCGCGAAGCTGCTCAAATGCAGGGCAAAGGGCCAAGTGAAGCCCCTGGCTTCCAACGTCCGAACCGTGGGGAGCTGGGATGGAGGCTGGCCTGAGGCACCCGGATCATGAGGCATCCATGTCCCGCTGCCTCTGCCCGCACTCCTCCTGTGGTTGTCGGGCCCCTAGCAGAGGGTGACACATGGTGCCGTGCGGGTGTGAAGTGGGGCCTTCCTGGTCCATCAGCTGCTCACGAGCTGCTGCCAGGGGCTGCAGCTTGTGCGTGCCGTCTGGTATCTGCATTAACGGCCCACTGTCCCCCCATCCCAGCACTGCTGAGGCAGTGCCTTGGGATTGCTTTGGGTGAACTGTGGCCTTTTGTCTCCCTCTGCATGGGAGAATCGCTGTCTCATAGCTGCAGCAGGCTGAGCTGCCGTAAGGCACTCCCTCCAGGGAAGTCCGGACATGCCGGTGGTGCAATGTCCTCAGCAAATGCTGGCTGCGCAGAGAGGTGCCTGTGCAGGCAACCTCTGAGTGAACACTTCTTCCCTGCCTTCCTGTCACAGGCTGTGCCTTAGCTGTGCTCTGCTTGTTTTCCTCTTTGTGCCAAATTTATGGGCTGAAATGACTGCTCAGCCTGGGCTGGTTTCTTCTGGGAGATGGAAAAGAAGCCACTCAGGAGCAATGCACCAACCTCAAGCATGGATTTATTGTACCCTGAGCAAAGCCCCTCTTCAAGCCTCACAGACAAGATATACTTCGCCATGGACTCACACCAAAACGTGAGCTGGTGCTTCTTGCACCACAGCCTCACTTACGTTGAGCAAGCACCTGTCAGGTGGGAGGGCCACAGGAGAGTGGCTGTGCAGAAGGGCTACAGGCTGTCCTCGGCTCCACACCGCAGCGGGGTAAAGCTGCAGGTGGAACCTTGCTGAGCACATGCAAGTGCCACAGCTTCAGGGGCATCTCTGTCTCTTCCCAGGCTCGGCTCATTTTGCCTTCACACCATACATGCTGGTCAGACCTGAGCATTTAGTAGCGCCCTAACCGAGCTGCGCAGCTCTTCACTTAGGTCAGAAGTTGTGCAAAGGTGTAAGATCTTTAAAGTCTGTGTCATAAGGTATGCTGGAGGCTTGATTTTGTCCCATTGCTCGCTGGAAGGAAAGCTTAAGCATCCACGCAATTTATCGAAGAGCCGCAGGATCCTCACCCTGAGGGCCAGCAGCAGGAGGTCGTCCTCACTCAGCGGGGTGGGCAGACGCAGCCGGCTGGCCGGGCCGACCTGGCAGGAGCGGAGGCGAGCGGTGTCAGTGGAGCCGTGGCCATGTGCTGGCTCCGAGGAATGGGGGCTTGGGGTGAGGCCTCTCGCCAGGAGAGAGACCTGCAGAGCTGGGTGACCCTGGGGCTGCAGGGCAATGCAGGGGGCACCCACCGTGGGGCGAGTGTGATCCGTGGGCAGGAGCTTCCCCGGCTGCCCCACTCCTGCTGCGGGGAGCAGCTGTGTGTAGAGCTGCCTGCGTGCTTGAGAAATACCTGCACTTTGGTTCCCACGTTGAATTTTGCTTGTTGTCCCATGGCGAGGAAGGAAACAGTGATCTTGTCCTGGCCCACAATCCTGACCCCAACGTGCTGGTTCAGGGAGATGAAGATGGGGCTCAGTGGGACGCAGGGTCCTGATGATGTTAAGCTGTTTGGCCACATCCACCTTCTCACCCTGCTGCCTGCCTTGTCCAAATACTGCCCTCCCTGAACATTCATGTTTATCCTAAAAGAGAGGAAAATCAAAGCTCCACACCAAGGTGGTGCAATCTGCAGCCTCCACTGCCCATATCCCTGACACCCCACAGGGACAGGATCTCAAGTCAGTGCTCTGCAAGCCAAGGCACAGCCAGTTTAGGGTTTAAACCCCCCAGAAAACACAATGGGGAGCAGCCCTTCTCTTCAGGGAGGCTCCCAGCACAAGGCCACAAGTTTGGCACCCCAACAGGAGTGACGCTCAGCCACTTCTGGGATGCTCAGCCCCTGGAAACTACCCAGGCTGCAGCCAGGATACAAAAGCAAAACAAAACAAAACAAAAAAACGAGAGCCCAGTAGCACACTGAGTGCTTTCTCCTCCTTACCTAACTGTTTGGAAAAAAAAAAAAAAAAAAAAAAAAACACACAAAAAAAAAAACAACAACAAAAAACAGCAGCCAGTTTCAGAGTTTTGCATTTCTACACTACTGTGGGTAAATATTTCTCTGGTGTGGGGAGAGGAAATGGGTGGGTTTAATCTTAATTTTGTCCGGAACACCTCTGAGCCAAGGCTTCCTCCCTTCATAGGAAGAATTTCCGCAGAACAAGGGGCTGCTGCATCAACTTGGCACACACTGCTGTGTCTCTGAAAGACTGCTTTTTCCCAATAGCATTACGAGTCTGTAAAACACACTTGCTCTCTCTACAGATCGCACCTCCCCTATGCTATATCTGCCTTTTAATTTCTGAGTGCTACTAAAAATACATTTTATGACCTTTGAAATATAAAATGTGCAGTGGACAGAAAAGATGCTATGATTGCCACAAACATACCATACAGATCCGTGTGGGTAATAACAAGTACTTCTGCCATTGGACTTAAATACTGCTTGTATTTCGGCGTTATTGTGCTTGTCTTCCCGTACTATGCAAATAAACCATTTTCTTTCTCGTATAACAATGATTGCCAGATTTCCAGATGGATAGCTGTTGTCAGATAAGGTGTTCACAATGCCTTTGTTTGTGTTTGATCTGTTTTTACATGCTAAATATTTCAGAGCACTACTTTGAAGTATAAAAGTTGCTGTACTACCTGGATTATTGTGTTAAAGGCAGAATGGTGGTGTGCAGCCGGTATTACCTGGGAAAGGGACAAAGTTTGTTTTCCTACATTAGTTTTCTGTACACTGACAAATAAGTGGTCAGAGTACACTTTTTTGTTGTTTTTTAACCAATTACCTGGGCAGAATTGCTTAGAAGCCTTAACGATACATTCGTGGAGCCTGTAACACATATTATTGAAAGTACAAGCCTTGCAACATGAAACGACCAACTTAACGTGAATGAAGACAGAGAAAGCAGGGGCAGGTCTCACACAGCTTACCAAAAAAAAAAATGTAATAACCAGGGGAAAAAAATGGCCCTAGCCCCTGAAACCTGACTTGAATGTATCTGAACAGCAGGTATTTTGTGTCTCATTGGGGCTGGCAGCAAGGCCTCCATCCATGGGACCACAGCTTGGGAGTGGGTCTGAACACCAAGCTGACGTGTCTAAGCTGAGTATTAAACACACAAGTGCCATTTCTTCATCAGAGTTACTGGCTGATCTGGAAATATTTTACACCAAGGGCTATTTAAGCTGCTTCACTACTGCTTTTTTTTTGACAGTGGAAGTGGTGGGCCAGGTTATTCTGTGATAAAGCAGGCTAGAACACACTTAAAATTACATTTCCAGCCCTGGACTAGTGCTGGCAGGTAAGCCCCGTAAGGATACAATAACTGCGCTGTTCCATCTGGAAGCATGGTAAGAAATTTCCCTCCATGTTTGTAGTATCTTTCCAACAATTCATTCTTCACTACCTAAGATTGGAAAAGAAACAATAAAATGAATGACAGAAGTCCAGCACACAGCTGCCCCTTTAAAGGCACCAGTGCAGGGCTCCAGTTACTCTGTAGTGTGGGTGCAATCCAGGTGCAGCTCGTCCCATCAAGCAGCAGCTACTTGCCTTTCCGCCCACAACGCTGAAATCACAGTAGGTGATGCTGTAGGAGATGGGCTCCTCTTTGAGCTTTGCTGCTCTTTCACCAGGTACCAGTGTCCAGCCTGTTGGAGATGGTAGCTCCTGAGAAAGCAGGTAAGAAATCACGCCAGGTTGTCTTGAACCTAAAGAGGAAAGGGAAGGGTTTGTGTGCATCAGGTAGGGCTGGTACCTCTGATGTCAGGGCTGCCTGATGTCTCTGCAGGGAGACAGTAATTTGGTGGAATGCAAATCTCTGGCTGAAATGCTCCATCCTGGGAGTGTCTTGGGGTACTTTTTATCTAACAAGGATTGTCCTAGCTGTTCAGCTACTTCAGAGTCCAATTTTCTACATGTATATGTATGTGTGTGTAAATAATGACATTTTTCAGAGAGCACTCATGGCTCCGCGCTCTAGAGGACTGAGAATAAGCAACCCTTGGTGACACAGCAACCTTATTGTCTTGACATCTTCTGTGGAAAATATGCCCATATTTGAAATCCAGTTTACCTGTTCTTAGTCAAAAGGGCTTTGCTATTACTCACTAGATCCCAAAAGCTGCTCAGTCACCTGTAGTCTGAGCTAGAAATTCAGTGTTCACTTTATTAGGTAAAACCTTGATCACCTTAACTCTGAGAGTTCCTGCCTTCCAAGGGGTTGGCTTTACAAGCTTATTGCTCTCTAAGGTTAATTTCTGCGTATCTTTGTGGAAATCTTCAGGTAGAAACACTGAAAGTCATAGTAAGGTAGGTCCTCTCTGTGCCATGGCCACGTAACTGTTCTTGCTTTTTTCATGTGAGAGATTAAATTAGATACTGCTATATTAAATAATGGGATTGCACACTGGACAATGAACTAGCATGTCACTGCATAAATCTTCCTATCTGATTAGAGAGCATTAGAAACAAGCAATTCCACCAAATTCATTGTTGTGATAAACAGATAAATAAATACGTAGATAAATGCAAACTCACATTCGGCTACAGTTGTTGGCTCAGCTGCCAGGAAAGCTAACTGTCTGGCCATTTGTCTCTCCTGCTGCCTGGAAAATCAAAGTCTTTGTGACACACACTTCATATATCCTGTTTTAAATGCTAGCAGTGCTGGATATTGTTGCAGTAGGAATGCAAGTTTCTGAATCTGTTTTTCTCTCCACTACTGTAATTGCAAATAACTATTGGAAACAATAGCATATTATCAATCTAATATCTCAGCAAAGACAAATTTTTTCCCATACAGAAATTTCAGTGAATGAATTCTGTAATGGTATCAACTCTACCGATAGCAAAGCTTAACATGTTAATGAATTTTATATGAGGATTTTTATGTAAAAGTAGTACTGCCTGCTAGATGAACAAGACAGGTGATGTGCAAGAATATTTTCACTATTTTTTCTTGCTTAGCTTCTTATAAACTTGACTATGCCTAACAATGGCTCTGGTTTATGTTCTGTGTATAATATGAGGTAGTCACACCATCAGACTGCAAAGGATCTTTAGGGAAACTAGCAGTTTACTTCCAGGTGTGCTGTATTACTTTTCTTCAAGCCTGTGCCATACACTTAGTAGGAAGCCCTAAGTTTATGCAGATATCAAAAGAACTCAGCAGAAGTCAAACTCAGAGTTCTTAAGCCTTCTGCAAACTGGAATCCAAATGCATGTCACGGTTTATGCAGCAAAATAGGGAAATAAAAATTCAAGCATTGTTTTGGCACATGGGGCAAAAGTGAGACCTAAATGTTGTCCCTGCCATAGTTGGTAGGTTATAGTTACATTTTGGGCCCTACCTGTGTCTGGGTATGTTGTATCTATTATGAACAGCAAGCACATGCTTTGCCACCCTCTCATACAAATTAGTAAAAGAAAAGCTAAGAGGGTCTAGATAGAATATAAGTGCATGTTGCCTGATTTTTTTTTTTCTTTCATTCCCACATGTTGTAGTTTTATTTTCTTGCTGCTACTTTCCCTCCAGAGTAGCCTATTGTTTCTTGTACAAAACTAATCCTTAGCTCTCTCCATAGCTGCTTCATGGTACCTCTGGTACGCTCTCTCCTTTGACAGGCGTCTTTCAGCTTCAGTGCCATGGGACTTGTGGGGTTTAATAGCAATGGGAACATTCCAAGCACTTTCGCGATTCTTTGTTTCCTTTACAATGAACTCGTAGAGGTCTCGATTCTGCTCACAGCAGAACTTCTGGAAGGCAGAAAAGCAGTGTCACTACAGCAGGACTTTTCACAGTAAATATCGGCTGATCCTTTCCCACCAGCTTACTGATTCATAATCCTGTGACTGTGGGCAAGTGTCCTCAAAGGAAGGAAATGGCTTCAGCAGGCTCCCACAGAACTCACACTTTGGAGTGCAATCCTCCTCTACCTAAAGTGGAGGTATGGATGACAGAAGTATAGTATCAGCACACAAATCCTTGTTTTATATTGGGGAAATAAGGCTTTGCTCGAAACGCAACATTTTAAAGCATGTGTGTAAGAACAGTTAAAACGTATCTGTGTCTGTGATATCTTGGAACAATTTAAATTAGGCTATTAGGTTCAGGAAACTACTAAAAAGAAAAGCTGATCTGTAGCAATTAAGAATCTTAGTACTGCTCAAAGAAATTGAATTAATGTAGTGTTTGAGACCCATCCATCCCAAAGAGAGGGAAAGCTTTGGAGCATGCAGAATGCTACAGTTGAGTACTCTGCTGCATTAACCCTTTTAAATGCACTGCTTGTGGTTTTGCAGAGAAAAACCTTCCTGACTGCAGCACTGTTGATCATAGAAGAGTCTGTGTGGTATTTCATTAGGAATCACCAGCAGACTTGCCGATTAAACAAGCTGAACATATTTGACCAGATGCAAGTCATAGCTGTTGCACTGATGCACTTTAAGGATGGATGCTAGATATTTTGAAAGACTGATCTGTTTTTTGAAAACACATTTTGAAACTGATGTATAAAAGATGCAGCTGCCAAGAGCACCTGCTAAATGTAGTGTTTAACGCCTCTGCTCACAAAGGCAGCACGCCTGAGCTCAGCACTCTTCAGAGAGACAGCAGTTGTCCCCAACAGTAAGTGGTGAAGGGGTACTTGCTATGGCCGTTTGGCAACCACACTTTATTTACTATACCACATGTTTAGCACTTTTGAATCAATCTTTTTCTGACCATATAATTTTTAAATACTTGGCTTCTCTGGAGCGTGGTTTCTGGAACTGCCACTGACTCACCTCAATCTGCATGCTGTCCCATGATGATTCAGGTCTGTAGGCCAGAATAGTCGGCAGGCCAACAGAGGGGAGCGTCTGTAGTGATTGCTTGAACAGCTTCACAAAATCTTCTTTGAACTTGAAGAGGAAAAAGAAATGGCAATATGGAGTCATATCTTTGTTCAAAGGTGAAAACACTAAGCATAAAATTCATATATAAAAAATACAAAACTGGGTGAGTACTTACCTCCAAGTTGCACAAAGTATCTAAACTGCTGAACTTGTCTGGCAGGGCTGCAAGTGATAGCAATAATGAGAATTATTGAACAGCAGTGCTGTGTTCCCAGAAAAAAGATTTCCTAGACTCTCCCATATCTCCTCTCTTCCAGCATGCCACCCTTTTCTCACCAGCTACCTCAGTGGCCTGAGACCTCCTCAATGCACACCTTTCTACAACTTCAGAAAGGCTGCCTGGGAGCTGAGGGTGACCCTTCCTAAATGCCACAAGGACCTGAAATGGGCTTGACCTTAAAAGCAGTCCCACTGAAGTGATGGAGATGGCTTATTGCTTACAGTCAATGACTTGTAGCACTCAACTAATATTGCGTTGCACTCTAAAACATTTCCAGTCTCTCTGGTTCTGAGAAGTATGAGTCAGAGAGGCAATTGTTTTTTCCCATCTCCAAGTGCAGCCCATGTTGTGTGAGTGCAAGGAAGAGAGTTTTGGCCTCTGAGGTGGCAGGAAAAATCTCTTGTGACCGGGTCTCTGTCACTGTCCTCAGCAGCCCCACATTCACTCCAGGCAGGTGGTGTTACCAACACCCAGCTGCCCCAGGTGTGCATCTTACTGCTGCTCCATGTGCATCACCTGCTGTTTTAATACTGATGTGGTCAGTGTGTGAGCTGCAATTGCTTCCCCTCCAGGCAAATTAAGCAGTTTCCTTGTTCTTTTAATCACGATTTTCAGTTCCCTTTGCTGCCACACAATTTGTCTTGTCCATTTAAGTAAGCTCATTCTGGCTGAACGTTTTCTGGAAAGCAGATAAAGAAGTCCTGGGTAGGCTGAAATACCAAATGCATTTCTAAGTCCTTCTCCTTGAAAATATGACAAAATCCAAGTGTGTAGTTGGAAAGGACAGGGTAAGAATCGCAGCAGCCTCAGGTCAACTCCCAGGTCTGAGATGGAAGCTGCTGCTTGGTGACGTGTCTGGAAGTGAATGCACTAGTGCAGGAGGAAAAGCAGAAAACAATGCTATAGGAGTCGCATATACTTTTAAAAGACTGAATGATGTGGCTGATGGCTTGCTTGAACTTTTTTTTTTTAATTGCAGTTCAAAGATATATGTAGTTATCATCCTCTGCGATCATGCTGTATCACAGAGTGTAACCACTCACAAACCCCACCCAAGAAGTGACTTCAGGAGGGCAAAACGCAGCAGCAGCACTGTGCAGCCTGGGCATAGCCCTGCGTGTGCTGCAGTGCTGAGGGCTTGCCAGGAAGCCCAGTACCTGGCCACAGTGCTGGAGGATGTTCCCCCTCCTTAACCTGCCTTCTGTATCATCTCTATCTGCTGCTGCTATATTCAAACACAGGTAGATGATTTACTGCTGGCACAAGTTTTTTTTTTTTTTTTCTGTACTTTGACCATGACAGTGACAGTCATGCTGCGAAGATGTGAACCTCCACCTAAAGTAAAAAGTCTGTAACACTTTTCCCCCGCAAAGACGTTCACAGCGACCTTCCAAACGCTCTCCAAGGGTTAGCAGAGAGCACTCTTTTTCTGTGGTAGGCTGTGCATGCCCCCTTTCTATTGGGATGGATCTGCACACAGCTTTCTCCACTACTTCCAGGTGGCGTGCTGTGTTTTACAACCCAGGTTCCTATTCCTGCTCCTGGAGGCACAGGAGACGTTCCCCTGTAGAGGACTGGATGCCATCCTGCACAATGTTCTCTAGGTGATCCTGCTCAGCAGGGGGTTGGACTAGACGATCTTCAGAGGTCCCTTCCAACCTCATCCATTCTGTGACTGCCTGGCATTGAAAATGAAGCACAAAGGATGCTCGATGGGGTGCTCAAAAGGGATAGTTTTAGTTTCTACCTAATCTTAACATATTGTCTGCTGAAGTGCAACCTGCTTCACCCAGTAAGTGAAGGGGCTGGTTACTGAGTCACACGTATGGATGACTCAGCTGAGCAGGAGGAGAAAAAAGGTTGATGTATTTTCAGCTGTCTAAGAGGCTTTGAAGTACCTCTCAAAAGAATACAATGAGCTATTCCTGCTATCTGCTGAGCACTTCCACACCCACTGGCTGGCGCAGCATTCCTGCACACACTGTGGAGGCCCAGAGGTTCAGCTGGAAGCAGTTCTGCAGTGGTTCTTGAGGGGACTGCTGGGGCTGCCCCTGGGCTAGTGCTGGTGTGCAGAAAGTTCTTGAGGAAATAGCAGCGTCCTCTACAGCAGGCATTTGGGCACCAGGCAGCCTCTGTGAAAGAATGCAGGTGAACAACCTGCTTCTTGAGAAAAGCTGTTGCTTACGTGATTTTTCGTAGGCATGTTCATAAAGCCAGCTAGCTTCTGTTTGCACAGACACTGAAATTCCTGGTGGCTTCTGCACACTGGTGGGATTGGCAATGCCTGACGTTTCCATCTCCCTTAATTTAAGACAGAAACCTGCGTATTAGTCCTATGCAATGACTTCAAAGCAGTTGCCTTTGAAGAATAAACTAATAAACAAAACTTCTCCAAATGTATGTAACCAGAAATTAGAACAGTTTAGACATAGGAAGTGGGGCTTGACCCTGGCTTTTCTGCTGTTGGCCAAGGACACCTCAAGTGTCTGGTCTAAAGGCCCGAAATGTGCCCCCGAGTTAGGCTGTGGAAGGCTGGCACATGACCTCATGGTGCCCATGACCCCGCTCTCTCCCGCAGTGCCTGGGATGTCCTGGCTGGGCTTTCGCTGCCATGGCATCCCCAAGCTGCCTCACCACCGCTGCCCCGTCTCGCCCAGGTGTCACCAAGTGCCCGGCTCGGTGGCTGTGTGTGTCACAGCACCGGTGTCGCTCATCTCAGCACTCCCTGCAGATGACGATACCGGCTTCCTCTGTGCGCCCCTCACGCGAGCAGGGCTGTGGGGCTGGCCCTCAGCCAGAAGCGCAGGGTGAGGCTGACCCTGTGCCGTACCGCTCGGCCCTGGCCATGGCGGACTCTGGTCTCAGTGCAGTCTCCATGGCGACGCGGCGGGCGCAGGGGCTGCCGGGTTGCCCCGCCTGGGGCCGTGTGCCCTGGGGACAGTGCCAGCAGCGTGAGGCGAGCCCAGCAGGGAGCGGTGCCCACAGCCACCGGTGCCACCCTGGTGGTGTGGTGTGGCCATCTGGCGTGAAGGCAGGCTGGGGCCGCGGGGGCCTGGGCATGGTGGGGCTGCGGCTGCCTGTGTGAGGGGAGCCGGACCAGGGCTCACAAAACTTGGTGTTGCTGGGGCATTGGGGTGGGCGCTCAGCCGCACTGGGGTGCTGTGTGGGTGGCACAGCTCTGTGCTGTGTTTGCTATGGGCCGTCTGCCACAGGCGGTGTTAGACCCAGGCTTGAGCTTTGACCCACAGCAGCGTGGATGTGCTCTGCTGTTTGGACATGGTGTCTGCAGCTCCGGTGACCTTACCAGCACTCATGTTATGCAGGATGATTGAGATGTACTCACTTTTAAAAATGGAGAGCGTGTTGGCAATGACACAGCCACAGGGTGGAAGAGCTTAGGCAGTGCCACACTCTTGTGGTGAACTCACTGGTCCCTGCATGTCCTTGCATTTTTCCGTTTGTTTAAAGTGGAAATGCTTTTAGGGAAAATTCTCAACAATATATTGTATCAACTCAACAGAAAAAAATAAAATAAAAAAAAAATTCCAAGGTACAGCTCCTGATGCCTTGTATCACCCTGTCACAAACTGCAGTCAGGTATTGTTGGCAGTGTTGGCATGGCCATGCCACCATGCCTGCTGGCGCTGCCACGATGCAGGACACGCCGGCGCTGCCATGCTGCAGGGCCTGCAGACCATGGGCAGAGCTCTCCCCCAGCTGGTAGCACTGGCCCTGCAGTGGTCCCACTGCTGCCGGTCACCTCGGGTGGAGTTTTCCCAGGGTGCGTTTCTGTTTGTTTCAAAGTCAGATTGCTTTGTTTGTGGTCAGGAGTTTTGTTAATAAAACCAGGCTGACTTCTGTAATGTTTTTGTGAGTATTCTGAGAAACTTCCTTAACTGATGTGCTGCTGCTTTCCTTGGCAATGTGCTACTGTCCTGCCAGCCTCTCCCGCCCCGACCTTGGATGTCGCTCTCAGGACATTGTGCCAGCTCCTTTGCACCCAGTTTTCTAGGGAAGAAAACAATTTCATCAGGTGTTGGAACCAACGTCACACGTTCATTCACTGATCTAAAGGGGAAGCACACAACTTATTGGCAGTACAAGCTGAGGTATTCCTTATTCTAAACTCAGTTGTAAGAAAGATACGGGGTGGTGTCTCTTTTTCTTTTTTTCTTCTGTAACATGTAACAAAAAGTATCTGTTTGTTCACAAGTACCGAATGGTGTAGGAAACCATGGTGAAACTGTGTTAAATTATCTATTGTGGGTATTAGCAACATTGGACTAACTAATTTCATTTCATGAACCCTGCTACAATCAAAGACTTGCTTCAGAGTTTTGTTTTACACAAAAAGCTCTTAAGCCCCAACTGTCAGTAAGAAAAATTGTCTTCCACTATAAATGTTACTGAGATATGGGAAAATGAATTAAATTCTTAGGAACACTTGCTTAACAAGTCCTGCTAAAAGCATAGGTGTTAACTCTTGTAAAAGCCAGAGCTTGACTTTGATCCCGCATGAGCAGGAGTAAATTAGTACATTTGGCTGATGCTGCTGGAGTTCTGCCAGTACAGTGTAAATGAGATCAAATGTAGGATCTTTACAGGAACTGGATACAAAAAGATTACGGTAATTCCTTGTATGTTTTTTTTTCCATGATCACTTCCAAATTCGCAAGGACAGAACAAGCTTCCCTTGATGCTTTTCTTGTAATTTTCTTGTGCTTTTCTATGGACTGCTGCCAAGTGCTGTGTGATATTTGCATAGGACTTTGTGTCATAACTTGAGAGATCTCTTCCCTGAATGCATATAGTTAGGACTGTTTTTCTTCCCCATGTATTATTTTATATTTATTCACACCAAGCTTCATCTGTCACTTACGTAGTTTTCCACTATCGTGAGGCTTACTACCTCTGAGTAATTCAGCAGGCAGTGTAACCTCACAACATATTGCCTCTTCCAACTGGCATCTTAATACTCTGCAAAGTCACATGCAGACCTAGTATTTTTCTTGATTCAGACAGAAGGCTTCTGGTAGCAGAAGGGGATTCACAGGCAGATTCAGCTCCAGTGGCACGCTGAGATTTCAGTTTGCATGAGTCAGGCTAGGAATCAAATCCTGCAGCCCCTGAGCGGCTGGAGGAAGAGCTCAGTGTGTTCAGCGAGGCAGGGAATACCGAGGGACCTGGAAGCAATAGCTGCTACCACACATGCGCATTAGTGCAGCGTAGTTTTTGCAAAATATTTATTACAAAATAAAAGTAAATATGGCAACAAAACTTAAATAGCAAATGACATGACACTGGCCATAAAGCTCTATTATTCTAACCAGTCTTTTACAATAATCAAGTATGTCTCCAAGGGAAGCTGCATGTAGACAGCTTGAATATATTTCTATATTATTGGCTCTAGCTGTTTGAGATGTATTAAGTTGTGTGCCTCCTGCTTTCACCAGTATCCAGCTGTGAGCTGCTGTGCCTTGTGCTGGGCTCCCTGATCTCCCTAAAATGGACCAGAGCAGGCAATTCCCATGCTCTGTAAAACCTGCTATGCTTCAGCCATCCTTACTCCCCCTTTTTTTGAAAACACAGCAAATAATCTATGCCCATCCCTTTTTAATAAGGTAGCAGGAAATGGAGTAGCAACACTGACGTACCTATTAATCTACTTTGAGCCACAACGTCTCTTGGGAGGTCTGTGAGAAGTTGCTTTGATTTCTTTCTTTTCCCACCTACTAAAAACCTCTTAAAAGTCACCAGTGAGAGTAAGTCTGTTTTCAGACAGACTTACAGCCTAAATGCTGAAAGGGCTTTCAGGTGCACTCCAAACAGGAACGCAGTCCATCAAGTCTTTTAAGTCATACATCTAATGGAAGCACTCTTTAAATAAAATATAATTACATTTAAAAAGGTGTCCGTGTGGGGGGAAATCTTCCTAAGGCACCCAAGAATTTAAAAAACCTTTTCTTGCTTATATTACTTACAGGACACTTTTGTTCCTCTTCTCTCCAAACTTAAAAATGTTGGCTAGTTAGGAACCTTAACATACACAAAGACATGGTTGAATATCATTTTAAAAAAACAGAACAAAAAGAAAATTCTTGGTAAATGTAAAGCACTATGTCAGACAGCCAAAGGTTTCACTAACTACACAAATATATCACGGACAACATGTAGAAATGGTCACATTAATTCCAAGGTTTCCATTGTCAGCGAAAAGGTGTGCTATAGCCGTATCGAAAACTAGGCAGTCACTGTTGAGTATGGCAGCAGACACCCCGTCGTGGATGGAGCGGGGAGTTGCCTCCCAGGTCAGCCTGCGGCGGTTGCCGTTCAGCTCCAGTCTGTATGCAAAGTTCTCTGCTTGCTTACGGGTGCCGATGAGCAGCACGATAGCGAAAAACTGCTGATGACCTTCGTACTTCTCTTGTTTCTCCAGCACCAGCATGAAGTGGTGACCAAAGCATGACTGCATCATGACCCAGTCAACAGCACCTGGAAGGTTAATGTCTGTGGCAAGAAAAACGATGTCTTCTCCCTGAAGGGTGGTAATGCTTTTGTGGGCATGCATAAGGTGGGACATCACGGCTTCCAGAGATCCCTGCCATTTACAGGAGGCTCCAGGACATGGGCAGGAGTAGGGACGATACTCACATATGTCTTCATGTTCTGGCTTTTCTGTGTGATGTAGTGTCAGAGAGCAGCCTGTCGTTGCGTACTGGAAAAAGACCAAATACAAGGCATCAGGAAACACGCCCAGCATAACTGTTCATTGCTCCCACCTCTGATCAACTAGAACTCTCGTTTTCATTGCAAATTTTACATTAGATACTTTTATTTAGCTCTGAATTTAGAGCTGAGCTTATTTTTTTTCCTCTTAAAAACAGGTTATTCCTGTCCTTTTTGTTGTTGTTTATTTTTAATGCAAGCACTTAGATAAAATGGATTATAAGGTTGATAGATTTGCTGTTGTAGTTAGATCTGATCAGCTGAAGCGGTCCTGGTATGAATTTTTCTTTTCTTTAAAATGAAAAAAGGATGCTAGTTTGGGCAAACAGCTACTAGAGTGGTGTATTTTTAATAAATACACCTAATTACCGTCACAGAGCAAATGCATTTCCATTAAACTAAAATGCAGAATCCCAACAGTTTTAACACTGGAACAGTTTCAACATTGCAGTTGTGAGGAGTGGAAAGACAGATGATGATTTTTTCAGTGAGCATGAAGCCAGTGCACAAATAAGTACCATGTGACTTCTCTTAATGTCACTGGGCACCTCTGAAGGTTAATGTGCTTTAAACAAACAGGGATGCTTTTCCTTTTTCTACAGTGAGTTCAGTGGTCTACACTGACTACATTGCTTCCTCATTACCTCTAGAGGGAAAAAAAAAATCTTTCCTGTTCTTGCCAAGAGCATAGCTTGCCCAGTCTATAGATAGCTGTGGTGTTACCTACAACACTGCTAGTACTATCACGAAGGTTGTAACTTGTGTGCATGGCGGCTTACAGATGCTACAACGCTTCCTTGAGGACAGGCATTCTTCTTTGAGACTAAATGTGAGGACCACGTTTGCCATCCTAAAGAGAACGTCTGAAGTGACAAAAGGCTGGCCGAAAAAAAACAAGTCTATATAGAATTTTGTTTTTTAAAAAGTCAACAAAGGAAACTCAGAATTAACCAACATTTAAATGCTTATTTTGGGGTTAATACAAGTGCAAGAAGTTTCAGCTCAAAGGGTTACATGCCTGAGATGCAAAAAGCCAGAATCCTCTTCACTTCTGGCAAATCACCCAAACTGCAACACGGTGCTAGAAGTACTAGGACAGAAACTACAGCTTGGGCTTCTGCAGGAGCTTGTTTTAGAAGCCATAATATGTTAACGTGAGCCTTCATTTACTGTGCCTGCCCCTGCTGCTTAATCCTCTGCTGAAGGATTTATTCACATATGTGAGCAGGAGATGCAGGAGAGCAGAGGCGTGCTGCAGTGGAATGAGACCGTCCTCCTGCCAAAGAGAGAAGCCCCATCAGGCAAACATGCGGATCCTGTGCCGGCTGCGTCGTCACCGTACATTTCTCTCACTGTTCTGCTGTTTTCTCCCCACGTTCATATCACTGTTGACACTTTAATCACACTGCACTGTGTTGAAGAGCTGCTCTGAGTCTAACCTGATTAACAAAAACATAAGTAAGACTATATAAGCCGCCGGTTAGGCAAAACCAGATGTCTACGTAGACCAGCATCCTGCCTCAAAAAGTGACCATTGGTGAACATGGCAAGAGCATGAAGTAAACACCGGTGGATTTTTCCTTCACTGTGTGACATACCTCCTCTTGTTTGTTCCTGAACACATTGCTGCTGGTGACATTTGGCAAGCCCTACTGACAGTGGGAGATTGTGAACAGAATTATAGAATGGTTTCATTTGGAAGGGACCCTTAAGGATCATCTAGGAACAGAGAACTTGCTGTCTTCATGCTGCTTGGCAAACGTCACTGATATTCACTGTACCCCTCATTCAAACTGAAATGTCTTTAAGTCTTTCCCTGTGTACAGGTTATACAATACCTTTGATCTACTTGCCCCTTCTACCTTTTCCACTTCTACTACGTCCTTTCTGAAACAGGGGAACCAGGGCTGCATGTGGTATTAGCACACGTGTGCCACTAATGCCTGGGTTGATGTGACTTTTATGCTTTTTCGTTGCCTTTTTCTCCATTTCTAGTATTCCAGTTTTTAAAAGTATTATGTACTTGTTTTCATAGCGTTTTATTTAGCACCATATTTGCTTTCCTAAGAGGAAACAGACAGCTCAGAAGTTATCACGATATATATAATTTGGCATTCCATATTTTTGCCATATATGTCTCTCCACATGTGTTGGTCTGGACTTCATTTTGACAGGATATCTGAGTGTCTTAAAGCATTCTGAAAACATTGTCTAAGCTTGAAAGTGCTTGGCAGGGACAGGCCAGTATTGCTGACCTCATAAATGCAGGCAGGCAGGGACACAGGATTAAAGTAACTTGTCTGGAGCCACAAGGGAAATCAGTAGCAGAGCTGGGAATAGACTGCCAAGTCCAAATCCCTATCCTGCTCTAGCCAACAGACTCTCTCTGCAGTATACAAGTAGCTTGAGATATAAATTATGCTTCCAGGAAAGAAAAAGCCTTCCTGCTCCTGTATGTACGTAGAACAGCGGTGTTCAGGGACCCAACAAGGATTTACACCCTCTTGTGCTTTTCCCTCCTCCTGTGTTTTGTAGAATATCCATCCCTGCTTTGAAGATCCTTCCAGCCTTTCAAAGCATTCATCCAAGCTCAGTGACAGATGCTCAGCCCAATCTAGCAGTGATGCTAGTGAGATCTGCTGGAGATACACAGCGGGGTCCAGCCCCCAAAACAGTGAGCCTCTGTGCTTTCCAGAGTCTTATGCGTGTGAGAAAGAACGTTTGGGCTGCCTTTAGAAACTCTGCTGTGCTAGCAGTGCTGTGTGTTCTGCTACAGCTCACCTGGAAAGGGCCAATGCGTGTTGTGTCATTAAATATAGAGTGCACAGGCTCTGTACATGTGCAAATAGGGTAAAATAGGCAGACCTCTGTGTGTAAGGGATCTCTGATCAATTAAAGACATTAAACAGTAAATATTAAGCAAAATAAACATGTATTTTTATCAGAAAGAAAAGACCACTTTATTAGAGTTTATTATGTCTTAGAAATACGTATGATCTTATTTTAGTTTGTTGAAAATCTTAAAAAGGACTTTTTTTTTTTAAATTAAGAAAATCTCTGAAGAGGCCGTATAGTAGGCATTAGATAACATACAGAAATTTACATACAATAATAACATGAATATGCAATTTGTCGGCAAGTGGTTTGCTTATGTAGCAAGCCTGTCATTCTTTCCCTTGAACTGATGGTGTAGCGAAAGTGGTCTAAGGACATACAGCATCTCTGCCTACTTCCTACTAAAGAAAATCTGAGGGAGCAATCAGTCTGACATATTTAAAACTTCTCAGTTTATATACAGCCTTACCTCACCTTCCAGTTTTAAAATCCAGAACGTTATTATTGGCTGTGAGGTGCAGAAAGACTTTCAATTTATTGCTTCAAAGTGGAGCCTAAGAGTACAATAAAATGAATTTACTGGATTCCCTTTTCTTCAAAGGATCAGAACCATCTGAAGACTCAGAAATATGGCAATACCTCTAGTTAGAGATGGCTGTATTAAAGGATCTTGGAGGACCCTCTATGTGAGGTACCTCTGTCCTAGATCCCAAGATACAGAGACACCACTCCTTGGAAAGCTAGAAAGAATGATGTTTCACTCCCCCAAAGAATCAAGTCCTATGTACATAGATGTTTTTCATGTATGTAATAACTAGAAAAGCCAACTTCTTTGTCATATATAAAACATCTTTAAGTTGAATTAATCATACCACTGAGAACTCATTGATGTACCTACCCATGAGGGGTCACCCCCCCCATTATGCATTGCTAAATGCAATTCCACAAACCTGCCCAACAGGGCTGCTAACTGTGTGAACAAACACACAGATATTCTTGTCTTGCTGTTGAAGGTAAATTCTACCATAAACTGGAACGCAAACAGGAACTGCCTAGAGTTTTACAGAGCACAGATCAGGAGTGGCTGTCTCCATGTCATTTCCATGGCCACTGCCAAGGTAACTCAGGCGTGAACAGCTCTGTCAGGTCCCGTTACAAAAGGCTAGCAAAACGTGGCAGGACACAGATCTCTGCTACTACATGTGGTTATATGAGGACTGTAGTTCTGGAGACGACAATTAAGACCACTTACAGCTCTACTTGCTTTCTAGTATACTTTGGATTAAATGGTTAAATATAAAAATGCCTCTCCTATGCTATATTGCTCAGTTAGCCAGGTCACAGTCCCAGCTTTTAGCAGCTGACAATCACAATATATCTCACCAGATTGCTGTAAAAGTGGCTTTTGATGTCTGTTCGTGAAGCCTTGAAGTCACAAGATTTTTCATAGCCAGTTTTGGACAAAAAAATTCAATGTTGCAGAAGAACCTAATTACAAATTAAGTCAGCTTCATAACTAATGAGCAACTTTACGTTATTCCACTTGTACTTATTTAAAAGATGAGAAAAAATACTGTAGTATTCATTATTTAGGCGTTTGTGTGTGATTATGATTGCGCTTAATTTTCTGTATATTGCTTTGAACACTAAAAGCTGTATTTTCAGTAACTTTACTGTGATTTTAAGATTTAAATCTCCCACAGATTTTTTTCCAGAAGTCCTGTAAATTTCAGAACTGCATTAACTGTAATTCTTTCTTAAACCATTTATGAACCCTCAAAGTGGCTGCAGCCACAGGCAGCACCAAATCCCCATTTTCTGTCAGTGCTATCACGTCTCAGCCCTACTTATTTCTAGCACCACTCACAGAGTTATTTCTAGAACTACACAGAACTATTCTGGAAAGACAACTGCTTTTATTTGTTCTTCCACATCTTCTGGAGCTCTGTTTTTTTTTTTTTTTAATTCTACTTAAAAAAGATTCCCCTAACTTTGTTAAAAATCCAGGTGATAAAGCAGGACCAGCTCCTCAGCACGGCAGAGCCGCTGCCTGCCAGCTGCAGCACGAGGTGAGGTGGTCCTCACCTTGCCGCTGGGAGCTGCTGCGGCATGAGCCCAGGTGGGACAGGCTCCGCTGACCTGGGTGATGCTCACCTCCGCAGTGGGTGCTTGTGGCTTTGCAAGCGCTAATGTGAGAATTAGTCTTGACAGTCTCCTTGCTGTTTCTGGGTCTGAGAAAGAACAGTGAAAACTATTAACATAGGCTAATTTCACTTTGCTGCTCTTGGGAAAAGTGAAAGCAGCAGAACAGGAATTACTCATGGTAGAAAAAAATCCACATAAAAGAGGGTGTGAGAAGGTAAGTGAAGCAGAGCCTTGTTCACCTCTCTGCCTCTACAAGGCACTTCTGAGTGCCCAGAGAACTGGGGGCAGAGAGACCTTGAACGGATACTGGCGAGTACGAAGGAAGCACACTCCTGCCTGGGGCAGGAACGGGATGCTGGCCGGGACACCAGGCGGGTGCGCTGCGTGTCTTGCCCTCTGTGCGGCCTGAGCTACACAACTCACCTGAGCGCAAGCACAGCCCTGCGCCAGAGGCACGTGTGTGGTCCTGGCAGTGTGGCCAGGGGCTGCTGGAGACGTCCAGAGCCTGCCTGCAGAGCTTGCCCAGCAACTCTGTGCTGGGCCCCAGAGCCGCATGGACACTGCTGCCATCCCCGCACCGCTCCAGAGCCCCCGCCGTATGCTGCGGCTCCCAGATGGGCTCTGGCCTCCTGCTGGCACAACGCCTCATGGCAAAGCATACCAACCGCTGCTGGTTCAACTCTCACATTCTCCCAGCTCTGCACGAGGCCTCAAGCACCGTACCAAGAACCCAAACAAACCCCAAGTCAACACTAACCCAGCACAGTCAGTCCTGCGCACCTCGGTGGGAGATTCTAGCACAGAGCCCAGTCCGGGATCATTTCAGAGACTACCAAGCCACTGCTGGCTCAGTCTCCTCAGGGGAGACAGTCAAACCACTCCCAGTCCCGTAACCAAAAAGCTGAGCTATCTGATGCCCTGGGCTTCCTGCAGTCACTGCAAACATCCAGCCTCACTTGCATCCCTCCTGTCTGCAAGCTACAGCTTTGAACAGCATGGCGTTAACCACAGAACTAACACTTGGAAGTACTTTTGGAAATACTGCTTTCTTAATTGGTTTACATGTGCTGGTCTTTTTATTATTATTTATATTTAGAGAATGCCCATCTGCAGAAGTGTTGATAGCTGATGTACCTGAACCAAAACTTGACTGACAGTTGGGTCAGTTCTTGGGTTAGGGGAAGGCTCTTTTTTTTTTTTCTTTTTCTGAAATGTACTTATCTTTATTGATTTCTATTCCTCTACCCATGGAGAAAGAAAACCTAAAGGGGTGAGCAAGCCAATCCCATCAATTAAGGGCTTTAGAAACCTGTTACCAATGGAGTAAATTAAAGTCTGACAGGCAAAGTTAGGAATGCCTTATCCTCTTTAAGGCAAGAGTCTGTAGGCTTTTTCTTCTTTTCCCCATACTTTGTTTAACCGTATCACGTGGGGAAGAGCAGGTGTCCTGCCTGGTGGTTCCGCTGCTAGGCAAATTTGCATGCTGCACGTATCACTGTTGCGTTTCAATGCAAAAAACAACTGTAAGGATTTGGTCAGAGGAGCTGTTCCAATGTTGATGCATCAGTTTCACTAAGGATGACTAGAGAATACCAGTTGTCACAGGTTAGACTGACGAGACACTTCAGAAAATGAAAAGTAGGCCAGCATTTGTCCTAGTGGAAAAAAAAAAGGCAAAACAAAACCCAACAACACAGAAACGCCCTGACTGCTCTTATTCCCTTAGGCTCAGAACCAGCCACCGCTGGGCACCTGACATGCTGCCCTTCCAGCGGTGCTTACCCGAGAGAGGACCTGTGCACCAGCACTACGTGCCATCTGCTCTTGCCACCACGAGACTGCCTCCCACGCAGGAGTCGAGCGGTAAAACAGCCCCACGCTACCAAAAGCTCAGTGCGGTGCCTGCAGCCATCCCGCTCTGTCTTGTGGCCCAGCCAGCTCTCAGACAGGTGCTCTCTCACCACCGCCTGCGCTTACAGAGCTGCTGGAACTAACATATGATTCACTCCGGAGGTGCCATTATTCCCGTTGCATCGTTAATGACTCCTGGCTCCTGCGGGCTGGCTAGAGAAAGGCTGTTTAGGGCTGGCTTTGGCAGGCACATGCGATGAACGGGCAGCTCCCACCAGAAACCTCAGGACACGGCTCCAGCAGTCCTGCTTGGCTGTTGCTCCCCACCTTGCCACTGGCAGCTCCCTATTTTAGATCTTCCTTCTCATATTCCACGTCAACGATGGCTTCAGCAGTTCCTGTGTCTGTCCCACCATCACTCCAGCCTGTGGTTTTAAAGTGCTTTTGCAACTGTGGAGGCCTAAGCGTTGAGGGACTCCAGGACGACGTAAAAAGGGCCCACTCAGCACTGCCCGCACACAGCTGCCACCCTGATAAATGTGCACTAGGAAGGACGTGAACTTTACAGCAGTTCACCTTGTTCTTTTAAACAGAACACTTACTTGAAAAAAAAAAAAAGACTTAAATGTTTAATCTGAATACTTGAAATAGTACTGAGACAGAATGGACTTTAAAAAAAATAAATTCAGGCATCATTACTGAACTGGCAGCTTATCAGACCCTGTCCTTCCAAAGGAGGATTGCAAAGAACTAATGAGAGGGTTGGGAACAGGATTTCTGCCACCTCCAAGAAACTTGCTCTCTCTCTCAACTAAGCATCACCATAGGTTAAAATATCTGGAAAACAAAAAAAGTTCTAATCTTAGTAATTACTGATTATGCCAAACACCAGGACAAAAATTAGACCAGGATTTACAGCAAATTAGAAAGACTCATTACAGGTTTGTTTCCAGAGGCTGGTGATTCTCCCATCACGCTGTGTCACTTTAGAAATCTGCACAAACATAGAACAGGCCAACGGAGGCCAGCAAGTACTTTCTTTTCTGTTCTGCGTTCACGATGGGGAAGAAATAAAAGCTGGGGATGGGACAAAGACCAGCAAAAAGCGTAGCCTTTGCAGAGCTGCAGCTCGCTTCGCACGGTGGCTCAGGACGAGGCCCGGTGCAGGAGGGAACTAACTCCTGGGGTACCTGCAGGGAGCGCAGAGCCACCAGGCGCCCCCCCATCTGAACGCCGCCCAGCGAACCTGCTATTGCTTACGCTGCGTTTGTCTTAGAGAGCTTCTTAAAGCCCTCTCACGTACTGTAACGCCGCTGTATGAGAACGCGACGCGCACCCGCTGAGGAAATCCCGCACCGGGCGCCCCTCGGGCTGCTGGCCGAGGCCCGGCTGCGGCACCGGGCCCGTCCCAGGCGGTTACACCGGGATGTCGGCACCGCTGCCTGCCGGGGGGCGGGGGGCCGGGGGCAGGAGGCCCGGGGCAGCGCCGGGCCGCCCCCACAGCCGCGCTTCTTCCCTCCGCGTTCCCAGGAGGGGGCCCCGAGCCCAGCGCCAGGCTGCGGGCACGAGCGGGCCCCCGATCCCGGGCGCGGCGGGCCCCGGGCGGGTCTGCCCGTCCCTTACCTTGCAGGGGAAGAGCACGGCCGAGGCCACCTTCTCCATGGCCAGGTTCCTGATGCTGGGGGTCAGGGAGCCCCGGCAGGTGGGGCAGAGGCTCAGCTTCTGCCGGCATTGGTTGCAGACCAGGTGCCCGGCCTGGCACTGCAGGATGGGCGGCAGCACATAGTCGAAGCACACGGGGCACTCGAAGAGCGAGGTCAGCTCGTGGTGCTGCGGGGACACCGGCCCGCCGGCCCCCGACAGCACGGCGGCGGGCACGGCCGAGGAGCCGGCGCCGGACGCCGCGATGGTGGCGGCGGCGGCGGGAGCGGCGGCGGCCGGGGACGGGGCGTGCTGCTGCTGCTGCTGCTGCTGCTGCTGCTGCTGCTTGCCGCACGGCTTGCTAGCGCCGGGCCCGGCGGAGGACGGGCGGCTCATCGCGCCGCGCGCCCACCACCATCGGGCCGCGGCCGACCGGGAGCCCGCCGCGCCCGGCCCCAACGCGGCGCTGACGCAAGAGGCGGCGGCGGCTGCGCGCAGCCTCCCCCGGCGCGGCCGCTCCGAGCATGCTCCGGGCCGGGGCTGCCCCGCTCCGGCCCGCGCCGCCCGGCCCGGCCCCGGGGCTGCCGGAGGGCGTCGGGGCCGCGGGGGCGGCCGCGCCCCGAGGCGAAGCGCGGCGGTTTCGGCGCGGCCGCCGCCGCCCGGCCGTGACTCGGGCGCTGCTCGGCCGCCGGCCCCGAGGTGCCGCCGGCCCCGCGGGCGTTGCTGTGCGGGGACACGGGCACCGCGCCGCGGCGGGGCCGAGCGGGGCCGAGCGCGCCTCGGCCGCCCTCCGGAAATTCCTCCGGCGGAGCGTGCCGGGCCGCCGCCCCTGCGCTGCCTTCACCCGGCGGCTCCGCCGTCCGCCGCTCCGCCGCGCATCCGCCGCGCGTGACGGGCCCGTCCCCGAGCCCGGGCGGCCCGCAGCCCTCCGGAGCGGGGCTCTGGTAACGGGCGAGCCTTGCGGAGTCGCGAGCGGAGCTGCCCGCGGGGCGGGCCGTCACCGAGCGGCATCGCCTCGCGCCCGGGCGCGCTGGGAAGCGCACGGGGGCCGCGGCGGCTGGCCTGGGACAGGACATCGGGTGGTGGCGCGTGGGGGAGCGCGGTGGGAAGCGTGCGACGGCATCGCTGTCTGCAGGGCCCCGGTGCCGGAACCTCAGCGGTTCCCGGGGAACTAAACGCGTCTGCCAGCGTGCGTGGATAGTGGTGTGGGGAGCCAGACGATCCAGAAAGCGAAGTCGGCCGGCATAAATGAGATTACTCAGGCAGGCGTAAGCGTGCGTGTGAGTGTTAGGGGAACTGGGCACAGTTTGATGCATTGCTTTAGGAAAGGCTTGTAATGTCAAAATGCGAAAAAGAATAAAGGATATCTTTATTTAAAAATGTTACCTAGAGTGAAATACTTTCTTCCGCAGCGCTGTTTTATATGTGAGGATCAGATGGTGAAATAAGTTGAGCTATTTTAATTCCCCAGACAAAAGAAGTTTGAATATAAAATGCGATGTTCTAAACACCCTGTGTTTTAGAAACCTTGGAGAAGTGAAGACAGTCTCAGGACAGAAAGCTTCCGAAGTCCTTTTTGTTTTATAGCAAGACCGAAGAAAGAATAAGTGTTTTCTTGTAGATGGCAGAGCTGTAGTTACATGTGCATATTTTGTATAAGTTTGATGGTCATCCGCCTCCTGTGATTTCATGGCTCTCCTTGCTCTGGGATTAGATGCAGTTCTGAACTTTTGTACAAAATACTGTTTCAGTGCCCCTGAACAGCACAACCGATCTGGATGACCGTGAGTGCCGTAATACAAGGTTATTTACCCTGTCAGCAAAATGTTCAAATTACATACATTATTTTTGCAAGAGTTCTCCTTGTGACTTGACTCTTCATGTCCTTAAATGAGCAATACTTTCTTCTGAGATACCCACAGCAAGCATTATTAACACTTCCCTAAAATGGTGTTATTATCAAAGTTCCTTTAGCATGTGCAACTGCATGACTCATTCTTGACTCTCAGCCTTGTGAAAATATAAATGAAGGCACTATCTGTTCTCAACTTTCATTAAAAAGAACGTGCCTTATTATCAGGTCTGTTTTTTTTTTTTTTTTTTTTCTCTCCTGCTTGTGAAGTACCATTAAACCTTGCAAGATGACACAGCCCAAGATACCAAAAAAAAGAAATCCTTTAGTATGTAGTTCAGGTGATAGTGTTTTTTTTGTTGCTGTTTGTTTTCCCTTTGTCTGGTATTCTGAGAAATCGTTTACACAGCGCATTCAGACATAATGGAAAGTCTTGCACTTCACAAAATAAAAATTAGCAGTATTGTAGGGTAAACCTCACCAGGGAACATGCACCTGAATTCTTGCTGAATTCTTACAGGTATTAAATAGGCACTTCACTGGATGAAGCCTGTGGTAGCCTTCTCTCCATGGAGCCTTAGAAAGCAGACACCACTAAGGAAGGATGTAGGTGAGTAGACACCACTGAGGAAGGATTTGGGAGTTAACACTGAACAGTTTAAAAAAAAATCACAGGCAAAGAATGACAGTATTTTGGCATCTTGGAATAAAATTACACTTAGGATCTTCACCAATGAATTAACAAACTGGTTCTGATTAAAACTGAGTTCACAGCAGAAGGCCATACTCTTGATAGCTAACTGCTGAGAGGGGAGGCGAAATTGAATAGATTCAGGCATAGTACAGTTGAAATGCTTTATTTTCAAACCTTGTACCATTTTCTCTTGAAGTTATATGACTGAAAAAGGCTATAGTTAATAAGGTTTCAGTAAGTTTCCCTGTATCTTCAGAAATTTTGCCACAGGTGATAAGTGTTTCTTTTGAAGTTAGAGAACTGAGGTTAATAGGTTCTGAGATTCTAGCCTTCATCCTGGTATGCTGAGTCCTTTTCTGACCACCCTCCCGCCCTCCCCAAAAAACACAAAAACAAACCACAAGCTCCCCACCCCCCAAAAACAAGCAAAAAAAAAAAAAGCACCAAAACAACACCCAACCAAGAAAACAAACAAAAGGGAAAAACACCAGAAGAGGATTGACTGAAATCAGTAGTTTATGAAAGGAAGCAATGGTAGCACATATGTGTATATATATGTGTATATATATATATATATATATATATATATATATATACACTTACCCTGTCCAGACTGGAACAAACCTGTATGAGGATGTAAATAACCACTTACGCGTGCGTGGGATGGGTGGAAGTCCCCAGAAGAGTGGTTCTGTGCTTGTGTTGCCTTTCTGTTTGAAGTGGAAAATCTCACACGTGCATTTTTGATGACTGATACCCAGTGTGTCAACCATCTTCTGGTAATTTTTCATTAAGTTTCCTGTGGTACCTGATTTTCTAATTTTTTTTATTTTTTTATCTTTACTTATGTTTTCTTGTTTTCTCCTGAATTATTGGTGCCTGTTCACATTTAAGGATTTTTCTCCACCGTTAGGACAGTCGAGCACCGGGCTGCCCCTGGCCTGCCCTGAGAGGCTGTGCCGTGTCCATCCCCAGGGCTTTCAGGGCTGGGCTGCAGAAAGCCCCGGGCACCCCCAGCAGCCCCCGAGGCCCTGCCTCGAGGCTGGGCTGCAGAGCTGCTGAGCCCACCTCCTGCCCGACCTGTGCCTGGCTTCTCTGCAGGGCTGTGCTCTTCTGTCTCGACCATGCCAAGCTCCTGGTCCGTAACGCTTACTGAAGGGTACTCTTATTTATTCATTTCTGAAGCTAACTTGTAGGTGTGACACAAGGGCTTCTTTATGGATTAAATTAGCGGCTGATGAGTTGCAAAAAAACCAAGAATGAGTTAAGAGAGTCTATGAAGAAAGAGTGATTCTCTGTCCTGCTGCTGCTTTTGTTTTCAGTATGCATCAGCAACACACGGACATAAGCGGAGAGTGGCCTTGTACGTGATATTGTTACAGGTGTGGATGACCTCAAATCCAATCACTCTTGCAGTATTTAGGAAACCCTGTCCAAACACTGGGAGCATTTAGATAATTACAGAAATCGCATCAGGCTGGAGGGTCACCACAGGACAAAGGTGAAAAATGTCATCAGCAAAGAGGACTGAGGAGTCGAGGTTACGGGAGGGGGAAGCGTTGGGCAGGAGGCTGTGCGCCACGAGCAGAGGAGGTCACAGGTGAGAATTTCGTGACCCGCTGCTGTGCGTGTGCTTCCTTGGCCTGTGTAGCACTTTGGGTTCAGCAGCCAGTTTGGAAGACCTGAAGGTGGTTGTCAGTTGGATAAACCCAAGGGGTTTTCTTTTCTGAGTGAAAAAACACAAAGCTGTTTTTCCTCTTAAAGGCTGCCAGCCTCTGGTGCTGTGGTGAGGTCTGGCAGAGCAGATTGTGTGGATGTGCTGTTCCCTGCTCCCTCCTTTCTTACACAAAGATGAGAGGCGTTAAACCTGGCACCTCTTACAGAGATTTAGGGGAAAGTTTATCTCAAGAAATCACAAGGTCAGGAACTGAACTATCTCCTTGGCAGAAAACCTCTGGAAATCTCATCTAGAGCACAGTGAAAACATGTTGTGGTTTTGATTTGTGGAAGAACTCTACAGCTCAAAGCAAATGAGTTATAAAGTAGGTATGTGGTTTATTTCGACAGCAGGCGCATGCGGGATAGCTCCCAAAGGCCTGCACACCCCAACGTGGCAACTTGCCTTGGTTATATGCAGTAAAGAGTTACCTATGCATGAAGTTTCCCAGTACGCCTATACATATGCATAACCTATCCCCGATTTGAATTAAAATTAGCTCCAAGAAGTCATTTCCATAAACTCCTCCCATCTGCGCTTGCGCAGTGCCTTCTGGTGATGGTCATCAGGGGGTCGTGGGGATGAAGGCTGATAACTCTTCATCACCGCTAGTTGACCCCCCTCCCTGCCTTTGTACAGACTCAGCTGCTTCTTGGCTCTTGTCCAAACCACAAGGTCAGTCTCAGCTGGTTTTTGAGACAGGTTCCCCATTTTTGTCAGGAAACATCCTCTGTGAGGGGCCCTGAGACTCCTTGTTTTGGTTAATTTGCACAGTAGTAAGCAAAGGCACAGCAATATCTACTTTTAATGCGGTTAAGCAAGCCCCCATTCTTCCATTCCTGGCTTTAATAATAACGATTGTTTTATTTAGAAATCACCAATGAGATTAAGCAAGACCCCATTCTTCTATCCTTGGCTTTAGTTTATTTTTAGTTTATTTGGGGCTGGGGGCTTCTGGAGCCACCACAAGGCATACGTGGGTCTCTGCAGATCCCAGGTGTCCTTCCCCCGAGAGGTACTGTCCGCAGCACCACGAGACGAGCACCTTCTCTGCTGCAACTGGTTCCTGTAACAGCTGTAAGAGAGGAGCAGCTGGGGCCAGCGTGACGAGAGCAGCGTTCCTCTCCCCTCAAGCCAGCCCGGTGAGGACCTTGTGGTCTGGAGGCCTGCATGTGCTGCGCACCCCGAGCACGCGGCCGCGCTGCGGCTCGCCTCGCCCCTCCGCCTGTCCGCGGAGCTGCCTGGGTGCCCCAGTTTCCTCTGGGGAACATTTGTGCATTTTAACAGTGTTTTAAGACTGGCAGATTGCCTCTCATCGCATCAAAAAAGTGTGCTTCATTTTGCTGGTTGGACCTAGGCCCTTATAAGAACCCTTTCACAATCCTGCACGAAGTGGATCTTTATTGTAGATTTTCTTCTGAGTGCACTGAATTTACCAGTTTGTTTATGGTTGCATTTGGCTTTGAATAGGGCCATGTTTCATGAAGCAGTCTATTAAAAAAAAAAAGCCATTGGGTTACATTTTCATGTGTGTTAGTTCAAGAGCACATGTATGTAACGTGCGTGTTAGACTCAGAACCTGGACGATGCTATTTAAGGTCCATTTGCATTGCTATTAAAATGCTTCCGTAATCAAAGCCACTGATAGTTTAAACCCCCAGACGAGGCTGGCAGCTCCCAGTTGTGGTGCGAGGGGTGGCTGCGGTGTGCTGGAAGCGCCCAGCTGCAGCCAGCCCGCTTGTGGCCGGTCCCACCGCGCCGCCGCCGATCAGCGGTGGAGCAGAAGGAGGGTGTAGACCTGACTGAACAAATAATGGTAAAAGTCTGTCTGAAGTGTGCTGTTTGGAAATCCCAAAATACTTAAGACCACTGCAGAATAATTTTACAATGGCCTCTGTGAGTTAATTTAGGCACCGTCTGTGCATGCTGATGCTCCATGCTTGTGTTTTAATTTGTTCACTGGATTAAATTTTAGTAGATCTGTGGCACAGATTCTGCCATCACTTGCCCATGACCAGGTTATCTCATGGAAATACCGTGGTCTTTCAGAGGCACTGTGGGAGCTGGAATTGGCTTTGGAGAGTTCCTCCAGGCTCCCGCAGCCCACGGCTTGGCTGTCTGCAGCAGAAGTATTATCGAGGAAATTGATTCCACAGCTGGGGGTGAAAACAAGGCTAGGATATTCCTACGGTCTTGGGGGAAGAATCCTCTTGCTTGTTTTATGGTTTGTTGTGTATTCTGTGGCACAGGGAAGAGAAAAACTAAGAGCCTTTTCACAAATAGACTGGAATGGTGTGGATGTTTATACAAAGATTTTTTTTCCCCAATACTGAGTAATTTTAAAATACATTATTTTTGTATATGTATATTTACATGTTAGAATGTGGCTTTTCCACTTTTATTTTTATTTTTAGCACTCCAAAGCCTCCTGTTAAATAAATAATGTACAAAACATCTTTGAGAAGATGGTTGTCTGGTTTAAATATACCCTGAACAGAGTCTGTTCTTCTGCTTGGGGCGGGTGGGAAGGCGCATGTCGGCTGAGCTGACAGGGCAAGTGCCAGAAAAGTACGAGGCATCCACTGGCGCAGCAGGATGCTGGGTCTAAGCCCTTGCAGTGACTGTTTCCAGCAAAACAATGCTTTATAAAGCCAGGAAAAATGGAGAAAGGAGCCGCTGATGAGAATGGGGCAGTGGGGCGGCCCAGGGGCAGGGTGCTGCATGGGGTGGAGGTGGCCGCACCGCATTGCTGAAGCAGCATCTCTGCGGATGTGGACACGCATTTCTTATTTCATGTGTAGGTTACTGGCTTTTCAATTTCAATTTAAAAAATCTGCACCTCATGTACAGTCAGGCTCTAAGCACTCTGAAAAAGACAAAAATGAAAGAAAGGGTCCCTCGGGAGGCCCTGTGTGGCACTCGGGAGCCATTTCACACAAGTAATCCCATTTCTTCCTCCGTGTCCTGGTCTCTTGGAGGCAAAGTCCTGCACCTTGTCCGTGAGCTTTCAGGGGCTCCCATATTTGTTGTCTCTTTGAGATTGACTCATGCAAGGTGCCAAATTGTGGCATGAGTTTCATCTGCATGTCTGGATTTGTGTCCTGCATTTCTTGCCAATATGTTAAGCAGTTTCTCAGGTAGTCCCTGCCCCCCCCAAATACTCCTGTGTTTCAGTGCGTGACAACGCTCCTGAGCATGTGGGGTGTGAGAGAGGTTTATTTGTCTTCTGCAAATAAATTTCTGGACTAGAAACAAAAATCTGTAGCTGTGCTCACCGTCACAAGTACAGAGCTTTCTGAGGTGTCAGAGCTGCTGAATTCTCCCATCCCTCACCTATTTTTTTTTCCAGCCAAGTTTAACTAATAGAAATGAGCAAGAACTTAGTTCTCATTGAGGGGAATTAGCATGTTGAATTTAGCCTTGCACTGCAGTTATAAAAAGACATAGAAATGTGGGGGAAGAAGGATGAAAGCCCGAGGGAGGCAGCAAGTGTGTTTCATCAGTCTGGTGAAGCATGGTTTCTGCTTTTTTTCTTTCTTTAGAAATCACGCATGCATTTCTGCACCTGTGTTCCTGCGTGCACAGGACGCAGCGCTGTGGGGGCGGGGGGCAGAGGCTGGGGCCGGGACCTGCTCCTGATGCCCCAGGTCCCAGCCCGTGCCCAGCATCCCCCAGCACGATCACGGCGAGGGGTGGCTTGCAGGGGCCGCGCAGACCCGGCTTACCTCTGGAGCGGGAGCGTGCAGGCTGCACCAGGCAGTGACGGTCACCTCGGGGTGTTGGGAGCAAGGCAGCAGCAGGCTCTGCTTCATCGCCCTGGCAAACTGCTCCAGGTGCTGTTGGCAGGGGGTTGGAACTAAAGGGGCTTTAATCCCTTCCAACCCGAGCCATTCTGTGTTTCTATGGTTCTATGAAGGGAGCAAGGACAAGTGCGGCTCCCACGTTAGCTTGCTAACCAGCAGGCTCCTCTCCTGTCCCAGAGGCATTTCTGGCTCGTTATGGACCCTCTCTCTCTCTTTCTTTTTTTTTTCCTCTTCTCTTTTGTCAGCTAAGAGTCTAAATTTCGGGATCACTTGCAGAAAGGTTTATTGTTCTCAGTACAGTTGTCATTAGCAACACACATTTTGGTATGACTAACAGATCTTTTTTGGGCAACGTCTAAAAAAGGAAGTGGAAAGCAGTCAGTGCGTGCGAGCAGCGGTGCACCCTGCCTGCCTCGGCCAGGCTGCCTCAGGGTGCCAGGACCCCACGAGTCCTGCAGGGGGTCTGGGCTCTGCCTGCTACTGAGAGCAGAAGAGAGCGATCCACATACACAAGTCACAGCTGGGAGAGCTGGGAGAAAATCTTTCTTGTTGCAACCAGATAAACTAGTTACCTACACTGGATTAAATAAATTTGATGCACACAGTATTGTCAACACTCAATATTGTTTTCGTTTTCACTGTGTTCAGCACATTCACAGCACTTCCTTTTTTTTTTTTTTTTTTTTAACATCTCCGTCTGGAAGGAAATCATGTTGCCATGCTCTTTTCTTTCCTCTGCCAACTTTAGTGAGAAGCAGACTGCATCCCACCACCCAAAAATCGTGTGCAAGGAGGTGTCATTGCCAGTGATTGCTCACCACTGGTGCAGGCTTTCAGAGCAGGTGTGATGCCCCGCTCAGCAGGGCGTCCGCTCGGCGTCCGCGCGTGGTTTTGCTGGTGGCAGCACCCTTTCCCCTTCAGACCGCAGTGCTCTGTGGCAGGAGGGGGAGACGCTGGCATGCCTCAGAAGAAGGGATCCGTCCCGTTCCAGCTGACAGCCGCACCTGGCCACCTGGTCCTGATTGCCATCTCTAGAGACGGAGACCTCTTCCCTGGGCTGCTTGTGTCTGCACAGCGGCCCTCTTCCCAGTGATGGGAGTGAGTGTCTGGAAAGGAAATGCAGTTAAAAAACACCTAACCCACTGGGTCATCCGCCCCCCCCCCGAAAAAAAAAAAAAAACAACACAAAAAAACCAAACAAATTTTTTAAAAAAGGTTAAAAACAAAAGAGCTGAGCTGCTGCAGGTGGGCTGCCCACCTGGTGGGGGGGGGAGCCTGTGGAAGCACTGCCCTGCAGCATGTTTGCAGGTTGCAGTTCTGCACAGGTGCACGCAGCCTTCTCTGCGGCCATGCTGCGTACTGTGACAGTGAATCTCGCTTCACCCCTTTTTCCTGCAGGCTCAGCCTTCAGTGTGATGTTTTTCACGTTTTTTGTTTTTAAATGCCATAGTGAAAGGAGAGCTGAAGGGCTGGGTGTTCAGGAAGTGGAGGTGACTGCGCAGTGCTTGGGGAGCACGGAACGCCCTTCCTGAGTGCGCCGCTCGGAGCTGCGAGGAGCAACCCACACTGCCCGGGGCGTGTGAGGCTTCAGGGGCGCCTGGCAGCACCTTGCTCTTGGGCAGGGAAACGCAAACACGTGCTGTATGCATATGTCTGTACCAGTGCACGTACACTGCTCCGTTGGGTTGTGTATGTAAGCAGATACACGCAGCACTATGCATACACAGCTCCATGCACGCCTGTATGTGACACCTGCAGCTCGGTGCCCCCTGGGGTTAGGCTGAGTGCTCACCTACTGTGAGGTGGGCTGTTCTCGTCTGCCCTCGCTGCCCGTTGTAGAAGTACAGATGAAAAACATGCTCCATCTTCCAGTCGGACAAGAGCAGCCTGTTGGTGCTGAAGAGGACGCTGTGCATCCCGTTGATGCTGCACAGCCAGATAGGAAATTTAGGGGTTTTCAGCACGCTTCCAACCTAGAGGTGGAACAGGCAGTTCAGGTCTGCTTTCACTGTCAGCAGGTGCTCAGCATCGTCAGAGCTCCCTGGGAGCTCAGTTACACTGCTCTAGGTATGGATTGCCTTGCAGCGCTGCTGCCTGCTCATCCTCATTGCCACGCAGGATGAGCAGGAGCCAAGGCAGCCCTTGTTGCCCAGCTGCAGGCCCCCTGAGCTGGCCGGGGTTTGGGAATGGGAGCGGGTTTGGGGATGGGAGTAGATTGGGGATGGGAGTGGGTTTTGGGGATGGGAGCAGGGTTTGGGGATGGGAGCAGGTTTGGGGATGGGTGCGGCTTCAGGGGTGGCTGCAGGGTTTGGGGATGGGAATGGGATTGGGGATGGGAGCAGGGTTTGTGGATGGGAGCAGGGTTTGGAGATGGGAGTGGTTTTGGGGATGGGGTGCACAGGGCTCACCGGGGACAGGCGGTGCCCGGCTTCCCCCCGGCTCCAGCGCAGGAAGCCCACCTCGCAGCGGCGGCCGGGGCACGCGCTGCCCGCCAGGACGACCTGGAGCAGTGGCTGCAGGAGAGGGCCGCGGTCAGGCTGGAGCAGCGCGAGGGGAGGCGCTGGGAGCCTGGCCCCGGGCCCTGGCCCCGCACAGCGCGGGGCGGCCGCGGGACCCCTGCCTGCCCAACAGCCTTCCAATGGCACCGCCGGCAGGTCACGGGTAACGTCTACAGCAAATGTTGCCTTACGATTATTTTAGGTGATTAACAGGTGGGGGTGTTTTCGAAAATCAAACATAGGAGGAATAACAATGATAAAAACACTTGGAAAGTTAGGCTGACCTTACCTGTGTGCAGATGACATTTCCACAACTGAATTCTAACAGATGAGCTGTCATGCCACCTAAATCTTTTTGGACCCTGTGCAACCAGACACAAAATATCGCCAATATCACAAAATATCACAAAATATGTAATGTCCAGGTCAGTGACTGGAGCTTTATACATCATGTCTGACTAATAAGGAAAACAGAAAGAAATTTCACAGAGTCATTTATTTTTCTTTTTTTGAGCACAGCAGTAGTGTCCTACTACAGGAATTTTACGTTCCTCCTGAGCTCTCGCATTTCAGGCCTATTTCTGTTAAAATTCAAAGCGAGGGTCGGATTCAAACCTTCTGCAGAATGGAACAGAGATTTCAGTCAGTGCCTCAGTTACACCCAAGTTTAACCTGAATATAACTATTTGAAGTAGCACTGCAATTTTTTTGCTAAATAGCCAACAGTGTCACATTAGTATGAATCGCTGGTGCACCTATGCCTCTGTATCTCTCTATAGCATCTTTACACAAATGCAATTACATTGGTTGTAGAAAGACTGTATCAGCTTCCTTTGCTAATAAAGTTATGCTGATGTATTTTTCTGTGTTTAAATAAACTTTTTGTGATTTTCGTGTTTAAGTTTAATCAGCTGTAACTATGATTATGGCTACTGGTAGAATAACTCCTGATTTGGTACAGTGCATTGTTCTTCCTGTGTGTGCAGCCAGGCACATTGCCTCTATGCTGCTCCCTCCTGCCTGCTCCTGGACGTGTAGGCACAAGAAGGACACACATTAACGTACAATATCAGCCTCTTTTTCCTCAAAACTCAGCCAGTAGCTCTACATTCCTCTGACTGTTGCTTCTCCTCATTAGTCTAAGAGTGGGCATTTAACTAAAATAAGAAAAAGACTATTTCATAAAATGTAACTAAACTAGAAGAAAATTATTAAAAAAATGAAACATACCTTTCCAGTGTCCTAGAGAAAAGTAAACTGTATAAAAACAGGATCAGTCCCTTACTTCCTTCGCTTTTGAACTGGAAAAAGAAAAAAGTAATCACAGGGAAGGAAGTATGGCACATATGTGATGCTTAATTAAAACAATTCCTCTGCTTAAATCAACCCTAGATAAATATAATGAGCCAAATGAATATGGTATTAATGTGGGGAGGCTTTGGCTTTGCTACTAATTCTGTTGAACAGGACCAAGCGAAAAAAAAAAAAAAGTCCATTTCTTGACTAACCTATTTTTGTACGTGTTTTTCTGTTTTTTTTTTTTTTTTTTTTTTTTTTTCTAAAGGTGCAAGAAACTAATTTGAATAACGTACAAAATGTTACCCTGTTTACCTAGCATCTGTGGTGAGGTTCCAGTGACTGCAGTGGCAGTGGGATTGTTTCCCATAGTAAAAAAAAAAAACAAAAACAGAACTCCCTAAACAACTGGGGCTAACAGCCTGGCTATCCTGCTGAAGGCCCTGCTATTGAGCTCTGCAAGGTCCACTTCTGCGTGAGAGATCAGGTGCAAGCAAAAAATAACTCAGAATAAAGCAAGTATTCCATACGTACACAATTTATATGGTCGAAGATAAATTTCTGAGCTGCTGCTTTCTCAAAAAAGTTAAACAGCTGAATCTGTAGGGCAAAAGCATAAGGTGAGAAACCAAAAAAGAGACATTATGTCAAGAAGCAGAGCTTTTTAATTCAGTGTTTCCTTCAGACGAATGAAAGACTAACACAAGAAACTACTCTGACCACTCCTCAACTGTGGAGTTCAGGTTTTTGCAAATAGTCAAAGGAAGGGCTTTAAGTCAACTTTTTTTTTTTTTTTTTGTTCCAGAAAAAAAGTCAGTCTTTAATGAAAAAGAATTACAGCCCCTGGATTCACCTAAAGCCTTCATGAGGTGACAGAAACATCTTCCAAGCTCCAGCTGGGATGTGGGACCTGTGTGCTTATAATTTGTGATGCGTCGCAAGTTAGGGAACAGGTTTATGAGATTTTTTTCTTCTGAAATCTTCAGGCCAAATATCTTAAAAAAAAATTGTTTACAGAACGTGTTTTCATACTCACCCGTTCAGTGAAGTTGTCTGCTTTGTAGTCTGCGGTAGGGACGAAGTGGGAGGCTGCTGAGATAAGGCAGACGATGGCTTCCTGACCTTCTCCTGCTGCCCAGAGGCTGTCTGCCAGGGCTGCAGCCAGGGCCTCTCCTTGCTCCTTTTGGCTTATTTTGCACAATCTGCAGAGCAGGGCAGAGCAGGACAGAGCAGAGTGCGGCAGGCAGCTGGGGGCAGTGGCAGCAGGGGGTCTGTGTCCCCATTGCTCCATGTCCCCTTCAGGTGCCTGCTGGCTGTGTGCCTGTCCTCGAGGATGCGGAGAGTCCCCACACCCTCAGGTTGGAGTGGTCCCGCTCACAGCCAAGCCCCCAGAGGCCCTGTCCTGCCTGAATATCCTGAGTCAGGCCCACACTGCCCTAAGGAGCAGACCTGTAAAGGCAGGAGGGCATTCAGGAAGGGAGCCGAGCCTGCAGCTGTGCCCATTGCCCCCGGCGTTTCCAGCAGCACAGGGACCGTCCGAGTGCTGCAGGGTGCCCAGCTGCGACCACAGCACCGGAGGTTGTGCCGAGGAAACAAGCACCATTGCTGCAGCAGCAAAGGTTTGGTGGGAAAATCCTTGCCTGGGAGCCAGGTACAGCGTTCCGGCAGGGTGCAAGTCCCCGTCTGTAGCTGCAGCCCTGAAGTTAGTTCTCACCTGGTAAAACTTGGAGGCAGGTGCTAGTTGTATTAGTTCTAATAATGCAAGGAAACAGTTTTTGTATTTCCCCAGGAAGGCTCATCTGCTTACCTTTCCAGGTGAGTATATTCTGTGTTTCTTACGAAGAGCAGATATTTAATGATGTTCCCTTGTACAGCCATCAGAACGGCTCTCGTTCCCCCCTAGAAACAGAAAGCAAACACTTGCCAGTGCTAATGAGCCCAAACAAGCTGAGCCGTGCAGGTCTTCTGGAAATTGCAGCATTCTGACCGTCTGAGCCATCCTGCTGCCAGCATCAAGGGGAGTAGTGTTTCTTTTCTCCCTGGTAATTCAGGATGGCTGCTGACTTCTGAGATAAATAGAAACGTAAGTTGAAAAAGATGTTATGTGCCTAAAAATAAGAAGTCTCTATGCAAGAAGAGCCCGTGGTGGCCCTGTTACTGTGTTCATGCAGGGAGGATGCCTGTGTGCATCCTGGCGAGGCGGGGGTCCCAGCCCCAGAGAAGGGGCCAGGGTCAGCACCATGGGCTCTGCCTCCTCTCCTCCGCCTCGTGGCAAAGGGACCAGGGGCTGGCAGGAGCACGGCTCCAGCTGACGGGGGGCCGCATGCAGGGCCCTGCCTGCTGCCGAAGGCAGATCTGCCTTCTTCACTGCACTCAAGTGTTCTTGGACCTCAGGGAGCCTCACCTGCCCTTGTGAAAAGCATTTTAACCTCCTGGCAGGTCAACAGTATTTGCAATTTTAAGTGTGTATCTTGGTCTGCTGCTTCTTTGGGGGGCAGTATTATGATGGCAAATAAGGAAGAATACAACCACCCTATTTTAGTAAGATAAAATGCAGATAAATTCACCTATTTCATTTCCAGGTGGGGCAGTAAGTAGTGGCTGACTATTGCCCCAAATAAATGGGCGAGTACACCTGTACGTGCCCACCCTCAGCAACCCTCTGCTTGTCCCTGGATGCATTTAGTGCTGCGGTATTTTGAGACTGTGCCTGCAGCACGCTGCTGGATCAGAATAGCTGTTCCACTGAAATCTGCTCCAGTATTTCCACCATGTGTCACCAGAGCAGGTGCAGGAGGGGTGTGTGCAGGTCTGCAGGTATACGGGTGCACGCATGCGCACCTCTGGCTGCCACATCCCGTGGGCTGACCCGAGGCGAAGCCGCAGCACTGGAGTGTTACCTTGTCTGCCTCCAGAGCGTAGGCCAGGTCAGAGTGTGGCTCGCGAAACCTGAAGTGCGCTTGTGCCCAGTCACGGCTGAAGACACGGGACGCGTCTCCGAACAGCACCTTCCGCAGCCCCTGCGGATGGAGAGGTGCCGGGTGCAGCTCCTGCAGGATCTGCAGCCTCAGAGCAAAAACACTAGGCACACATCCCTGAACACGCAAGTTGTTTGCCCTGATCCACGTGATTTGTGAGTGGGGGCTCGGGTGGAATCCCGTGAAGCTGACCCTAAGGGCAGTTCTGTGCCCACATCTCTTCAGGATGGGACCTTTTTCGGAGGTGTGCTCAGCCCGGCAGCCCTCTCCAGGCTTTTCAAGCTGTTGAGCTTTTTATTATGTTTGTGTCACAGTGACAGGTGATGGGTTTTGTATTGGAGGTCACAGGTGGCAAGGTTGGCACTGGGGACCCCTCTGCCTTCCCCCTGCAGAAAACCCGCCGAGCTTTTGGTAAAGCCCCTTGGTAAAAGCCCAGGGACAGCCAGCACCAAGCACTGATGCTCTGGAGACCAGCCATGTGGGCAAGCAGAAAAACATCCTACTGCTCTCCTGAATTTCTGCCTTCTGTTCTGAGGCTATTCCCTAGGAACACACCAAGAAGCAGGGACATTGTGTGCCTTGCCATTGGACCTATTGTCTAACGTGAAGTATAGTATGTTGGTTTTGAGGTTGTGTTACAGCCGTGTTCTTTAAAAGTCCCATAAATAAGTAACTACGATGATGTGCTTCTGTAACCGATAGCCGCAGGCTGCAGCTCTCAGCCCGGCGAGACCAGCTCTGGAGGAGGCTCCCGGGCCCTGTGTCAGGGGGACGAAGGCCGGCCCGCGCCCGGCTCAGCAGCCCTGCTCACCGTCGCCATGCCCAGCGAGAGGGGCTGGCCGCCCCGCCTGGGGGAGGCCGGGGGAGGCCGGGGCACCGCGGGTGGGCAGCGAGGCTGTGGGGTCCCTCCGGCACCACCTGGTCCGTGCCCTCCGTCTGTCCTGCAGCCCGGGCGTCCCTGGAGGAAGGGAGAGAGGGGCAGGTGTTCGGAGACGGCTGGCTCCTGGCGCGCTCCCAGGGTTTCCAGCCCCCAGCACAAGCACAAATGATGGCACATGGGGCTGAGGGGCAGCAGCAGGACTGCCCACGGTGCCTGGTGGCAGCAGCTTCGTCCCCTCACCCCGCCAGTCCCCACACTACCCGTGCCCCGTGTGCTCACCCCCTGCTCGCCTCCTTCCCCGCCACCGCCGCAGCGCGCTGCTTTCGGCTCTGCCGTCCACCACATTCCACTGCTGGCTGTGGGGATGGGCCCTGCGCAGCCAGGTTTTCCTTTACAGCCCCCTTCAACACTAACAGGCTAACAGCAACTGGGGATATTTCTGCTTAAATCAGGCCTGGGTAAACACGGTCAATTTTTAGTTACAAATTGTTTGTTTTAAAGGTGCGTGATATTTACTCTCAAATATCAATTTTATGCTCCTAAGTTGTTATGCTATGTATAAACTGATGAGGGTGTGAGGCTTAGATATATTTCTGTTAGATAGATAAATGTGCATTTGTATATTTCACTTCCAACTAACTTTAACTAATTGTTAAAAATAACTCCCACACAAGCAAATGATTATAGTGTAGAAGAAGAATGTTGTGGTTGTCCGAATTTCAGAAAATAAGCTTCAGTGCTTGTCAACCTAAGGATGGAATAGGTTCTCCGAATACTTGTATTTTATGTTCGTCACTCATTATCTTTTTTTTTTTTCTTCCCTGTCTTCTAAAATTGACCATTGACCATGAAAACTGTTATGTTTAGACAGAAAGGTCAATTTATGTTGAAATACTTTGCTATTTTGATTCAGATCCGGAAAACATCCCTTTAAATACCTGAAGAAAATGCATGTTTCTTAGAAAAGGAGCACAAGAAATAAGTCTCTATAAAGGCTGTTTGTTGTAGTGCACACTCAGATGAGTAATTTCTTCAATAGGATAACGTGGCAAAACAGTTGCAAAAACTGGTAGACAAGTACAAAATGTTATCTTTTAGAGAAATGCTTACCTGATGAGTAGTAGTACTGATTTCCAAACTGAAAAATAAAATATAAATCAAAAAATAAAATAGAGGCATTGTTAATGCATTAAGAAACAGGAGACTAGCTGGAGAAGAACTCCAGAAGAGAAGAGGAGGAAAAGCTGTTGCACTCGCGTTACTAAGCACCTGAAGACCTTTTCTGCATTCGCATAAGTCTTGTGATGAAATATAACTTAATGTTACAAAAAGTCTGGAATTTAAAATATGTGATAATGAAGGGGGACAAAAACCTTACCCACGGAAATGAAAGATTTCTCTCCATTTGTTTAGATCTGAAATTTTGTTGCAGATCTCATCCAGCGCTGCCTGCGCCCTGGGGTGCCCAGGGTGCCCGGCTCCCTGCTCGCCCATCAGAGCTGTGGCCCCAGGCTCACCGTCACCTCCCGCTGCCACATCGTGATTAAACTTTCATTAGTGCTGGTCACGGTCTGTTTTCCTGCTCACTGCTGAGCGGCACTGGTGCTTCATCCGAGACGCTGCTGGCTGCAGCTGGGTGCCCGCGGGAGCACAGTGGGGGGACGCAGCGGCGCCCAGCTGGGCTGCGAGGGCTGGGGCCGTGGTGTGGAGCAGGGCACGACACGGCTCTGCAGGCACCACGCAGCCACCGGCTCACGGGGAGCCCAGCTGGGGACGGGCGAGCTGCAGGAAGGGGGATGTTGGTCGGTGCCTGCCGGCTTGCCAGAAGGCTTGTGTTCCCAGGGACAGGGGTCAGCGGCTCTGCCTGATGAAGCTGTGGGAAACTCACTGGTTTCATGCTGCTGCGGTCAGGGAAATTTCATTAGTTTCCTTGTGTTTCGGTTTTTGGTAACCTGGAGACCAGGGCTATCCCTCTGAATTTTGGTGGAAAAACATGAGGCTGAGCTCATGTGAACGAGCTGAGGGGAGCGCGGGGGAAGCCGCTGGAGGAGCGCGGGCAGCAGAGCCCCGCTGGCAGCATCGTGGGGCTGGCGCGGGCCTGACCGAGGGGAGCTGCTGGGTTCTGGCCCCCGACTGGCTCCAACTTCACTGTGTTCTCTGCAGGATCATCCGAAATAACTTGGATTGCGGCTTGGTTTGTTAACGCTGAAGCTATCCAGGCCAGCTGCGCATGAGGTGCCCACCAAATGCTGGAGAATTTCCTTCTGGCAGCTGCCTCCGCCTCGGCCCCAGGGGAATCCCACACCCACAGCAGCGGGGCTCTAGGTTCGGCCCCACCGGCTTCTCTGTGGTGCAGGACGTGCTGCGAGATGCTGGAGGAGCAGCTGCACGCTTCCATTAACTTCTTCTATCGCACGGTTCCAGCTCCACAACTGCTGGGGGCAGAAGGACCCCAGCGGGGGCAGCAGCACACCCCCTCCCCCCATGGCAATGCTGCCCGCAGGGACCATGGGGCCTCAGCACCCCGCCAGGGCACCAGCCGCCCCTGCAGGGGTCCCCTCTGGCATCTCTCCCACTGCACCAACACCTTCATTGCTCCACGCCCCAGCATCTGCAGACGCGTGTAATTTCCTGGCTGTGCTCTTTAGAAAAGTTTCTGCAAGTAGGTTTCAGTTTGGATATGCTGCCGGCGCCACAGCACAGAAGCTGACTGCATTTACTGTTTAAGCGGGTGCTGCTTGGCGTAGTACCTTCAACAACAAAAAAAGTAAAAGTGGATCTGTTTCAAAAGAGTCTGCCAGCAGAGGCACCGGTGCGGCCCCGGCTCCCCTCACAGCCGTGCACTGAAGCGCGGGGTCACCAGGCGCGGAGCACCTGTGTCTGCAGCACCTCCGGGCCGGCATTGCTGGGTCGGCGGTATAAGCCTGATACACACCCTGTGTAACATGTATTGCACATGCTTGTGTTTATATGTATGCTCACTGCATGCCCACACACACAGACACACATGCGTACTATTTTTTTTTTATTGTGATAGAAAAAAATCTGAATTTTCAAGAACCTTCAAAACATATTTACATATTTCTCCTAACTGTATATATGTATTTTTTAATTGTGAAACCTAGTAGTCTCGAAATGATGCAGAGCAAAACTTTAGTTGATGCTCATGGATTAAAAGTGATCCACAGTACTTGCTGGTGTTGATCCAGGAGCATGAGCTGAGCATCTCATGCTCACTGCAACTGTTGCTTTCAGCTGGTCCAATGTAAATATTGTCGAGATTTTATTTTGCTAGTAAGAAGTTATTACGTTTGCCTTGGGAAATGGACAAGCATGGCTTTAACAGCTGGCCTCATACTTGAGAGTGGGCTGGGAGGGGATGGGGTGGGATGGAGAGGAGCTCTCTGTGAAGGGGCTCCCCAGAAGCAGGGCCCCTCTCCTCTGCACAGCAAACATGGCGAGAAGGTTGATCTTCTGCATTGAGGCAGGTCTGCGCAGTTCTTTGCCTTACAAATACAGGCTTGCTCCTTCTTCAGAACTGGCGAAGGTCATAGGGCAGACACGGCGCTGAAGGCAGCCAGTACCTCTCACCTCTGAGCTACTGGCCACCAGCGGGGCAGCAGAGCTGAAAGCAGATAGGTTTCATAAAACACCAGGAACGAGGACGAAACTTTACTTCTCATTACTTGCTCTATGGTAAGTAATACAATGAAATGTAATGCAAACTATGTGTTAGAAGATACATTAATATTAATTAACAAGAAGACACGTTAACTCAGAAGAAAATTATGAAAAAAATATTGGTGGTCATGGAAACTTGCAGTAGTGCTTACACATTGTTAGAAACTAGGCGTATATGATACAGCTTGGGAGGCAGGGTTGTTCTGTACAAGGCTCGGTGGAGCGGGAACGTAGATGACACACCTTTTACAAAAATAACCAGCAGTCAGCATGGTTGTTCTGCCATTCATAGTAGAAGTATAAAAACTGGCCTAAATGTCAGCAAGGTCATCTTGTAAGATGCTGCAGCTTGAGGCACAAGGCTGTCAGAGATGCAAGGTGACTCCAGGGGTGATGAGTGGGATTGCTCATTGCTTGCAGCTGCACCCGAAGGGGGCAGCAACTTCCGCAGATAAATGGGCAGCTGGTGCAGCCCATGCTCCCCTAGGGCACCTTCTCTGCTGTTAGCTTGGAAGAGCAGTTCTGTGCTATGCAAGGAGAGCCTCATCCCCATGGAGGTGGTGTTTCCTGAGGTGAAGCTCTTTTGACCTGCCTGTAAGTAATTGGACTGACGTAGCTGTAGCTGGGGTGAGTGGCCTGGTTGCTTTACCTGACCTGCAAAGGTTCAGGGACACAGGGACCGATGTGTTCATCCCCTCTGGCTTCCTGTATGTCTTGAGTTGGAGAGCCTCAGGTGTTTCCTCGTCAGCCTCTGCTGAGCTGCAGCGTGCTGTGTGAGTGTGTCCGATGCATCTTTCCATTGCTGCTGTTTGCTAAGAACTTTGACTTTTATTTGTACTGCTTGTTGAGAGAGCACTAATTGGCTGTTTTCTTGGCAGAGCTCTTCGTAATTGTGACAATGAGGCTTTGGGTGGATGTAGCACAGTACAAAAGGTGCCTGGTTTGGAGTTACATTGCTGTGCTCCTGGCTCTCTTTGCCTTGCTGTGTTGCAGAGTGGCTGTTCAGCAGTACTTGGTCAGGCTTCCTCCCTCATGTAAGCAGGAGGGAGTACTCTGCATTTCCTCTACATCTTACATTTCTGTCCTGATTTTTGGCTAGGATAGAGTCAATTTTCCTCCTAGTAGCTGGTAGGGTGCTGTGTTTGGGATTTAGGATTAGAATAATGTTGATATCACACTGATGTTTTAATTGCTGCGGAGCAGTGCTTACACGAAGCCAAGGACTTTTCAGCTTCTCACTCTGTCCTGCCAGCGGGCAGGCTGGGGGTGCAGCAGGAGCTGGGGGGGACAGGCCCAGGACAGCCGACCCAAAATGGCTAAAGGCGTATTCCGTACCATGTGGCATCATGCTGCCCAATTAATATGGGGGGGCTGGCTGGGGTGCTGCTCGGGGATGGGATGGGCATTGGTCAGTGGGTGGTGAGCAACTGCATTGTCCATCACTTGCTTTGTGCGCATTGTTATTAATTTTCTGTCCTAATAATCTGTCTTTATCTCAACCCATAAACTTTTTACTTTTTTCTGATTCTCTCCACAATCCTGAGGGGAGGGAGGGGCGGTGAGCAAATGTCTGTGTGATGCTGAGCTGCTGGCTGGGTTAAAAAACAGCGGTTTGCTTGTGTAGGCCTTTAACCAATTAACCAAAGGCATGTCATACCTGCAGCTGCAGTGATTGCACTGGGGAATTCAGGGTCAAAGAATTATAGTTTGGGCTTTTAAAATTAAAAACTCAAGAGAAGTCTATGGACAGGAATAATGGCACTGCCACATGTGACACAAGCTTTAAGTGTTAGTGGTGGGTTCAGGTGCTTGGGTTTTGTCTATGAGCCCTTGCCATAGCCATGTCTTCCCCTCTAGTGGGGTTTCTGGGGCAGTGCCTGCTGCCTGAGGCACAAAGCCAGAGGGCTTTCTCCTCTTGGCCCTGCTGCTCTTTCCCCTTGTGGTCTGCTGCCCTGATGTTGTGATGGTTGCATCGTGGCTCTTACAACAGGTAAAGGTGAAGACTGTGCTGCTGGTGATAGCAAACTCTTACATGGTTGACTACTTATTTTACTATCTAGATTCAGTTCAATGTTATTGATTAATTTTGTTCATACCACCTAATTCTAAAATAAGTTCCTGGAGGAAGGAAAAGTAGATATCTTGATAAGGTTTTACTCCAAGAAAGAAAAAGTATTTTGATTTAGATACCACCAAATAGCATGTTATCTTTTGTTTACTGTATATGTCACATTGACATTTATCTAAAACCTTCTCTTGTTTTTAATTTCTTTAGAGCTAATCATTTAAAAGTTAGTATGCTTGGTGGTTGTTGAAGATAGCAGCGATAAACCTCTTTGCTTTAAATGTTCATAAACTATGTAAATCTAATACATCAGGTCGACTGCTCCAGTGGTTGTCCCTGAATCCTTTGACTTTGAAAAAGGAAATTCAAATCCAGCAAAGCGGATCAAGAGGGCGTTCATGAAGTGCACCAAGGAGCAGCCTAGGATGATCCAGAAGGAATCTGCAAACTGTTCGCTGTGAGTCTTAAATGTAAAACTTCCCTCTTTAAAATTAGCAATTTTTTCTGAAAGGTGGTGGATCTTCACCTCTGAGGAGAAGAGAATCAGGATGAGACAACCGCAGGAACCTGAAAGAGCACGAGAGATGCTCACCACATCAGAAACCCTGGCAGCAAGGCTGTATTACATCCATCACAATGGAATGCTGTATTGATGGTGTCATTATGGCCATCATGACTTAATTTTTACTGGGAGCTTATTTCTAGACCCCAACCCCAGGCTGTGTGTCACGAGCAGACCTCCCCACTTGTCTCCCTGTGCCGGGGGCTCACTGCCCACTGGCTGTGCTGGGGTCCCCATGTTCCTGACAGGGGACAGGGCAGCCTGCCCAATCTCTCTGCTACCTGCTGGCCTGTCCCACCACCCACTGCCATGGGGAACTTCAGCGTTTTGTCTCCTGACTCCAATTTGGAGGAAAGCCAGGTGTCAGTACAGCAAAATTATCCACCTCTCTTCTAGATTGTCACTTTAGAGTCAATGCATCTGTAGTCCTTAATAGTCACCTGTGGTGATAAATCAGCCAAAAAAGAATATCCCAAATTCAGGTAATGTGGAATGGTACTTACATGCAATGAAGGTCCAGAGGTACAACCCTACAGGGCCATGCAGGGTTTCGTAGGGGCTGCCGAAAGCGTTGTACATGAAGAAGCCTGTTCCCACCAGGGCAAAGATGATCAGCACCATGCAGAAGAGAATGACACTCACATGGATACTTGCAGGGATAATTTTGAGCAGATCTGGAAAAACTAAAAATTATAAGCAATAACAAATAATAAAAATATAAGCAATTTGTTGCTAATTTGTGCAAATTATTTAAGCTGTGCTTTTCCAAATGCAGCAGATCTAGTCTCAAGTCTCTCAGAGGCTTGGCCAAAGATTTGTCTTTCGGGGAGGTGGACAGCAAATCCAGAAATAAACTCCCTGCATTTATGCTCATGCAGTCTTACTGAGGGGTAAATTATATTTCCTTAGCTCATTCACTGACTGGAATGTCAGTTATATTTATTGCTTTGCCCAGACCTTTATTAGCATCCAAACTTAGTTACAATTGATGTGAGTGTCACTTCTGTGTTTGATCTTGTCTGGAGTGATCAGCAATTCATACAAAACATGTCTCTCGGACTGGATTGTTCTGGCCAGTGCAGTTTGTTTTCCAGAATACACACACAGAGAGGATGAGATGAGACATTGCTTACTGCGATGCAGGACAAGAAGCACCTTGCTGAGCGCTGTCACTCTCACAGGTGTGCTCTGAGTTGTGCCCGGAGCACCAGGGGGGCCAGGACAAGGCCAGGCTCTGCTGGTGTCCTGCTGGTGCAAGCCTGGTGTGGGAGTGACAAAGCCCCCAAGGAATGCAGTGGTCCTAACCCTATGCGAGATGATTGTTCGGTGGGTGTGTGGTAGGTTCTGCTGTGCCTTGGATATTCACTGGGTCTGGAATGCCATGTGCTATCTGTGTGTCTGAAGTGTAGAAATGTGAGGGTTTGGCTGCTTTGTCTGCTAGGAAAGCAAAGAACTGCTCCCAGCTGTAATGTTGGTTTCTATTACATCTGAAAGCAGTGATTCCATCTCTTTGACTTGCACAAATATTCACTGCTGTTTTGTTAAGCTTACACATGAAGAATTTTGGCTAAATGCTTTTTTTAACTGAAAATCTTAAGCTATAAATATGTTAATTTAAAGGTCCACATTTAACAATGAAAAAGAAAACATTAGTAAACCTGTGGTACTGACATACAGGTGAACTGCAGTGTGATCTGTTTCTGGGTGACATTAAAAGCTGCAAGAATGAATGATATCTGGGGAAGGTAATATGTGTGGATGTTTACAGTATGGAAATACTGGAAACTCCCTGTGAAAATCCATTAACAATACCAAAGATTTGATTTGACACCTAAAAGGATAGGAGGTTTCCTATCACTTGATGTTTTTCTGTTTTTATTTTTTTATTAAAGGGTATATTTCTGTACTTACCTTAATCTCTTAAAGTTGTATCTTATTTCACTATTTTAAAATAGAAGGTCATTCATAAAGGTTATATCATAGGAGTACGTGCCACAAACTCCAAATGAAATTTTGAAAGATGTAGTGTTTTGTGTGATCAAAGTTTTCTCCCCTGTATTTCCACAGGTGAAAGACTTGAGGGATGTTTTTTTTTCTGGAAGCATATGGCCAAAAAGAGAAGATGAATTAATGAGAAGTGGAGAAGTCCTACACTAAGACAGTAGGATACCAAGATAAAACAAGGTGTCAAATATTGAAGCGTGTGGCTATGAAACCCAGTGCTGCTCAGGTCTGTGCTGGTTCTCCTGCTGGCTGGCAAGATGCTGCTGCTTTTGCATCAGAGCTTTGCTCTGCAGGGTCAAGAGAAAAAACATTGTTGGTTATGTGTGAGCACTGCCTGTTAGGCAGTTCCTGTGATCTGCTTGCTCTATGCTATATAATTGTTTCCAAAGCCTGTGTTAGCACTGGTTGCACTTGCTGCTATGATGCTTGCCTCAGCAGCCCACCCTCGGGAGCCCATGCAGCACAAGGAGACCCTCACAGTGGGAAACGGCAGCCATGCTGTGTGTGATTTGGCATTTACAGTTAATTACTGCTGCCTGATCTAACAGGCTGTGCTGAGGTTCAGCCATGTAATGGCCTGTGTGACCATCATAGGCCAAATGTTAGGAATCATTTAAAATATTTTTTTCATGCAGTTCTTTAGCTATTATTTCAAAGTGTGATCCTGCTTGGCTGGGGCATGGGATAGTTGATCAGCCTTGGTATAAGGGTAATCTGTAATCACTCATGTTTTTTAGTGACAATGGATATTTCAGAAGTAATCATCAAACACACTTAGCTGCTGCTGATCCACAGGGGCATGATTAAAGCAGGGTAATAACACCTTGGAGCTGCCTCGCTGCAGCTGCAATGTGCTGGGAGGAATAAGCCTCATGTAAATTAACCTACCTTGCAAAATGTTTACCAGCAAACATTTTGTAGCCTGCAATGCAGTAAATACAGAGAAGCAGGTAATGTGTTGTCAAGCCAATTTATCGCCTGACTGAACAAAAGGGAAATTAATGGCACAAATGTTGGTGCATTGCTCCCGAAGCTGTGTTGACTGCCACTTTGTGCTGCTAATATCTGCTGAGAGCAGAGAGGGGCACTGTGGGGCCTGTGGTGCGTGCACAGCCCTGTGAGCATGCTGCAGTGTGGTGCTCGCCCTCGGCTGTCCTGTTACCGACTGGGCAGGTTTGCCTGGTGTGGAGGGAGAATCTCCATGCGTGGAAGGCAGCTGCTGCTGACGGCTGTGTATTGTCCAGCTGTTGCTGATGGCTAAATTGCTTATATCATCCTAGTAAAATGAAGCGGGTTTTGGAAACTAGACCTTGTGTCTGTTGGACTGCAAAATACTCCAAAAAGTTACAAATGCTATGTATTTACAAGTGTAAGGAACAGCTGTACTGCTAGTATGCTATAAAGTAAAATTTTACACTTGTACTATTCAAAATAGCCAGCAAAAGGCTGAGGAGTCCTTGCTTGTGCAGAATTTGTGCAAGGAATAGCAAGGGATAGCGTTATTTCATGCAACACTACCTAATCCTTTGGGAGAACATGAAGAACTTATATAATAGTACAGATTTTTGTTTATTTTAAGCAAGTATGCTACTGCATTGTGCTGAATCTTTCCCTTGGCACCTGCATTTATAGTTTTTGTCATTAAAATTTTATAAGTGACATATTGGGAAAAATTAATTCCAGTAACAATGTTGTCTTGAAAGAAAAACATTCCTTGACTGTAATGAATGAAATAGTGTTTTGGTATGCATGTCAGTGACCTTCAGAAAATGAACTGCTGACCTAGAAACAGATGAGAATCAGCAAGAGTAAATGAGGCAGAAGGCTTTCCCCAGCCTAACAGGGCTTGCTGGCAGAGCGAATTCATTTTACAATTAAGAGATACAGTGGTCAGAGGGGAGCGTTTAATGGGAACAAACATAGAACTAAATCATTTAGCCTGTTTTCCATGTCTTTTCTTCTTAGACATGCTAAAGTGCACTTCAGTGCATTAAATGACAGACGTGTATATTGTACATGGTGGTTCTGCTTTCTGGGACGCTCACAGGGAGCTTTGGCTCAGGCTGAATGGGTTTCCTATAGCCTCAGGGAGTGTGAACCGGCCTCTCTGTCTGGTCTCTAAAGTGAATGCTTTTGGTAGACGCATACTTCGCTAAGCCACCCAACCATTGTTTTCTAAGTATTAATCCTATTAAAATAACTGTTGCATTTGCTTTTTAGTCTAAGTAAAAGATCTGAAAACAATTTGTGAAGAGGACATCAATGCTTGCCATCGGTTGTCAGTGAAAGCAGGGGGGTGAAGCCGGGACCTGCTGCTGGGCTCATGGACGGAGCTGTTCAGGCTGTGACTGGGCAACGGTTTGGGTGCACGCGCTGCCAGAGATGGCCTTGCAGCATTACCTCTTCAGCATGTGCTACATAAAGGATTCCAGGGCAGATAAACAGCCTACAATGTGCTTGTAACATTGAGTGGGACTTACTGAAGTATTTCACTATTAATGCTTGACTTGCACAAAAGGAAATTAAAAGGTAAAATAATGCCCTTAGGCAGACTGGGCAGGCTGTTTTGGGTCTGCTGAGGCTCTTAGGTTCCACTCAGACCTGCTCATGCTGTTGCCCTGGGTGATGATCTGCTGTTGGTGGTGGGCTGGGCCACCAGGCACCTGCTCTCTCTAGGGGGGGGGATGCTGCCCTACCACAGGTGTACCACAGCTCCTCTTCATGCCTGAGATCCCCCACAGGCCAGAGATTAAATCCAGCATTAGGTTCAGATTCTGAGAACAGGCATTAAAGCACCTGCTTCAAACCTCATTTCTCCATGTGAAAAAAAAAAAGACATTTACTGATGTTGAGTGAATTACTCTTCCATTCTTTTCTTTACGGAATTCCCGAAAGCTTTGAATGCCTAATGTCTGTTTTCAGAGAAACTATTGGTAGAATCACCCTAGCAGTACATTAACATATTCTAGCCGTAACGCGATGAACTTAAGAAAGCAGAAGTGTACAGACAGGAGCTTGAGCAAGGCAAGGAAATGGTCTCAAGGTCTGGGAGTCTCAGCAGCTGATAAGCAGCTGATAAGGAGCAGAAGCCAGCTGCCTGCCTCTGGCTTAGGGTGGCTTTCGCTGCAGGATGGGGTGCCCAGGTGGCCACTCAGCAGCACCAGGGCCAGGCCCCTGCCTGAGGCAGGCGAGAGCCCCATGGTCCTGTCAGCGCTGGCCAGGGGCCCCAGCAGGTCTCGGCCACAGGGCTGGCAACTGCTCATGGGAAGGGACAGCTCGACCCACGGTAGGAAATGAGTTCCTTGGGGCTTTGTGGACTGCTCTGAAAACTTTCTGCAGCCTATACCTGCAGGGCAGCGCAGCTTTCTTCATAGCCACAGCGTGCAGCAGTACCGAGAGCTTCCAGCTAGCTAAATAGATTAGCAATGGAATTTAATTAGAGAAGGTAAGTCTTCATATTGTACTAAAGAGTCTAGTCTACTGCTTTGAAAAAAATATTATGTAGTAGACCATTTACGATGCCTAATCTGGTAACCTTACTTTGCCTTAGATGACTCATGTAAGCAATTTGCCAGTGCTGCTCTAGCAGGTTGCTTCCAAATTTTGTTTTGTAATAATTTCAGGTGGCATACAGTATGTATAAGAAATGACTGTTTATCATCTGTTTAGTGTTGTTACATGCAAAATGTCTTCGCTTGATCACTTCATTGATCTTCTTATCCTTGAAGATGAACGGGTTATGAATATTACATGTAAAGCAAAACCACTGCTAACAGTCTTCCATAAGATTTTGAATGTTGGTTACTAAGTTCAATTTGCAGATCAATTGTCTGAATGTCAGCTAGTATCAACCAGATATTTTTCCAATTAATACAGCAAATTACTAATTTCTGTCTGCTTTGTTTCTCAGCAGCAGCAAAATGCTTCCATACCCCTATTTCTTTCATGAGATTCCTGCTAGTTTATTTTTCTTTCATGACAGAGTAGAGGATGTAATGTTGACATGCGCAGGAAGATGATAGAGATTAATTGACAAACAATATATGCATTTACTTTTAAAAAAAATATCTTTTGAAATGTAGATATCTGTGTAATTAAAACACAAACTGCTGAAAACATTAGTATGGCTTTGCTAGTATCAGAAAAGAGTAATTTAAACCTGAAGATTGAAATGCTGTAAGGGTAGCATTAGGCTTTAGAAAATTTCATGCCTGTTAAGGTCTGCGTACAAACAAGGGGGTATCAGGGCAGTTATCTCCTGGTTCCCTTAGCAGTGAGCAGCACAGTGCTAAATAATTCAAGCGCCTTTCTTACTCACATGCAAACTGAAAAGGTCTCCCCCCGAGCCCGCACTGTCTCACTCGCTCGCCATAGAAAAGCCCGTACTGGATTTCCCCGATAAACTTCTCCAGCTCCTGCCCGGTGGCGTTGACGAGCAGGGCTCCGGTCTGGCAGAGGATCGTTCCTCTAATCCACAGCTGAGTGCCGATGGCTGCTGCAGTCCCCAGGGCACAAGCGAAGCTGAACACCCCAGCTAGGCAAAAGATGACTTTCTTCTGCTGGGCTGGCATGGTGGCACGCGAAGTCCTTGGGGTGATGCAGCCTCAGCCAGGCAGTGAGGAGCTCTCCATTGCCCTGGCGGGCAGGCGCTGGGTGCCCAGCCCAGCCACACCCGTGCTGGCAGCCCCCTCCTCAGAGCCCCCTCCTCAGGGGCTTTGGCAGTGAGGCACCACAGGGCGCTGCCCTGTGAGGTGCTGGGGATGTCTGTGTTTTCCTTTTCCCCTTCTGTCTGCTGTATAATTCCAGCTTGCACGCTCCAGCCTGGAAAAAAGCAGTTTGCAGAGTGTTTCAGTGCATCCTGTGTCACTTGATAATGGTTTAAGATGACAGAAGGAACCTCTGTAATTCAAGGAGTGCTCTGTTCCTCCTTTGTCTGGCTGACCTGAGGATTTCAGGACTGGGCTTGGCTGCTTGTCTGGTTATCCCCCATCCAAAAGTAAAGTTTTTAGAGGGCTTTATTTTTCCAGGAATTGTTCTAGAGCCAGCAGTGTTGAGCTGCTCTCTCTCCCATTATGGGTGCTCCTAATGCAGCGGGGAGGCAGTGTGTGGTGGCTGGGCAGCTCTCCCTGCGACACCCACTTGTTTCCAGGCACTTGTTCTGCCCTGGCATGGTGCTGTCTGCTGGATCTGCTCCTGCCCTGGCTGCTGTGTGCAGCAGGATGCTTTGGCAAACTCTTCCACCTGGTTTTCCAGGCTGTGCAGGTGGGGTGCCCATGGCTGGGTCCCTGCTGCTGCTCCTGGGGCTGCCCTGGCATGCTGCCTCACCGGGGCATCACCTGGGGTCAGCCGTGTGGCCGGCAGCATCGATTTACTGGCTGCTAGCAGTTTCTAGAAAACACAAGGGTTTTTCTCTATTTTCCAATCCAATTCAGCTAAGTGCTTTGTTATCTGGATGCATGTCTGTGGAGGGAATACTCTTCAGATGTTTTAAGAGTATCATATCAATTAAGCTTAAAAGTGACTAAGTCTGCTTTAACTACATATGTTTTTAGACAAGCTTAGAATTAAAATGAAGCAAGGCTGGGTACAGACGTGGCTTTTTCTAAGCTAAAGCTTAAATAAAACTGCCTCATGCATGATCATGACATGTAACCAAAAGATGGCACTGTCACTGGAATCTGGCCCCTCCGAGCTTGCACAGTGCATGATGTTGAGCAGTAGGTTTGGAAATATGATTATTTTTAAAGATGATTTTGAACACTTACGCAGAATGCATTTATTCACTGAAGAAGTGTAGCATTTCAGCATAACTATCACCACATGGTAGCAGTGAAAGCAAGACTTGAATGTATGCATGTACATGCAACAGCCTTCTTCCCACCTTCTTCCCTTCCTAGGGCTTTGCCCCAGGCAGTGGCAGGTGGCGTAAGGGCAGCAGGGGAGTGGGCTGGAGAGAACTTTGTGCACAGACAAGCTGGAAACCGAACTTGAGAGTGGTTCTGGAATTTGCTTTGGAGCAACTTGTCACAGGAATGTTCATTATCAGCTATGGATTCTTACAGACTTGTTCAAAAACCCTTTGATATGTATCTTGGTAGACAGTACAAATCACTTTCCACATCTAGCTGCTGAATTCCAGATTGAACACTAAGGAGATATTTACAGGGTCTGTTTCTTCATATTTGCACAGTAAAACAATGTTGCTTTCTCTGTGGCTAAAATGATATTCCCTGGTACCTGGATGCTTTGTTTATCAAACAAATACAGGAAAAGAAGATACAGGAAAAGAAATTCACATGCTTTCATGTTAGACTGGCAGAAAAGGAAGGTCTCTTTCAATAAATGTTTTGACAGGTTTTTGTAACATCTTCCCTCTTCTAGAACACACAAAGGAAATAATTGGTTATTTTATCCCTCAGGTAATTAACTGAAAAAAGTGAAGCTGAGGTATCTGATGATCACAGAAAATATTTTATTGCAAATGCTGCATGCTCCACCACAGTGAATACTACATTGAATATATGACAAAACCAAAGAAGACGCAACAAGTGAAAGACAAAAAGGGGAAACAAAAATATTTGGTTTTGTTTTTTGTTGCTTTTTCCTCAGAGGCACTAGGCACTAGATTCCAGGCTTTCTGTTAATGTCACACTGGAACGAGAATTAAGGGAGTCACTGTTTGAGGCCAAGGTTAAAAACAAACAGAAGTAACCAAGGAATATTGTAAAAGCGCTGCTGTGGCTGGTTGGCACAGGGGCAAGGGATGATAACTAGCAGCTGGCCTGACTGCCTGGATGCTCCTCTCTGAGGTGACGCATCTCGCAGCATCATGAACTGTTTTGCAGGCTGTGCTGTGGCCTCAGGTCCCCCCCTGATGGTCCCCTCCCTTGCACTGGAAAAGGGCTGCCTTCTTAAGCTTACTTGTCTCGTTCAAGTCCTGCCTGGCTTGCATCCAATTTGTGTGAGATGACACCAATTCTGTTACCGTTTTCTCACTGTTTTCAGTGTTGGAAAGGACGGCAGGAGCCTTCGGGACTTAGCGCCGTGTGCCTCTGCTGCTGGTGGCAGCTGGAAGGAGACTGCAGTGCTGATCCATGACCCGAGGGCCATCCCGTGCTACAGTCCGAGCACGGACAGGGTGACTGTGGGCGGAGGGCACGGTGCCCCCACTGCCACCTGGTACCTCCGGGCGTGGGACCGGGATCCCAGGAGGCACCAGGCAGAGGAGCCGGAGGGAGCGGGGCCTGTGGCCCTGGGCCTCGCTCCGTCGGGCACGGGCCAGGAGCGGCAGGAGAGGGGGCGGCAGCTGGGGGCTCTGCACCCTCCTCAGGCGCCAGCTGGTGTCCGGGGGCCCTCCAGTTCCTCCTGCAGAGGCCGGAGACCCCTCGCCCCTTTGGAGTCACTGGATGGATGCTGCGGAGGAGCTGCGCAGCGCCCGGCCTGGCTTTTGAGGGCTGCCCCGGGGCGGCAGGGGTGGCCGGGGCCCGCCGTCTGCGTGGAGCCCTGCTCGGAGCCGGGAGGCGGCCACATCTGCCTCGTCTGGGGCGACGACTTGTCGTCCTTGGCCGATTACCCGTTCGCTACAATTAACGATGCTACAAAGGGGAAGCCGGCTCTGTGCACGAGCGTGGGGCTGGGGTCGGGGCTCCCGGCGCTGCGAGGCGGGGCCGGCGCTTGGCCGTGGCGCGGCCGCTGGCACCCCGCTGCGGCGGGCAGCGCCGGGGGGCCGGGGGCGGCACCGCGCCGCCCTGCGCCGCTACCGGCTGCCGCGGGAGGCAGCGGGCGAGGCGGGCCGGGCCGAGCCGCGTCCGCCCCGTGCCCGTGCCCGGCCGTGGCGGCGGCGCGCAGCCCGCCCCCGGCGCGGCGGGGGCTGAGGCGGGGGGCGAGCCGCCGAGTGCTGCTCCCTGGCGCTCGGAGCCCGCTCCAGCGCCCGCCCGCCGCGGCGGCGAACATGAGCGATCATGGCCGCCTTCGGGCTCCTCAGCTATGAGCAGAGACCGCTCAAGCGGCCGCGCCTGGGGCCGCCCGACGTCTACCCGCAGGACCCGCGCCAGAAGGAGGTGAGACCGGCCGTGCCGTGCCCGTGCCGTGCCGTGCCCGGCCCCCCAGCCCCCGGCGGGCCGCCGCCCTCGCCTCCCGGCCCGGCGCCTCCCCCGAAACTTTTGAGCGGCGCCGGGCGGCCGCGGAGCCGCCCGCTGACTTGCATTTTCTGCGGCGAGGCGGGGGCGGGCCGGGGCCGGGATGCCGGCGGCGGCGGCCCGCGGGCGGGCAGGGCTGGGCACGGGCAGGGCCGGGCCGGGCCGGGCCGGCCGCGGCGGGGCGGTGCTGGCGGCACCCGCTGACCCGCACCCGCTGACCCGTACCCGCCCTGCGGGGCGGCGGCGCGGCCCGGCCGGGTCCCGGCTCGCCCCCTGAGGCCGGCCGGGCGGTGCGGGCGCGGGCGGTCGCGAGGGGCCGGGCCGCGCCGGGGGCCGTCCCGCCGGGGGCCGTCCCGCCGGGGGCACCGCCCGGCCCGGGGCGAGGGGTTCGGCCGCCCTGAGGAGAGCTCTCCCGGGGGGCGCCGCCGGCTGCCGAGCCGCCCTCCCTGCGGCGGAGGGTAGGGGAGGGCCGGGCCGCAGGGCTTCGGAGGTCGGGAACGTCCCCGCAATCCGAGGGCCGAGGCTTGGGCAGCCACGGCCCGGCGCGAGAGCAGCGCCCCGCCACGGCTCCAGGCGGGGACCAGGGCCGGGAGCGGGGCGGCGGCGAGGCCGTGGAGTGACCGCAGCCAGGCCGCCCGCTCCGCGCTCCGCAGGCGCCGGGAGGAAGGCTCCAGAAAGCCCGTGGGGGTCTCTGGGGTGTGCCCTCGTGCCTCGCACACGGGGCTGCAGTGCCTCGTGCCTCGCACACGGCCTCCCGGGGGGCTTGGGCGGCCTGCGCTCCTGCTGTCCCTGTCCTGGACGCCTTCCGTCCCGCCGGGTTCGGTGCGCACGGAAGGCACCAGCAGGCTGGGCTAGGGGGTCACCTCCAGCTCCATGGCGAAAGGGCAGCAGGGCGCAGTGCAGTGTGCTTTGTGCTTCGCTGTCTGCTTGTTGGGACTTCCAGAAAGTAGGCCGATTGAGGCTAATTTGTTAGCTGTTTATGAGAATTATCGTCTAGTTTGCGTTGGCTGGCCGGTGCTCATCAGAGGGTGACTTGGTCAGTGCCGGTAGAGAGGGGCTTGGAGTAACGTGCAATGAGATGTGTGTCTTTTAGTCTATTGCTAATCTTTCGAGCCATCTCTGATTTTTTTTTTTTTTTTTTTACCTCGAGCATCTTTCTGCCTTTTCACCCTTATACTGCTGTTCTTGTTGTACTATAATAAAGTTGACAGTTACAGCACTTAGAAATACTTGTGTAGCGTGTATTTTTCATGCCTGATCTTGACCAGGCTTGCAGAACTGCTTCTGAACTGAGCTATGGCAGTGCATGGAGATTGGTTTTCAGCTCTGGACTGTTTTGTGTTTTTAGTCAGGTGGCAGATCGGTTCTTGTAGACACATTTATAATCATGGTCACCTACAATAAGAATGGAAGTGGCAAGTGCCTAGGTGGTTAATATTTAAAATAGGTTGCATGGGTGCGTCAGTGAGGATAAAATAACTGCAGCAGGCTTACTGTTTTTTTCCTGTAACATAATTGATTGAAAGATGGTTTTGGGAAAGAGTCTTTATTTCACATGTACGTGTGGAATTAGTATATATTGCATCAAGCATTTACAGAATATATGTTGTTTCTGGCTTTTTTTTTTTTTTTGGCAAAGTCTGTCTATCATATGAAAAAGGAGACAAACCCATAGCTGCCAGTCCTAGCAGAGGTAGGAACGGGCTGTCTGGTGATGCTGGTGTGGCAGACTGCTGCCCTGTGCCTCTCCAGATCCCTGCTCTGCTAGGAGCCAGCACCTCCAGTGACCTGGTGAGCTCCTTCTGCAAGAGTAGGCCAGCTCCAGAGCCCGTCCAGGTGAGCTGCAGGTGGAAATCTGGGTCCTTTGCTAGGTCCCCTCATGAAAAGCTTGGAGGTAACACGTTGCCGCTGAGTACTGGCATGTGCCACGTGTTTGAAATGTTCTCTGCAAAAACAAGGGGGTAGCTGAAGAGAAATCTTTGAATTGTATAGCACGTTACTTGTTCTTGGATACAGGGTACCTGCTGGGGTTGTTCCGAACACCTGACACTGCTCTAAAAGAGACAGATTAGCAGGAACTAGCTTTCCCTCTCTTTCTGTAATGTGTTTTGATTGAACGTTGGACAGTGCTTTGCACGTAGTTTCTCTGTTTAATCAGTGATGCCTGCTCTTGATTTGGGAGTAGGTTTGGAAATCGTGGCAGGAGCATTTGTAGGCAACTATTAGAATTTATTATTTTTTTTTCTAGCGCTTCCTATACTCTAAATGGTTATTGTCTCCCGAACCAGATAAAATATAATGGAAATTGTGTTTATTTAAAGACAAAGATATAAATACTGAATATACCATATCATCAGGGCCAGATCCTGATAATTTTACTCATGAGTAATCCTTTTAACTTCAATTTAATTTAGATTCAAAACATGAGAAAGCACAAACCACATCACTTTATGTTGAGAAATAGCCTTCAGGTAAGGAATTTCATGGCCTTCTCCACGCGTGGTGTACAGTGTTGGAGCCTCCCACAGCTCAGCTCACCAACGCCTACCATCACGGACCGCCTTCTCACCTGGGCCGTGGTAAAACGGTTGAAATTTCTGTCAGAGAGACCTCTCCAGTATTCCTTACGCTGGTTGGGAATGTATCTGTCTTTTTAGGCCCTTCAGTATTATAAGAGAATGGTGTTCCTTTAAGCTCTCGCTATCCGTTCATAGCGTGGCCAGTGTGTCATCTTCCTAGGCAGTGCAGAAACTTGCCTGCGTGCTCGGCTGCTCGGTACGGCTCGTCCTTGTTTGTGGTTTCTGAGCTGCGGGTGCCGAGGGGACAGCGCTCCTCTGAGCGCGGCAATGTTCTTCCTCATTGTAGCGAATCCCAGGGTGCTTGCTAATCTGTAACTGGCACAGTATTTATTGTACACCGGTCTCTTTTAGGGAGTTACTTTTTGATCTCACGGTTCAGAAGGCTCGCGCCGTTCCGTGGTGTAAGCCTAGCCTGAGTGCAGGGTTTTTGGCACAGCGGTTACAGCACAGGGTAGAACGCTGGACCTTCCTGCACAGGGTTTAGGCCTCCAAACCAACGCTGGTGTAGCTCCAAGCCGCTGAAAGTGGATGCCCTCTTGTAATAAAGAGGCACAAAGCAAAAGCTGGAGCTTGTGAGAGGATCTGAAAGGAATGACTGAGTTAAGATCAGTTTTGTTCCTCTCATGAGTTCATGAACTTCTTTTAAGCTTCTCTTCTGAAGGAAAGTTTTGAGGTTAGGGAGAAAAAGAATGTATTTCAAATATTCCTCGTTTTGACTGTAAAATTGTGCTAGTGTAGCTCTGTACATTGTCTGCTCGGTTTAGATGTCAGAGTAAACTGGCCAGTTCCTAGTTTTTCAAAAATAGCTTTCCATTTTTCACCTACTGGCTGCAATAAACAAGTGTTATAAGTAATAAACAAGTAATAAGGAGGTAGGAAAATGTTTAAGTTGCAGGAGCTCATTTGTTAAAAGCAGATTAATCAGAATTACCCAGTCCAGAACACCCAGCGATAATGCCTCGGTGCTTGATCGTTGTGGTGGCTTCGCTGGTGTAGGTGTGAGTGCCCTAACCGCGCCGGGCTGCTGCGTGCTGCGGGCCTCCTCCTCGAACAGGCTTTGCAGGGCTCGTCGCTGTGATGCGGGGAAGTAACGTGTGCGGATTTAGTTTGGGCTCTGACTTCCTGTGGAGTTGACGGTGCTCTGTGCCTGTGAACATTGGTCTGAACTTGTTAGGCTTTGTTTCTGTAAGGGTTGTGCGTGTTGGGTTCATAAATGCTCAGCAAAGGAAGTGCTGCAAATATATAGGTAGCTTTTAAGCATTCCACGGGAAACAATTAAAATACTTTCCAAAGGAAATTAATACAATTTGGGCCTGGGTGTTCATTTGGCTATTTAAACTTCAAAACCATTTAAAGTCTTGATTGGGCTCGCCTGGGGCCCTGCTTGACATTTGGAAAGAAAGCTTGACAACCCTGCAGGAGCGCGGCGGATCCAGCGCAGATCGCTCAGTGACAGCAGCGTGCCGTGCTCCTCTGCTTGTTGTTAGGAAGGGGCTTGCGGATCGAGCCGAGTGAAAGCATGCCTAACTCTCCTGCGTTCAGCGCTGTACAGCTTAGCTGTGCTGGTGTCCCTGCTGCTTCGTCTAGGAAATATTCCCCTGCTAGAACAGCTGTGCTCGTGGAAAACAGCCCTGAGCCATTAGTGGGGCTGGCATGAGACGTAATGAGAACTCCTGCGAACATTCAGCTGAACTTTTATTGTTGATTTGTTTGTATCTCTGCGTGTTGTGTTCATGGGTGGCATGTCTATTAATTTAATTTGTAGTTGGTGTTTGGTTATGCAACTGTCCTGTGTTCCATGTTTAAAATTTCTGAACTACGGCTGGAGGCAGGGAAAAATCTGAGCCAGACAAAACCAAAATACTGCTGTGTTTGTGTTGTCAGTCCATCCCCAGCTTGCTTGTACAGTAACGGTAGCTACAGCAGTACCACATATGGTTCCCAGTTATTTTCAGTATAGCTATATCTAGACAGATTTTTTTTAGAAGAGGAAGAATTTAAAGATAACAGAGCTGGGGTCATCTGTGGAAATGGCTCTAATAGTAACATATATCTCCATCTGTTTGCCATTTACCTTTTATTTATTTACTTATGATCCCTTTGATCACTTTCATCTCTGCCTTCATCTGTGTTTTCAAGGCTGTCTTGGGGATAGTGTGGGTGGAGGAGTGCTCCAGCACTTCTTGTTGATTTCATTTAAAATTTAGATGAGGCTTGCTAACTTCATAAACCCTAGAGAGCTCAGATTTCTTCTAAATACAGTGCTGTCTTCTGTGTTACTCACAAACTTTGAGAAAATACTGAAAAGTGAAACGCATTGCAAAGCACAAGAGAATAAACTCAATGGAAGTTTCTGGGTCATTATTTTTGGGGACAAGGTGCCCAAAACCAGTAATCAAATCTTCTAATAAAGTTACTACATTCTTCTTCTTTTTCCTCCCCTTTTATTTTGTTTGTTTGCTTGGTTGCATTTTAGTTGCTCTTTGTTTTCATGGGTCATGAAAGCTCATGGAGCAGATTATCTTGAGGGTCATCACGCGGCACTTGCAGGGCGAGCAGGCGATCAGGCCCAGTCAGCATGGGTTTATGAAAGGCAGGTCCTGCTTGACGAACCTGATCTCCTTCTATGACAAAGTGACGCGCTTGGTGGATGAGGGAAGGGCTGTGGATGTGGTTTACCTTGACCTCAGTAAGGCTTTTGACACCGTTCCCCACAACATTCTCCTCAAGAAACTGGCTGCTCGGGGCTTGGACTGGCGTACGCTTCGCTGGGTTAGAAACTGGCTGGATAGCCGGGCCCAGAGAGTTGTGGTGAATGGAGTCAAATCTGGTTGGAGGCTGGTCACAAGTGGTGTCCCCCAGGGCTCGGTACTGGGGCCGGTCCTCTTTAATATCTTTATCGATGATCTGGATGAGGGCGTCCAGTGCACCCTCAGTAAGTTTGCAGATGACACCAAGCTAAGTGCGTGTGTCGATCTGCTCGAGGGCAGGAAGGCTCTGCAGGAGGATCTGGATAGGCTGGAGCGATGGGCTGAGGTCAACTGTATGAAGTTCAATAAGGCCAAGTGCCGGGTCCTGCACCTGGGGCGCAACAACCCCAAGCAGAACTACAGGCTGGGAGATGAGTGGCTGGAAAGCTGCCTGGCCGAGAAGGACCTGGGAGTATTGGTTGATAGTCGGCTGAATATGAGCCAGCAGTGTGCTCAGGTGGCCAAGAAGGCCAACAGCATCCTGGCCTGTATAAGAAGCAGTGTGGCCAGCAGGTCTAGGGAGGTGATTGTCCCCCTGTACTCGGCTCTGGTGAGGCCACACCTCGAGTACTGTGTTCAGTTTTGGGCCCCTCGCTACAGGAAGGACATGGACGTGCTCGAGCGAGTCCAGAGAAGGGCGACCAAGCTGGTGAGGGGTCTGGAGAACAAGTCTTACGAGGAGCGGCTGAGGGAGCTGGGCTTGTTCAGCCTGGAAAAAAGGAGGCTCAGGGGCGACCTTATCGCTCTCTACAGTTACCTTAAAGGAAGCTGTAGTGAGGTGGGGGTTGGTCTGTTCTCCCACGTGCCTGGTGACAGGACGAGGGGGAATGGGCGAAAGTTGCGACAGGGGAGTTTTAGGTTGGATGTTAGGAAGTACTTCTTTACCGAAAGGGTTATTAAGCATTGGAACGGGCTGCCCAGGGAGGTGGTGGAGTCGCCATCCCTGGAGGTCTTTAAAAGACGTTTAGATGTACAGCTTAGTGATATGGTTTAGTGGAGTACTTAGTGTTAGGTCGGAGGTTGGACTCGATGATCTTGAGGTCTCTTCCAACCTAGAAATCTGTGTCTGTGTCTGTGTCTGTGTCTGTCATTTCATAGTCATCTCGGGGACGGTTTTTACATCTCGTCTGCTAGAGGTGGTCTGCGGACTGCAGGCCGGGCTTGATGAAAGTACCCTCGGTGGCAGGTGGCTGATTTGCCGAGGGAGTTTTCTGCCTTCTCTTCGGGGAGAGACCAAGGAAGAACCAAAGCAAGCTCTCCGGCCTGTGCAGCTCTGACCCGTGCTCGCTGAGGGCTCCCCCGAGGCCCCGTGGGGCAGGATGCGTGCGGGTGCTGTGCTTGGCCCGGTGCTGCTGGCTGCCCCGGCACCAAGGGCCTCGTGCTGGCCACGTGTGCAGCCGCGACGGTGCCTCCGGATAAGCCAGAGATGATTCACTTCCAAGGAGGATGAGCCTTGTTTTCTGCTACCCTTTCTGTGGGCAGCAACCCTCCTTCAGCAAAACGGTTGCCATCCTTATCAAGTTATGGCCTTGAAGTCTGTAGTTAGGAGAACACTTAATGGGAACCGGAGAATAGGAGAGGCAGTGCATTTCCCTTCGCCAGAATCCTGCACGTACAAAACATTTCAAGGGTTAGTCAAGTGTGATGGACTAGCGTACAGATAACACTTCTTTGTAAAAACATGCTTCTCAGAATGATGCGACTTCTGGAATTGTCATTTCATTTTTTCATCCTTAAAACACTCTTTGCAGGATGAACTTACTGCAGTGAATGTAAAGCAAGGCTTCAGTAATCAACCTGCCTTCTCTGGAGATGAGCATGGGTCTGCTAGAAATATCGTCATTAATGCCTCAAAGGTAAGGCCTGGCTTTTTACCTGAGTATATTTATTTAGCTTGCTACCAAGCTGACAATGGTTATACTTGGTTCTCGACTTCTTTGCTTTCTAGTTGGAAGTCTTCATGGTAAAGTTAATTACAGAACTAATACAGGAACATTGAGCTGTGGTCCTGCTACCTGGTGTTACCAGTCTTCAGAGGAAGACACGCATCCTGAGAACAACACATAGCTATTGCACTTCGTTGTAGAAGACATGTTAATTTTTGCTCCTGTTCTTTTATTTGCTTCACTTACAAAGCCGTTAGTGACTCTTTCCCTGGAAGTCCCTAGTGTTTACAAACCATTACCTTGCTTTGGTCTTGTATGTGTTTCATCAGGCTGTTTTCTGTTATATTCTCGGAGTGTTTAGTGAAACTTAACCTAGCTCTCCTATGTTTTTTTGAGAGTTGAAGATATCTGAGATACAAAAGAGCAATGAAAATCACTAAAATATTAGCTATTATCTTCCAAACTGAAAGTTATAACTCTTGTGGCAGTGTAGTTTGTTCTTATTAGAAGTGAACAACAGGTATATATACTTTATGGCATGATAAAATGCTGACACTTGTAGAATATGCTGTGTCAGGTCCTAAATCTGAGATACTCAACTCCTGGAGTGATGTGTCTCTGGTGTTTTACAGTGAAGTCACTGTAAGTGGGTGGCTGCATTTCTGTTGCCTTTGAGGCCTGGTCTTCTTTGGTTTGGCTTGGTTTTGCTGGCCTGCAGCTTTTATAACCATATTGCAAAAGCGTTGCACAGTTGCTTTAATATCAGGAATCTCTATCTGCTAGCTGCAGGGCTTTAAAGTGTAATCTTATTAGGCTGATAGCCTGGACTAGAGTGATGACTGCATCTATTCAGATAAAGAATTCATGTGCGTTAATGTACAATAGATGCTTGCTAACTGGGTTGTCATATATGTTATTTTCTTCTTTTTTTTCCTCCCTTTTTTCCCCACCAGATTGGCGCTTACTTTAGCAGCATATTAGCAGAAAAGCTAAAACTTAACACGTTCCAGGACACAGGAAAGAAGAAACCACAAGTAAATGCCAAAGATAACTACTGGCTGGTTACTGCTCGGTCTCAGAGTGCAATTCACAACTGGTTCACAGATTTAGCAGGAAGTAAACCACTGACTATTTTAGCAAAAAAGGTATAAAAATACTCCTTCCCCTATTTCTTGGATACTGGGTTGTACTGAATTGGTCTGTAAGGATAAGGCAGTATTCATAAATTAAAAGGTTAGAGCTTAAGCTATATCTGTTTTAAAAAAATGTTTTATTATTTTGTGTTTTATTTAACACTAGAAGTAGCTTCTTGAAAATCAGAAGTGGGATGAAAGGCACATGGATACAAATTGGCAACTCTATAAAAGAAATGTGGCTATTGGGGATGTACCTTTTTTACTGAGATTAGGGTAATGGGTGATTTATAAGAGTTCCTATGAAATAATGAGATTTTGCTGCTGACTGCAAAAGGAATAGCAGTAAGATCTTAAATTCTATTTCCTGCTTTTGCATTCTGCAATTTCTCAACAAAGAGGAGAGGCAAGCATACCACCAACTCTAAGTTTCCCTATAACTTTATTAGAGGTTAACTTTCTGAATAAAAGCACCAGAGAGATCTCTTTTGTTATTTATGATTTAAAAAAAATAATAAAAAGGGGCTTATGGACATACATAAGCGTGTTAAGAGCCCTTTGAAACTAATTGGGTAGACTAGACCTTAGAATGACTACAAAAGAGTGTTACCGAAAATCATCTGTGTTTGGTTTGCTGTGCTTTTCTGCATTGATGTGCTTCTGTTCTCCAGGCACTCTCTTAGAAAGGTTGAATACTCTTGAAGGAGTAATTAGTATTTTTCGTAGGGGGACAGCAAGCGTAATATTTGTGCCTCCACTCCCTTCTATCTCCACTGGGTGCGAAATGTCTTTTACTCATATATGTTGCTTTAAAAATACATTAAAAAGTTATGCTACCTTTATGCAGAAGGCTTAAGGGTTGCTGTGACAGAACAGAGTGGCTCTTCACGGGAAGTTTTGTGGGAGCAGCCCTGTTCTGTGCTTGGCACAGACACGTGTCGCAGCCGGCCACCTTGTTTCCCTGGTGCACTCCATTATTTTGGGCTCTGAGCCAGGGGCACCCAGGATAGTGACAGCATCTGCGTAACTGAACCCATAACCAAAATCTCAGTACGTGCTTATTTTCCAGAAGTTCTGTGGATCACCTTGCAGGACCCTTTCTGCGCTTTGTATGTCTTTGGCTGTATTGGCAGGTTTGTTAGTGGCCCTGTAGGCACCTCAAAGATGGGGAAGGATGCTCCTGGTGTAACCTGGGGAAAGTGTGGGGCAGTACCTTTCTTTTGTTGTGCCTCTTTGTATGTGCCTAAACAAGAGGCTTTGTCAGCTTAGTGGTTTCCCAGGTCGTTGAAGAGGTCTGCCACTGTCCCGCTAGTTAGGGGTTGAGGAGAGGAGGCCTGGGCTTAACCCGCAGGTGCTAGCTGCTGTTTGGAGTGTGTGCTATAACTTGCTTCCTGTTTTATTTCAGGTTCCAATTCTCAGTAAAAAAGAAGACGTTTTTGCTTATTTAGCAAAATATTCTGTGCCACTGCTACGAGCGGCATGGCTGATCAAAATGACATGTGCCTACTATGCTGCTATTTCTGAAGCTAAAATCAAGAAACGCCAGGCCACTGATCCAAATATAGGTAAATAAATAACTTTAATGTCCAAATGAATAGTAATAGCTGAAAGGACCTGCTATTCCTGGTTGTGGCTTTTGTGTTACTGAATGTCCGGAGATGAATCTGTGTAGTGGGAAGGGAAATAAAAAGTCTTTTTAATTGGTTTTGCTTAGAATTGTATGTCAAAGAGTACAAAAAGCCATGCGGCATAAATACAGCCCTGTTGGCTTGTTTTCCTCCCAGCTGGTTTCTCCTTAAATCTCCATGCACGGTATCTGAGGAGCCGACTGCGCTGTGTCTTAACCACTGATGCCAGTCTCTGTGGGGTTGCCAGGAGTGGCAAAGGCTGTGCTAAGATAAACGTTACCAAGGAGCAAACTGAGCTGCTGATTTAGAAAGCCTGAAACAAAATGAATTTGCAAGTGTATGTGTTAAAACATAGGTGGTAATGTATTTATTTTAAGTATTAATGTTAAATGACAGTCTGGCACCAAGCCAGTAGACCAAACAGTGAGCACCTTTTAGAGATCCAAGGTATGGTAACTATTAGCGAAGTTGTAGTTCTACTCTGTATGCAATAGCTGCAACTCTTCCACTATGTGGTATGAACTTTTTCCTTCGTTGTCCTTAAAGCATCTGTGATCAGATGCTCTTTAGCAGCATCTCCATACTGCTGTGAGAAATTTTTACATGTTTCTACCAACTCGTTTTGTTGTTTCTTTCACTTTGCTTCTTCTTGTTGTATGTTTGTTTTTATTTTTAGGCTTGAAGCATTCATTTTCACTTTGAATTTCTAATTAAAGCCCAAAAAGCATTTCCCAGCGAACATCTTACACCTATTTTTTCCTTATAGTTACAGATGTGGGGTCCTTGTGGCATGGTCTTCTGAAGTACTTGCTGAATATGATGTATTTATCCCTTGCTCAGTTATATGGGGGTGGCTGCAGTACTGACAGGCTTCCCTATGAGCGTCTTTTGGCTTCCCTTGTGTGATGTTTGCTTCTGACCTTGCCCTGCTTTGGGACAGGAGGGAGTCAGAGAGCCTCGTGAATTCAGTCTGGTGCGTGCCTGTAGCTGGGCAGTCCTGTGTGGCGCGGTGGACAGGGAGGCTGATACCTGCTGGTTCTGTTTCTCTCTCTCTCAAGGACTTGGTCTGGAGGATCTTTGTGCAAGCCTGTACCATGCTTCTGGTGTGGCCTGTGAGCTGCTGTCCTTTAGGGATAGTCCTGGCTGGCTTGGGTGTATCGGCTTGCAGTTCAGCAAATGGCATTAGGCATGCCCTAAACTCTGTCCTCTTGCCTTTGTTTTTTTCCCTTCTGTTCCCTTTAACCTCCTAGGTTGTCTTCCTTTTCTGTTGATTCACATGAGCATTTTTTGGGGTAGGCCCTAGTAGAAAACTTAAGAGGTGGTGAGAGCAGGTTGGTTGCTTTCCTAATCTGTCGTGAGTAGCACTGCTAAGGGTGAGAGAGCGCCTCTGACTGTTCTGGGGGACAGAAATGGTGCTGCTGGGTAGGAAGACTGGTGATGTTGCTTTGCTTTGGTTGCGTGCTCATTAATGGTGTAGTTAAAACAAACACTCTCTTTCCTGGTTGTCTTGGAGTGGGGGAGAAAGCAAAGCAAGAAGGTAAGGCAAGCTAGGTTTGTCCACTCCGTTGCGGTAGGTGCTAGGTCATCTGGTTTGCTCTGCTCTGAGCTGTAGCTCTTCGCTTCCTGGGACGGTGAAAGGTGGTGGTGTGTGGTGGAGGGGGGCACAGGTACTCCTGCTCCGGCTCTGCTTTTGGCTGGCCTGATGGTGGCATCTGCTTCACAAGGAGAACGGGTGAAGCCAGTGAGTACTGGTGGGCTGAGGGGCCGGTGATTTTTGTCAGTGAGTGTTCTGAGGCAGATTTCCACTGTAACTGTGCTGAAAGTGATGCTGAATATTATGTTGTCTGTCCAAATTGTTAGGTTATTTGGAATTTTTGGGGGAAGTAACTTGATGTGTATTATTATGTAGTCTTTGACATTCCCCAAAATGTTCTAGATCTGTCCCCTAGGTAACAGAAAGGTGGTTGTGTTGTTCTAACTCAGTAGCACAGATATTTTGGTAATTGCTTTGGGAAAATTATTCTTTCATACCGTGACATGAAAACAAGCGTGATATAGTGGATTTGGAATTGTTTTTCCAAAAGTGAGTGAATGTTTGAGGTAAATCTAGTTAAATACCTATATGAAAACACTGAAACCCACTAGCTTCATACAGAAATTTCAGATTTGGTTAGAAAAGCATTCAACGAATATTCTATGACAGAATATTCAGTTAACAGAACTGTCAGTTACAAATTCAAAGGGGAAAAAAAAACAGAAGGAAAGCACTAGCTGAAATCTGAGGTGGGTAGTAAACAGTAAGAATAGTTGTGTTTGAGCCCTAGTTCCTGTAACTCTGGCAATAAACAGGCTTAGGTTGTCAAAGCAATTGCATTACGTATTCATGAAAGAGTGTGCTCTTCCAAAATACGCTGCATGTTGATTACATGCAACTCCTGTCAGATGTTTGTGAGATAGTAACAACTATCCTTGGTTGTCCCAGTTACACTGTTCAGAGTATGCCTTCTTTACAATTTCTATTTTCCCAAAGTTTTCTGTGTATGATCAAGCAATTTACTTTTGTTTACTAATTTCTCACAGTTATACTAAGTATAGAATCACTGCTGGAGCGTAGAGAAAAGCTGATAGTTTTGGGTAGGTTTGTGTGTTTGGTGAACAGTACCTACTATCTTATGTATCACAAAGAAAAGCGAATCAGTCCTAATTGCAAACCTCCGCACTGTGCAGGTCAGTTTGACCTGAGGAGCTGCCTCTGAACTTCTGCATTCTCATCAGAGGAAAAATCCGGAGGAGTTGTCTGTTTCAGTGATTGCAGAAAGAACAATCTTATATCCCATTGCTCGTGCAAAGCCCTGTTTAGTGTTCTGGTGGCTGTATTTGGAGGGGGAGGGAAGAGGGGAATAAACCTCCATATGGAAGGAAGTAATGAAGTATATTTATTTGATCTGTTTCAAAGCTGTTTAGTGGTTGAATGCTGAACTCTGATGAAAGAGACAGGTGATTCCCTGAAGGCATAGCTCGTATCTGCGCTTTTTACGTCACGCTAAGCTAGCAGGCTGCTTGCATGCCTGACAGTATATATATGTGCTTTGGGAACAGTACAAAGGAGAGGCACATAAAAAGCCCATTAATTCACACTGGGTGCTGCATTATGCAACCATGTGTTAATGCTTTGGAGAAATATTTTTCAACATGAATTTGTTTCAATTCTCACTGTGAAAGAAACCTTTTGTCATCTGAAGTGTTCTAATTGTGAACTTATTCTGTAGAATGGACTCAAATTACAACCAGATACCTTCGGGAGCAGCTGGCAAAGGTTGCAGAGTTCTACCATGTGACATCCAGCCAAGGCAACGGCTCTGTGGTGATGCCTCAAGAGATGGAACAGGCCTTGAAGCAGTGGGAATATAATGAAAAATTGTCATTTTACATGTTTCAGGTAATACTTTAAGAAGTGAATGGATTTTTTTTTTTGAGGTCACTGTTCTTGGAAAGTTGAATTTTAGATATTACTGGTAGTTTGTGTCATAAGACTCGCATAAATTTTAAATGCTAATTCATTTTAGAGATCTGCTAGCTGAAGAAACTTTGATTTGCGTATTGTCCTTGATTGTGATTGCAGCAATGTACTCAATTATTCTCTCTCTTCCTATATTATCCCATCTTTTAAGGGTGTGTTTAATGATTGTGAGTCAGGCTGCGGTTGCTGTGGAGCACGAAGCCTTGGGTGTTCGAGTGGCGACCTGGCAGTTCAGTTCCATGTTATTCTAGCCCATGCCCACCTTTGCAGTCTGCATGGGCCAGGGAGCTGGGACACCTGCGGTCCCCAGTCACACAGCCTTCAGCTGAAGACATGTTGTGGCTTAGTGTAAGCAGAAGTCCTGCTAGACACTGACCCAAGGTCATCTGAGCTCGAGCAGTGACGGTGGTAGAAGCCTCCAAGGAAAAATGCTGCTTTGTTCCTGGAATAGAAATAACTCTGAATCCCGGTCACGGCCCCGTATCCATGCGGATGCTGTGATGGTGGTTGGTTCTTGCATGTAAAGTGATGTATGAGCGTCCTGGTAGCTGCCATGGGTAATGAGAGTTAAACCAGAAATGAAATTAAACTTGTAATTACACACCTTCTTGTTTAGTGCTCCCAGTTAACGAGTGATGCATTTATTTAAAATCCTTTAAGGAAGGAATGCTCGAGAGACATGAGTATTTGACATGGATACTGGATGTTTTGGAAAAAATCAGACCTACTGATGATGATCTTCTTAAGCTGTTGTTGCCGCTAATGCTGCAGGTATGTGCATGGTTTAAAGCCATGTGATTTATAGAATCAATGTAAGCATGACTCATACATGTTAAATGATTGTAATATTTGCGGTGTTAAAATCTGTGTAGGGATTTTTACATAAGACATTTGGGGAAATACATTGCGTGGTGCGTGTATGGAATATATAAACACCTTTAAACTTTATAATCCTTCTCAACTTGAATTGATAGGAGGTTTCTTTTTCTGTAGCTGGTCCTGCAGGACAGATGAAATTTTTAAAGAGACTGAACTACAGATTTGCATTTAGGATACTCCTTTGTAGTCCCTTTTAGTTTACGCATGTTATGTGTTAGATTGTTAATGAAAAATGAGTATGTGGAGTAGTAAACTATTTTTTTTTTTTAATTTCAGTATTCAGAAGAGTTTGTTCAATCAGCTTACCTATCCCGTCGCCTTGCTTACTTTTGTGCCAGACGCCTGTCGTTATTGTTAAGCGATGGTCCTAACCTTGTAGCTGCACATTCCCCTCATATGATAATTGGACCAAGTAACCCTCCTTTGGCAGCCCCAAGTCCGACCGCACCTGGTCCTGCGGTGAGCCCGGTACAGCTAGCCTGCTCAGATTTCCTCTCCTGCCCACAACATCGTCCACTGGTGTATGGACTTAGTTGTATGCTGCAGGTAAGCCAGTGCTTTGTTGCTCCTTGTTTGTAAGGCTGTAACCATTCAGTTTATTGGAAAACAGCGTGCTTCTGGGTTTGACAAGGTGTGGTAATCGTGGTCTGAAATGCAGCTGCATCAGGTAACATGAGAGGACTGAGCGGATCTGGAGGGAGCTGGAGGGTGGATTCTTAACGCTGTGTGAGGAGTGGTGGCAGAACCGCCTGGAGACTCGGGCTGTCTGTGTGTCTGTCTGCACCTCTGCCACGAGAGGGAGCAGCTCTGCTGGCAGGAGCGGGCAAGCCTCCACTCTGCGATGGAGTTTCTGGTTGCAGTAAGGCTCTGTGCAGCTTCTTTTCATCACCAGTGAACCTGCTCATTTATGCCAGACCCAGGTTGTCTTTGCTGAGCGCAGCTGGACAGAAGACACCACCATACTGACTCCTGCAAGCCCTAACCTTTGAGGATTTCCTTGCTTCCTCCGGCTTGTTGTGGGTGCTTGGTGCCTATGCAGACTGTTCAGACTTTGTTAGGGTTACAAACGGTTTGTTGCCTTACCAACTTTTGCAGTTTTTAGGACAGTGGGGCAGAAGAAACTTCATTTGTGCTTATTGGTCAGTGATGCTAGGATTGTCAGGAGTAGTTTTTTCCTAAAAAGGGTTTGTGTGATGGTCTGCTGCTGCTGTTAGCCTTCCTCAGTGCTGACCTGGGGAGACTTCCTCAAACCCTCCTGCTGTTGCCTGCTCAGTGTCTGCCTCTGGGGGTTGTACAGAGCTCTTCTGCTTGTGGTACCAGGAGTGTGCTGATGATTGTGGGATCAGAAGGTCACAGCATGGGTGAGGATGGCAGGGACCCCTGGAGATCACGTAGCCCATCCCTTTGCTTAGGCACAGTGAGAGAGAGCAGCCTGTCCAGGACCATGTCCAGTCAGGTTCTGAATACCTCCACCACTTCTCTGAGCATCCTCTTCCAGTGTTTAACTGCTGCCACAGTTTAAAAAAAAAAAAAAGTGTTTTCTTGTGATAGGCAGCTCCTCCTCGCAGGGCTGCTGCTTTCTCATAGCCGTAGCACCACCCGGAGGTTAGAGCCTGGAGGCTGAGCTGCACGCAGGAAAGGCTCAGCCAGTGCTATCTGAAACATGCAGGTGGGGAGCACAGCTTCTCTGCCCCCCACCACAGGTGTATGAGCGCAGGAAGTTAGATCCTGCCTGACTCTAAGCATGCTGTAACTTCTTTTCCTCTTGAACATAGATCTGTCACAGGAGCATCAGCATTTGTCTCCATCATGGGCTGTATTGTATATTCTTTTGGCAGCTTTACAGCTTTTCTCTACTAACAACACAGTGGGTGATCATTCTGCTCTTCCTGTACTATTCGTTTTATTTTTTCTTTTGTGTGTGTGCTCTTTGTGGTTTTTTTCACCCCTTTTTCTTGTGCTACCAAGTGGGTCCAGAGGACAGCTCTGTTTCAGATAAGATCTCTGGTTCTTCAAAGAAGCATTTCTCTAGGCAACCTTTTTGCTAAATTACTACTTTGCAATTTGGACTGGGAGAACATCCCAACAAGTAATCCAGCAGTTTCAAAAATAATAATCCGTAAGATGAACCAACTGCCATCACTTTAGATGATATTTAATGTCTGACCACAAAACACCAAAGCTTTCTGCTTTTGCTCTGTACGTTACTAGATGCTAAAGAGTAATAGGTATCTGCCTTCAAGCCGTTGTAAAATGATTGTTTTGAAGCCTGTCAATGCAAAATCTTTCTTTTGAGGTAAATGTTAAGTTACTGGTGCACTTCAGTAACTTGTGGGTTTTAGAATCTTGAGAGAAGAATTCATTTTAATTAATTTCTTAAATTTTAATTTTTCATACGTAGCTTCTTTCTGAAAGCTAAACACCAAAATGACTTTTTTTCTGAAGCCCATTCATGTGTCACAGAGGGGATCTGACTGAAATTAACCTTTGGTGATGTTTTTCGGTGGCATTATAAAAGCAACACAAATGGGAATTAAACATGCCTGTATTTAAATACAATTTTTAATAATGAAGAAGGAAAATAACATAGTAATTTAATTTCTTCAAATGGATGTTTTAAAGTGATTGTGAATAGGATTGTCTTTTGTTTCTTTCACTGTAACAGGCCAAAAATGATTCTAGTCTCATGGACTCTTATTATTGGTATTGTTGGTCTTGTCTATTATGTACTACTTTACTGTTTTATCCTATTGCTTGCAGACTGTAACTCTTTGTTGCCCAAGTGCCTTGGTGTGGAATTATTCCACAAATGAAAATAAGAACATTAATCCAGGCTCGCCTCTGGATTTACTTCAAGTTGCTCCATCTAGTTTACCTATGCCAGGCGGAAATTCATCATTTAATCAACAGGTGAGCTTTTTTTAATTTTCAGTTTACTAAGATGTATTTTATATCCCCAAAAGTGATTTGCATTCATGAGGACTATACCTAAGTTTATATATTTCAGTAGTTCTGCTGATGTACTAGTGTTTGATGACCTTAGTTTCTTCAGTCAGGTGCCGATTTTGTGAAAATATCTGGGATTTTATTTACTTTCGGATGTTTTTCAGTTACTTTAAGACGTAAAATGGCAAATAAGAGGAAGCTTGTCATACCATTTCTGAGATGTGACTTTTCAGACACATTGAAAGTTAACTTCCATTGGGTTGAATCTAAGGAGCTTACGTGAAAAGATATTTTATTGTACAAAATGATTCTTAAGTAATGAAAGCATTTGAACAGAACATACTTTAGTTTGTTGTTCCCAAATGTAGGAAGTGCTGGGGAATGCCATAGGGTACCTTGCTCCTGGTGAGAAACCTGTCACAAACTTGAAGTGAAAATTGAGACTTCCTACGACTTGCTAATTAGCAACTACTTTTTTTTTTTTAACAGGTTCGGGCAAAGATTTATGAAGTAGAACAGCAGATAAAACAAAGAGGTCGTGCTGTGGAGGTGCGGTGGTCTTTTGACAAGTGCCAAGAATCAACTGCAGGTAAGACAAGTCAAAATGAAGAAAATGTTGGGAGTCTTAGGGTTTGCATCTGTTCTCCTTCTCTGAGTATAAACCTGGTGCACCATGCTTAATTCTAGTATTAGAGTTGACAGATGGATGTAATGTAACAGCCAGCCAGCATTTCTCCACAAAGTCCTCAGGTTTTGTACTTGTAATTTAACATTAATATGGAAGTGTTGGGTAAAAGCTAAAACATCAGGTTTGGGCTTGGGTACTTGCAGCTCCTGGATGAGCTGGGTACCTAGGTGAGAAACGTGTCTGAAAGAGCTTGTTTGCAGCTTAGGTAGGGTTAAGTAGGACAGAGATTCTTGCTTGAAATATGTATGTAAAACATACAAAATTAGAAGATATACATTTACTCTTTGAAGCTTGTACTTGATCTTTCTTTTCCATGACAAAAAAAATAAATATCTGTGGAAATCAGGCTATGGAGAGTACGAGCAGCCACCTAACAATGAGGTAAACATCAAATAAAGATTTGTATGGGCTTTTAGGCTGCTGTCTGTTTCTGGTCATTCTGTGCTTGGAGAACTTTAGTGTACTAGCGCTATTCTTAGTGTAGGGGTTTTGTTTGTTTAACTTGCTCATTTGTTGATCAACAGATGTTACCATCCATATGTGTGTTAGGGAAGTCTCTCAGCCTAAACTTATCGGTGGTCATTCTCACAGATGTTTTGAGCGCCTCTGAACTTCAGTGTGGTACTGTGGCTCAGATTTGCCTTTTGCAGCCGAGTTGCTTGTTGTGATTTAAACCATTAGGAGTCCAGCGTGTCAGCTTTTTCCTCTACTAGAGGATGGCAGCAACATAAATGCTTACAGGTAAACCTGCCAGCAGTAGTGACGTGGCCCTCCACTGCAGTCACTGAGAAGTGGATTCCGTGTTGGTGGCAAGTGGATGGTTCCTGCTTCTGCTGACTCATACAGGATCCTGTGCTGTCCTGCTGCTTATAATGGCTGTGACTGATAATGCCTTAAATCCCACAGCATCTTCCTGTTTAAACTTTTTTTTCCTCCTCTAACTCCCATATCTAGGGGTGACCATCAGCCGAGTTTTGCACACCTTAGAAGTGTTGGATCGACATTGTTTTGACAGATCAGATTCCAGCAATTCAATGGAGACGCTTTATCATAAGATTTTTTGGGCGAACCAGAATAAAGATAACCAAGAGGTAATGACCACTTTTCTCACTGTGTAATCTGTAGACCGTGGATTTTATTTTTACTTTTGAGAATTGTTTGTGTGTATGTGTGTAAGTACAGACTTGATACAAAAGCTTTTTTTTTTTTAAATTATTATTCAACATTTGGTTTATTAGGAGTAAACAGCTCTTTGCTGTTATAACTTCAGTGCAATATACTGTAAAACTCATTTAGGAGAATACATGTTTTTTTGGATCATCTTTTGGGTCGTGAATTAGGTATTGTCTTTTTTTTTTTTTTTTTTTTTTACACTTTTACATCTATTGTAGAAAGTTTTACATTAATGGCTTATTAAATATATTAAAACATTCTAAAATCATGTACGTTGTTTTTTTTGATATTTTTACCTGTGCTACTAAAACCATTTTTAGAGATCATAAAAATCATTATTGGAAGTCTTCAACATTTTACTCTTTTTTTATTTTTTTTTTTGCACAATGCAGATGACAGCATCATTGGGCCTATGTGTAATGTCAGACTCTTGAGCTTCCTTGGAAGGTGTTTGGGGAAAAGAATAACCAGCTTTAACAATACACTTATGAAGTAAAATTTCAAGTGGAAAATAGCAGTGAATCTGGTGAACCTGTCATAGCTGCTGATGTTAATGTTTTAAAAACGTTTTTTGCAAAGTGGTTTGTTTTTCTAATATACCTTTTTTTTCTTTATAACTTCATGTTCTTAGTGGTTGATATTCATAATGCAAGGCCCTATATTGCACAGAAACACTGCATAGTAATAGTCATTCAGTGTTATAATGACTTTTGCAATATATGAACAGAATATGTTGGTGGGGAGATAAGATCTCTTTGGAAATATTTCCATACAGATATACCTGCCAACCAACTCTGCATGTGAAGCTCAGAACTGGTAGGCAGGAATGAAAGACTTGCCAGAGTTGGCTTTGTATTTCAGGCACATTACTGTGATCATGAGAGGAAAAAATACAGCTGTCTCATGCCAGCAACAGTGGTTGTGTTTTGAATCATCTGGGACAAGCCTTTCTTGATTGCAGAGTTTCTACATTTTCTGAAGTTTAGTCTTATGCAGTTCAGCTCAAAGCATTAGAAATCTTTAGAGTTATGTGGTATTTGCAGTGTTATGCATCTCATATAGCTGTGAAATTGCTATGTACATATATATATATTATAATGTTAGCTTCTTTGTTATGTAAGATACATTTCATCATAACTCATGTTAAAAATTTGGCTTCAATTTGAATATATTAACTGTATTGAAATAATAATTGCTAAAATTTTTGTATAGCTCAGATTAAATCTGGGTTCATTCAAGCTTTTTTTCTGCTTTCATGTGGAAGAAAGGATAACTTGCATGGTTTCTATATTGAATTTTTTATCCCTTTGCCAGTTCATACCCTGGTAAGATTTGTCCTGTGGTCTTGAAATGAAAATTGGTGTTCAATAGACCGTGTTCTGGCATTCCTTCCAACTGTTGAATTCCAGTTCTTGTCTTCATACAGAGGTCTGTTGTGTTGGACAGCTGGCATTCAGAACAGCAGGATGAAGATTACCACTCTGTGCATTTTGAAATGCTTTATACCTTTTGAGAGGCAGGTGATTAGATGGATTGTAGCCTTTCAGGGGCCTAAGACAAATGCAGCAAGCATCTGCAAAGGTAAAATTTAAGGGTGGTGAAGAAATAGATAAAGGAGAGCTGCTATATCAGACAGATGAAGTTGCTGAAAGTTCATAACATTGACTCTTGGATGCAGTGAGGATTTTTAACACACAAGTGTTTGTTTTTTTTTAATGGGTAGGGTTTAATATGTTTTAAGTGCTAGCTTTTTGTTTGCATCTGTTTTTGGGGTCAGCTGATGTAGTTCTGTGCTGTTGCCCTTCTACATTTGTTTTTATATATATATATTTTTCCCTTCTTCCTACATTTCAAAAGGTTTTTCTAACTTCCAGTTCCAATTGTATTTACAAACCATTTTTTTGTGTTTCAAGAGGCAGTGTTGGTAGTGAGTGTTCTGAAAGCAAGGTAATTGTTCTGTTCTTGTTGCTGGTTGTCTGCTATTATTATGTTTGTTAAGTGGTACTTTATGACCTGAGGTTGGGTTGCCTTGAAAATACATCTGTTTTGGCTCCTGAACAGCTCTCTTAAAGATGTGTTCCCCGCCTCTGGTACCAAACATCTTTATCAAGGTCTGTCTGGCTAATTTACAGGGCTACCTGTCTTTTAATGGCATAATGATTTTACTCTGAGATGAAGAATGATGAGTAGTAAGGAAGCATTGTCATACAAAAGTGATGATGTACCTGTGTTTGCACAGTTGTCGTGGGATATTGTAGGGAAAGCAGACGAAAAGGTTTTTAATGTCCTTCTGAGAGAAGAAAACTTGACCTTGAAAATTTCAGTTGTACCTTACTGAGTTTGGAGCTGGTATGAAATTAAACATTTAGATAAACTATAGCTTCTAAAGTCCTCTGGAGTTTTCAAGACTGTTGTTGCTTGCCTCAGGCTTAACTTTTGGCAGCCAAATGAGGTTGCCTCATGTTGCTGAATATCTGATTTGTAGTACTTGCTGTGTGTTTTTCACATTTGAACTTTTACCGTTACATTCACGTTTATTAGTTTTGTTGTTAGCTGCTTGCCTCATGGGCAGACTGAGTGCCCGTGGCCAGCGAAGTCCTATCCGACGTTTCTGAGGCTTGCCTGCTTTCTCCAACAGGCTGCGAAGCCGCTAGATGGCAGTTTGATGTCCCGTGGGCCTGGGACCTGGCTCACCCTCTGCAAGTTGAAGCACATAAGGATGTTCCCACATGAAAAGCTGTTTGTCTTTTTTTGTCTCTCTATTTCCTTCCCACTTAATAAACTTAGGCTGTTTTTCCTAGGCAGAAAAGGTCATAAGTTAAGAGGTCTTGCATGTTCTGATTTCAGATGGCAACTCGTGTAAGCCTGAAAGGACTTCTGTTCTGTGAATAAGATAGCTATCTCAGGGATGTCTGCCTACTGATGTAATTATCTAAAGCACAGCATAGTTTGAAGGACAGCTATCTCCTATCCCCTGTTGTGATTGGAATCCACTGGAATGTGTTTGGAACTTTTTTCCTGTCTGTTTTTTCCTGCTGGATTGCTAAATTTTGTTGTGAAGACTGCAAATGATGCCAGTGCTTGCACGTATCAGTGGTGCTCTGAAGCACTGGAATAGAAGGAAAGTGACTCCTGCTACAAAGTGCTTGGGTTCTGAGTGGGTCTAAACACACACAAATGCACTTCAGATGCTGCTTTTATACATGCTGCTGATTTCTTCAGAATCATTTTAATATACAGCTGATTACTTAAGTGTTGGAGCAAAAGAAGACTTGGGGGAAGTGGCTGGAGCGAAGGAGGGTAGGTGGGCGTAGATTAGCTGCAAGGCCATGTGTCCTAGGCCCTGGAGGAGTCAGGATTGCTTTTCATCCCATGGGGAGATGTGGAGGAATGATGGTGAAGGATAGGACCTGGTAACACTGGTGACGGGGCAGAGAGACCAAAATGGAGGAAGAATGTGGTGTGAGGGGCTGAGCTGTGGCTGTACATTGAGTTTAAGTGGGACAAACAGGACAGAATACATGGAACAAAGCTCAGGCTTCGAGCATTGTGTAGCAGATGACGAAGGTGGCACACTGAAGCTATGTGAGATGTGATGTTAAATCCACATTTTGACCAGACCTGGGACAAACCTTCCGTTCTTGACCTGCTTGAGAGAGGCCATAGAAGTGATAGAAGAATCTAGTGCTTCTCCAGTGACTTGATGCTGCATTATTAAGTGGACTTCAAATAGGAGATAAGAATAATGTTGCAGTTTCTTGCAGACTGTCCCTGTGATCTAAGAGTGATTGTTCCTGCATAATCACACATGAGTAGCTTGGTTTGAACCTTAACCGTAGATCCCAGCCTGGGTTTGCTCTTATAGGAGGATTTCTTACCGGTGCAGGGTGATCACCAGGCTCTGTGTGCAGACCAGAAAGTGGTGCAGGCATCTGTGAGATGCTCAGCTTTTTATTCATGAAGTCCAACTGATAACAACTTCTTCTTTTGCTGTGAATGTTTGGCAGCCAATAAAAGTAAAATTTCACAATTAATATGGTAAGAATGTTATTACATTGTGAACATAGTGAGTACAAAAGTACTCAAAAGACTACAAAACAAAAGTAGTATATACAAAAGACCTTTCATTTCCAATTCAGCTTTACTGACTTGCATAGAGTTTCTCAGTAGATTAAGCTGGGTAGGTGGATTTGAAATCTAGAAATCTGTGACATGGCATAAGGCAGTAAATTCACTTTCATTTGACGGTATTGTAGAAAATACTATTGGTCTTAATTATAGCTGTGGGTATTTTCCATCTGACATCCCCTCAACACGGAATATCTCTTGTGCATTGGGGATTAGCACTGAGGATGTTATTGTGCAGGTATCATTATGTAAAAGCCTGAAGTTTCATGGATATTTGTGCACTTGGATTGATTTTAAAGTTCAGGTCTCTGAAATCATATTTAGGTCTTGTGTCTCGTGTTGTCTACAACAGTCTGACTGCATAAAGTCCAACTGAATTCTTATGATGCCAAAAGTTTTTTTCGTTTTAGAGTGAAAAACTCATGCTTTTAATCTTGGTTCTCACGAATGGGCTTGCTACAAATGCAGAGTTAATATTTGCCTTTCTGAGATCACTTTGCTGGAAATGAAACAAACAACCAAAAAAAACCAACACACCACCCCCTGTGTCTGTGGGAAAGGAGGTATAATGATGCTGTTTTAGTTCCTTAAGCTAGAATTTAACAGTTAGTTTGATGCTGTCTGGGGGACCTGAATCTGAGTATGTTGGGATGCATGACGGGTAAGAGAAACAGGATGAACAAAATAAAATGAATTTAAATATCTGTAGAATCAGAATCTGTTTCCACAAACACTGAGAAAATAGAGCATGTTCTGAACATTCTTGCAGTGTTTTTAATAATGCAGTTAGCATTAGTTCAGTTGCTTGAATTGCTTGGTTATCTGAAACTTGTCTGTGCAGGTGTTTTCACCCTTCGTTATTTCAGAAAATTCAACATAATATTTCTGCTCACCTAGGTATGAAGGGAGTTAGTACAAAACTTGTCTGAGAGGGACAAAAATATTCTGTGACATAAATAACTGGCAGAGTCCTTAATAAGAACACAGAATTTTTTTTCTTTTTACATAAGACAACTACAGAGAAGTGGTTAATATTTTGTTGAACCTGGTCACATAAATTGTACTTCAGTAGAAAGGTTTGTCTTTGAGCTGTTGATAGTGCTGTGGTGTAAAATAAAGCTTGCCTACAACACTGTCAGGGCTTTGTCCCTCTTGGGCTGCGGTCGGAGGCGTTTCTTTATGTGCTATATAGCCCGTACTGCTGAGGTTAGTGCATTTAGTTGGTTTAAAAACCCCAGACCTTTAAAGGGCACTTTTTCCACAGTGACTACACCTTGAGAGCTCCCTTGTTAAGGATATGCAGCTGGGTGAGGAAGAGACCGGGCGGAATGAGCGTGAGGAGCTGCCTGCCTGCGAGGGGAGAAGGGGCGCTGTGGGCAGCTGGCTGCCCCGCAGGGAGCTCGGCTCCTTCAGTAAGGTGGTGGTCTGGGATTTGCAGGTTAGAAAGGCAGGCTGTAGTAATAAATGTTGCCGTATCGTTCCCCTTCTTTGTTTTCTCTTTTGATCTAAAAACAGCCTTCAAAAAAAAGGCTTCTGGAAACCATTTATTGTCGTCTTAGAAAACAAATTTGGAGTTTAAAAATACTGGTCTTTTTCATGGAGGAGTTCATTTGAAAATGCTAACTGGAATTGTGATTCCAAATTTATTATGTAGACTTGCATAAAAAAAAAGCCTGGTTAGTATTCTTAAATGATAATTCTGCTACATTTGAAACAAAAAAGCTCATTTTGAAACTGAACTGTATTGTCCAAGGAGGCACTCACGTTCGTTGTTGTTTTGTTAACCTTCTTCATGATTTAAGGGCACTCTGGCTTCATCGGACACGGACGTGACGTGCAAAAAGCATATGCTTAGATCCGTGGAAAGATTTGTTTGAAGACATTTTCAAAACGTTTTGAAAATAATAGAAATATCCTTATAAATATGTATATTGTATATATACACTTAGGTGTATACGGTGTATCTCACCCATATCCTCCTCAGGCACCTCTGAGGCGCAGGAGAGCAGGTCTGCTACAAGCTGTTGCTTCCTTCCAGCACGAGGCAGGGCGCTGTGCCCGGCGCAGGGTGCTGTGCCCTGCAGGGCAGTGCCGTCCCGTGGCGCGGCGGGCGCTTCCCGTAAGGGGCTCCCAGCGCGGTGGCGCAGCGCTGCGGGCGTGACATCGCGGAGGAGCGGTTACGACAAATGACGCTGGCATTTCCCAGCGGCAGTGAGTCAGGCACCTGCTCCCCTTCTTGAGGGGTTTAAAAGAAGTGAGAGGGGATGGGGGTTTCCTCCTGCTTAGTGATTTGAGCTAGTTAGCGAACGCTACGTCATACTTTCTGCCTCCGTCACAAAAGAAATTCTGCAGTCTGAGTACCTCAGCGGTGGTCTTAGCTTGAGTAAAAGTCAAACTTTGCCTTTAGTAGCAACTTTTGAGTTAATAGTAAAAGCAGGGGCTAGTGGGAAAAGAGCTCTGAGTTATAAAAAGCAGTTTTAATAATACTTTTGGCTCTCTATCTCCACGTGTATCAGAAACAACCATGTTTAATACTTTCAGTGCTTCCCTTTATTAGTAGTTGTGCTTCTTCTTTTCTCTTTTTTTTAATGAAACAAGTGACTTTGCTCATCCTCGCCCACCTTCTGCTCTACTTATAAACTGGTGGAGGTGAGACCTTTGGTTTTCTTTGAAAGGGCTTGACTAACGACTTTCAGAAAGTTACAGCTATTTTAAGTCGTAACTATAAGACCCGGAATAGCTAAATAACAAATTTGTGAGTGAGATGTTTTCAACCACACAACTTCTATGTGCCTAAAACAGTGGGTATGGTTCTCAGGAACTGACATTTGCAGCAATAGAAAGGCTACGGGAGTACAGGCAATGCTTTAAATCCTCTCATGCGGACTTCTGTTGGGCAGGTTGCCCAGGTTGTGAGTGAGGTGTCTAAACTTGTTGAAATCGTGCTTGGAAGGTGCGTGCTGCCAGACGTAGTTAATCTCTGCCGTCTGATGCCACCTTACAGTGTTTTTGTCTCACTAGGAATGGTGAGAGGTTTGGGAATTTTGAAGAAAGGGCCTTGTCTGTGGGGGAGTTCCCTCCTGCAGCTCAGAGTTCCAGGTCTCACCTGCCCACGTCTGTTCTGTGCTGTCACATCATCTTGTGTCCTCCCTACAAAAAACATAGTCATCAAGCAACATGTGAACTGATCTTACGGCTTTCCTGCCCCTGAAACTTTAAGGGTACAAGTGTGATCTCATTGCTGCTCTTCAAGGCAATAGTTTGAGCCCTTCTGAAATGTGGTCTGCGCTTTTCCAGGCTGGAACATCTGCAGATACAAAATTCCAAATAAGATGAATCCAGAACCTGGTTGTTATTAAGAGGTGTTACTCACTTGCATTCTTGGCGTGTGTAAATAAACATTTACAGCATCAGAGGGGAGGAAATCATGAGGTAAGCTATCGTGAGGCAGCATCAGGAGGAAGGAAGCTGAGCAGTGAAGCTGCCACACAGTGGGGCAGGAAGCGAGAGCTCCCCATGCGTGCTCAGCAGCGTCACAGGCTGCTGCGTCCCTGGCTTCTAGGAGCAGCAAACCACGATCTGTGCTCAGCAAAGCAGCGAGCACCCAACGCAGAGTTTCCAACACTGGACATTCTAACATTTTCCTTTTTGATGCAGCTGAGCTGAGGGCTGCTTAGAAAAGTCTTCACCACTGCCTGTGTGTGAGAGGCTTGCTTACTGTGAGGTTTCTTGGATAATTCTTTACATTGCAGGGACTTGATATAGCTGTAAAATATTTGTTATTTTCATTGAAGAGCAGAATGAAGTGTTTGATGGTTAGACACTTCAACTTTACTTTTCTCAGCTGCTGCACTTGTCCCATGTTCCGAGAGCTTGGTGTGTGTGAATAGTTCTGGTGATTGTTTGGGCAGTATACCAAGTCTGACTGGGTTGAAATAGTTACTTGTACTCAGATAGCCTTTTTTTATTGCTGCTCATGTCAGTTCCTGAGAACCAAACCTACTGTTTTTAGGTACTTAAAAGTTGTGTGGTTGAAATTCTTAGATGGATAAACACCTCCATGTGTTCTCTGTATACATGAAGCTTGAGAATCCGCACCGTGATTTTTTTAATGTGAATACTCACTTCTAGCTGTCTGACTTGTAGCAGCGTTGGACTCTGCATCTCTGAAAATGGAGTTCTGCTTTTTACAGGCATAGAATTAGGGATTCATTTTTATATTCTTGTGCTAATAAATATCAGTGTTAGCAGATGACTCACTTAGAACAAATTGACTGTATTTTCTGAACTGTAGGGCTGTCTGTCTCTTATTGTTTGGGAAAGAAATCAGTTTGTCATTTGAAACAGGTCAGTCATTCAGCAAAATCTGATGTTCAGATAGAACAGACGAGGAATTAATCTGTACTTAATTTATGTAGACCTCAGTGCTGTCGTGACCAGAGTAATTTCACGCTATTTTCTTGTGAAGTGCACAAACATCCATCCTTTAAAATTATATTAAAAGGAATTAATAATACAGACACATTGCAGTATTATGCAAAAGTAAGAGTTCATAGCATTTCTTGAAAAAATTGAAGTAACTTCCAGCTTTACCACGAAAGGGTCAGCTTGTCCCGTGGTTTCTTGTGTTTGGGCTGTCAGATAAGTCAATTATACAATGTTTAGCCTTTTTTTAATTAAAAAAAAATAAATAAGAATGCAACTATTGCTGGCTTAATACCTAAGACTAAATGGACAACTGAGCGCGGTGGGCGCGGTGCTCGCTGTGAGGTCTCTCTGGGGACATGCTGCTCCGAGTCGCCCGCTGTGTGGGCTCACCCGCTCGGGGCTGGTGCTCGTGGTGCACTGCACAAAGGGACGGCCGTCGGCGATGGCCCGCGTGGTGGCGGAGGCCTCCTGGCCCTGCTGAGCCCTGTGCCGCGGTGGTGGCAGGCAGGTGGCATGGCCCCATGTCGTGTGGTGCTTGCTGGGGCCGTTTGTTTTGAATGGTGTTTGTGTGTGTTCTTGCATACGGTGCCTGGGGTTTCGCTTGGGTTGTTCTTAGGCTTGTTGTTGGGCTTAGCTGTAAGTGAGCCGCTCCCTCGTGCAGCGGGAGCCGGCAGCAGCGGGGGCAGTTAGCTCACCGAGCGCCAGCCCTGATGGCTTCGTCTTGCAGCACTAAATGCAGCTGAGTGCAGCAGTGAGGTTAGCTGGGCAACAGACTGGCACTCATGACCCACGGACACAGCGTCTGAAGGAAATACTGGTGTGTGCACAGGTACGTGTGCTTTAGTGGTTGTGTGTTGGCAGTGTTTGTGCTGCGTGTGTATTCCTTGGAGGAACAGCACCCTTGTTTCTCTCAAATGGAAAATAGCTGATGGCTTTCCTCTGCTAGGATTTGACGTTTCACCAAACAACTCAAGTCATTTTTTTAGGCCAGAACAAAAACGTGTAGGATCACTGCTACAGCCATTTTACCTTCAACAGAACCCCGTGTAAGCCTCCCTTTGGAGTCTCTTGTCCCCTTCTGTGTTGCTCCAGCCCAGTGAGCTCTGACCTGCAGCATTTGTGCCCCTACCCCATTGCCTCAGCTCTCGAAGGCTTTCCTGGCCTACTTTTCTGAACAGATTTGGTCCCAGGAGCATCACCTGCTCCTCTCTCAAGAAGATAAGCTTCTCTGCCATTTCCAAGTGCAGTCCCCTGTGAGGAAGGAGGCAGGCCCTTTGCTCCTTGGGGTGCCTCAGGGTGCGTTACAGCGGAGGCGCAGCCTCAGGGAACGGGCAGCCCTCCCAGGCGGTGTCTGCCTGAGGCACAGAAGTGCTTCTGTTGTTGGCAGAAAGGGAAAGAAGTCAGTGTGGAGATCAGACCTTTTGAAAATGCACAGTATCCATACTTCGGTTGTCAGCCGACTGCATCTAACCACAGCGGAGGTGGCATTGCTGTGTGGCTTCGCTTGGGTTGGAGAGAAGCATTCCCCTTGTTCCCTCCATTTCCCCCGCCCTTGTCATTTAGTGTCTCCTGTTGGCCCATTGAAATGCGTTTCAGGAAATGTGTGTGTATGATATGTGTACATATATACATGTATACCCTAGTTGTTATTTGGCATATTACTGCAGTAACTTTCATTCTTAGGAGCCTGTAATTCTTAATCACTATAGAAAAAGTTTCTACTTTCTGGGGAAGCTATGTTTAGCTCTAGCCTTTCTAATGTTTATCTGTAAATGTAGTTTCCACTAATCATGGAGGAGAGGAGAAATCGCATCTATTTATTTTGCAGGTCTTTCTTATGTTCGATGTTCAGATGTAGTAGCGAGCTTGGGCAGGAGTGAGGAAGTTCAGCAGATCCAGTTCAGTAGCACACTAGAAAAATACTTCCAAAATGTAGGTAGTTAGTGGAAACAGGGATTTGATAAACACTCAATAGATACAAACATAATGTATAGCATAGCTCTTACTTGGTAAGGATGGATTTTCTAAAGACTGTTCTTAAAAGGCCTGTTAGGCATGTACAGGTCAGAAGTAAGTTGAGCTTTTTGGTTGGGAGTTTTTTGACCTTGGTTATTTGATCCTCATGCCTCCAGAGTTGGTGGGTTTGGTTTTGTTTTTTTTTTTTTTTTTTTTTGGTATGAGTTGGTGGTGTGCTATTCATGGTCTGGAAACGTGGAGGAGGTTTGGAAGAATTGTTATAAAGAAGACAAATTCTGTGTGGTTATTTTGGTTGAGAGGCTTTGTGGGATATGCTTTTCCTATTTTGCCCTTTACTGTTTTGTGAAGCAACATTATGATAAAAGACAGTTTTGATTTGAGTATCAGCAGTGTGAAAATTTGAACTTCCCTCTTTTGCTTCTAGGTTATGTTTAATTAGAAAATATGAATGAAACAACCTTGTGCATCCATTAGTAGTAAAGAAAAAAACCCAGCTTCTCTTTCCTTCCCTCAGAACACCCCTTGCTGAAAGCTGCTTGCTCATAAAGAAGCCTGCTGGACGTGTAGGTGAAATGGTTTTCTTTTTGTTCTTGCACTGAACAGGTAGCCCCAAACGACGAAGCTGTGGTAACTCTACTCTGTGAATGGGCTGTAAGCTGTAAAAGGTCTGGTAAGCACAGGGCCATGGCTGTAGCCAAACTCCTGGAGAAGAGACAAGCAGAAATTGAAGCAGAAGTAAGTTCTTTCTACTTCTAGAATAGCATAAGCAGTATGCTTAAAAAGAAAGATATTTCTAAAGAAAAATCACTTTAATCTCTACTCTTTGCAACACTAAGTTTGATTGCATTTGGAGCACTGGAGATTTTGTTATCATTTACAGTTTTTATATTCTAGATAAAATGAAAAAGCCGTCTACTTAGGTAAGAAATTACAGCCTGAGAGTGTTTTTATGCCTTTTTGTTTGAACTGTTTTACTTCTTTGAGCTACTTGTCCAAATAAATGGATGCCACAGTACCTGGAGTTCCTTGAAAAGTGGGGCATACATCTCCCCTGCACACAGGCGGGTGTGCTCCTGCTTGGAGGACTTGGGGACGGCTCCAAAACAAAGACCATTTTGAGGCAAAACTCGAGTGTAATTTTCATCTTGCGTTCTGTAGAACTGCATCCATTTTCAGGGGAAATGATAATGTTTTGCTGGAGAGGCGAAACACGACAGTGGTGTCTTTAATGTAAGCAATTACCTGTCTGTAGTGATCCTGTTGCAGCCTGCAGAAGCTGACGATGCTTCCCTGACGTTCCAGCCCTGCGCTTCAGCGTGCACGGGGCGGTGCGTTAGCCGCAGCCTTGCTGCAGGTCCCTGGGCTTGCAGCACCCCACAGCCCTGCGCGGTGCAGCCTCTGCAGCCGGGCTGTGTGAGGCTTTCGCGTCGTCCTCGCCTCGCCACAAACCACTGCCGGGGGGAAGGGAGCTGGCGTGCTGCTGCCTCCCTCCCCGGCACCCACTCACGGCCGAGGTGTTCGCCCTGGCTGTTGCTACGCTTCTTGTCACTTACACGAACAAGAGGAGTTACCTTTCGTCTTCACTTCGGTCGTGGAAGTTCTGGATCTTTAATTTTGTTGTTGTTTTTATATGAAATTGTGCCATTGCAGATGATGGTACCTGTGAGAGGTATTCCTTTTCAATAAGTAATCCAAAGTGAATAAAACACTTCAGTAATAACCTAACTGGGGTAATGGGAGAAAACTGTCATTCTAGAGCAAGTCTGCATTTTATGGAGAGGTAGGAAAGAATCCCACATATAGGTGCCTCACTTGCAAATTGTGGGAATACTGGATGTGTTTGGTGTGGATACATACTGTTTTATGTATTTAACTGTGCAGAGATGTGGTGAATCTGAAGTCCTAGATGAAAAGGAATCTCTGTCTTCAGCCTCCTTGGCAGGTTCCAGTCTTCCTGTTTTTCAGAATGTCCTGCTGAGGTTTTTAGACACACAGGCTCCCTCATTATGTGAGTATTAACTAACTTGTATTCCAAAGTAGGTCAGAAATGACTGGTCTGCTCTCTGGCTGCTGAAGTTATTGTTTTGTTGTAGCAGGTGTTTCGCAGTTTCCGTGATGACCTGCTTGATTTTCTTATGTATTTATTTTTGAAATTTCCTGCCTTGTTATAGGATTTTTCTGTGATTTTTTTTTTCTTCCACAAAAGGAAAATTGGAAGAAACAATGTTTATTTCTGTTTAAGCTGTAAAAGATTTAGGGAAATTACTTGCACTACATGCATAGCTAAGACCAAACACTTGCCTCTTTTTGACAAATCTACATTCAAAGTGACTGACTTGAATATTGTGCACAAGTGTTGAAATCAAAAGCTGTTAGGTGGCAAATAGGTGAGCTGAAAAAAAAAAAAAGGAATCTTTGTCCATTGTAGGTTGCTCTAAGAAATGTATTGGTCTAATAAAACCATCTGATATTGTACCTCATGTTTCTGGTATCTTAAGTACTGGAAGTTAGTGCTTTTTTTTTTTTTTTTGGTGCCCGTAAATTGAGGGGAATTTTAAGTGGTTTGAAACATGATATTGAAAACTCTCAACATCCGAAAAAGGAGAAAATTCTTAGAAATCTGCTGCAGACTCTGGAGTATTGGTGTTGCTCTATTTTCGTGTCATTGGTGACCCAAGTTTTACTAAACCATCCAAACTATTTGTGTTATTTAGACTTGTGTTTCTGATTTCCTTGTTTCAAATATGGTATCATCTTTCTTCACATGGGTAGCTCTGCGAGACAGTGTAGGGAGAATAGCTGGGGAATGTTTTCCTTGCTTGAAATATTCCTTGTTATTTTAGAGGACTGGAATAGTTTTGTTGTGTGATATCGTTTTTATGGTGGTTGAGATTCTTTGTCTCCAAAAATGAAAAGCACGTGGCTGCTTTATTTTGACTGAGGGCAAATCACTTAGTGTGCGGGTGTGTTTGTATGATGCTCTTTGTTGTGCCTTTCCATGTGGCATCCAGCACGTGTGTCTTGGTGGGCAGTTCAGGATGGGTAAGGTTTGCAGAGAAGAGTTCTGACTTAGAACTGGTGTATTCTTGGGCTTACTGTTGCAACTTCTATACTGCAGTGTAACGAGAGTTTCAACAAACATGAGAAGAAAGTGTGTTAGGGTGAAAATCAAAAGAATGTCTCCGTTTACTGTACGTGGGAGAAAGACTAATGTAGGTCTTATTGTTTATCTGTAAATTGCCTGTTAGTTTGACAACAAATGACAATTCTAAATAGAAATTGTTATATATTGAATTAATTTGAGCTTGTATTGCATAATTTGCTGTAAGTATATGTTGATGATTTAGATTTGGTAGTTTGTAGCTGGAGGTTTTTATTGCTAAATAGAGTTGTTGTGGTATAGAGCTATTTTGTGTTAACTGCGATATTGCAAACCTTCCTTTGTTATGGAACTAGTAAAATTAAATATAGCTGTGACAAATGAAAACTTAATTTAAAAATTGTATTTCTCTAGACTTTGCTTTGTCATTGGCAAAATAACATGCAATTCTTTTAACAAGCCTTTTCCTGATGTGTGTGAACACACTTATTAGTTAAAATAAAGTAACCAGAATAAATTCTTTGAAAATACTTTAAAAACTTTTGTATTAGGAATACAAAAGCACTGTAGACAAGACAGTAATATTTACCCTAGTAATAACATTTTGGAGAAGAAGTACAGTCACTGGGTTGTCTGTTATAATCCAAAGCTTCACAGTAAACTTAATTTTTCTGCGCACAAGGAACATTCTTGCCCTCTTTCCCCCCCTTTTTCTTTTCACTTACTTCAAAGGCAAATCAAATAAATAGCAGAACGTTGTGCTTAACTGCGGACATGCCTAGCTGCAGGATGTGGATAGCGTAGGATGTTCTGGCATCCACTGCTGTCTGAGGTCCGTTGTGTGTCTTGAGCAAACGTGCAGGTTGTATGTCACTAGATGGGAAGTGATTCATTCTGCAGAGGCAAAGATAAATTTGTCCAGGATCCCTGAGACATTTTTATCAGGCCTCTAGAACTTTAAAATGAATTTGCTGGGGTTTGTGAGTTGGGTAGCTGAGAAACAGATATTTATATGTTGAAATTACAGTCCATTTTTTTTTGGTTTTGGAATAGCTGACCCAAATAGTGATCATGAGAAGACAGAGTTTGTGAATTTGGTGCTGCTGTTTTCTGAATTCACTCGACATGATGTTTTCTCCCATGATGCGTACATGTGCACTTTAATATCCCGTGGAGACTTGTCAGTCACTGCAACTGCTAGATCACGTTCACCTAATGGGGAAACTGTGGATGAACACTATTCTAAGGATCATGACATGAAAATGGAGGTAACGCTTCATGTTATTTCCCGCATGTTTGGTACTCAGTTTCATAAAATGTAGGTTTTTCACTAAAGCATTAGTATTTCAGATGTGAGTTTTTGGTGTTTTTTTCTTTCTTTACTTTTTTTTTTAATCTATCTCTTTATCTCTTTCTCACTGTGAGAAGACTGAAAGTGATTTGTCGGCTTCACTTTTGTATGTAACTTAAGCATTGCAGTTTTGGCGCTAATGTGCTGAGCAGCCAGTTCTCTGGTGATCTGAATAACTCAGGACAAACAAAAAAGTGTAATGTGGGCTTCTGAACTTACCAGTGGAAAAACTTATTTGGAGGTATGCTTTAATGAAGAGTAGAGACAGCTTTAAGCAGGTGGAGTCAGCAGTAAGCCTGGGGTACGCCCCACTGCCCTGTGTCGCACGGGATGTGATGGCACAGTGCAGCTATGAACAGTTCACAGCCCGGTAGTCTACTTGCAGATATCAGGAGCGTACTGTGTGCTGAACAGCCATGAACTGACGATCATAAAGTGAAACCTCATGACTCCAACATGCACAGTCCATGTGTAATCCTGAGTCTTCCATCAGATGAGCAGTTCTTAATCTTTTCTAAAATGAGTCGAAGGGGAAGGTGACTTTAAAATCCAGTCCACGGACCACATTTGTACTTGTATGATAAGATGCAGCCTGTTGTTCTGCTGCACAGTCCTTGTGGAGCTTGTGGCCAGCTAAAGTGTTCTCTCATTTATTTTTCATTTCATGTGTACATCTCTTATGTAGGTCTCATGGCCAAATTTGTGCTAAGATGTAGGGGGTTTCTCCAAGTTGCTTTTCATATTACAACAAAATAGCAAATAAATTTGGGGCAGGTACAAGAGTCCACCTCCTGTTCTATAGGTATCCCTGGGAGCAGAACTGCACGTGGGGGTATACTGTGAAGTTTTGTTCCCCCCTTCAGCTCCTGGTCTTTTCTATCCCTTTGTGGATTTAGGCTTGAGATTGAAATTCACTTTTGTGAATTAAGGTTTTCATAAATATTTACAAGTAGTTCCCTGAAATCTTCCTACCATCAGTACTTTTTCCTTGATTCTTAAATAGGTGGAATGCTTGCGTTTACCTGTGATCAGTTGAATAGGTCTTCAATAAAATGTAACTGATGCTTGTTTTTCTCTCCGACAATTATTAGGATCATAGTATTATGGAACATATGGGCATTGACTCAGGAACCACTAGTATTTTTGATGATGTAGACAAGAGTGACTTTAAGGCAGATTTTGGTTCGGAATTTCCAGTAGGTTTAACTTTCAACTTTCTGCATGCCTTCGATGCCTGTGTCTGCTGCTTGCTGTTGTCACTAAGAATGCCTCTCTGTGCCCCTAGCACCACCTCGCTTCTTCCATCAACAGCCAGTGTCATTTGGAGCCAGTGCCTGATACATTCTGTCGGTGCATGACCTTTCTGTACATCTCTGCTGTGTGACAACTGCGTTGCTTTGCTGTGCATCCCCTAGCTGTCCATGTGCACGCATGTGTGCACTTAAACACACACATGCGCACAGTCTCCTCTCTTCTTCGCTTTCCTCTGCCCCCCAGCATATTCAGAGTGCTATGTGGTACAGTTAAGCATGAACAAATATGCAGATATACCCTCTTCTTTGACACTGAGGGGCCCCAATTGATACCTTTTGCTTTTCAAGTGACTATTCTGTCTTTGCTCTGTCTTCCAAGTCTGTTTCCCCCTCTTCTTTTCCTAACTGTTAGCCTGATTGTGGATTACTCTTGAATCTCCTAGTTTCTTCCTTTGGACTGGTCCTCGTTCTGCATCGCATGGACTCCTGTGCCCAGACCTATTGGTGCAGATCCACTTGCAGGATATTGGGACCCCTGTTTCTGCCTGACATCTGTCATATTGATGGCTTCAAGCATATCCATGCCTGCCTACAATGTGTCTTGTCTTCTGTCACCTCCCACTTCACCCTTCTCATTACGTTCCCTCGATCACTGGACTGTCTCATCGCGTTTTCCATGTCACAACAGCATAAGTGTGGAAATTGCTCTGAATTGTAATGCTGTCTTTTCCTGACTGAATACTGCTAGTTTAAAACTTGTCTAGCAACAATGAGATATGCATAGAGATATGACATATACGTATCTGATTACATTTCAGGCTAGAATACTGTTTCCCTTTCTTTGTCTGTCTTTGAAAAAACAGTCAGATATTTGTAAAGTAAATGAGAACAAAATTGTATCTCTGGAATTGATGAATTTCGAAAGTTAGAGGTTACACTCATCTTAAATGTTTGTTTTACATGACTTAGATTTTTTCTCCGATGCCTGGGGAGTCTTGTGAGAATATGAACTCTTCTTTAGACAGAAGAATTTCAGTTACCAGTGAGAAGTCAGTGAAGAGGGAAAGACTCAGAGAACTGATTTTTCCATCTAATTATGACCTCCTTCGCCATTTGCAATACGCAACGCATTTCCCTATACCACTGGTGAGTGTATTCTCTTTGTGCATGTAACGGTACTGCCTGATGTGATGGCAAAGTGTTTAAAGAAAGAACAACTCACTGCGTAGACAGCTGAGTGACCTTTGTCTGAAGGCGCCCAGCTGGCTCACAGGAGGCTATTTCTGCCTGCGTGCACAAGTTGTATACTGCAGGATGGCTTTAGTACAGCATACAGGCATCTTTATTTTATCCAGAGGATGTTAACTGGAAAAATGCGTAAGAGGCATAATAATATATGCTGAATTACTAGAGTAAGGAGACAGGTACCACATTGCAAACACCATGTTCCAGGGTTTAATGAAACTTTGCTAAAAAGAAAATTTGGTAGTTGGACAAATGGATGAATAGCAGCTTATCTGAAAGGAGTAGTTCTGGAATGTGAGGGGTGGAATGGTGTTATTTCCTCCCACCCACTCCCTGTTGTTTGCAGTATGGATTTTTGTCTGCTGCTGTTATTCTGTTTGTGAGCTGTTGGGAACTGAAGGAAGCCCCGTGATTAACATTCCAGATACCAAACCCTTATTTGGTTGTTTTTTATTTATTCATTTTTTGATTTTTGTCATGTTTTCTACTCCACTGGAAAAAGGGCCCAAATACTGAAGAAGCCTGGATCTAGAGTGTATCTACTTGGTGGTGATGATGATGATTATTTTGAAACAACAATGATAACTTCTTAACAGTATTAAATCCTACAAGTAAAGGAAGTGTCAGCTGAGCGTATGATATGATAACCACAGTTTTCTTTGCTCTAATTTTCCTCCTCTACAGAGTTTGGGTTCTGAGTTATTGCAGATAAATTGTTGTTAGGAGAATATTGAATGAGATGTTTCTGTTAAGGCCGGTTTTGAGTGCTTGCTTAAAGTTTAATTTATATTTTGCACATTTTAAGGATTTGAAAAATGTAAATTGATTGTTTTTGTTTCTGAAATATTTTTGGTTTACAGATGAAGCTAATCCAGGTAGTTATGCTTTGCCTATGTAAACTGATTTTTGACTTTAATTATTGACTATTTTATATATGAGTTTTTTGAAAGTGTTTGTAAAATACATTATTAATACACTTAGTTGCTGCCTTATACATTTTCATAAATACAACAAGCTAAGAGATCACTGTATATTTATACTTACTTTTTAACCTTCATTTTAAAATTTCCTTGAATTTTCTGTAATAACGCGTTGTTAGCTTTTTTTTCATATTCATTGGAGTAGGAGCAACGGAAGGCAGTGGAAGTTGATAAGAACAAGAACTTTATTTATGAAAACTGCAGGTGAAACTTAAGCGAATACAGTATTTTCTAAACAGTTCAGCTTAAAATTGCTTTCTAGAATAAGTAATACTCTTTAAAATGCTTTTAGGTTAATTTTATCTATGAAGAGCTGTGCAGGTAATGAACTCCTTTTTAAAAAAAATCTTTACTTCATTGCACCAAGTCATTTAATATAGCATGCAATATTTTACGTAGGGTGAGTTCAGGTGTTTACTGTAAATAATTAGAATGTATATTTGAGTATGAAAAAAATATTCTGAAATGTTGCTGATTCTTCATAGGTTGTCACTGGTACATTGAAATATTTCTGAAAAGCAGTGTCAAATGTTCTGCTAGTTCAGACCTACCATGTGAATGTATAACAAAGCAACTAGTACTGTCATTCAAGTTTTTTCCTTCTGCTTGGGCTTATGATTCAACAATAATGTTGTTGACCCTAGTAGCCATGCTTCTAATTGCACAATCGCTGTTTATATCCTGTATTTGCACACAGTTTCCATGTAGTTCAGAATCCGTATGTCTGCACCTGCTGTTTGTTTCTGTGTTCTGGCTCTTCATCTGTGAAAGCCTTTGTCTCTTTGGGTGCTATGAAAGTCTCAGTAACTTTCAATTTGAATGAATTGGAAAGGTGATAATACAGAATAGGGTCAAAACAGAGGTTTGATACTGCAAACAGCAAGGTAGATTCTTTTGCTTGAAAGAGTCTTTGCTTCAGAGAGCAGTTGGTTATGGCATCATTCTGGCTCAAAGTGTAGGGAATGCGAACGATGTGGTATGGAACAAAACACAGTATGTAGCCTGCTGTTACAAGCAATATGTTGATCAGGGCCTTCTTCACATTCGCGTAACTCTCACTGTATTTGTTTCTGTAGAGTTGTCTAACAACAAGGAAATTGGAAATCAGTATCACAGCTGAAAAGTTCAGGAATATTGCTGTACATACAAAATTTGTAAACACGTGCCAGTCTCTTCCAAATTTTGTTTTGAAATCAATGCACCCTGCATTAGGCCTTTCTTCAATGGTTTTTATTGGAATAGCCATGTTAGGCACTGTTATAAGGAGAACCATTGTCCATACAACTGCAGACAACATCTTGGCAAATCCAGGCTCTTGAATGCGGTAGATCTTACAACTGTGCATTAGCTGAAGGCAACGGTCCATGCTTACAAATCCCAAGAATATAATTGATAAATACATGTTCAGGTAGATGAAACAGGCTGTAACTTGACAGTGGAATATTCTCAGTTTCCAGGATGCAACTCCTAGGTCAACAATTATCTTCACTGGCAATGCCAAAGTCAACAGAAAGTCTGCCGTTAAGAGGTTAGTTAAGTAGATGCTCATACACTTCTGTTTTTGACCTTTTTGTGTGAATGCCCATAGTGCAAAACAACTCCCCAGAAAACCCATTAGAAAAATTAAGTAGTAAAAATAGGTAAAAGGTTCCATTTCTGTCTTGATATAGCATTGTGAAACGTTTGACATGGTAAACTTCTTGTGCGCGTTGGTTTTGCTGTCAGGAGATATCAAGAACCTACAAAAAAACCAAGAAGACGTCAACTTTTCCTAACCAACAGTAGTAGTTATCTGAGGATTTTGCTTGAATAATTTCATGAAAAAAAATGCAATCAGGAAGAAATATTTTTCTCACTATTCATGCTACTTCACAGACATTTAAGAGAGCTTTGTTCTCATTGGAAATGTCTAGAAATGTATGAGGATTTGTTCATGACAGCGTATAGACTTTTGAGAAACGTTTTCACAAGAGCAGTCTTTCAGGTTGTATGCTTAGTTCAAAAAAATACAAAAAGAAAGCTTCTAATCTGTTTATGCATCTAATTAATAATCATTGCTGTAACCTTTGTAACTCTGGAACAGTTTAAACTACATCTAAAACTAGTAATGTTTGTAGCAGTCTCACTCTCGCTAAAAAAAAAGTGTATCAGGAGTTTTGAAGTTAATGTACTGTCAAAGCGATATGCAGAGGTGTCAGCCAGATGACCAAACTGTTCTCATCAGTTCTAAGTTTTTGCCAATTACTGTCCCTCTTCCTACTTGAACAGAGGATAAATTAATTGCATATTTTAATGAGACCTTTAGTAAAGCTTATTAGAAAGAAGCAGCTACTAAATAATTTTATCAACCTCATTTTTAGGCTCAGTAGAAATTATTGGGAAGAAAAGTAGAAAATTATGGTGGTATTTTTTTAAACTAAATCTACTACTTCCCAGCCAAGTTTTGTTTTGACTTGCTCTGCTGTCTGAGTGCTGCACAGAATGTCAGCTGGGATGGAGGTATGTTTGTTAGAATTTCCTGGAACGAAGAACAACGCATTTATGTCTTACATAGCCTAAAACTGCAACACTTTTTATTTCACTGTATTGTTTCAGATATTAATATACAAGTGAACTACTGCATCTGCATATTTATTTTCTGCTGTAAAATACGTATCCAGATGTATGGTAATTTCTGTTACAGTTCACATAAATGCAAATGATTACAAATACTCCAGTGGTTTAAAATGGAGGAAAAAAGTAGTTTGTGTCTTGTAATTAGCTTTCTGCAGGTGGCCTCTACTGTCCTAAAACCCGTAACAGAATCGTGTGAAGTTTTGGTGTGCGCAGCGTAGGTGAGGGGCAGGCAGCGCTCTCTGGCCCGCTGGGCTTGCTGCTGTGCTCCCATGCTGGGGTCTCCTGTGCTCGTGGTGCGGCCTCCGCCAGGCTCGGGGGTGGCATCGTGCCTGCCGACGGGCAGCCCAGCGGGCTGAACCCCGAAACGGGGCTGGGATTTGAGCCTGCAGGCGTACAGCATGGCCGCTGCCAAGTAACGCTGCCTGCAGGTGGAGCACAGGCTGGAGAGCTCAGTGCTCCAACCTGACTTTCGATGCGTTTGGCACAGTTGATATCAAGCTGTATATTTACATAGACCTAGGGAGACTGGAACAAAGACTGAAAGCACATACCTGTCTTACTGCTCTCTGGGGTCTCCGGAGCATCAGGCTATTAATGCTCGGTGTCTCTCTGCGACTGTTTGCTCATAGTCCAATAGCATGTTAATCTTTTCCCCTCGCTGCCTCTACTGGTGTTTTTTGGATGCGTCTGTGGTTTTTAAATGTGCTGATTGACGCAATTAAAACCAGCATTCAAATAGCTAAACCACGTGGAAGTTACCTAGAAGAGAGGTGCCAGAAAGACGTAAGTGTTCGTGGAACAACCCAAGGGTGCCTTTGTTGCTTCCTTTCTCTAGCGCAGGCGTCGGAGGCTGGGCTCACGCCGGCAGCAGGCGGCAGCTCCCCGGCCCGGGGCCGTGACCGGGTGCTGTGCCGAGAGCGGTGGCAGAAGGGTGCTGCGGGAGGAGCCGGGCAGGCGCAGCGGTGTGACCGGGGGTGCGGAGAGCCGCAGTTCGGAGTGTGCTTTTGCGGCTTTTGGAGTGTAAGGAAGACGGTCACAGTTGCTTTCTCTGTCTGCATCAGAGAGCTGATACGGATGGTGAATAGTCCCTTAAACTTGTTGATGTCTGCAGACCTGAAGGCAGTGAAATTTTCAGTCTTCTGCTAACTTCAAGTCTGAAACTTTAAATGTCTGTGTGTTCGCTTTATGTACGGGTGACGAGACATTTATGGTTGGGTCTGCCTCAGCATGTGGACTCTTTCCTGTAGTCCTTAAAACTGCCTCAGGGTACAGATTGGTCCCAGGTTCTTGAACTGGGACTTCAGATGTGTGACACCCTATGGACTCCATCTTTTCTTTAAAAAAACAACAAAAACCTCTCTTTCCTTCTAATATATAAGTCTTAGACTTAAAATCTATGGGCAATCAGGGATAGAAGCATATGGTTTTTGCCGTGTCATTGGTCCTCATTCATTATTTTCTTGAATGAAAATCCAAGCTTTGGAAATCTCATGCGTGTTTTTTCTAGAGTTGTAACCTAATTTACAGATTTAACAGCGTGTAAGGATTATTTCTGTTAAAAATTAAAATTCTGAACCTTTGGACATTTGCCAGACACAATTAAAATAAATAAAATAAAAATAGCACAGTGGGGATATATAGGGAAAATGCTTGTAATTTACCCCCTTCCTTCCCTTTTTTTCTTTTCTTTAAACCAAGCTAGGAGGGCTGAGGTACTGACAACAATACTGAAAAAGCAACATTAGCAGTCTGTTGTAGTTGAGAATCCACAGGAATTTACAAGTCATGTACCACAGCCTTGTGAAAAAACAAGTTAAGAATGTCTGGTTTTAGATTTAGTCATAAGATGAAAGTTCAGACCATATTTGTTGAGATGTTTGCAAAGCTTCATAATCTGGAATGATCCTATGTTCAGTTTTGAGCAAATGTGAACTAATTTTATGGTGTTATGCTCACCATGCAAAGCCAATCTTTGCATAGTTTTATTTATTTTTAACTTGAAATGCAGGATTCAATCTTTTTTTTTTAAATCAGGTCAAACATCACTCAAAAATGGTCTACACTTCCAACGCAAGCATTTCCAGAGGAGAGGAAACATGAGAACATGAGACTACCGAGTTGTGATTATTTATACTGCTAATTGTTTCATCCTATCCCCCTGTCTATATATCTAATGTAGAAGACCATTGTAGTTTGTAAATTACGGATGCAGGTGGTAGATTTTGCTGTAATTAAGGTTGCTGAGCACTTATGATAAGTCAGAAAAAACGGGCTTAAGCTTTGCTGAATTTTTGACTTTGGGTTTGAAATCTTCCATGATGAATGCTTAGGCTGACCCCTAGGGATTGGAAGGGTGGTGCAAAGAAAGGATGGGGTGCTGGCATGAGCGGGATCTCTGCCAAAATGGTTAATCAATTCTGAGGAAAAAGGAAAAATAACTAAACATGGAAAAAAATCAAAAAAATCTGGTGACCTATAAAAACATTAGGTGCCTTGTGTTTTGAACTGGATGCACTTACGTGAGTGATCCTGGCATCGGGATTACTTCTGACACGTCTCCACCTTCTGTGTACTCAGCTACAGAAGACTTTTTTGGAGGCTTTCTGGGGCTCAGCTGCAATAACTGCTGTTTTCTCTCCTGAGCACACCATTGCACGTGCGGCCGGGCCGTGTGCCTGCCTCTGCAGGGAGCCGGGCAGCGTGGGTCCCTCTGCTGGTCCCCGCCGTGGGTGGCAGCGTCTCGCTGTCTTCTGAGGCTGTGCAGCAGGGACAGGCGCGAGGGAAGAGCCCGCTCCTGGTCAGCGGGGCAGTGCTGGAGAAAGGCGTCTAAAGACCTAGGTGTGGTCTAGGAAGCATGGTTACAGGAGCGATGGAGAGAGACCGGTGGAGGTGCCTCTGAAGAGCTCGGGCTAGCTCCTCAAGGAGTGGGCCTGCTGGCCGATGCACGGGGTGGGGAGAGGCTGGGAGAAAGGGAAGGATACGAGAGTAGCTGGGGCGGATGGGGAATGAGTTTGAATGTACCCCTGAGCCCTTCTGCCTTCACCAGGCTTGTTTTTTTTGACTGCGTAATACCGTGTCGCTAGCACTGTGCTGGGGCTGTGCGGTGAGGCACTGACAAACACTGCGCCCAGCCAGACCGCAGCACCTCGTGTGACATCCCTTTCCCGAGGGCTGGCTCGGGTTGGTTCCCCTGATGGTCCACCAGGAGATGCTGCCCCGCGCTTTCTCCTCCCCGTGCGGTGGGCAGCCGGGGGTGGTTACAGCACGCTCCTTGGAGAAGAGCCTGGTGAGACTCACCTGCCGCTGCGCTTCTCCGCGGTGCTTCACATTAGCGTTTGTGAATCGCTCAGACATCTGAGGCTTTAAAACCAAGAGAAGTGGTTGTACAAACGGGCAAGTCCAGCATATTCTCTTACAGTTTTTCGTGGCTTTCATTGGCAGATTAGAAATTTTTATTCCATTACAGTGTCTGTGTTGTGTATGAAAATATAACCGATCTTAAATTCTGAGCAGAAATACCTACTTCTGATTAAGAAAAAAAAATGTATTTTTATTTAAATGCACAAAGATCTGTTCCGTGTAGTGTGTCACGGATCCCTATGGGGATCAGAGCATTGTTTGGCACGTGGCGTTGTGTGACCTCCAGGTATTAGGGGTAGGCAACCACAAGCAGTACCTCCAAATGTCCTGGGGATGAACTTCAGCAGCAGCCACGAAGACACAGGTGCTATGAAATGTCAAGTAGCTCCATAGCCTCCATTTAGCCTTCTGTCAATTAGCGTGATTTAGTTCTGTTTGAACAGAGCTTTACAAACATGCAGTGCCCTGAAGTGATGATTATTAGATGTGCTAATGAAGAGAATCATAGAATCAAGAATATCATAGAGTCATCAAGGTTGGAAAAGACCTTCAAGGTCATCTGGTCCAACCATCACCCTGCCACCAATGTCACCCACTAAACCATGTCCCCATGCTCCATGTCCAACCTTTCCTTGAACACCCGCAGGGATGACTCCACCACCTCCCTGGGCAACCCGTCCCAATGTCTGACCGCTCTTTCTGAGGAGAAATATCTCCTCATTTCCAACCTGAACCTCCCCTGGTACAACTTGAGGCCATTCCCCCTAGTCCTATCACTAGTTACCTGTGAGAAGAGGCCAACCCCATAAAAGATGATCTTATCTTTTTAACAACAGTTACAGTTTTGGAAGTTCAGTGTCTGTTAAAGAGTCACTTTGAGTTGTTACTCACAAGGTGTTGGGTTACAGTAGGATCAGTGTTCACAAGTGTTTTCTGACTAGTGCAGTTATTGGAGGGAGGGGTTTTTGTTTTGTTTTTCAAATGAATCAAAAGCTTGAAATTTAGTATCGCTTTTGAAAAGATGTATTGGTCAGCATACTTTCACCTGGATTCCTGTATGCAAATTTTTGTCATTCTGATATCAGTAAACTGGTGGGCTGAGGAGAAAATTCCCCAATATAAATTATTTTTTTCAAAGTTTCGAAAGTAATAAAAATGTTTATACAAATATGTATTGTGGGCATGGTTTTCATCTCTGTATGCCACAGTACTGTATGTAGGGACATATGTATATATGTAGGCACATATGTAGGCACATAAAGCCAAATATTTTTTCAATAAATAACAAAAAATCACCCACAAATCAAATGATTCCCTTCCCTTGCAGGCTATTTTCCTTGCTTGGAGGGAAGAGCCTGCAAAGTTTTAGTTTGATGTGTATCAGGGAGCTCTAAAGGAACCATATAGGTAATCTTTTATGTATTTTCTTTAAAGAAAACAACAAACAAACAAACAAAAAAAAACAGACACAGCCCTCTTCTGTAGTCCCTAAGCACCAGTTCAGGCTGTGGGTTGCTGCAGGCCCCTGCAGTGGGACGTGCTCCTGCATCACCCTGAGACATTACCTGTTAGGACTAAAATGAAACATAGATGCAGAAAGGTGTAGCACTTGTTATTTTTGTTCCTATAACTTCTTTGTTAAGCAAAATGAGAGCATCCAGCTTCTGGAGTCATTGCCTTTTGTGGATATTTCCAGCATTGCTGTGTTTTTCCTGTATGATGATAAAATCAATCAACACAAGTGGCTGGGCTGAAAAATACTGCTAAAAATGAGATTACAGTTATACATAGAAGGTTGGGGGCTTTCAGCTCTTACCTTTGTACAGAGAGTAGTGTTTTACCATAGTGCCAGAAGCTTAGGAAAAACAGCCACCATTCTTTCTGGATCTAAATGTGCTGCCTTACAGTTCCTAGGTGGCTGTACGTGTGTGTTTTCAAACTGCTCCTTAACTGCTCTTACCTCCTGCAGCAGCACAGGCGGGAGTTACTAAAATCTCAGTCAATTACTAAAATCTCAGTCAATTGGGCATGAACACTTTTGGTGTACACCATGTTATTTCAAAAAAGCCCTAAAGAATATGGTACAGTGTAGCTGTGCTTGCTAGTTTATAGAAGGAATACTTCTTAAACACCACCTTGTACTGAACATTGCCTTTTAGAGAAGTTCTCTGACTTCTTGATGTCTAGGAGTGACAACTAGTCATGTTGTTTAATTCACTAGATTTATAGAATGCTTCCCCTAAGAAAGCCAACATAGTTTTATAAATTTTAAGTTGTTTTTCAGGCTCTGTGCAGATTGTTGAGGATTTGATCACTGTATTTAAAACAACAACAAAGTTGTTTTTTTTTTTTTTTCCTTGGCAGTTGTTGGAAGGTACCATAGCTTTGCTCTGTGAGCTGGTGAATACCCACAGAACTTCCCCTCAGGATCTCAGTACTCTTCAGCTGGCTGGTAGAGGCCAAGTCAGAGAGGGGTTATGCTCAGCTTTTCGTGTTGCTTTGGAGCAGTCTGCTCCAGTCGATGTGGGACAATCAGTCGTTCCCAGGCCCTTCAGGCTGTTTTCCTGCTATGCATGTGTGTCGTGCCTGGCTTCACGAGAAACAGAAGATCAATTTGATGATTAGGATGTTGGATAATCCTTTCAGAGAACTGTGGACTGGAGCCCCAGAATGTTTTGGTCCAGTTATTCCTCTCTTTTTTTGAGATCAAGATAGGTCATATCACACCATAATGCAATCATAGCATCAGCTGAAATAGCACATAGTAAATATACTGATAGCATGCAAAAATCTTTTTATAGGGAGAAATGCCACTTGGTATTTTACTCAGAAACATTTTTTTCTGTTTTATTGCTGTTTCTCATCTGTTCAGTTTCTTTCTGAGACATTGCGTTCTTGAGTAACTCTCAAGCGTGCGTTATTTTACAGACCTAAACTTACAGAATATTCACACTTTCCTGAAGTGTATTTGATCTTCTAGATTTAGAAATGTCAACCTCACGTGAAGTTTTCAGCTTCAGGTGCAGTTTTTGATACAGCTTTTCTCTAAAAGGTAGGCAGAGGAAAAAATAAATAATGGGATCAAGGCACACGTTTGCAGCAGACAACACAAGAGTAAACTCCTTTGCATAGAACAGAGTTGTTTGTGACTGGCAGTTGAACTGTGAGCTAGTTTGACTTAAAGTGTATGGTATTCTGCAGAAGTGATATGGCACAAAGCAAATGACAAATACAAACATGATACTGAATATATTACGACTGGTTTTTCTCTTGGTAATGTCTGAGTTCCTTCTGAATTTTTTATAGGAGCTATATATTTTTTTTGATATTGAAGTGTAAAAAATGATTAGTAGAAGAAAAACAATCCAGAAAATCCCTGTGCAAATGTAACTTGACACCTTGTGCCACTGTCTGCCAAGCTCGCTTTTAAGACCAATACATTTTCTGGAATAATTTGCTTTAGAGACTTCAGTAGTTAAAATCATATTTGGAAGGGATATAAACATAAACAATAACCATATGATTATAGAGATAACCTTACTGTAGTTAACCGTGTGAACAAAGGAGGTGAATAAAGGCTTTACAATTTTATAGTATCTGTCAAAACCTATGAGGCCAAAAAATGTTATTCCAATATACATGTTTGTATAAAAAACAACTGCAGAGTATCTGCACACAAACATGTTGAGCTGTGGATGTGCAATTTCTGAATCAGCAAGAATTTTGAAAGGAAACGTCAAGCTCATTAGGAGATCAGCAACAACAATGTTTTTGAGATAGACAATAAAGCTCTTCTCGCTAGAAACGTATAGGAAGATCCATGCTGCCACACTGTTCAGCAGGAATCCTACTATGAAAATTAAACAGTAGACCAGGGGAATGACTGTCTTAGTTATTACAGTGTCGTAACTGCAGTTGTTTCCCGAGGAGTTTGTGCTGGAGTTGAACATCTTACAATATCTTTGTTCCTAGAAGCAGAGGAAAGATTATCTTAGTAAGATAAAACCGTGATGTGCTTTCCATTAATTAGTATGAGATTTCTACTCTTGTTTCAAAGTAAACTTGGCATACTTCTGAGAAATCACATTTTCATTTCCAAGGGGGATGCATAGTAAGTATTTTCCAAGTGATTCAGTCTCACTTTTGGATGATATTCAAGGGCATGCTGCTGTTCTGAAAATCCGTTTGTTTTTAGATTGGACTTGAGTCCGTTGTCTTCGAGTCCTGTACCCTCCTTTTTTGTGTGTGTGAGGAACTAGAAACGGGACTGAGCCACAATGGTTTAGTGACTCTAAGTGCATCACATTAACCCTTAAGGACCAGCATGTATTTTTAGCACTGGTTTAACCAGGAAACATGTGAGGGATATAAATATTCCTTGTACAAGTGTTCTGTTTTGTACACAGTCATGGTAAACATGCTTCTGTTAGCCGAGACTGGGAATAAGTAGTATATGCCAATGTTTTCTAATGCTCACTTGAAGGAAAGCCTTATGTGCAGCTAGCACAGTTTGCTTTAAACTTTTACTTTTAGTAGCACAACGTACAGGAGTTTGCGTATCAGCATGAAATAAAAGCTAGAACTGTGCTCCCAAGTCATTCAGACTTAAATTTTGGATGATCCCCATGAAGGCTCTGAGAAATCAAATCTGCTGTCTGCTTTTCTTCGACAGAAGGCTTCGGGGGATGGATTACCCTCTGTAGGAAAGGCTGAACAAATACAGATATATTGCTGCTTCATTGGCAAATGAAAACTATGGCAACTGGAAACTACATGCCGCAGAGCTGGATGGAAAAAAAAAGGGGGGAAAAAGCCCAGCCTGCCTGTTAGAAAATAAGTGTTTTCCATGTTGCCACAATTCACAGTCAGTGGCTGTTGCCTCTGTGTAGCAGTTCGGAACCTGCATTCAACTTTGCAGTAACTGGAAATGGGAACTCTGTTTCACATAGGTAAAATTGTTTCATTTGGTATATTGTTTTGTGTATCTCGTTTGAAGGTGCTATAAAGGCTGACAAGCTTAGTTGCTGGTTTGGAACTTGCTTTCCAAGTGGAATAATGGAGCATGAATTAACATTATTCACACCCAGAGCCTTCAGTTAATCTCTACCTGGTTGTTCTCCCGTAAGGAGACCTGCAATCCTGTCTTTCAGTTTAAGCTCTAGTTGTTGAGGGATTCGCTTCTGTTTGATTGGGTTTTTAACGGGAAAAGATGGTGTGGTCAGTGGGTGGTGGAATAAAACTGCCAGGTGAACAGGTGTGTAGGATTATGAGATGATAATGGGTAAGGTTTGGGGTGGTACTGCTGGAAGTAGGAGGATCTCTGCTTCTCCCTCTGTGTCCTCAGTCAGCTGGAAAGCGCCAATAACAAATGGCATTTTTATTTAAGGTGTTAACATACTGTAGTTGAAAGCTGTTCTCTTCCCACTGCTGTGTGCGGTGTGTGTGTACTCTTTGTCCTGTAAGGCTGCCCAGGCAGGACCTTCTCTGCATGTGGTGTGCTCAGAAGTTCTTCCTGATCTGTAGGGCTTCCTAAACAAAGTATATGGAGGTGGGTTGTTTTACGCTTGGACCTGGTAGTAGCGGACGTTAAATGACTTGGGAAGTCCATGAATTATTCCTTGCACTGAGGCATCATACTACAAAGGATAATTTCAGGAGCGTGTGATTAAAGATGTGGTAATTACAACTGTGTAAGTGCACTGTCTCTAGCAGCATGGAGGAAACCCTAGACAAATTTCAATTTTGGTGCCAGCACATTTGTCAACTGTCCATGGTTGAAAAAAAAAAAGGCCAAGGCAGACTTTGTAAATCTTTCAGTATCAATGATATATCCTTACCTTTCTTGATTTCACTGCTGTGGTGGTTTTTGTTAAGGTATTAAGGGTCTAGAGAGCCTTCCATTCGCAGGCACAGAGCCTCTCCTCTTGCTGGGTGAGCTGTGTGAAACAGGACAAGACGGTGGTTAGAGCTGTGTGTGCTGCCAGGTAGGACAGCGTAACCCTGGGGTGCTGGGGGCTTCCCCAGTGCCACTCCTGTTTAGCCTACCTAGGGATAAGTACTGCGGGGGAGTCCTGGGTCTTTCAGCAGGACTTCACCATTTGTTAGGGACAGAGCCACAGAGGTAGCAGCCGTGTTCAACCTGGAGCCCACCGCTGTGTGGGTAAGATCGGGGCCTCTTGTCCCTCTCACGTGCATCATGTCATTTGTATTCATGATAAAACGTATCTGCCCTTGTTGTCACCTGGTCAGACGTAGCTCTTTGTGAAAGGCCTTGTCCCTACTTGCTCTCTGAAGGCACCTGGCTGCGCTCCCCAGAGGACCGGAGCTGCTGGGCACACGGTGGGTCCATGGGATGCCATCTCCTGCCGCAGGAGGTCACTGAACTGGTGCGTTCCTCCAAATCAGAAAGTCCTTTGGGGTTTTCTTAAGACACATGACATGCCAGTCCCGATGTTACTGCCGGGGTTTCTATACTGTCCGTCCCAAGTGCTGTCTGCTTTTTCCTCCTGTATGCATCTCATCCCCAAGCCCTACACAGTCACTCCTTCTGTCAGTGTCCCTGCTTAGCATCGCCAAGCACCGTAGTCCCTTGACTGACCTGGTGGACAGGATCTCACCCTGACCCTTAACCACCAGCTCTGTCTGCAGCCCTTTGCCTTGCACAGGACAGCAGCAGTCCTAGCCTGGACTTTTTTTCCTCCTCATTTCTACCTGAAGAGAGCAGCCAAGATGCTCAGATTGAGAGAAACTGGCGGTATCTTGTGGCCAGTCAAATGTTATTTCAACAAAAAAAAAACACACATGGAATAAAGCCACGACATCTTTTGTGACATCTCTTTTTTGGGATTATATTGCTCCTGGCGGTGTGTATTCTTTTGGTTGGCTATATAATTCTTGAGGGGAAGAAAGAATAAATAGAATTTAACTTATTCGTGTAACACGACGTACATAAAACCTTATGAATTTATGATTCTGTGTCTGTGTTTCTCATTCCTTGTGTCTGCAAAAACAATCCCCAAGTTTGTACGTTCAGTGCATTCCCAACATTTGCTGCCAGTGACTGGGCAGAGAGGAGTCCTATTAGCATCCTTCACAGTATGCAGTGTTGCGGTAGAAAGTCTTGACTTTTTTTTTTGTTACAGTTGTAAGTGAATTCTCATTTCAAGATGGATGTAAAACAGCTGTTTCTAAACCTGACACAGAACTGTGTACTGAGCATTTGTTCAGTTTATTCCTCCCTTCCTTCTTTTCCTCCCCATCTTCTCACCATTTAGAAAAAGAAAAAAAAAAAAAGTGGGCTGACATTTTCAGGTGACCTAGTGATGAGGAAAAGAAAGTAACTTGTTATTTCCAGGTTAGATCAAAGCAACTTAGTCTGCTGCACCAGCCTGGAAAGAGGGCAGTGGGGATGAGTTACGTGACCGGGGGACTTGCGGAGGTGCTGAGCACGCTGAGCACCCTGCCCTGCAGCTGGGCTTGGCTCTGGGGCTCAGCGCTCCTGAAGACCACGGCGTTCCAGCTGCCTGAGCCGTGCTCCGTGCGCTGCCTTCCACGGGTGGCTTCTGGGGAGCTCGGAAACGACTTCAGCAAAGAACTTGCTGTTGTTAACGTGTCAGGAGATGGTGCACCACATAAAATGGTTCCTTTAATGCAGACAGCATTTGGCATTGACATCATTTTATAACAGGTTTTCCTGACCAAAATTTTTTCAGACAATTAGATCATATGTTATGTTTTCTCAGCATTTATGATTAATTTCTGGTGTTCTGAAGGACAAAGCCAGTGAGGAGAGCCAACTGGTATAAAGAGCTGTTGTAGATAAGATCGTTTATTTTCTTGTTAAAATAGCAAGCTTTTGAAGGGCAACGTGAGCTCGTTTGGTTGCAGGGTGAGGACACTCGAGGGGAGAATTTCAGTCTTGCAAAAACCGCCAGTAATTGTTTCATTTCTTCTTACTGTCCAGGGGTCCCTGTGCTACTTTTTATGTATGAAATTTAACAGCCTCATTTTCCTGATGAGAAGTTGAAATTTTCATTCTGTTTTCATTTCTGATTTTTAGACAAGGCTCTAAACTATTCTAAGAACGCAGTCTTTTATCTTTGAAAGATTAGAGCCTACATCGGTGTCTGATCCCTGATATTCACACTGAAACCTGGGCAATGCTTTGAGCTGCTTTGTATATGGAATCATTTTCAGATCTAACCCAAATATTCCAGGCTTTTTAATTAAGCCTTACAAAAAAATCTCCAAATCCTTCCTGTCTCCCATCAGTTAAATATTTGAATTAAGCAGCAATGATTCTAAAAGTTAGGACTATGGTACCAGGAACAGTCTGTTGGTGATGTGATTAGAGGACTAAAGAAACCAGCTTTTAGTAGCAATGGATCTATCAAATTTGGAATTATTCCTGTACAACTGTGTCAGTGAAATATTTTAATGACTGATAGTTTTATTGTCCTAAAACTGGGTATTTGAAAGGAGACAAATGTCTCAAAAGATTGTTCCCTTTAATATTCTTTATTAATAGAACGTTTGTTTTTAGTGCCATTTCTGATGTTTTAAATTAGTTATGTTTCCTTGATCAAAAATTAAAACAGAAATAGTTGCTTAAGAAGAATATCTTTTACTGATTACACCTCAACTGTTTACACAAATCCAGAACAATCCTTGTCTGTACAGATCGGCAGCCTTAGGTGCAGCAGCTTTAGTCTGCTCCATGTCTCAGACTAATAGGCATTTGCCTTGTCTGTTGTATTTATTTACAGTTCAATTGTGTTTTAAATAATTTGTTTGTGGCTTGTATAGCACCTGAATGATTCCCTGTTGACCCTTGTTTGTCTATTATTCTTTTTTTAAATTACAACAGTAGTTATTTAAAAGTTTCAAAAAAATGTTCAAGAATGTTAATAACATAGAGAAATGTGTAATGAAGAGGCATGATCTTTCACCTGGAAAGACTTTTCAGCTATCAAATAAATTTACAAAATACACCCTTTACAATTGCCTTACAATAAGAATCGCTATAGGAACGCTATAAGCTGCAGCAGGTCGTTACTTACTGGTTAGAGTGAAGTCTCCTGTTTTTTCTGCTTTACCCATTGGGTTATTCCTTTGCAGCTGGGTAGTCTGTCAGTTCTTTCAGTGAATGCTTTGAAATATTATCTTCATTATCTATGTTGATAGTGATGAAGTTTCAGAATCGAGCTTGATCTCCACAAGCAGAAAGTTGGTGAGCCGCTTCACCAAATGTGGTCGAAATGTCAAGTGCTACAGATGGTCGGTGCTATTTTAGTGTACTTATACGTACTTCCACAAAGATCGGCTTTGAATTGGTTTCAAAAAAGACACATTTGTGCAGTTAGCCAAGCAGTAGGCTTAAGGGTTGCTGTTTTCTTTCCCCAAGCTGTTCCCAGGCCTTGCTGTGACCTTTTCTATAAAGCTTGCTACCCCGATAGCTTCTGTTTTAGTTAATGGGAGTGTCCTGAACAGGAGTTCATGGGGTTACGTCGTGTTTGCTCGGGGCGTGCTCAAATGCCGAGAGGTTTATTCTTGGGACAAGTGATAAATCCCTGGTGTATGGCTATTTTCTTTCTTTTTTCAAATTATTATTATTATATATTTTTTTTTTAACTTAGCCACATGTCTGTCTGTCTTCCTCCCTTCCTGTTCTTCCCATATGTTTACTGGGAGGCTTCAAAGCCAAGCACAAAACTAGCTGAAATATATGGTAAAGGATAATCAAATATAATCTCTTATTAATCTGGGAAAGCATTGATGTTTATATTAAAGTAAAATTTGTAAATGGTATACAGTAGTGTTAATAAACATGCAGTACATGACTTAATCTTTGCTTCACAGTGCACGACCCAAGCCTGCCTTTGGACACACAATTTCCTCATGGACTTTCCTTCTGTGAGCGTGTATCACCTTACTAGAAGGGGCCCAAGTGTGGCCTGCTAATGCTTTGCTGCAGTGTACGCGTCCTGTACTCAGAGCCAAGGCTTGTTATCTTGAATTAATAGTCTCCTTAATTGCATTGAATCTCTCTCAGTGAAATAAGGTGATATCTTCAGAGACCTTAACAAAATTGCCTTTCATTATTGTGAGTGTTCTTATCCCTCTTTTATTTCTGAGACTCCCTGGTTGAAGCCATAACGGTCAATTAATCATTGCTTTCAGGTGATGAATTTGGAGGTTCATTTCATTTAGCGTTCTTATAGTGCCTTATATTTTGTCTCGGCTGAGCTTTGAGCATTCAGCTTCTCTGAGAGTCTGAGTGCAGGCCTGCTAGGCAGCTGCCGAGATGTGGAGGTTTGGCCGCCTGGGGACTGCGGAGGATCTGGGTGTCAGAGGCAGGGCACAGTTGACCTCCTTCAGCAGCCTGCAGCTGGGCGCCCTCCTCTCCTCGCAGTCCCTGCTGCACTACCACACCTCTGGCTCTTTCACCTGTGGCTCCTGCGGGGATTTGCCGGTAACAGCATGCTTCACTGGTACCGTTCTCACAGGTTCTGTCGTGTGAAATATCCTGTGTGCTGGTGGGCGGCAGCTTTAGCATTCCTGTCCTGCGGACTCTGTGTGTCCTGTCTCAAGTCATCAGGCTTCCATTTTCCAGGCAAGTTGAAGGAAATCCATCTGACCTAAAGAGTCATTGCTCTTCAGATGTCTTGGGAGAAAAGAGGGTTAAGCTGGTAGCTCAGGAAGAAGCGGTGAGTGCCAGAGGTTGCAGGTTTTAACCCTGCTCTGACTCGGGCAGCCCTGCAGCAGGGAGCAGACCCCGTCTGCCTGCATGGCTGCTGCAGTGAACCCAGTGGCCCGTGGTGCTTAGAGGAGTGGCTGCTGTGTCCTTTTACTCTGTCCTGCTGCCCCGTGCCATGTCACGCGTGACCGTTCCGCACACCTGCCCTGCACGGCCTGGCCCATTTTGTTCCCTGTGCCAGCTGCTTCCCTGCTTGTCCAGCGTCCTCGCAGTCCTGTGTCCCGTTCAGGCCCTCTCCCCTCTCTGCTGGGGTTTGAAGGGGCCCATTTTCCTGCTTCCCTGCTCTATGCGGGTGTCACGCGCTGCAGACATGGGCTGCGAGCAGCCGGGGGGAGCGGTGTTGTCCCGGGTACTTTGCCAGACCCGGGGGGAGTTTGCAGGGGGTGGCGGGTGGTGCTGACGCGGTGTCTCTGGGGGGCGTCCCCTTACCAGGGCTCCAGCGTCGGTGAGCGTCTCAGGCAGGGCTGGGGTCCTCGGAGAAGCCTGGTGGTCGTGGGATAGCACTTTGTTTTTAGCTGAAGCACACTTCAGGAAGGTATGGATTCTCTTTGATTGTTCAGAAAGCAGAAATAGAGCTTGAGAGGCATCACACAGGTCTGTGAGTCGGCAGCCGCGTTTCCTACGGTGAGCAGGACAGCACTTACTGGCAGCACACACTGTTCCTTCTTACAGCCGGGTCTGTGGTCCGTGATGTGGTCCCGAGTTTTGTCCGGGCCTGGCAGTAGACCAGGCCATCAGCTCTGCAAAGGCAAGCAGAGGTGTGCCGCTGGGAAGCGCTCCGGCTCCTTGCCTGCACTTGGCACGTGCCCAGCCCTGGCTCCCGATGGGCAAGGGTGCCGGGGTGCTGCCGTCTCCTCGGGAGACTCCTGCGAGGCGCCGAGGCTGCCTGTCCTACAGGTCTGCGGGCCTGCAGCCGCGCAGCCCGGGCAGCCCCGCTGCAGCCGGGTGCTCTGAGCGGCGCTGCCCGTCCGAGGCAGCTCGCCCCAGGGCCCCAGGGCAGGTCCTGCCCTGCTTGCTCCTCCTCTGGCCGGCGGTCTTCTGCACCAGGGCAAGGATCAGGCAGGATGATGCAAAAGGCTTTTCAGACCGTCCCCAGAAGGCACACGATCAAACTTTTCATCTCTTTCCATCTACCCTATTGTCATGTTATTTTTGGAGCAAGGAAAAGAGGAGAGGGTCAGATAAGGCTTTGGCTGATCAGAAGAGCTTTACAAGCCTGCAGTTCTCTGAGGCAGGCAGGCTTTGTAATTCCTTCTGTAAAAACCTTTCTTTGTTTTTTGTTTTATTTTTTTGCTGTTGTTTGGTTGTGTCCTTCCCCCCCCTTTTTTTTTCTTTCCCAGAAGCAGCAGCAGCAGAAACCTCAATATCCCTTTTGGGACCAGGATCAACTTTCACATTGTGACTCACAACAAACTTTTTCCAATAGCTTCCTCATCTAAACCGAAAATTGCAGTAAGCAATCGTCCATTTGTGTCCGGAAGAAATCCTCGCAGAGGAGGAAGAAAAGTGTAGTCTGCAAAAACAAATAAGTTTGAAAGGGAAACATAAAATAAGGGTAAGAGGAGCTTCTTCGCAAAGCAAAACTGCCCATAAATTCCTCATCTGCTCCTGGATGCGGGAAGCTTGAGCTAGAGCTAGCTTTTCCGTACAGTGTATAGCATTTTCTTTTATGTTTTTCTGAAGCATAATGTTTCTTCTTGAGCTAGTTAGCTGAACTGCAGTGCGATCACAAGCCTCCGTCCCTGAGTGGCTCAGTAATTTGTTATTTTTCAATCTATAAAGTAGACCTTTCCTAGCTAACTGAGGTGGATGTGAACACAGGTGAGTGGTCTGGACTGCGTGTGTGCTGACCGTGCAGTACTCCTGCCTTGGCTGGAAAAAGCCAGGGCTGGGACCCAGCTGTCCTATCCTGCAGCAGCTGAGCATGGTGGTCCTGCAGGGCAGGAACTGCCCTTTTCCTCAGCTTCGTCCTGTCCTGGGACTGCTTGTCTGAGCAGTCTTGCGCTGTGGTAACAGAGAGAAATGCGTCACACTTACTTCTTAATCTGATGCATGTAAGAGAGAAGATCTTAGCTTTCTCTGGGATGCCGTTGGTCAATAAGTACTCCTCAAGCTAATAACCAAATAAACATTAGGAAATGGTCACATTTGAGTCTTGTACATAGTTGCATACTGACTTTCCTTTTTCAGTGAAGACAGCTATGAAAACTTTAAGTCATGTGAATCTGTTCTTTTATTATAAGTTAAGAACAGTTAATTTCCATGGTCGGCCTGAAAACTTCCTTTTTTAGAGTCGTAAAATCCAAATACCCAGATTCTGTGCTCTACAATGTCTTAATCAGAAAGCCCATGAAGTTATTTGTTTGCACTCAAAGTTGTTGCCCATTAAATGTCTTGGGGCACTGGGGGATTGGCCTGCTAGGTTTTAAAGTTTAATTCTCCTTACATACCAGAGGTTTCCTGGAAGCATCGCATCTGGCAATCATCTCAGCAGTGCAGTGTCATGTTCCCTGCCGTCTGCCATGCTGATTAGCTGATCCTCTAAGCCTCTAAGTCTGCACAGAACTGAAAAGCCACCATGGGGTGTATGTGTCTGTGTGTCTTACTCTTCCAAGAAAGGAGTTGCTTCATGGAGGAACCTGCTGATTTTTATCCATGGTACTCTTAGTTCTTGGCATTGCGGCAGGTAGGTGTGTAGGTAAGCAAGAAATCATTGCAGTGGTATCAAGACCAGGCTCCAGGACTGCAAAGCTGCTTAAAAGATATGCCAATCCTGCAGGAACTAAAGCAGAAAGTACACAGAGAAGACACAGGTGCCATCTCTAGATAGGAATGGTGTAAATCTGTCAGATGTGCATTTGTCAGTGGGATAGAATTTGTGGTTTAGGCACCTCTGGCTTTTAATGAAAGCACGTGGATTGAATGTGCTTATAATACACAAAGGTGCCAGGGCAGGCATCTGTAAAGTAGATGCCGATCTGAAGTTGTTGATTTCCAATACAAGACAAATTCTAGGGCACTTTTGGGTGCATGGTTTTTGCATATTTGGGTTTTGATTACAGGTTACTCTCTATTTGAAAGGCTTGATTTGAATCGAGAGTCCGCCTTGAAAAATTCCTGCCTGCATAAAAGGGGTTCTCTGTGCTTTCTAGAATTTGGTTCCTTTCCTTGTGTCTCCTATCAAATCTTGAGTTGCCCTTATGCAGCCTAGAAATGGAACTTTGATGTTGTGAAGTACTTCTATTCCTTAGTTTGGTTCGTTGTCATTTGGATATCTTTTCCCATCCTTTTCCTCACTGCTGCCCCCCGAAAGAAAAAAGGAAAAGAATGCTTTGAAACAGAAAGTGAAGCATCTTGTTCTTGTCAACGCTGATAACATTAAAGGAAAGCTGTCTTGTGTAATGTGCATATGGTGGAGATGGCTGTTGCTTTTCAGCTGAGTGTAAGGATACATTGAACAAGACGTGCATTGCAAATTAGTGCTGGCAGGACTTTTTTTTTTTTTTTTTTTAACTTTGCATAATAGGATTCTGGAAGTGAGCACTTTCAGCTTTGATGTTGATTGAGTGAATGTTTAACGAACTGTAGTTCTGCAGAGAGAGACTATTTCTCTGAGGAAAACAACACTAGCACCATATTTACGTAAAACTGCTGATTTAGACTGAATACCTCAGAGTAACAGTGTAAGGAAACTGATGCTACAGTTGATTTCCACCATTTGCATTACTGGGGGTTCAGGCTTTCTTTAGAACAGCTTGTTTGCTTCTTTGTGACATAGCGAAGACCACAGCACAATACTCCAAGGAATGCAGCATGCTTGTTCTCCACACCGGCAGGCTTCGTGTTAATCCTTGATGACTGTTCCTACTTCCATGACTTCTCAGAACAATGTCTGCTGAAACTTAACAAGATATTTTCATAACCATTTTTGTTTGGCTCTACTAATGTAATGCAATTGAGCTAAATTCCCAGAATGAGGTATGCAAAGGTTGTTAAATGCAATCTGCCTTGGAGTGGAAGCTTAATCTCATTTTTATAGAGGGATTTTTTTTTTTTTTAAGATTGAATGTTGCCACTTATTTCTTGCAAAGTCAAGGGTTGTTTTCTGTACTTTGCCAAATATTTCTGGGAGTTGCACCCAAAGTATTTTAAAATAAACTGAGTGGAAATTTTGGATGGGCAGCGTGACCTTGCTGCTCAGGCTTGCAGTCTAATACTGTCAGTCACGAACTTTATTGCCCAGAAGGAAATAAAGACGATGGTGTTTGCCTTTAATAATGAGTGAGGAACATGATTTTGCCTATGTGTTTAAAGTATTGAGGTAAAGGAGGAAAAGCTTATAAACAACCCCTAAAAAGGGGCTTTTTCATGCTAAATGTTCAAAGCTGTTCCTGTGGCTTTAAATAGCCATCTTGTTTTCGGACTGTTAGGAATATCTCTTTTCTCCCTCTTACTTCATCTGGTGTATCATTTTTTCCGTCTTGTTTATTGTTAGAAGGAGAACAGTAGAAGCAGAACATGATTTGCCAGGAAACCAGAAGTGAAATGTTAGTGGTCTTCCTCTCTGAAGATCGCAGGGAGCCAGCACATACTGGAAAGGGAAGGCAATTCTAAGTAGGCAAAGTCAACTCAGACACCAGCTGAAGTGCTAGAATGTGTGGGTGCTTGGTAGTTTCCCTGAAGTTGTGCAGGTCTCATGATGCAGCTCAAACTTCATAGTATGAAATTATTTTAAAATGTGGTAATATGCTGAAAGGTAGCAGAATCCAGGGGTGAGCAACTGTGGGGATGACTTCTTTGTGTTGTATGTTATATTATGAAATTATGTCATTGTAGGATTGCTTAAAGGTATGACTGTACTTTTTGGTTTGCAGTGTCATTCTTGGTTAAAGCTTGCCAGAGTTGTTAAACTAAAGCTACTGAAGTACATCAGTCAAAATGCTGCCTTCAGTGCAAGTCTGAAGTCTGCAGCTCCACATGCCTGTGTGAGGTACCAAACGAACAAGAAATGCAGTGCTTTTGGGTGCAAGCTGCAATTCTGTGACGGATTAAATGTTATGGCACAGAGAGCTTTTTGCATGCTTCAGAGAAGTAACCAGTTGTCCAGGGGCAGAGGATTAAGAGCTCTGAGGGTGGGTAGGAAGTCCCGGCTCTGTGTGCAGTTTCACCCTGCTGGAATGATTCTAGACATCAGGGCAAACTGAAGGGTCACTTTGTTATGCAAACATGGATGTTTTTCCAAAATACCAGCCAATTTTAGTATATAAGGATCTACAGATATAGCTGCTGTTTCCAAGGGGTTGGAAAGAAAGCAGTGAGCTTGACTGCCAGAAAGACTTCTGCTGTATATCGTATGCTTTTGGTGTCTTAAGAACAACTGATAATGTATTTTACCCTTAGCCATATAAGCCTTTTTCTTTCCCCAAATCACACATCTCCTAGTCTAGTTTTTTTCTTTATTAAAAAAAATCATTTGAAGTTTTTGTTTGAGCTCAGTGCCTATGAAAGGAAACCATTTTATAGTCCTGCTGATTGACTTCTACATCAGAACCAGAGAATACATGTTCACAGACAGAGACGGGAGAACGTGACAGCGTATCAGGGCACATTGCTCACTGAAAGGGCTCTGGTGGTGGTGGTGGTGATGTAGTTCATGTCTGATGAGGCTGCTGACAGCAGCGAAAGCTGGGGTGGTAGCTTTCACACCTTTGCGAACAGGAATGGGGCTGACAGGTTCAGATTTTTTTGTTCTAAATATGTCTTACCCCACCAAACTATTGCCATATATAAACAATGTCTCTGTCTACCAGTCTTATCAGAGGTTTGTGCCTCATTATCAAAACCTTCTAATGAAGTAGTCAGTGCTTCCAGCCCTACTAAATGTGAAACCACGCAGATTGTATTATATCTGTGGCCAAGCGCCGTGAATTAATTAAAGCAGGATGAACAAGATAAATATTTGTGTAGAATAATCCCGCTCCAAGGCACGCTAATTACAAAAGCACTGCAGGACTTATGGGTTTAGTTTTTAGCCTATCAAAGCTTGCCAGCAAACATTTGCTGCCTAGTTTTGTTTTGCTGACTGGGAGATGCCTCTACATCATTGTTGGGTAGGCTTCGGAGACCTGACAATGATCTGTCTCAGATTGAGCTGGCAGATCTCTGGCCATACCCGTGTGGCACCGCTGTGGCTCACCATGCCCACACGGGGTGTACGGGGTGGCCCAGCAGGCAGAGCTGAGGCTGTCCGAGGTGGGAGCTGACGCACGTCGGAGTGAGCCCCGTCTGGGTGCACTCGTTACACAGCGACAGCTGCAGAGCTCATGAGATTCTGGTGTGTGTCCATACGAAGACACTTTTAGAGCCTTTGGGGGGGGGTTTACTTTCCTTTTTTAAGCTGTTTAGGAAGCTGCACTGGTGGAAAGCCCTGGTAAAGGTAACTGCTAGAAAAACCTCGAAACCAAAGGGCGTATTATATGTAGTGACAAAAGTCTTGTGTGGGTCTTGGTCTAGAGCAGTCTCTAAGTAGATGTTCAAGTAACATTTCTTCCATGGTAGCCCCATGGCGTGGAGACTTCTGGCAGGGCTACTCAATTACAGTGTAATGCAAAGTTTCTGAAGTGAAAACTTTCACCATTGTTCATGAATTGTGCGCTCCTTGCTTTCTTGGGTCTGATTTGCTGTCATGTCTCCACCTGAAAAAACACCTTGCACATGTAGTGTCCTGTTTAAAAAAAAAAAAAAGGAATCTAAGCTTCATGATCAAAACTTGGGCATGCTTCTGTCCTGACCTGTTTCTCTGAAATAGCAGCTATAGATCAAGATCTGAGACTTCCTGTGAACTGCCTTGCACCTTTTTATTTCAACTTGGGCAGAGTACAGAAAATAAGGAACCCCAGAAGTACAACTGAAGGAGTGGGCAGTGAGTCATGCAAGGCCCTGGGGGGGCTGTGAGGGGAAATAGTGTTAGGCCATTAAAACTTGTATCACGGGAGCAAGAAGTAGTGTGCGTGCTGAGGTAAGGCTGCGTGTCAAGAGCGGACTGATCTGGGGGGAAAGCAGCAACATGAGTTTTCAGTGCATTATCACTTGACTCTTGTAACCTTAGTACTGTTTTTAATTTTTTTTTTGGTTCTAAATGGAGCTTTAATTAAAAATCTAGCAATTTTAAGTAACCTAAGCAAGTAATAGACATAGAGAGGAATGAAAGTTCAGAACAGAGAAGTGAACAAAGCAGAGGATGTGTCTGAAAGTGAAGTCCTCAGGCCGTGCTCATTGAATGGTGATGGTTACCCAGGATTCTACCAATAGCTGAGAAAAAGTTTGTTTCAGCAGTGGACATTAATAAACCGTTGCTATGATCAGGAGAAAAGTGCTTTTAAGCACCAAAATTCCATGTAGAATACAGACAGGGGCTCAAGCTTTCTTGCTCTGTATGTATAGGTATCTCTATGTTGCAAGGCAGACAGTGGTTTGGGGTAAATCGGGATAGCCTTTATGGTAGGCAGAACAGTTCAACTCAAAAGATTAATGCTGGAGAAGGCTACAAGAAAGTACAAGTGTGATGATAGCCACTTGTTTTGCATGCTAGGCCATGGGAAGATCTGGGAACCTGCCATAGCGTGAGCTGCCTGCCTTAGCCTTGGGTGGTAAGCAGCATGTGGTGAGCGTGGCACGAGGAGGGACATGAAGATGTTGCAGCCTCATAGTAAGTGATCTTGTTACTGGAAGGTTTTGTCTAGCAATCTCCGTTAAAGCAGAAGACAAGCTGTCTGTACCTGCTGCTTCCTGTAGCTATGCAGATGGTGCAGCAGTGACAAAAGGTGCAAAGCGGAGCCCGGGGAGGGGTGTGTGTGCATTTCTCAGAGTAATTGTCTGGTGCAGTTTAACAAGCCATAAACCCTTCTGTGATTCCCTATTACCTGTGTCGTAAAAGGGAGACCAGAAGTACTCGGTCATCACTTTCTTCAACCATGTAAGACCTAATAAAAAGGTCTTTGATTATTAGTGTCTTTGTGTACATACTGACCTTGCAGTCCTAAATATTACTATTTCACAAAACCAAGCCAGTAGTATGCAGTTCCGCTTAATATGGAGCTTAAGAGAATTTGAACTATGCAACCCAGTCCCCAAAAAGGTTTTCTTAATATAGTTTTGTATATGCATAAACCCATAAGAGTACAAAATAGCAAATTCAGTCCCAGAACTAGCCTTTGATATTCTGTGTGCAAACTTAGTTTTCTACAGAGCTGATTGGAAAATAGGGTTTATTCTGTGGTATTTTGGCTATTTACAGTATTTGTACTTTAAGTAGGATAAATATCCAAAGCATCCCTCCTTTCAAGAAGTGATCACCCCTCAACAATATAAGTAGTTTTATAATACTTGTTTTAATTCAGCTATGTAATCCAAATATTATCTATAGTAGTTACACTTCAGCTTTTTCACTGTGCATAAAATAGAATATAAAACTAAACTAATTGTTGTTTAAAAAAAGAAAGAAACATTTCTGTATAATACTTCATCAGAGGTATTTTCGTGGAATATCTTACTTTCTTATTTGAAAGCTGCATTTTCATTTTTTTTCTATCCTAAAGGGCAAGTCCTTATATGAATAAGGCACTTGATGATGGACTATTGCCATCCTCTGTTTGTGCAATTTCACTACGTTGCATAAGATGCATATCAAAAATACATGCTCAAAACACCCGTCAGCTCCTTGCAATCTACATTTTTTAAGCTGGCTGTTTGTTTAGTTTACGAGGAGCTTTTACTCTGAACAAATCCGATTTAATCCCCAGTGAAACAACAGGACGTAAGCATTGCTCAGTTGACCGCCCTAAATTCAAACACACCCTTGTGGCCTTGAAAGGCCAAATGCGTTCTCCCTCCAGGTCTCCCCGTGCTGGCTGTCGGGGCTGCGCAGCACGAGCAGAAGCCTCGCGGTGGGGTCCTGCCTGCGGGCTGCTGGGCGCTGCCGAGCTGCGGGTGGCGCTCGCGGGTGTGCACCCACAGCCACCCAGCTCGGCCTTGGCGTGCTCTGAACCCGCAGCACTCTGTGCTGGCTGGAGTCAGCTCCAGCTCCTCTCGGGGCTTCCTGGGGCAAGGAGGCACGTGGGGTGTGCGCCGGCCCTGTTCAGTGAGAGCTGCCCGTCTTCATAAAACGCAGCTCTCAGAGGAGCAGGAACTCGTGCTTGCACGTCTGCACCATGCGGCAAGGTCCACGCGCTTCCCGGGGCGGAGGAGCTGCTGTTGCAGCCTTGTGGACCTCGCTCAGCCCTGGTCCACCTGGCTTCCAGGGCGTGCCCTGCAGCCTGCCCGACCTGGTGCCCCCGGCGGGACGAGCTGATGGTGATGAGCACGGGGATGTTGGCACAGCCCGCTGCGAGCTCCTGACCGCCGACTGCTCCTCCGGAACACTGTTGGCTGCTTGCATGGTGGAGGCCCCCGGGCCCAGGGGAAATCGCTTGCGGTGTCCCAGTCAGCGTGAGCTCTGGTGGGGACTCTTCAGGACTTTTTTCTTCTCCTGAGTAGTTTAGTCATTAGTCAACTCTTTCTCACGCAGCAGATTCTGCGTTGGTCCTGTATTACTCCTTTCTTCTTGCCTTGGCTTTGGAAGCTCTCCTTAAATATTTCCTCCAGTCTGGTTGTGTGTCCCACAGCGTGAAATAACAGCCCAGAGGTGCTGCCTGAACTGTCCGAAAGAGGATTTCACCTGCTTATCAGACACCCTGTTAGTTTTTTTGATTTTTTTTTTATTTTTTTAGATTTGCAAGCAGCCAACATAAATAATTTTGAACAAAATTTCCTAGTACCTTAGGTTTTATTCATGCTTTATTAAGCAGGCACAGAAAGTGCTGTGAAACTGAGTTTTCAGCTTTGTGTCTATTGCTCGGTTCTGTCACACGCGAGTCAGTTAACGAATATTTTCTGTTGTGCCCTCCGTTAGCATGAGGGAAGTGAGAATCTAAAGAAGTAATGTTTTTTGTTTTGTTTTTTTGAGAAAAGACCTAAACTAGGATAGTATTTGAATTTCTCATGTTGATATTTTGAAAAGGGATGAGAAGCGCTGCAGCAGGCTTGACCTGTGGAAAGGAGGCTGCTGCTGACGCCGCAGGCAGCGGAGCGGAGAAGCCGAGGAGCTGTTGGCAGGTAGCTGAGCGCCATCTGCACAGGAGCAGCCCTGCAGCTCTCCTGTCCCCTGGCAGCAGCCCCCTGAGACCCTGCTCCAAGGCGAGAGCACGCCCAGCTCTGCTGGACCTGCCTGCAGCTCCGCATCGCTGTCCATCACGTCCTTGTGTCTTGTCGGGGCCGTCGGGCTTGGGGAGAAGGCATGTGAGGCGTGGGGCTCCAGAACCTCTCATGTTGGGACATTAGTGCCACTAGGCAAGCAAAAGTAGCTTCATCCTGATAACGTTTTCTCTGACATTTGACGTTGTCTGTGTTTAAAAACAAACCCTGTACACCGTTTCACCAACCATGGTCCATGTCAAGAGCAGTGCTGTGGTTTGGGCTTGCCAGTGGTGAAACCACCCTTGGGTATGAGTACTTCCCTGTCCCCATCTCTGGAACAGATGTGTGCACGGGTTGGCATGGCCTGCACCTTCAGTGGTCACCCTCTTCCTCCTCCTCCGTAACTGCAGCACATGATGCCTTTTGTCTGGCTTCAGTGTCTGGCGTCGCCAGTACAACCCATGCATTTTTTATTTGTTAAGTAAATTTTTTGCCGTTCTCACATTCTCAGTAACTATTTTAGGTGAAAATATCAATTTTACTGTCTAAAGTATTTCTGCTAGAAAGTAGAAAGGAAGAACTGATATAATATCAATAAGAGTGAAAAATGTATTAAAAATGAAATGAAAATAAAGGAGCATTACTAGACTGAAGTAATTATTGGAATTTGAGCCATAAGGGAAAAGAGCTTCTCTTGGTTAATGAGAACATTCTTTAAATTACAAGATATTGACATTGGATTTCTTTAGTTTCTGTTGACCTTAAGAAAACAAAACAAATTTAAAAAAAAAATAAAAAAACACAAATCCTTCTGAAGTGAACCTGATCTCTGTGTGAATCCAGGCTTTGGACATTTAAGATAGATGTTAGTAGGCTGAAATGAAAAAGCTGTACATGTCTGCGCATTTCTTAATGAACATCCATGGTCAGATACTCAAAGATACATTTTATTTACATGCTATACAAATACTCTCAGAAATTAGCAAAAGTCTCTGTGTGGGTGACTTCAGACATCGGTGTATTCATGGTATATGCGCACTTCTGACCGTCTGACGCTCTGAAGTGACCTAATGCTCTCGCTCCTTGTTCTCATATTTGATTTTCTGAACAGCCTTCGGGAGAATGATCTACACATGAAAAAGTAAATTATTGGATCCAGACAAACATTGCATGCAGAGAGGAACAGCGTCATTTCCTTACAATAATACAAGATTTTATGTGCAGAGTCATCTAGCAGCTTGTCTAGATGACTAAAAGTAAAGGGTATTCTGCACAAATGGTACGGCAGAAAACAAGTGAAAAATACAGCCACTACAACCCTTATACTTTGATTATGCTTTCGCTTTCTGCTTGATGAGCTAATGAATTGCTTGCTTGATTTATAAATGTACCTGGAGATTGCAATATAACATCCTATTAGTACTATCAGGACCACTACAAACATGCAGGTATTGATGTAAATGACAGCTGTATGCCATTTGACTCCCAGGGGTGATTTAAGTTTTATGCAGTCATCTATGTTTTTCTTGGTCGGGTAGCCATTTGTAAGAATCAGATTTGGCAAAGCTAGGAAAGCCATAACTACCCACACACAGGCAGATAAGATCTTAGTGAAGGTGATGCTGTACATCCTGGAGTCTCCAAAGGGCTTCACTACTTTCAGATACCTGTCAATACTGATGAGTCCGAGGAACACAATTGTGGTGTACATGTTGGCGTAAAATAAAACCGTGGTGTATCGGCATAGGAACGAGTTGAAGTGCCATGGTCCCAGCTGGGAGTCCTGAATTATCTTAAATGGGAATGTCAGTGTCATAAGGAGGTCTGCAACCACGATGTTTTTGAGGTAAAATATAAAACTTGTTTTATTTCTGATGTGGAAGAAAATCCATACTGCTAGGCCGTTCAGCAGGATGCTTGCCAAGAAAATGACGAGGTAAAGCACAGGCAGAACAATGGTCGTGAATTCGTTCTGCGTGGAGTTCCCAAGGAAGCCTGTTGTGTGATTCGATGAGGTATTGTCGTCTTGGCTCAGATGGTCATCTATAGGAGCTACAGAAAAGAACAATTTTGAAGTATGTTTTTAGTGTTTTATAAATGGAGCAGTTTTAGAACTGTCCTCTAGAAAATGTCACCTCTCTGGGCAATCCCAGAGGCTGCTCAGGTCAACCAGCTCAGAAAACCTGAGCTTGAAACAGCAGTCCTGAGTATTGCATGTGTTAAAGTAAATGCATCTGTGGCTTTTTAGCCTCTGAGCACAATGGCTGCTGCTTCCTGCTGGAGTACAAAGTGCCTCTGCCAATACTACAACAGGAGAAAAATGCAGTGAGTAAATGACTGTCCATTTGAGCAGTTCTTGTGATACTCATAAGCACCCCTCCTGCCCTTTAATAGGATTCGGTGAACTTAATATGCTGCTTTCGTGCTTTGTACCATGCTATTTTGTATGAAGATAGTCGTAAGTTAAAGTTGTAAATGCTTAATGCTTTCATCCCTTCTTACCATGCCTGCTCCTGTTTTGTTTTCCTAACAGTTCAGGAATAATTCTTTCTTCTGTACATTACCAAAGTTTTCAGGAGGGGTGTTTTCATACAAGAAATTTGATAAATGAGCTTGATAAATGTGAGGATAATGGGCATTTGCAGTGACTTTATAAAATCGTGCCCTAAGTCACCTAATCAGGGAACGAAGCAGGGCATGTGTGTTCATTTTGTAGGCCTGTGCTGCTGCCTCTCCGCGCCGAGGTGCCGGCACAGGGAGGGTGCTGGCAGCGGGGTTATCCCTGCTGTACGATATCCCTGAGTAAGCCGTAGGATGTTACTGACACCTGGGTGTGAATGTTGTGTAGCAGTGCAAGGAGAATTAGTGCAAGAGCGGGGTGTGCACTCTTGGTTGTCTTGGCAGAAGACAATGTTTGAGCTCGGTTGATGTTTGTCAAGAACCAGGACTGTGGAGAGTCTCTTTGGGCCTATTAAAATGATAATTTAAAATTTAATTTACTTAAATGTATTTAAAAATCACAGCCTCTGGGGATTTTAAGGTTTCACATATAAATATTTGTGAGCAAACTTCAGATTGTTATAAATTTTCTGTTTTGTTTTGTTTTTTTTTTCCCCATCAAGAAATTATTTGTGCTTTGAACTTGCGTGGTGAACCGGGACTGCAACCCACAGGGGCAGCACATGGGAGCATTCAGACAACCTTTTCTGAAATGACTTATTTCTTTAAAACGTTGGTAGGAACTGGTAGTAATACTTCAGTATTCAGCACTTCAGTTTCCAACATTATTTTACCTGGCAGTTTTCCATAGGACAAATTGTACCCCATTATTTGCGGTGCTGTAGGTCGTCAGCTGGAACACCTCTCAGGAGTCCCACTGGCGGCCGCAGGTCCTGGAGTCAGCAGGGGCTGTGTCAGCTCTGCATTCTGGGGAAAAAGACTGAAGTTAAAGCAAACCAGAAGTTCCCGTCTTTCTCTCTGCAGCGTGGAGAGCTCTGGGAAGCAAGTATTGGCCAGAATTCCCTAGGAAGGGACTGAGGCGGAGCTGACGGCTGGCCTTGGCGGGCTGCGCAGCTGCTCTGCTGTTAGGGTCTTCCCTACCGCTGCTCACTTGGAGCTGGGCATCTGCTGCATCGCTGCAGGCAGTCCTGTCAGCTTAGTTTTTGTAAGCCCATGCATTCACTGTAAAGCTATTTCACTTTTTCTGCCTCACTAACACAGCTGTGCTGGAGCTTTATTGCTGTAATACTTAGAAACATTACTCTAGCTTCTAACCTGGGGATCTCTGTGGCCACTTTCTATCTCTGTTCCTGCACCAATGCCTTTCATTTAATGAAACCTTCCCCACCTCTGATACTTGTCCCTCTGTTTATAGAGGGACATTTCTGTATTTACTGAGACTTCATTTACTGTGTTTAAGCAATCCCAACTCTTCTCTTTTTTTTTTTTTTTTTAAGACTTGAAGGTACCAGTCCTCTGCATCTGCTTCAGTTAAGATGATTTTCCTTGAACCCCATTGACAGATATTGTTCACTGTTTTGCAAATGATGTTTAATAAAAGCTTGTTTCATGGTGGTTTGGTTCCTTATCACTGCTGAAACACCTCAGGTAATATTTTCTGGGGTTTCACTTCCTCACTCCCTCCTTATGTCTGTACCAGGCAAGTGGCTAGCGGCCACACTGGGGTCAGCTCTGCCACGCTTTGTCCCCTCTGCTTCCCAGCAGTTGGTGCCACTGGGTAGCAAACTTGTATTGTCCTCAGCCTCATGATCTTGTGGAGTTTGTCCAAGAAAACTTCATTTAAAGTTTGTTAACTTCTTTGAAAGTATGTTGTATTCAACTTCTTAAAGCCTGTTTTCTTTTTCTTTTTTTTTTTTTCTCAAAAAGTTGTGCAGAAAAATGTAGTCTGACTAATGAGCCTCTAATGACCTGGCCATGAATTGGTCCTGGCTTTGGTACTGTGTAGGTGTGTATCTCTACACCACACTTTTAGGCTTTAAAAATAGCGTAGTGTACAAGCAGATGCAAACATGCAACCCCGGTTCCTGCAGCAGGCAAACCTTGTCTCCCAAGTACCGGAATGTGCTGGCTGGAGGACTTCGTGCCTTTGGTCTGCCACTACAGCTGGTTCCTTACTCTGTGATAAAGGCTTGGCCTTATTCCTGACAATTCATGTCTGGATGTCCCGTTTGTTTGTTTTATCTTGGACATTTCAGTGCCGGATTCCTGACAGTAGCTTATTTTCTTTTTATAGACTTTATTTTTGAACTTCTTATTTCTTGAAGTTAAAAAGCTTCATAAAGTAAATTTGACAGTATCAATTTGTAAGGCAACATCCCAGATGATTTGTTTATTCTTGTATTATTTGAGTGCAACAATTTTTCCTTGTTTCACTTTCTGATTACTAGTTTTGGTAAGAAAACTAGAGCTAGATAGTTCACACCTCAGCAGGACCGGACTGCTTCTCCTATGGTTGTGAACAGAGGGTAAAATTACTGATGCCTTTTTGCAGACCTAAATTGTTTTACATGATCATCACTGTATTAGGGACAGGGAGTGAAAAAGTTTTAAACAGTCACTAGATGGCAGTAAAGCAAATCGTTACATCTTAAAGCCTCAGTAAAAATTGTGATTCTGGTATTTTAGGCTTTTTCTCAGTCTGACTTCTTTTGGTATGGCATTATTTGCTCTGATAAAAATTGGGGTCCCTAATGGGACTGTTGGGTATTTTAGGTATTTTGTCTTCTATTGAGGGATGTGCTGAGAAGCAGTAGCCTTCTTCCTAGGGAATAAGAAAAATCTCGATCACTCGTGCTGTTGTTTGTAATTCACAGCTATCCCTTTTTACCCAGGAGGCACTGAGATCAAAAGGACAAGTGATTTTATGAAAAGATGCATATCTCTCTATCTTATGCAAATAGAAGCCTATTTCCCTGCATTTCAGAGTTCCTTTTAAGTCTGTGTAATTCCTGGTCCCGGTCCCTGGAAAGCTCCCTGCTCTAGGCTCTTCAGGCAAGTGCGTTCCCAGATCCTCGGCACGGAGGAGTTGGTGAAACGCCAGTTGTGTTGCCTGAGAGCAGGGTGACTGATGGCTCTGGTGTTCCCATACAGTAACCCTGGGAAACGCTGTAGGATTCGATGGAGCTGAGGATCAGATCTGTGCTAAACAAGCTTCTTGTGGGCTGTCAGTTACTCCAGGTCCCAAAGGAAATTGCTCTAAATTCTGTTAAAAGAGGCTTGTGCCCGTTTGCGCCTCTGCCTCAGTCCTTTTAGGTGGATGTTGTCACTAAGAGACTGCACAAGTCTGACAACAGGTCAACACATTTTTGTACAGAAACAGCCCCAACACTCTCCAAAGGTTCTGTCTCCTGACTTGCATCCAAAAAAGAAATAATCCCCAAAGGTGTTTTCTGACACTGATGAGAAAGCTCTCTTGCTGTATGTGATCTCAGCCTTGCTTTCGTCTGGGCTCTCCTTTTAGCTTGCACCATTCACTTTCCCATCTGTATCCTGGGGTTTACTGTCAGGAGAGACAGGGCATCCACAGCAGCTTAAGACTTTCACGCCCTGCTCTCGGTGGACCTTCCTGGTTTCCTTCCTCACTGCGGACAGCATTCTGTTTCGTATGTACTGTGTTTTGAAGCCACTAGTCTGAGTGCTGGGATTTAGTCCGTAATTTTATAGCTGAACGTTGCTGCACGGGACTGACTGCAATCACTTGGACCAGCGATGTGTAAATCACTGCCACAGAAGGCTCTCCCCAGACAGGCATGTATCTTACCACTCTGGGGCATGAAATACAGTCCCCAGTTCCTGATGGGCCCAGCTGTGCCTGTCAGGTTTGATGGTATCAGCGTGGCTCCCGTGCTTGCCCTGTAACAGGTCTGCTCGGGTGCAGTTTGCTTATCTCCCCAGTCCATGCAAAACCTCTGCTTGCTGAAGCAGCCCAGCCACTCGGTCCCCGTGCTCTGTTCCCCTTCCAGGTGCAGCAAGGACAGCAGAAGCAGCAGCAGCCCTTCTCTTAAGCTTTTCAAGTCAGCACTTCTTTTAGCAGATCCCATACGGGCTTGCTGATTCCTGACCAGAGTGCTGGCCATGAGAAGTCCCTGCCACGTGCATCTTCCTGGCTGCTGAAGGTGTGAGAACAGTTAGATTGCCCAGAGAAGTACAGGTCACCTTGAAACCATAGTAGGAGCTTGCTTCTTCTTCCTGCAGACCAATTAGCCCCCGAATGGATGTCTCTGCATCATCTTATTCCTGATGGTTTTAATGTTAAAATTCCCAGTAAAGCATGGGCTGGAAAAAGCAAGTGAACTGTTCACAAATACAAACTGTGACAGCTAACCCATGTTAGCAGCACTGTGTATCCTGCCTTGCCAGCACAGCTGAGCTCAGCAGAGAGGCCTCCGTGCGTGCATGGGGTGGAGGTTAGAGAAGACACCTACTATTGGCTGCCCTAATTATGTGTTACAGACTTTCCCTTACGCTATTGTAGCTCTGAAGCTTTAATATCTCAAACAGGTTTGTGCAGGGCAGCAGAGAGGCGCAGGCATGATGGTCCTTGCTGCACAGAATTGGTTGTGTGACCAAATTTCTGGATGCACAAAAACAATCCTGCTTTAGGCTCAGAAGTCCAAAGGTGTTCGGTTTCCCATCAGAGTCTATCAAGCTAAGGAGTACTGTGATAGAGCACATTAAGTAGCATGGCTTTGTTATTTATGCTGGTAGGGTGAGAGATCAAGGCTCAACTGAGTCAAACCTGGTGTATCCCTAGGCTCTGAGAGATCCAGTTTTTCTGATAAAGACCACTGTATTGTAGACTTGAGGAACTAGATGAAGGTTATCACCTATGGAGAATTCACAGTTTTTCACGTAGAACCATAAAAGTTGGAAAAGATCTCCAAGATCATCTGGTCCAACAGTCCCCCTACCACCAATGTCACCCACTAAACCATGTCCCCAAGCACCACGCCCAACCTTTCCTTGAACATCCCCAGGGATGGTGACTCCACCACCTCCCTGGACAACCCGTCCCAGTGCCTGACTGCTCTTTCTGAGAAGAAATTTCTTCTCATTTCCAACCTGAACCTTCCCTGGTGCAACTTGAGGCCATTCCCTCTAGCCCTATCACTAGTTACCTGTGAGAAGAGGCCGACCCCCAGCTCCCCACAGCTTCCTTTCAGGTAACTGTAGAGAGCAAGAAGGTCTCCCCTGAGCCTCCTCTTCTCCAGAATAAAATGTTCTCTTGGAACGGTGAATGAAGACCGTCTTCTCTTCAAAGAACATTTTAAGGTATTTTGTAATCGTTCACTGATTATGCACTCCAACAGAGACTTTTTCACTTGTTTGAATGTGGTATTTCTGTGCTGGATGAGGTTGGGTTTTAACTCTTTTTCCAGTTCTTCACACACTTCTTCTGACCAGTTTCATCCTAACCATGTTTCTCCAACGTCCTGCCTCACGCTTCTATACAAATGTGTTCTGCTTGGATTCTTAGAAGCCGCTCCTTTATTCAGGTAGCTTTTTAATATTTCTTGTCGTTTATATATTTGGTTGGTTGTTTTTTCTATCATTCCCCTAAAGGCTGTCAGTTGCCTCAAATGCAGGTTAATTACATGCTGTTTTACAGATGAGGTAATCCTGTACTGCTAATGTTGATAGACTGGTTTATATGCATGACTGATAGAGCCTCAGATGAGAAATGAAGTAATAGGCTGAATGGCATATTTCAGTGTCATACGGGTACAGAATGACTGCATGGTTTTGCTGATGACTAAGGCTTTGAGTTGCCTCACTATTTAAAGAAATTCTGTACCCTCCAATCTAATTATTCTTCTTTCATCTCTTATTTGCAACTTCTCAAAAATTAGAAAATTCTCTTTGTGAACTTGAACAAATATTCTAGCTCATAGCCCTGTGGAGTTTTAAGTGATGTTTGTTTATTTAAGCACCTAACTTCTTGGTGTCACTCCTTGCCAGTCAGTCTGCATTTGTCAGCATAAAGTCTGGTAAATGGCAGAATTAAAGCAAGCATTAGAAATGTGGGGCAGTTTATTCAATTTGTACTTGGCTGGCTGCAATAATGCTCTCTTCTGTTGCCCATCAGAACCAAATCACTGACAGTTAATTGTAAAGATTTTTGGAAAAAATACGCTGGTGCAGGCTGCAGTGTACTTGTGCACACTGCTTCTGCAAGCTGACAAGTGGCAGGTACAGAGCCTGTGTACACGCTCTCTTTGGTATTTCCTGCCACTCCTTTCCTGCATCGCTTGGGCAAGCCTTAATGTTATCTCTTCTCTTCTCTGGTGTTTCTCTGGTATTCTCTTCTGCCGTGCTACTGGCATCAGCGTGAGCGCTGATGGAGCTCGCGTGGTGCCAGGGCACGCGCTGGGCAGCCTGCTGCTGCCCATGGCACTGCTGCAGGGAGCCGGGTGCTGCTCGGCGGTGCCCGCTGCATGGGCAGGAGGCACCGGGCGCAAGCTGAAGCACGAGGCCGCACCTGAGCATAAGGAGTCGCTGTTCTGCAGCGAGGGCGGTCAGACACCGGCACAGGTTGCACGGAGAAGAGGTGGAGGAAGATGCCCAGCAGTGGGTGCAGCTGCCCCTGCCTGAGCAGGGCCAGCCCCGTGGTCCCTGGGGGCCCACCTCAGCTGGTTTCTAATTTGGCGATAGAGGGCTGGGTTGCTCGCTGCTGCCTGCCGGCCAAGGGCTGAGCGAGCCAAGGGGTGCTGCCTGCCAGCTGCCTGCCTGTCCGGCTGGGCTGGCTGTCACATGCCGGCCACTGCAGCCTGGGGACTGCTTCAGTGTGGGCTGGCTGGGAGAAGGTTGAAAGCAGCCCTCCTCGGGGAGCCCTCCTCGGGGTTTCGTGCCCTCTGCTCCCCCTGCCCGCCTCCCTGGGGGCCTGCTGGCAGAGAGGTGTGCCAGCCGTGTCTGCTGGTTCTCCGTAAAGCAGAAACGCTGCAGCACCTAACCAGCTGGATTGCAAAGAGGCAATATGAAGGTACAACCGTCTTCAGCTGTGCCATCTGCTTAGTCATACCCACAAACAGGAACCAGTGCCTTGGCTCAGAAAGCTTCTTGTCTGCCTCAGTATCTAATACAAAACCCCCTTCTTGGTTTTCAGGTTCCTCCTTGCACTTCCCCCTCCATCCCAGACTTCTCTCTCACGCGTCTCTGAACAGCAGCACATCCCGTCCCCAGACCAGCTGTGGTGAAACTTGCTGCCCATCTGCCTTCAGCTCGTGGCAGAGCTGTGTCTGGCTGACCCCCTGTCCTGCCCTATCCATCGGTCTTCAATAAAAGACAAGCGACAGTAATGGTTCAGGAGCAGAGCTGTCCCGTGGAAGGCTGTGCCCAGCGCTGTGCTGACACCTGCTCTGGAGGAAGCCGTCCCCTCACACGGCTAACGGGGACTTCCTTCTCCACGGTCGTTTAGCTCAAGAGCTGGCCGTGAGAAAAATTCTCTGTCAGCTATTCTTGTAAACTGCAGAGCTTCCCACGTGCAATCACTTACTCAAGTTTGGGTTTTAGTCCTTCTTAAGCCTTTGTACATGAAGGTAAACGTACCATACCTATGTCCAGCCAGTTTGTGTAGCAGAGGACAATCTTGTGCCAAACAGAAACAAAGTTTTGATTCTAAGCCTTGCAGGTGCAAATCTCAAATACTGAGAGATACATTTTCTTTGGTTTTGGTCAGTGTAACTTTGTGAAGCAGATGTCCTCTGCTCTGCAGGGCTGCTGGGCGCATAGAGGGCTGGGGGCACTCAGGTCAATTACACTTCTCTTGAGATTTTTAATCTGCTACACTCAAAAAGTGGGGGGGAGAGTGACAAGATTCTAGGCATCGGTTCTTTGGTGGCCAGCACTTTGCCATTTCTAAAGCAGCATAATATGAAGCGTAGTGCTAAAATTTGTTTCTCAGGCTGAAGTTGCTTTACGTGAAGGTTTAGGAGAGAACTGCCAACAAAGGTACCCCACTGGGCAGCAGGCAAATGGCTGTTGGTGGCAGAGGAGTTAAGTGCTGCAATTACTACTATTATTGTTATTTTTATGTGAAAATGAAGAGAGGACAATGCAGTGGTTGGCAGAGTTGGGATAATTAATGTTTTTTTCCAGTATGGCAGCCTCTAATTAGGAAGGAGGAAAGGATTAACTCTGGAATGTTTCCTTTGTTTCTGTCGAGAAGATGCTGCTGATGGTTGTTTCTGGTTGCGCAAAACCTGCCAATAGCAGAAGCTGTATTGTAGCCCTATTAAGTTGCTTTCTCTGAACCCCTGTTAAGAATCTGCCATGCAAGATGCAGCTTCCACTGGCTGCGCTCTGAGCAAGGCTTGGTGTGGAGGCAGTTCTGAAGCTAAGCAGCGCAGTCCCAGCCTCTCCCCCAGCACCACCACTGGGTCACCCTCTGCCTCTCCATCTCTTCTCCTGGTCCCTGTCACAGTTTCCTTTGTTTGTCTGGCAATTGCTTTTCAGCTCCTTAAAACACCAACCCATTTGTTTTGGCTCTCTTAGTGTCTTTGTCCTTGTGCCGGGTGTCTTGGATCCTTCCCCTCACCACACCACACGTCTTAGCTGATCTCTCACATCATGTCAGCATCTGGATGCCAGTGATGAGTATGAAGCTGGAGACAGTTTCATCCTTTCCCTTCCTGTCAGCGGCTTGTTTCAGTTTCTTAGTTACCTTTGTGGCCCTTTGCTGGTCTCTCTTCAGCAGCTCCATGCCTCTCCTGTACTGGGGAGCCCAGAGCTCAGCCCCATCCTCCAGGCGTGGCCCCAGCAGCTCTGAGCAGAGGGGGGGTCACCTCCACCTGCCGGCAGTGCTTCACCTAACACAGCCCGGGAGGCTCTTGGCCTGTTTTGCTGCAAGGGCACTTTGCTGGCTCAGGTTCAGCTTGTCCACCAGGACATTCTCTGCCCAGCTGGGTGCCCCAGCATGTCCCAGTGCTTGGGGCTGTTCCTCGGGGGCAGGACTTTGCATTTCCCTTTGAACTGCAAGAGGTTCTTGTCAGCCCAATGCTCCAGCCTGTCCTGGTCATTCTGCATGGCAGCACAGTCCTCTGGTGTATCAGCCGGTCCTCCCAGTCTGGTCACCTGCAAACTTTGTCCCCTTTCCATCCAACTGGATTGACGTTCTTTTGCTGCTTGGAGGATGCAGTTTTTAGTCCCTTGCCAGGTCACATTTCTAGTCTTCCCTTCCAAGGGGGAGGCCAGAAGCAGCTTCACGTTTACATGTACTTGCCCAGAATAACTTAAACTTTTCTCTCTTTTAATCTCTTCACAAGTCTCTCCCCCAGCCTTTCTATTCCTGTTCTGCTTGTGTTTTTGTGGGCTCTGTTCTTGGCACAATAGGCAGCCTGGAAATTTTTGTCAGTTAATTTCCTTTAATTCCATGGGCTGTTCCTTACTTGTCCTATATACTTTATTATCCTGAAGTCAGTCTTTTAAAAGTTAAAAAGTTTTATAAACACAGCAGTTGAGGCGGTAAGCAGTCTGGTGATGAAGTTTCAGCAGTTGGTGTTTGGGTGGCCTTGAGCTGCCTCCCGAGGAGCAGGCAGCCGGCGTGGGGAGCTGCTGCCGGGCTGGGCAGGCGGCCTCTGCGTCTTCCAGGTGGAGACCCCGACTTCGGGCTACTGTGCTGGAGCTTCTTGCATGCTAGGCTGTAAGTGTGGTTATTGGCTTTGTGCAATGAAAAACAGTAAGCTGAGAAACTCGAAACTTTAAAAACAGTCAAGATGATGTCTAGGTCTGGAAACAAGAAAGAAGATGTGTGATTGATTGCATTGTACCTTCATCTGTTGTAGCTCTGGCTATTGTACACCTGTCTTGTCTCTCAGGTGTACAGGGGATGCTGTGAAAAATCTTGTAGTTAAAAATAAAAGTACTGGTACACGTGTGTAGGTAATGTCAATTATTTTTATGTAATTCTGGCCTCACTTTTAGGTATTTTACTTTGCATTGAAACAATTTCTAGTATTTTTTAATATGCAATTCTAATTCACATTGCAAAAGGGCAAAAAATTCTCATTTACTGTAGTCAGCTGGGTTTTTCTGTGCTTTAGTATATATTGCTGTGACATGGGACTAACCATGCTAGCTACTTGCAGCAAAACCAGTATTTCAAAAAGGAAGGAAAAGGACGTGGGGATTTTTGGATATGACTGGGAGAAGTTCAGCCTGTTGCAACCCTGATTTTTCATGAAGTGTTCTCAGCCTGTCTGCCATTCTCAGAAATCGACAGACTGCAAATCCTGGGCATGGTTTCAGCATGTGGGACCCAGAGGGCTTTTCTTCGTCATCTGGCCCAGCTGCTTTGCCAGCTCCCGGCCATTCCTTGTAGTGGCAGAAGCCGCTGCTGCACAGAAGGTGATACAAGGCCAATTTATAATGCTCCTTATCAGTTGTCACTTCCTTGTGTCAGCAACATTTTCCCCAGTAAAACCAAGAACTTGTAGCATACTGTGATAACTTGTATCTCTTGAGGTTTGGTGTTGGTCAGATGTGGAAACCTGCTTTTGGTAATGCAGGGCCTGGTTTGTTTGTTTGTTTGTTTTTAAAGAAGGTACTGGGGTATTTAATGTTGGGAAGGGTTAAGACAGCTGAAATGTGGGACTTTGCTCACTTCCTCTAGTACTTTCTTGGCAGCACCTGGGTTAGTGTCTCTGGCAGCTTGGTGGAGCACTGGCGTGTGATGGCAGTGTGGTGATCAGTAGCCACTGGTGTACATCAGGCACGTTTTCACTTGGTTCCAGAATTTTAATAACTATTTCATGCCTTGAGTTTCCTGCTGCAGTCTTACCGCAGGTGCCTGGACTGGTTTTCCCTGGCACTCATGTGGCTGAAGAGGAGGAGAGGAGGCCCTTCTGAACTCCACTGTGCAAAACTGCGCTGCGACTCCTCGTAAAAGGAGGAGGACTCTCCCATCTGTTACTGCCGCTGTTGTCTGGGTATCTCTCATCCCAGGCTACGTGCAGCAAGTGTGGCGGCAGGTTTCCTGTCTGAGACGTGCACTGGGCCAGCGAAGGGCTGCCTTGGCAAACGCCAGCCGCCGCCACACAGCCGCCGCCCGGTGCTCGGTGTGGGCCCCGGGCGCCTGCCCAGAGCAGCTGGCGCGGGTGCGTGCCGGCGCAGGCCGGGCTGCGGGCGCGGGTGCCGGGCGAGCTGGTCTCCCCGCTCCTCCCCACCCTGCCCTGGGGAGGCCCCGGCAGCCAGGGAGGGCGCGGAGGGTGAGACAGCAGGGCCGTGCTGGGAAATAAACCCTCTGCAGGCGGGCAGGCAGGAACGGCGGCTCGGTGCTGCTGAAAATGGGCTGCTTTTTTCTCACACGCCCCTAATGCAAACAGATGCTTTCTGTCTCTAAAATCCATTCACGCCCTTCAGCTTCTCTCTCGTGCGAGAGCTGATCCTTGTCGTTCCCCACCATGGGGTTGTCCCCGGGCTGGAGGTCTTCCCGCGCAGGCTGCGGCTGGCAGCATGGTGGCCCTGCAGGGGGAGGCCTGGCTGGTGAAGGGGAGTGAGAGCGGGCGCACGGGGAAATGCCGGACGGCTCCCAGCCAGAGAACGGCCGGCAGCTTCCATGCAAACAGGGCCTGCACTTCTGGAAGTGAGGTAGTGACCTTGGCTGAATGTTTCCTGGTTTCCCTTTTAACAGGGAGATTGCAAAATCTTCTTTAAAAAGATGGAAAAAAAGTGTGAAGCCCTATCAGAACAAGACCAAGCCTATGCAATGAGAAGACAAACGGATGTCTGCAGTCCCCATAGAGCACAAACGCCAAGCCATTTTTTTAAATATAAAATATAAACTTTTTTAAACCTTCAATTGCACTGCTGTTTTCAGTTGTTCGTAGCTAAGAATAATCACTTCAATCTAAAATACTTGTTAAATGACATAGGTTTTTTGAAAGTACCCCATATATTTCCCTAACTTTGAGACTAATCAGACACGTAGTTTGAGTTGCTAGTTCAGAGCTATGTGGTTTTTCCAGTGAACCTGACAAGTTTTAACATGATCGGAGTGAAGTATGAAGGAAGAGAAACCTTCATTCTGTATAATGTAATTAAGAGAATTCACCTATGCTTTCCTTTACTGAAAGAGGCAAAAAAGATAGAATACAAACATTTCACATCAAATTCAGATGTTATATTTACTGAATCTTACTTGATATGACTTTAAGCTCTGTCAAGACATAAATTATTAAAACCGTGAACCTTACTGCACTTTGAATAGTATGTTAGAAGGAATAACTAAGAGAAATATATATAAATTTTTGCCATTGGGAAAAAGATAACAAGTGACGTTTGCCATTGAATGAATAAAAGATTAGTTAAGTCTCACTATTTGAGACCTTTTCACATTTTTAATGGATCTGATATTCCGTTTATGGTTCCATGTCCAGTTTTCAGCAACCGCATCTTAATTCCCACTTTCTTTTCAGTTAAGGGTGATTAAGAGCAAGAAGATTTAGAGAACAACTTATCAAATGCTTTCCAGACCATCAAAAATCACTTACCTGTCACCATTGTCGCCTTCCATTTGCCTCTTAGCTGCATCTCGAAAGTGCCTTAGACTCCTCCAGAGTGCATCTTGAAACTAAAATAGTCATGAGAGTATTTCTCGCGATAAGGTACTTAAATAAACCATATCTGGAAGTAAGCTTCTTTGCTTCCAATTGCTTTTTTTTGTGGTACCTGATCAGAGAGGCAAAATTCCCCTGGCCAGGAGCAACTGGAGCAACTGGCTCTCTCATTCCCGGGAATGACTCACATGCCAGGGTAGGCGAGCGCGCGCTCCCCGCTCACTTCCTGGCTCCAGAGCAGCTCGAGCACCCAGGACGCAGACAGTGATTCACCTGAGAGGTGGGTTAGTGCCTGCTCAAGGCAGCAGCCGTCCTGCAGGGAGACGTTGCGAGCAGTCTGAAATCGTGTTGTACTGCAACCTGTGCAGCCGTGCCTGTGCCTTTCAGTTAGTGCTGTTTTGTCTGCAGGGTGAATGTGAATTTAATGCGATGAGTGTGATGTGATGTGTGTAAACTAAAAACTCTTGTGCTGGGTAGATGCAAATATCTGCTAATGAAGATTATCATGTCAATTATTAATTTGACTATATTTAGACATCTTTAATGTTGTACTTTGAACAGATTCTCTCTTCTAAATAGCATGTAGGATGAAAGTGAAATGTTAGGTCTGTAACTAAATATTCCAGCTAAAATGACTAGACTGTCTGTTTACTTCATACTTTTTGCTGTCACAGTGTTCTTTGAGACTCTGTCTGTGGGCCCGCTGCCTCCTGCAGTCCTACTTCCACTGGTCCTGGGTGTACACACATTTAGAGGAAGATATCTCAGTGCCTTAAGAACATTGAAGTAACCCCAGAAGTAGTTACATCAGGACAAAATTTTGCTGTGTGTCAGTAGAGGATGAAGTTGTTAATTTCCCATTTCTGCAACCTTCTTGAATAGAAAACAGTTATAAACAATACCCTCTCTCCATTAAATCGACAGGAATAAAAATAATCTTCCCACTATTAAAACAGTGGCTGCCAAGTCACATTTATTGGACTTCTGTCTGTTCTGCCTACATTTGTCCATACTCTTTTTCTTTTCTTTTTTTTTTCCTCGAAGCTCTGAGTAATTGAATCCCCAGCACTGCTCTTCTAACACTGGAGAAGGTCTTCCGCATAGGTCCCTTTGACAGCTGCTTGGAGGCCTGGGAGGAGCTGGAGACGGAGCAGGAGCCAGACTTACCAGCTGGTGTCCCTGTGCTGGTGAACCACTTCCAGACTGCGTGTCCAGGGGGAATCCTGTGATAACTTTCACGTTTCTGCTCTCTGCTCACTAGCAGGCAAACTGTAAAATTCCCTCTTGCCTCAGGACCTCTCCCTTCAATCAGATACAGTCCCTGATCTTAGGAGACTTCTGACATGGCTCATCTTTGAAGACCAGCTTTTGCAAGGCAAAACAGATGATGCAAATGAAGCCAGCAGGAACACGTGTTATGTTTATCATATGTGTTTAGATTTATTACTAGAAGTTGCAAAACTGATCTCAGGAGATGGATGTTCTAACGTTAAGCGATAGTCGCTATTACATGCATATGGTGGAGTGCCTGTATCACGTCAGTGGAGGATGAAGGCTTTTTCTGTAGTTGGGTAGAGAAGACTTGCCTACATTTCTGCCTCTCTCAGACCTAGCATATGGCTAAGTAGAACAGTGTGCCTGCCACCATTTCACCTTCTTTCAACTCTGCCTTGTGTTCCACAGCTTAGCAGCTCCATGTGTGGTTTTTTTTCCTCTCTCAACTGCTTTTGGGTTTCTAGACCAATGGTGCCTCCTGTTTTCCTTCCGTATGTGGTTCACCTCTTCACTGGCTTTCAGTCATTTTCCACTCTTAACGTTAGGTGTTCAGATCCAGGTCTTTCTCCTCAGTGGAGCTAGTGTAAAACAGGAGCATGTTCCTGACTGATGGTCTGGTATGCTGCTCCCTCCAGCTGAGTTGTTCTCCAGCAGAGAAGGCTGCGGCAGCCACCCCAGGACATGCTCGTAAGTGCTATTGTCAGTGCAACTCAGGTACAGTACAGCTTGCTGCATGTCCACGCAAACAGCTTCATTTTTCAGTATTAGATCTCCTCTGAGGTTCCCTCTCCTGTCTCTGTAAACCACTGTCTTCACGCTCTGCTAAGTGGAGACCCTGCTCTGCTGGGGAGCATACAAGGCAGTTTGTGTTTCTTACCCTTTTTCCTGTGGCTGAATGGTAAGTGGGAGGCTCCAGAGCTCTGAGAGCACCTGCCTTGGTTTACCATGCTCTGGATGAGTGTTGTACATCAAGCTCTCTGGTTGGCTTCCAGCACATTCTGGTTTACTTGAGGACAGGGTAATGTGCAAGTTTTGTGCCGATTTTGGGGTTGGCCTTGTCTCCTTCCTTTTGAGAATTTGGGGGATTTAATTTGAATAAGTTTCTTTGTTTCTTAGCTCTCTTGGGGATTTCTCAGATCTCTTCCTCAGTACTAACTGATGATGCTGGAGTCAGCTCTGATTAGACTCAGATTTGCATCTTACCCTGGCACCACTTTTTCACCGCTGTGGTTTCCTCTCCCTTTGTCAGTGTCCAAAGGATCTATAAAGTAGCCTTGTTGCAGCTTAGACCTGTTAGTGCCTCTGAGTTTAAGCTCTAACAAGGTGATTTCTCAGTCTTTTCCCTCAGGTATTACCAGTGGTGATTTTTAGTCTGTACCTTATGGGGCCTGGTTGTGCAAAGGATTGCAGCTGAGTAATGTCATGGTCTGTGACTGCTGTTCTGTGCGCAGATTATCTTCAGGATGTCTCAGGTCAATTTCCTATGTGATGTTGTCCACTTGGCACTGTGGGTAGTGCATCCTTTCAAAAAGCTGCTTGGAGAGCAGGCTAGCATGTAAGCGGGTTGCTGTTGGCAGGTGCATGGGTCCTGGAGACGAGGCACATGAGTGAGGTTCATACTCACAGTCCTGGTCTGCCAAGCTGTGTCCGGTCTCCGGACAATTCTCCACAAGGGAGAGCTGGGTGAAGCTGAGTCCTCGTGCTGGCTTCTCACAGTCTAGGACTTCACCAGCTTGCTCAGCTGTTAGCTGGTCTCAGGCACAATACTGTATCCTCATTTCCACACCTGGAAAATTGGCTAGGATTAGCCTCTTCAAAATTCCCATCTTTCAGAAACCTGGCTCTCAAGCTATGTCTGACCACTCACCCAGATGCTGATGTGGACACCTACCTGTTGCAGGCCACGTGGTCCTTCAATTTTCTTGAAGAGAAATGCTGTCAGTGTGACATTTGTGAGAAACGTGGTAGATGTTGCAGGAGAAATCTGCCTCTTGCTTCTATTGGGATTTCTTGCAATAGATGGTCCTACTTGGGATGTTTGGACAACCCAAAATTCCAGGATCTGAAGTCTCTGCTCCTCTGAGGACCTCTTAGTTTGGGCACTGAACAAAATGTGTTGGTGTTGCTGTGTTGGTCTTGCTTGCAGTGTTTGTGCAGCCTGCCTGGCAGCATGCACTGCAGCTGTGGGGAACGATATGCTCCCGTTTGCGTGATTTGTGCTCTTCTTCAGGTGTCTCTAACAGTGGGGTTGTCTCTGCGATCTCAAACAGCTCTGAGGGGTATGTCATGGGGAAAAAGGGAAGAGAGTAGAAGGGAAAATAAAAAAGTTTAAAACAATTTCTCATAGAGATCCAATAGTTTAATAGGTGGTGCCCTGTATTTTTCTTTTTCAATATGATGCAGTGGAACATTAACTTTCCTTTAAGATCTCTGTATTTTGATATATCAGCGGAACTTAATGGATTAGAAAGCACTGTCATAGCATCCCGTAGCAGGCTTTTAACTCAGATGTGTTTTTTGGCAGCCCTCGGACAGGAGCAGGTCTGGACTAGCCAGCACATAAAAAGGAAATGCTACAGAGCTTGTCGTAAAAGCAGCACAACAGAAATGTGAAGCTGTGGTGTGAAGAAATGCTGAGAGCTAACCTGTAACTTTGCTATTGTTCACATTATTCAAAGGCTGGATGTCCCTTTTTGTATTCTGGTGATTACAGAGCAACTCTCAGATTACATAAGAGCCAGAACAACTTTATTACAGCAATTACTGTGTCGCTTTATTCTAAAACTCCTTTACTATCACATTTGGCGGTACAAGCTATGGGTTTATTTTTAAAGCAGATTAGCCACCTGGATAATGCATTAAACTAGCTTTTTTATTTAATAAATAAAAATAGAAGAAGGGAACTAACTAAAGGATTCACTTTTATAAAGCTCATTTCTTCTTCCTTCATCCTCGAGCTCCTCACATTGTGTTGATAGATTACCTGAAGGTGCACGCCGTGGCTGGCAGATCCTTTCTGTAGGTGTAAGGCAGTTCTAGAGCCTTTAGTCTTCACGGGCACTCTGCTGGCCCTGTGTGATTGTGTGTAGTTGTATGGGTAATATCTTGGTTGCTTGGCTTGGCTTCCCAGTTCTTATGATGCAAATTGTTTTTTTGCATTTCTAATTAACTGAGGTAGTGGTGTTTGCTGTGAGAGTTTTCTCGATGCTCAGAGTCATAGGAGCGTTGTTGGAGAGGGTTGTATTGTGGTGCCAGAGAGCCAGGACACATATGAAGTGCAAAATTTGTCTTTAGGTGTTCAGGTGTTTATTGTCCCTCTGAGAAGAGGCAGTCTGATGCAAAACCTAAAAGGCTAAAATGGTGGATATATTAGGCAAAGGTATAATATATTTTATTTTTCTTAAAAGCAAGTAAAATAATAAGTACAGTTGGCCTTTGTGGACCTGAATAAGATTGATTTCCTGCAAAACCTGACTGCCTGGTGCCCTGTAGTTCCCCTTTTGGTAACTCAACAACCTGTAGAAAAATTTAGAATAAGCATCAATAGTTTTCACACGAAGCCAGGAGCATGGGAGCCTGGAATAAAGTTCATTTGTCTGAACAAGTTTTAGGCCTGCTGCCAGCTTTCTAGTTTCTAGGTTGTGTGTTGTTTGTAGTCTGGAGCACAAACAAGCCAAGTAAATGAAAACTTGGAAGTGGAAAGGAAAAGCCTCACTGCTGCATCGTGATGATGATGGACTGCAGTAAGCATGTTTAAGGTTAAAATGTCACATATGTTTACTCTGTCTTGTACAATTGCTGAACCTAGAAGCACAGGTTTCTCAGTGGCTCCAGGGGTATGAGTGTCAGTACCAGTCTTTCCAAATTATGTTCGGAGAAAAATCAGATTTTGAAAAACGGTGACTACCACTGAATTTGCTGGTAGACTAAATGGAATCACACAAATTCCTCAGTGGCACTGAGGAACTCTGGAGAGCCCAGCCAAGCAGCTTCCTGGGCCGTGCTGCTGGTACTCGCTGCGGTGGTCCAGCTTGCTGGCTTCCTCATCTCCGAGACAAGCCTCTTCCTGAAATGCCTCTCAGTTTGTGTAAGATTTAAAATATTGCTTTAGCCTTTTTTGAGCCTGAAAAAAGGAGAGACCTAAACTTTGAGATATTTTAACTGTTACAATTCTTACTTCTGTCTGGAGGCAGGGGTCTAAAAACTGACGGAAAAGAAGTGCAAGATCCCAAATGTTAGAATTTAGGGGACTTTTCCTGAAAGCGATATCCTTGCAGTCAGCTGGCATTTCTCTGTGGCAGGTTTTGGTAAATCTGTCTCCCCTTTACCTAAGAAGCCGCCGCTGAGAAACAGATGATTAAGACTCCTCTGAAACCTTTGGCACACCCCGTATTTAAGGAGCACCTCATCCCATTTTGTGGTTACACCCACCCTTACATACAGGCTCTTGGTGCTTAACTGCGTGTGCTGCCAGGATGGGTTTGTGCACAGCGTGAAATAGGTATGTTGTGTTCCAAGCAGTAGAAACGACAAGTTTTGTGCTAAGTTCTGCCCTAGTGTACCCAAAGCTCAGGAACGCAGATTTCCTCGGGAGGTTGCTTGCTTGAGTATTGCAGCTGATTTAAAAGCTGTCTTCCCCCATTGCTGAGCTTCAGCCACAACATTAATTGCCGTGTGTGTCAACAGGCTTAGTGGAACATTTTCAGACTCCTCTGTACTTTTCTTTATGCAGTTGCTACAGTAGTGAGTATTTTAACAACTAAAATTTAATATATTTGCTTTAGCTAAAGTAGCCAAATTAATCCTCTTAAACACTGAATGTGTGTGGGAGAGAAGATTTAATTCCTGAGTAGTATTTAATCCTGAGAGGACGACACTGTTTGAGAGAACGCTGACTTATAGAGAAGTTCAGAACCAGTTGGAAGCTGACTGGGGCTTAGTTCAGTTGTGAAAGGGTGTTATACTTACGGAAAGTATGTAATGTGCCTAGTAGAGAAGATACAGAGCTGAAATTGCTAAATAACACATCTACCTGTGTGGTAGAGGCTAGGGAAAGCTAAAGGCAGATGTAATTAACACACAGTAGTCTAAACACAGATTTGAAAAAATCAGGCTGTATGGAGCAACCTACGTGATTGCATTAGGCTTTTGTAAATATTTAAAATTATAGAAATAGCAAACAAGTAGTAGTCAAAGCATCTGGCACACGTGAGAACGACACAAAGCTAGCAAGAGCGCTTAAGAAGTGAAGTTTGTTGGTAAGGTCCGAGACTGTTTCTCAGCCAGGTGCTGGGGACTCTCCCATCTCTGTCCCACAGTGTCACCAAGCAGAAGGGCCACAGGAGGTGAGTGTCCAGGCACAGTGCAGTGGGGCAGGCGGGGGTGAAGGCAGTTACAATAAGCTGTAGGGATGATGGAAGAGAGCAAGTTGTGGTGCTTTCCCTGAGGCCCCTTCTGCAATGCCGCATCGCCTGAGCAGCGCACGATGAAGAGGTGGTCCCTGGGGTGGTGGGTATGTCAGGGACAAGTAGCAGTGGAATAAAAGTCAGGGTTTTGGGTTACAAGCAGTTTCTCTTTAGGCATGGTAGATTTGGACTTCCCTGGCGGGATGGCTGATGGAGAGGTGAGTAGCACCATGAGCCAGCTGGAGCTGGATTTTTGAGTGGGGTGACAGCGCTGCTTGCTGCCTTTTCTTCACCACTCATCAGCGCTGGGAAGGGTGAACATGCAACTGAGGGGACGCTCCTCGGCACTCCCTGCTGGTTAGCAGTGAGGTAGGGTGCGTGCTGCACGGCTCAGGGTTTTTGCAGGGAGCAGTTTTGGGTCCTCTGCCGACCAGCCATGGCATGTGCTCGGGGGCTGAGGTATTGCAGAACCGTGTCCTCCCCAAACATCTCCTCAGAGGTGGAGAGGAAGGATGAGGAAACAGGGTTAGGTGGCAGGAAAGTAATTATGTGTATGAGAGGCGGGGAGGGATGGGAATGGAGCATGTCCCTCTGTCAGGTACGGCTCCTCCTCCCTGCCCTACAGCCTGCCAGCTGAGCTGGCACCCAGGGGGAAAATTACAGACATACAAAATCAAGAGCTCTGCGATTTATTCCCAAATAAATCTAAATTATCATTAGAAGCATCTATAGTCAGTAAGATGTTCAAGTGTTAATAAGAAAGGGTTTTTGTTTGCTTGTTTAAAGCAGATAGAATTATTCGGTATCTCGTTCTTAAGCGAAGGCATTTTAGTTCTTGTTAACTTCGCAGAGCCAGCACAGCAATGCAAGACTACAAGCTGATCACTGTTAGTTTTATGCATCACCAATGCAGTTTTTTTTATTCAGACTCGTGTGGTTACAGCTGTGAAGTCGCATTAGTGTCTGACTGAGGTGGTACAGATCTCTGTGGTGCGAGTGCAGAACTGTGGCTGGGCGGGCACAACCAAGATGCAGTTGGGCTTCCCCAGCTTTGATTAGTGACGGTGATCCCAATGAGAGGGCAGAGCTTGGGGAAGATCAGTGTTAGATCTCAGGTGGCAATGTGAATGACAGCTTTTCGCCTATCAAAGCTAAGCAGTGAGCATAAATATGGAAATCCAGTGTGCCACTTTTATTTAGTAGTAGTATTACAGTACCACTGCCCTTTAATTTTCTACAGCAGAAGTAAAACATTATTTTTTAACTTCTCTACAAATATCCACATATGAATATGAGCTACAGAATCAAGGTTCAGTTGCCGATGTTCGTGTGTCCAGTTCGGATTTGGGGTTTGTATGAATGGTTTTCTGAAGTGTGTCTACTCTCCTGCATAATATCTTCTCTACAAATGGTTTGCACAAGAACATGTATATCAAAGGGTCCATGCAGATGTTTGTGGCAGCCAGCCAAAGAGTGCTTTCTTTAGCGACAAAGAGCTGGTTCTGCAGACGGCATTCCATTCGGGTTGTCGTTTGACTCAGGGTATAGGGAACCCTGCTGAAATGAAAGGGGGCAAAGCATAAGAAGAACACAGTAAAAATGATGAATACTTTCCCCTTGACCTTTTTTTCCCTTTTGTTTTCTTTCTTCTGTGTTTTCATGTAAGACTCATATACCTTTTTGGCAATAATTACGTAAAATAGAAACATAAGAATGAGAACAGTCCAGAAGACGAACTGACAGATGTAATTGACGGCTTCATGCCATTTGAGTCCAAAGTAGCTCTTCAGCGAGGCACACTTCTTTACGGACTGCGGTGTTGCTTTCTTGTTTGATAAGATCATGTTTGGTAGAGAGAGAACAAGGAAGAAGAGCCAGACCAGACCTGCGAGGATCTTTGCTGAGGTCACATGTTGCACCCAGAACTTCCCAAAGGGTCTCACGATCTTGAGAAACCTGTCAAAAGCAATGAGACCAAGGAGCACTATGCTAATATACATGGTGTCATAAAATATTACGGCTGAAAAGCGACAGACAAAGGCTTTGAGTTGCCATGGTCCCAGGCCAGAGTCAGTCAGGATTTTCAGAGGAAGCATCAGTGTCATTATAAAATCAGATACTAAGGTGTTTTTCAGGTAGACAATGAAAGTTGATGTGCTTGGAATATAGAAGAAAGCCCAAAGAGCCAGGCTGTTCAGTACAAGTCCCAGGAGGAAGATGAGTGTATAGAGTACTGGGAAGACCAGGTGGGTAACTCTGGTGTCTCGGTGGCATGGGGTGGAGAAGGGTGCTCCGCTGGAGTTACTGATGGTACTCTCATTCGCAAAGTCTTCCATTTTCCAGAATAGACTTGAGTGAAAAGGAGAGAGAAAACATACAGCATAACAGTTTGTATTCAAGATGACATGTTTTTGGCAGTGATTAGCAGGTTTATACAATTTACACAAAAACTCTGGAACATGCATTAAACAGACTGGCTGATATTAAATCTAAACCTTGTCAAAGTTTAAGTGGTTTACAGACTAATGTGTAATGAAAAGTTGAAATGGTATATAATCATTATAGACGCCTAAGATAACATAATAGCAAGGTATAACAGCACAATGCCTAGAGAACCATTTGTCTTTATGTGGGCACGTATTTTAACATTGAATACAAATTTTATAGTTGTGGCTGATAACCAAGGTGCCTCTGGGAAGGTGAATTCTGGTATTTCGTACCAAGCATGTACCATTTTTCCTTTCTCAGTGCATATTTAAATAATGTTTTTGAGAATAAGATGCACACCGCTGGTTATCAGCCTCTTATATCTGAAAGCCAGATGCCCAAGTGCCCCGTCATACCAGATGAGCGCTCAATAGTGCAAGTACCTGAGCAAACTTGGCAGCAGCTGTTTTGAAGAGGGGTCTTTGGCTATCTCCACTTCATCTGCTGTTCCTCTGCTGACAGAAGCCTCAAGCAAAGTATTAAGAATGGGGAAATGTGTAGAATGAAGAAACTTTTTCTGCTGGTGGTGATGTGTTGTTTCCTTCCTCATTTCCACTTATCATCCGAGTTAGTTAATCACGTTTGCTGTTGCCCCTCTCTCTTCCTTTCGGTCTCTGTCAAAAAGTATACTACCTTCTTCTCTACTGACAAAGAAAAAAATGACCATATCTGTGAAGGTGGGTACGTTGTCTGGATTTTTGTTTACGTGGATCAACTACACTGTGCCATGACTATTTGGGTCCTTCAGAGATGTGAGAAGAATGAACAAAGAACGTTTCCTGACGGTTTTCCAGGATAATCTTCAAATGTAGCTTGTGCGTGTGAATTCCCATGATCTGGACAGTACTATTTGGCATTAAATCCATCATCAGAAAGTCTGCTCAAAGCTACCCTTACAATGGGATGAAGCACCATGGGGTTACTTGGCTACAAAATCATGTACACTGACATTTTCAGAAATGGTGCCCTCCCTCTGTAGCTGGAGAAATTGGCTATATAGACCACTGAAGGCAAGAAAAAATGCATTCCGTCTTTGTATTTTATGGTTTACACTGAAATGAGCAGTTAAGGTTTGAAATCTGTTGGACAATAATTAATATTTGAATTCCTGGTGAAGATTCAGAGAAGAGAAGAAGGAAGAAAAAAGCAGTCTTAAAATGTGAGGTGTATTTTCTTTGTGGGACTGTTAATCCCACACAGGAACCCGAGCTTTGCTTCTGATCTTCAGAATGGCATTTCTGGTTCATTTCGATGCCAGTGTGGCCAGGTGAGATGGCATGCCGAATGTAGAGACTTTCTCTTTCTGGCAAAAGCTGCTTCTGCTTCATGGTGTGCTTTGTATTTGTTATGTGTTTATTATGTATTTATTATGCATTATGTTGGAATCTAATGCATTTCTCTGTAAACAGAATGTTTTGTTTGAGTAATGTGATTTATCTTCTGGTTTTGTGTCAGCTGTTTCTGGCTTCCTGCTTGGTGTGGTGTGGGAACGGGCTCATCTTGAAGCCGTCCTTCTGTGGGCAGATGCAGATTGCTTTTTGAGGTTCTCAGTCTGTAGCTGTACTGATAACGTCCATGTATTGGCATATACATTTTGTTTAACATACATGCACATGTTGATGTTAAAAGTCTGGCAGAGTGCGCAGTGCCCTGAGGATGACCAAGTGAAGGTCACCCTTGCCAACATCATCAGCATGACATGTCTCTGGCTGCCTGACCTGACTTCTGGACATGCCTCAAAGACTATAAAAGCTGAGATGGACTGTTGCAATATCCTATTACCAACTTCCAAGTCAGCTTCTTCCACGTTTTCTTCTCTTACACCTTGACAATGCTCCCAACTTCAGAGGCAGGTACTAAGTGCCTGCGTGTGGCATCAGTGACATCTGTGTGGTATGCAGAGAGCAGCAGTATCTGTTGTTTGAACACACCATCTGATCAGGAGAAGCAGCTGGCAGATAATTAAATAATAAATCTGTGTGTATGTGCAAAGAATGTGGAGAATGGGTGTTGGGTGGAAAAGGGGCATCCCACAAGTCCCTTTCAGGCATCAGCTGGGAGCTGGTCAGTCTCCTGGGCCCAGGTGGTTGCCAAAAATGCACTCAGAAGTGACTGGCAATGCTGCTGGTTTCAGGGAAATAATGGTGCCCTATTTTCTGCAGCGTAACCCAACACTGATTGTAATCACTGCTGGACTGTACACCAGCGTAAGCTGTACACGAAAAGTTTGTGAAATCCTTGATTTAGACAGGCAGGTTATAAGAGATGCATCAGCTCCAAGGCTGAGTGCTGAAGTAAGTGAACTGTTCTGATGTTTTAGGAAGTTGGATATCAATCTTGAAAGCTCCCTGTGCCCTGCCAGGGACCAGATGGCTGCTGGAGAGGTGTAGGCAGGACATCGGCTTGGGGCAGGTCTGAGCTCTTGTTTGCTGATGGAACGTTTTTTCTGACTGGGAGCTGTTTTGCAGCTATGCTAAATGAAGCATAGTTTATTACATTAGCCTTGCGTATTTTTCGTGTGTAATTATAATGATAATTGTTCCTGAGAATACCTTCCTCCTTTTTCCCACTTTTCCAAATGAAAAGGCATAAATGGTTACAATTCTTGTATAGTGCAAACAGGCTGCCCTTAATAATTAGTAAAGATTTTACAATTAGTTTTTCGTTCACTAAGATCTAAGTATTCTGTAGATTGAATCTTTGCACATTTTCCAATATAGTATTTTGTTCTCTGTAAAAGTGTACATTTTTTATTTTTCATATAATAAGGTGAAGCATTTGAAGATTGAACACACATCAAGGTAAGCCTGATTATGAAATAATTTCCTCTGACATAAAACAATTATTGGTCAATGGATTAAGAACTGCAAGCATGTAATGAGGTAAACAAAATGTTACTCTGTTACCAAAAATCTGCACAGATAAATAGTTTACCTACATATGTCCTATATTTCTGTTTATCTTTTGGTTGCATGCAAGGTAACAACTTCGTGTATTTAAAAACTATGTTTATTGTGGATTTTGTTTGCATCTCTTGGCTCTTGTGTTGTCATGGACTTTACACTGGCCCAAATTAAGCTATTTCTGCAAAATCTCTGCAGGTCATCTTCTGTTCTGTAGCATTTTGTGACTCTGGTTTAATTTTTTCTTGCAGCTCCAACTATAAATTCTAACTTTTTCCTAGAAATTCTGACAAGCATGGAGTCTGTGATCAGATGGTGCTCTTGTTTTATTCAAGCTTTCTAATTTTGCCATTTCTGCAACCAGTGGTGTTGGTTCCAGTGTGTTTGTGCTTCATCTGTAGGGCAATTTGTAAAGGTGTTGTCAAAATTCTAGGTAACTTTCAGCAGGATTTTACTGCTTTCTCCTTGCCTTCCAAATAAGCGTACGTGGCCAAGTAGGGACATGGTTAGTTCTTCGTGCTAGAGTGGTGTCTCGTCTGTGTCATCTCCTTCATTCTGCACTGCCATCTGTGTTCGGAGTTCTGGCGATTCTGTGTGCTTGCATAGTGTGTCTAGCAAGGATTTTCTAAATGATTTGCAAAGGAAAAAGTAAATGAATGGATCTAGGCAAGCATTTAGTGATGTCAGCCACAGCGTGCTCTCTTTTAAGTAAAACAAGGTGTTCTGAGCAGAGCATTCAAAAACGTCTCTTGTTTGGCTCAAAGTGTAGGGAATTCTAGTGAAGTGGAATGGCACAAAACAAATAAAAAACACTGCAATTATGATAAAAACCTTTAGATTTACATTTTTTTTAGATGCTTTTCCTGTGCATCTTGTCCTTTTGTAGGATTTGTACAGTTCCTTACTTATGAGTATGTAGCATACAGCTATGACTGCTAAATTAACCCAGAAGATAAGTTGGCAAATATAGTTCACGATTTCATGCCAGACTAAGCCAAACTCAGATTTCAAGAGAGCACACTTTTTTACATTCTTAGGTGTTTTTTCCTTGTTTGTTAGAATGATGTTGGGTAATGAAAGAGTAAACATTGATATCCAGATTGCCGTGGACAGGATCTTGGCACCGAAAAGGCTTTTTGTGGTTGATGTTCTGAATGGTGAAGTGGCTTTCTGATAGCGATCGATAGTTATTAGCCCAAGAAACATAATGCTAATGTACATGGTGAAGTAAAATATGACCTGGGTGACCTGGCACACAAATCCTCTCAGCACCCACGGTACCAACTTTGCATCACTAAGGATTTTAAATGGAAAAGTCAAGATCATGAGGATGTCAGAAATGACAGTGTTCTTGAGGAAGATGATGAAATTGGATTTACTGGATATTTTAAAGAAGATCCACGTTGCCAGGCCATTCATAGTGAGACCCACCAGGAAGAGAAGTGTGTAAAGCAAAGGAAAGATGACCTGACTGATTTTGTTATCGCTGCTGCAGTTGCTGCCGTTGCCAGAGTAGCTGAAGTTGTTTGTGGCTTTCATTTGCATTTTGTCTTTTCCACCCTCCTTGTGAAAACAAACAAAAGAAAAAATAAACAAAGTGGGGCTTATATCTATTGTGAGACTTCAGCCTTTTTAGTCTATTTTTAATTTTTGTGGTGGGAACATTTCCAGTGGGGCTTTGACTGCTGCCAGGTGGGTTTTTATCTAACCAAGGATGTTGGGTTTGTGCAGGGGGAGAGCTGGCACTGGGCACAGCTGTCCCTGTGAGGTGGCCTGGCCTGGTCTGCTCTTCTGTGACCCAGGAGCCAAGGTGACCTGCCATCCTGCTCTGCCAGCGTTCCTGCCCGGCCAGAGGGCTGCAGGCAGGGGCTGGGCGGGTGGTACCCCCGGGTGGGACCCCCCAGGCCGAGCTCCACCTGGCTGGACTGGGCGGTGAGGGCCGTGAGCTGGGAGGGTGGCCTGCAGCAGCTCAGTGCAGCAGCAGTGAGGCCGTCATGTGGGCCGGCAGGGCTGCCATTTCACTGTCTGATATGCGTCTGTACAAACTACCTCCTTTTCTTACAAGGAAGAAGGAGAAACATCCTTTTCCACATCCTCTTCTTAGTGTGGAAAAGAGATGGCAGTTAAACTCCTTTTGACTGCAGATTTAACAGTGCCAGGCTGAAGTAAAGAGTAATCAAATGTCCCTTTTTTATTTTCTTTCTGCTTGGCTGGCTGTCTTTGTTTCCCAGAGGCACTACTCCAGCCTGGCTGTTGGTTACCCTTGAGGCTGCTCTCTCCCTTTCCCCCCATGCCCCTTGCCAGACAGTGGGAACGGCCACTTGCAGGCTGCCGCCTGTTGCCCTCAGACCTGCTTCCAACACTGGGCTGGGTCCAGGGGGTGTACGTGGCCCCCCCGAGTCCCTGAGTGCTGCTTCCAGGGGGAGAGAGGTGAGACATGAGTGGCTGCTCTTTGGTTGTGCATGCCAGCAATTAGATAGCTAGCAGCATCTTACTTCAGTGGTTACACATTTGCCAGCACGGTCTGTAAAAGGTATTTATATTTAAATAAAAAGGTATTTATATTTATATACTTATATTAATATAAGTATTAATGTATAACTTCACTACTAGTTTATCCTGTCATTTTTCTAAATCAGATGCTTTATCAAATGTCATATTGCAAATAGATCTCAAACTTCGTTGACTTGAACCACAGTGCCAAAGCAGTGTGGGAGTGCTGGTGTCTTACAGGCCTCCGGCAGCGCTGCTGGCGCCCAGCCGCTGGCACCATCCCGCAGAGTGCATCGCCCGGCCTGTTACCGCAAACACCCGCCTGTGTGCATCTGCGTAACTCGTAGCAGGGACTCAGTGGAAAACTTGCTCCTAATCTGAAAGCCTCGGTCTGATCAGGTTTGATCCAATCTGGTTGCCAGAAGAAGCCAGACAGGGGTGTTGAATCGGTCAGTTTGGTATTATGAAAGGAGCGGCTTTCGGGTGTGTACTGATGCAATTGTAAAAATTGCTATCTTTCAGAGCGATCTCTGTCTTTGTAAAATAAGATGCCTGGAGGAGCTGAAGCTTTGTCAGCCAGTGCCTGAGCATCCCCAGCATTTTTCGCACAGATCTGCAAAGTTTTATTTCTGTCTGTAAGACTTAGAGAGGAATTTCTAAATCTGCTTTGCTGTGAAGCACATGGCAGATTTTGCTGCTGCGTGTCATTCTAACAAAATAAGTATTCACTAAACATGCAATATCAGGAAAAAAACACAACAACAAACAAACCAGAAAACAGAGGAGATTACCGTAGTGTGCTGTTGAGAAGTGATGAAATCTTATGTATTTCCTGTGATGGGAAGCTTGCGTTGCTGGCAGAGGGTCGCCTGCGGTTCCTCTCGCTCCGCACTGTGGCAGCAGGCAGGGGTGTTCATGTGCAAGTCCCTGGGAGCCCGGGGAAGCTGGAGGAACAGCTTCACATCCCAGTTCTGCCACTTAGACCTTCCTCTGGCTTGAACTGGTTTCTCAGCCAGAGAGACAGCTGCAAATTCCAGGTGATGCTGTCAGTGCTTCTCTTTTTGTTTCCTCTAGAACAGAGAGCGAAATAGAATTTTATAGATAATTTGAGGTTTACTTCCTGCTTTTGACAGAGACACTATTTTTAAAAGAGGTCATGTATTTTGTAAGACTGCAACTTTCTGAGTGTACAGTGCACTTCCGCCTACTATCTTTTTGCCTTGTGATTTGTGTGGTGTGTGCTGTTTAGTATGACTTTTGTACACAGCCTTATCTGTCTGAAAACTTTAAGTAGTCTCATTCTGTAAAGAGAAACAGTCATTGGAGAAGGTAATTATATTACTGCACGAAATATTTACACCTTATATGACTTGCAAATCAGTTCTCCAAGTTTTTAAGTTATTGTGCATCAACATTTTAGAATATATTTTAGTAGAAGCCTAAATATAACCATTTAGAATTTAAGTAAACTTAAATATGTCTATTTCTTTTGGATGTACAGAACACAGTTTTGTTGGGCTGCATCTTCTTTTTAATGGATTTGTACGTAGCGAGAGAAGTGATACAGTTTCTAGACATCTTGTCTTTTATTTACTGACTTACTACTGAATATCGATCCATGGGGCAGCTAAGGGTGATTATCCTTATGCATCTTCTGACTCTGTCTTCATAGATACTTATAGAATTCATAATACCAAGTTACATTTTTTCCCTCTGTATTTTAACCCTTGTCAGTGATTTCCTCCATGTGAATAATCACACGAGGTGCTTTTTGTGATGAAGAGTTTGTTATTGTTTATTGCAGTCTGGGCTATTGGGTTTCTGCAAGTGATAACAGGAAAAGATAAAGGAAAGTGGCTTCACTCCTTCTGGTCTTTTCAGGATGAATCTTCAAGTCATGAGTGTAACCAGCGCATGATTCTTCTTTATGGTGTTGGTAAGGAGCGTGACGAAGCGAGACATCAATTGAAGAAGATTACCAAAGACATCCTGAAAATTCTGAATAAGAAGAGTACTACTGAAACGGGTGGTAAATGCTTTAACAGTGCTGTACGGTAGCCTGTAGAGAAGATCGTGGGAGCTGAGGTGCTCAGCAAGTTTGAAGCCGTGCATGTTGATCATGTAACTTGGCTTTCATCCCCTTCACCATCACTGGGCGAGGTACCGCATTCCCACAGCACGGGGTGCACCTGCTGTGCCGCGGCACCGGGACAGGAGAAGGCCGCTGTGGTTAGAAGTCCCTATGCTGTGGTTAGAAATCCCTATTTGACATTATAGCAATTTGGCTGTCAACATTGCCGTTAGGTTAAAGCCTCAAATATGAGATACTGGCCAGCCCTTACATACATATTCCTTACCTTCCTAGTAAAACAACGTGACTATTTTTCAGTTATTGAATGGCGCCTTCTTGCACTGGAATAACCTTAAAGTAGCTTTTACATTGTTACCTGCTATGCTCTGTATTTTCCCCAAGTATAACGGAAAATTGAGAGAAGAAGGGTTTTATGTAGTCATGAGTGAAGCTTTAAATTTTTTTAATTGTGTTATAAAGCAGTAATATTGCAGAGCTACTAGGGCTCCATTAAATATAAAATGACCAAATAATATTTTTATCTGTTAAGTTGGGGATGAAGGGCAAAAAGCCAGGAAGAACAAACAAGAAGCATTTCCAACCCTTGAGACGGTATTCACAAAACTACAGCAACTGTCATATTTTGATCAACATCAGGTGACATCTCAGGTACTTCCCATGTATAAAATTGTAGCCTTTTATATTCTGCCATAGAGAGATCAAATAGGAAGCGAATCTAGGTTTTTAGAAATGTTTTGTATGTACCAAGAATTTTGAGTGCACTGCTTCTTTGAAGGCAAGAGAAAAAAATGCTGCACTGGTATTTTAAAATATCTGCTTCAGTAGGTATTTGGTGGTTTGTTTTGGTTTGTTAGGACTTTTTAAATTAATTTTAAGAAGCTTTGAGGGCTGTTACAGGTGTCATGATTTTTTAACTGAAAAATTTGAAATCAGTTTTACATTTCAGTTAACATCATTGTTTAGGGATCACTGGTAAATTAGGTACCTATCAGTCAATCTCTCGTGTATGTAAAAGGTATGTTACTGCATCTGTGTGCATGAAGGATGGTGAGCTCTTTTCTGTGTTTGTGCAACAAACTGACTGTCTGAGAAACAGATGGATAATACAGTTTGTTCTTTTCTTGGTATTTAAATTTATAGTTAACATTTGCCATTAAAAAACTATATTAGTGGCTGACTTGAGAACATAACTTATTTTAAATGACAAGCCCGTTTTTCCTGGTTTATATCAGGACTTGTGTGCAAATGTATCTGCATAGGTTTTCATTACTTCTAGTTACTGTTTTAAAGTATTTTTCAATAACCTCAGGCTAGCCTAAGAAAGAAAGTAAAAGAGGTTCATGTTTGATACTTAATTTATAACGCATCACTAGATCTGGTGTTTTGAATGAATTCATTACATGTTTTGTTTGCAGGACATCGTTTGAGTAATTATTTCAATAAAAAAGCACAATACAGTAGGATGAAAATAGATTTTGCCTCTCCTTTAAACAAAAATTGAATTTTAAAAAGATCCCACAGAGTAAAATTAATTATTGTAGGTAATAATAGCAATTTGACATTTAGCTGTAAAGCAGTAGACCAGCATTTTTCTGCTTTGTCTATGTAGCAAATAAAAGTGTTACAACTGACTTGCATGATGGTAAAGATATACTCTATACTTAGGCATGATTTGTTAGTGCTTTTATCTGCAAAATGCTGTAATTTGCTATTACCAATTAACAAATTTAGGATTTTTGGAGCAGTAGTGTATCTGAGAAGTCCTCAGCTATCATACAACTTTTCAACATTTATTTTCACAGATCTCCAGTAATGTTCTCGAACAAATAACTAGTTTTGCCTCAGGAACATCATATCATCTTCCCTTGGCTCACCATATACAACTTATCTTTGATCTCATGGAACCAGCACTGAACATCAATGGACTGATAGACTTTGCAATACAGGTAAGAAGAGTTAATTTTATTAATAGGTACATCAGGACAAAGCTGTGATACATTTTTAAGTAAAACCAGAAAAAAAAAAAAAACACAAACCAATTATATTCTCCTGATCTGCTGTCATAGGACTTTCTCTGTTTCAGTTTCCTAACCTCTGAAAAAACTACCCAGATACTTCCCCTTCTGTCCTACTCTCTGACCATTACGGGCAGTGAACAGATCTACTTTATTTTAAAAATATATATAATTAATAAAGAACTGGATTATTTTAGCACAAAGTATTTTAGTATGGGCTTCACTGTTTCAGGCGCAAGCATCTTATTACACAGTAAAGCACGTAGGTGCCAGAAATGTTGTATTCTTCTGAAAAATAGTTCTGAGGGACGTGTTCTGTACTTTAACAGTTGATTTTGCTGCCTCTTCCCCTTGTTCTTTAGCAAAACAGATTTTGTTTTGGCTTGCCATGTAGTATTTCCTTAATTTTTTTTTTGACACCTATTTTACATGTTTAAGTTGGAAGTTATTTTCAGCTGGTTGTTTTTGTGTATGTGTTTTTAGCTGCTGAACGAGCTGAGTGTTGTGGAGGCAGAGCTGCTGCTGAAGTCATCCAGCCTGGCAGGAAGCTACACAACAGGACTGTGTGTTTGCATTGTTGCTGTCCTGCGGCGTTATCACGCCTGCCTCATTCTCAACTCAGAGCAAACTGCACAAGTATTTGAAGGGTATGTGGCAGCTACACTTTTCCAAAAAAGTATTTCTGCTGTTCTCTTTTAAACAAAAAATGTGTGTAGGTTCAGGTAGTGAGACCAAGCAGTGCATGGCACTGGAAGCTGCTGCAGCAGCGCTGGAAGGCTGCAAGCAAGCTCAGGTCTGTGCTTGCTCTAGTGTCGAGCAGATGGCTCAACTCTGCAGCCTGCTCCTGCTGGTAGGACCTGCACCCTTGGTAGCCTAGGAGCAGGTCGTAGTTGTATATCTGTTTGCTACCCATTCACCTGATTCTTCCCTGGGCTCCCCTGTCTGGAGGGAGTTCTGTCCCCTCTGGAGCCCATGTAAACTCACAGGTGACACCGAACTTCAAATGACCCCATCAGTTTGTAGATGCAACATTTGTAATCGTGTTACCTAGCTGGTGGGGTTTATACAATATGTAACAGTATGAGATGCATTTCTAAGGTGTGTTGGAATGAACTCAGAATGGTTTCTGTCTTTGCAGGTTGTGTGGGGTGGTCAAACATGTTGTTAATCCCTCAGAATGTTCCTCCCCAGAAAGGTGTATTTTAGCTTACCTCTATGACCTGTATGTATCCTGTAGTCACCTGAGAAGCAAGTTTGGAGACCTCTTCAGGTGGGTGGAAACGTGATTTTTCTGATTACTGCCTAACCTGTAGGCTGATGCAGACTCCTCTGTTTTCAGTTCAGTTTGCTTTCCATGGAAAATGCACCGTTGCCTTTGCTGCTTTACCTTTATGGATGAAATCCTATTGCGTGTGCCAAGTGCGGCAGCACAGCACATGGACTTGAGCCTGTGAAGTCCTTGCGTTTGTGCCAGTACCTGCCGTGGAGGAGCAATGGCCTGGGCCCTCCTCGCTGTGCTGTGGTTAGCAGTGCAGCGAGCACGTGTGGTGCAAGGGCAGTGGGGACCATCAGCATTGGGTCAGCTGCTGAGGCAACCGTGACACAGCTTTGGACCCTCCCCTTGCCTTCGCTTTCACAGATTTTAATGTGGCTGATTTGTTTTCCATAATGCTGCAACAGATTGACCAAAATTCTTCCAACATTGGATGGAAAATAACAAAACCAATGAACTTTGTCTGTGTGGATGCTGTTCCCAGCCATGGTATAAGATCTAACACTTGAGACAAACACTCCGTAGACTATTTTGTGTGTGAAATTTATGTTCTTCTCTAATAGTATTTTTCTATGTTTCCACCACCACCACCACCAAAGAAAGCAAATTAACATATAGGTATTGCTAGCCTTTATTATTTCTTGGTCTTTTGTCATAATTTTTAACGCCAAAACATGACCTTTATGTATCTTTTCTCTATTTACTGACCTCATCCTTCAAAAAGTTGTCAATTGCGTCACATTATTACTAGATATGGGGGGGTAATTTAGATAAGTTTTTACATTTTTCTGTAACTAATTCTGCTTACCACTACTGCAGTTCGTTGTGTCATAACAAATGAGGAGGGAGAGCAGTGTTACGAAGCACCATTATAGCTCACTGGAAAGGCCTGTGGTGTTCTGGGAAGTTACTGCACAAAAGGAGTGCATGTGTGTTCCTTTATCCAGCCACTCACCATGGCAGTAGATGTCATAGAAGCTTCTTATAAAAACGAGATTGTGTACAGAATGGTAATCAAACTAGAACTTTCTGATCCCACATGGTATGTTCAATAATATTTGTGCAAAATACTTTTTTTTGGGCAACTCTCTCTTTTTTGGTCCTCAGTAGTGCCTGTTCTAAGGTGAAGCAAACAATATACAGCAATGTTCAGCCTTCAAATTCCAATCTGCTGTGGGACCCAGAGTTCATGTTAGATTTTATCGAGAATCCTTCAGCTCATAGCATTAACTACTCAATGCTGGGCAAGATCCTGAGTGATAACGCAGCCAACCGCTACAGCTTTGTCTGCAATGCACTAATGAATGTGTGTATGGGGCATCAAGATGCAGGAAGGTAAGGCAAACCCTTCTGGAATTGGAACTGTATGGATTTTTACATGGTACAGCTGAGGTTTCCTTTTGCCTGTTTGCTTTGTGTCTTTGTTGCAATTCTTTGTGTCTGTGTTGCAATTGTTTTCATTCATTACTCTTTGTTATTGCTGAAAGTTTATTTTGTCAGTTTCCCTTGACTTTCATTCATTAAATCAATCTGCATAGTTTAACAAAAGGGATTAACGAGTAGGAAGTACTCACTGTAGGACAAGCAGTAAGCTTTTTGTATCAGTAGGTGTGCTGCTTCAGGTAGGATGGCCCAGCACAATGCTTACCCATTAGATGCCTGTAAATGAAGGAAGGTTCTGCAGTAGGTTGCTTCCTTCTTCTGATGCAATTGATGTTTAAATCGTTAAATGTTGTAATTTAATTTTTCATAGTGAAATTCATCTTTGTGGGTAATATGTAATGTGTCAAAAAATCTTTTGTAAAAAGTATTAACTTTTATTAAATAGAAGCTACTGGGGTTATAACAACTGTCAGTTACATTTTAAGAGTAGTTTAGACCTCATGGTGCATGGTTCCATCAGTTCTCCAACAACTAAAGTTTAGGACGAGATCAGCACTTAGCAGGTTTTCCTGCTTTGTCTTGCTGTGGCTGTGTTCTGACACCAGCAGGTGCTGACTTTTGTCACCATACAGTGCAGCTTCTGTCTGATCCTGTGTGTCACTTCTTGGATCTTACGGCTGTTAGATCTTTCTAGACGATCTCAAAGTACTGACAAGAAGTACAGTGAAGAACTCATGAAGTAAAATTACTAACGTCAGTGTTGAGGTTTACACTGACAGTATGTTTTCTTTCATAATTCATACATTCTTTTCTCAATTGCTTCCTCCTTCCTCTGTATATAGACCATCTTCTTGTGCAAATGCGGCATTACAGTGTTGAAACTTTTTGCCCTAGTTTCTTGTTCTGCAGTCCCTGATGCAGGTGGAAGTGGGCACCGATTTGGATCTAGCATTTATCCCTGCCTCCAGCACTTTTATTCCTCTTAAACCATGAAAATCACCAGTATTTGCTGTTCTGTTCTAATTATGTTCCAATTTTTAGTAAGGAATTCTTAGTCTTGATAGTTAGGCCTAGGTGCAGCAGTAGCTGACCATCTTTGTTAAGGTTACTGACAGATCACAAAACCGGAGGAAATGGGGATTTTTTTTCTTTTCCTGATTGGCTTCTGCCCAAAGCGTGTGCTGTTGCTGTACCCTTCTCCTCTTCCCCAGCCTGAAGCCATCCAGGAAGTGAGGGGCATCTTTGGAGAGCAGAGCAGCCAAGAAGCAGCGATTCTGTAGACCAGCAACATCCAAATGTGGCTGAGCGAGTTTCGCTGTGGAACAGGGAAAAAATAACTTGCACTGGGATGAGTCAGCTCTGCTCTGTTTTCTGAAATGTTACCCAACTCTGAGTCACACAGTGAATCACACACTGCACAGTATGCAGTCGGTCAAATGAAATCCATTCATGCCGTTTGATTTCCTGTCTCTCTCCTTCCCCCTAGGCAGCAGCACTGGCCTGGCGCAGTGTGCTGCCCTGGGGGCTGGGGCCATGCACCGCACGCAACCGCTGCCCGGTGGCACCTTAGCGTGAGCGAGGACAGAGCTGCTGTCTGCAGGGCAGTGCTGAGGGGAGCCCCGCGCGCCCTTACAGGGAGGGAGGGCGGGCATCCATCTGCATGGGGGGCTGCGGGCGGCGGGGGCTTTGGCTCTCCGTCCCTCCTCCTGGGCAGCTTAGCACAGGCAGGGGAGCGAGTACCAGGGCAAGGTGTACAGAGTTGGGCTTACAGAAAATAAAGGCCCCATGCTGCTGTGTGTGAATGCAAGCTGTGGGCTACAAGTTGCATGTTGTTTGTAGGTGCGGCAGTTGTCCGCAGCCGAATTGCACTAGGTTACATGTACCAGTAGCATAATCACCTTTGGACATTACCCTCCCCTTAAGTACGGAAACACCGGTTCTGCTGTCAAACACCGATTTCCTTTGACCTAAATATTAATTGTATTCAAAAGATCTTGCTTCTGTATTTGTTTTTCTCTTCTCTCGTAGGATTAATGACATAGCAAACCTTTGTGCGGAGCTGACGGCATGCTGCACGGTGCTGAGCTCAGAGTGGCTAGGGGTTGTCAAAGCTCTTTGCTGCTCTTCAAATCATGTGTGGGGTTTCAATGATCTGCTCTGCAGCGTTGATGTAAGTCCACACTGTCTTCTAAAGTATCTGTTAAACTTATTTGCCTCGGGTGCACTTAGAGGTATAGTAAGGTCTCCAGTGCATAATGCTGGGCACAGAGTTAGTCCTATGTCCATTAGTTTTCAAGGCATTTCATGAGATTCCTGACTGATTTTTATTCTTTCCTACATCTTCAGCATGAATGTAAAATCTGGGCAATGCTTAGAGATTTCTCTTTACCAGCATTTTTTTCTTACTTTATTATGGAATGTTATGGAATATTGGAGGTGCTCTTGGAAAGGAGTAGATGTCAGCATACTTTTTCTAAAGTGCTGATGGATGTGTAAATAACTCTTTATTTTAAAGACCCTGTGTCTGGTGTTGACTCTTAAATTGTAGAGTTTGTGGTACATTTTGCTGTTCTTTACTCACCTGATACAAGTTACCATAGCCTTGTTAAGTCAGCAGGATTATGGTGACTAACGTTATTCAATATCTGATCCAATATATTGATCTGTAGTTTAGGAACAGATTGCAGCTGTGTACATTGGAGACATATTTTTGTCCTTAAGCTAAGGAATGAGTGTTGGTGTTATCAATTTTTATAGAGTGATAAAATTTTCCCAGGTTTTTATAAGACGAGTGGGTTTTATTTTGGAATTAATTTGTGCTATTTGAAATAGGTCTGTGTTAAAATTAAGTTCAAAGCTATCATTATTTGTCATTAAAATTTTGGTCATGCACTAAAATGTGGAGACATGCTTATGTGTATACATTTTACTGTTTATTCTAATTAATAAATTCTTTAATAATCATGGCAGCGAGGTGTGCACTGTCATGTGAAGCATCGCAATGTTTTTCTTTCCAGGTGAGTGACCTGTCTTTCCATGATTCCCTGGCCACTTTCATTGCTATATTGATTGCCCGGCAGTGCTTTTCTCTGGAGGATGTAGTTCAGCACGTTGCACTGCCTTCTCTTCTTGCAGCTGGTAAGAATGTATCAAGAGAAAAACTTAGAACAAAAAACTTCAGACTTTTTAGTGAGCTTCCAATTATTGAATAAGTAGTGAAACACCACCTGTTGTACATTACAGCATGTATGTCCCCGCAGTTTGCGAAAGGAGTGATGCCAGGTTAGATCAGAGAACCCACAGTTGACAAGTGCTGTCAGAGTTGTTGACAATGCTCTGTCCTCTTCTGTTATGCAGTATCACCAAATGTCTGCCAGATCTACTTGGGTTGTGCTATGAAACATTTTGGAAGCTCACCCATTCTATGTATCTTCTGTAGCCCACAGTGGGCATTTCTCTCTCATTTCCTTCTGGCATCAATGCCTGATGTTGACATTTTCTCTCTGGCACCATCTTTGCACCTACCCTGGAGTACAGTGGCTATGGTCCCCTTTGTTGGCCACATTACATTTCTTTTCATTTTCTGCCTGGATTTGTTTTTCTTACTTCACTGGCTATCAAAAGCCAGTTTAGCCATGTATTCTTTTCTGCCATTAATTAGGTGTCTTGCTTAACAAAAATCATACTATTCTTTTCTGTGTGTTTTTTTTTAATGACTGAAGGCCATAAATGCTGATTCCTGTCGATGAAATTATTGTATTTGCATTTAAAATGGGGCTGTGAATTAGAACCTTTCCAGGCCTGCCAGCGTGACTTGTGAGGTCCTGGGTAGATGCCCAATGTCCATGTCCCATATTCCATAGCCTGCGGGGATCCAGATGCAGAGCCTGGGGCCAGGATGACCTGTCGGCTCCTCCTGCACCTCTTCAGGACACCCCAGGTCTGCCTCTTTCCACAGGAAACAGGTAAGCTGCCTGCTGCATGGTCCTTTCATTTCAGAATCTGGATGTTTTTTAGTGGCTTCAGATTTCATGTGTGAAAATATCCATGGTGCAATTAGAAATTACAGCCTGCTTAAAATCACAGATTTTTCACTAGTTAAAAGGTGATGTATACTATTCTTATCTGTTTGAAAAATGTCCTTTGTGCCCATGCTGCATGTGGGTCATCCTGCAGTGATACAAAAACTGATAGGGATACACATAATGCAGTTTGGTAGCCTTGTGTGTAAACTGAAATTATATGTGATTTTAAGTAAGGCACAGTAAAACATCTAGTCCAATAGAAGAAACATGAGGAAAACAGTTCTCAAAATCCATTAACGTATCTTTCCTTTTGGAATTTTTGTATTTTTTTTTTTAATTTTTTAAAATGTGAATATTCTGTGATCTGACTTAGGTGGTTTTGCCACAGACCAAAAGAGGAAGGAACAGGGCAAGGAACAAGCACCTGACAGTTAAAATGAAATAAAACATGTGTTATTTCAATGGTTGACTTTTAAGCATTTCAGCAAACTTGATGACAAGACTATTTCTATGGCAAAAATAAACTGAAATCGATTATTTTAAACTCTTATGTGACATCAAGTTTTTCCATCTAAAAGCAATAGTAGCTTCTTTTTCAACATTCTTCATTCAACAGAAATGAATGAACCTCACTTAACAAGTTTGAACAAAATAAGTAAAGGCTGTGAATACTGTCTGAACAACCGAAATACATTACGTGGCTCCAGGCTTCCCTAGAAATAGAAATTAATTTAAATGGAAAGGGAGAGTCATGTTGGAACTCTAGCAGGTAGTACAAATCAAACAAGATGTGACTATGTTGCAGACTTCTATTGCGTATGGCTCAGCTGACCATGTCAGAAAGGTGGTAGATTTGTCTTTCCTTTCTCCCTCCCTATCTTTCAGTCTGTGTATCTTCTCCTTGAAGTCAGAAAAAGCATTCACTGATGGCGTTTGCAATATGCTTCTGACCTGTAGGATTAGGCTTAACTGTGCAACAGGCATTTATATTAATTAATTTTGCCTCATTTGTTATGAAAACTAGGTAAAGGAAGTCATTTCCTACATCTGTGAAGTCAAAACCAAAATACACTTCAGTGTCTCATTGTGGCTAAATTTGCTGTTTATATAGAAATAGTGAAATGACAGTCTCCTTTTTCTATTTAAGTAATTATAGCTTATTTTAATATTTGATATTAATACATCACAACAATGTGGCATGGGTTAACCCTGGTGGGCAGCTGAACCCCACTCAACTGCTCACTCTCTACACCCTAGGGGAGTAGAGAATTGGAAATGCAGAAGTGAGAAAACTCGTGGGTTGAGATTAAGACAGTTTAATACATAAAACCAAAGCTGCACATGCAAGCAAAGTAAAAACAAGGAATTCATTCACTACTTCCCATTGGTAGGCAGATGTTCAGCCATTTCCAAGAAAGCAAGGCTCAACATGCATAATGTTTTTTTCGGAAGACAAATGCCATCACTCTGACATGCCCTCAGTGCCCTGGCTGTCCACCCCCCACCAACTTCTTGTGCATCCTCAGCCTCCTTGCTGGTGGGGCAGTGTGAGAAACAGAAAGGCCTTGACTTTGTAAGGACTGCTCAGCAGCAACAAAAACATCACTGTTATCACCACTGTTTTCATTTCAAATCCAAAACATAGCACCATGCAAGCTACTACGAAGAAAACTAACTATCTCAGCCAAAACCGGAATACCATGTATCCCACTTGATTTTAATGACTTACCCATTGGTCTTCAGCTTCAGTTATGACATTCAATTCTTCATTCAGTTATTGTGCTTCTATAGCTGTTTTGGATGAAAAGGATTTTGTACGAAGGAAATTTTAGATGGTAAAGCATAAACATTTTCCACAAGATTTGCTCTTCTTTCCATAGGGAAATTATTTCCTGGAATTCGTTCTTCTTGTGATCGTCACCTCTTGGCTGCTGCTCACAACAGTATAGAAGTGGGAGCTGTATTTGCAGTCTTAAAAGCAATTTTGATGCTTGGTAAGATTATGCAGTCATGCGTAATGTTTTTGCTCTAGGGCTTGGGTTAAAGTTGTACAGTGCTACTTCACGTATACTGGGAAAGAGAAGCGCCGGTGACAGAAGAAAAATGTAGATGCTGTGTGTGCTTCTGTAGCATGTGAGTAGTGTTTCCCCCACAGGTCAAGAGACAGCATTTTTCTCTGGTGAGTCAGCCCCAGCTGATGAACCTTTAAGCAGATGTGGCTTTTTCACATTTTGACCTCCCCTGCCACCAAGTCCCAGTACATTTCAAATTCAGGCAAGTCACGCTCAAGTATATAGAGGAAATAAGGTCTCAGATCACTTTTCCCACCTTTTTCTGTGCTTTCCACAAATTGTGTCTGTCAGTCATTGAGAAACTTAAAAAAGAATCACTACTAAGCAACTCTCCATGAACAAGGAGTATATTATTTATTCAAACAAATAACTGTCTCAGAGTTTTGATTTGGCTTAAGTTCAGGTAAAGCTGTGGGGAGCTATGGTGATGTGTATTTTTGGAGCTAAGTAAATGTCCAATTAAACAAACAAGATCTCCCAGACGTGCATATACCAACAGAGGTATACCTCCAGCTAGAGTACTAATGTTATGTTCTCTGTTGGCCAGTGTCTCAGAACTCTCAAAAACCTCATAGTCCTTAACGACGTGACTATATTGGGAAAGAAGTTAAGGAAGTAGCTAGCAGAGATGGACTGATAGATTGAAAGTGAGCTTGGAATACGTTTATGGCCATTATCTATGTTCTCTTGCTTTTCAGAGTGCTGAGATCTGCTATTTTTCTTCACTAATACTGTGCAGTGTGAACACTTGCTGTTTCCCTTGCTGTCCCTACACAGGGACATGGTTTGAGTAGGGTCTTGGTGCAGGGTGATAAGAAGGAAGATCTGGACACACAGCTTATTTTTGTCTTCACTGCAACTCATCTCCTATACTCAAAATATTATATTTGGAAGATGTCCCTTTTTGGCACCCTGCATTAATTGTTTAAAAATTATACTTGATAGGCTGAGAAAAAGCAACAGATAAGTGATAACTGTTTTTTCTAACACGGATTTCTAACTAAGAAGCTTCATCAGCGTAGAATTGCAACAGTCCCTACCCACAGTGAAGGATGATGCTGTGCAGGTAACTGCTCTAGGGTGTAATAAATGTCTTCAAGTTTTATCAAAGCGTTCAGGGGTGGTGTTAGCTTCATGTGTGCCTCGGTATCGATCTCTTCGTTGTATTGTTTGCCTGCCAGCTTCCTCCCACGTGTCCATCACAGGTGCAGATTTTGGGCCTTATATGATTGCCTGATATGGTACACAAGATAATGAGGTGCTTGAGTGCAGGGTGGCTGTGGGTGGCCATTTTGCTGCTGCTGTCTGTTCACACATGTTGTCCTTCGGCCCAATTCCCATATCCCTCATAATGAGCCTGTCCTGCTCTTTGGGTTCTGCAGGGCTTATGTGTCTGCTCTACCTGCCATTGGTTCAGTGGTACACGGGTTTTTGGATTTGCCTGGATTTGGGGGAATAGGAGGATAATACCTGCTTTCACTTCGCACGATATGTTCTATTTTTTTCTTTTGCTATTGGCCTATTAGAAAATGATTTATATTCTGTCTCAGGAGTGACAGCACTCCTTAATCTGTCTCACCCCTCTGTAAGGAGTTGATCCCTGGTGCTGCAGTGGGCCGGTCAGGGGAGGTCAGGGCAGCAGCATGCTTGCTGCGGTGAGAGCTGGGTGAGCCTGGTGGGTCCAGTTGTGCAGAGCTGACCTAGGGATGGGGATGAAATGTCACAGCCCGTCCTGCAGGCTGGTTTGTCACAGCACATTGGGACTCTGGTTTTGATAAGGTGTTAGATATGAGATCAGTCTTGTTACAAAAGGATTGTATGCCATTTACCTAAGAGTCATTCTCTAGTTAAGAAACTAGGGTGGGTTTGCAGGTGTTGACTGTTTTTATTAGCAGTACCTCTATTAAAAACTCATTTTTTGTCTGGGATAATGCAGTACCAGGGAACACATTGATGGGAAAACCGAGTGCACAGGAGGACCTGGTGCACCATGGTGTTTTGGGCACTCTGTGTAAGTGTGTGGCAATCAGGCATGTGGCCACAGCTCCTGAAAGGCATATTTACGCTGTCAGTCTCCTTATTTTAATATTTTGCTGGTAGTTGTCGATTTTAGGAATATATCCTAGCATAATGTATAACCAGAGGCCATGGTGTGGAAGTGTGTGTTTAAAAGAGTAAATATTTAATGTGGCACTGAAACAAACCATTTCGCCTTGTCATGTCATGTTAGTTGATAGTAAACTGAGAGGTTTTCTGGGGGGTAACTATCATATATGGTCAAACAGGTATGATCCACAGGAGTTTGTGCTGACTGAACACATTTGGCTATATTAGCCTGCTTCACCTGCACGCTCCTGGAAGGCCTCGCAGGCTCTAGGGTGTTATTATGTGCAGTAGTTTGGGCTATTTTCTCCACTTCTACATGCTGTAGTTGCATCTACTTTCTTGTCCACGGTTGCAAAGCCTTAAACATCAGTTTTAACATAAACTGTTACAGGTCTGATTTTTTGTGTCATGTCCTAACTGCTTTTCCTTGCTCCATTGGTCACCCCTGCTTGTTTCAGGCAGATGATGGCATAGAGCTGAGCTGATGCCTTGTGGGGAGGATCAGCTCTCCCATGTTTGCCCGGGCTCCCTCACCATGTGCTGCCCTTTTCCATTCCCATGAAGGTCCATCCCTCTGGTGGAGAAGTTCATAGTAAGATGACTGAGGGTACCATCAGTCGAGACTTGTCTCTTGATCTATGGAGTGTTAATAAATCAAAGTAAGAGAGAAGACTTGGAAAAATCAGACATCTGAGAACAATGAGTAACCCAACACTTCCTTATCTGCCAAAGCAAGTCCGTGCACTCACAGGTGCTCCACTTTCCTGTGGAGCATGGTGGTTTTAGTTGTGTTTGATCTGTATAAATCTTTTTCTGCTTCTGAAATATCCATCGAAAAGATACTATGCAAAATGAAGCAAACGGACAATACTTTGGCCATAGTGATTTTCAGATCACTAAAACTTATTGCTACCTTTTTTTTCTTTTTGAAAGCAAATGCTTCACTCCTGTTTTATTCCTCTGCTAGCCTGTGCCTGTGCAGATGTCCCTGTCTAGAGTCACTCTGTACTTCTGTGCTTCTGCTGTGCAGGTGATGCCGAGATTGGCAGCAACAGTGTCAACCCCTTGAAGAGCGAGGACTTCACTATGAGAGGCTTATTAGAAGACCTCAATGAGGATGAAATGTGGGGTTCCTCTCACACACTGAAATCATGCGGAAAAGCTGTTTCCATAGAAACTGCTAGTTTAAGCGAGTATGCTAGATATGTGCTAAGAACTATTTGCCAGCAGGTAATTTGTAAAAACTACTCTTCTGTCTTCATTTAGAGAATCAATGGTATTTTATTTGAAAAGGATAACGTATTTTGGTATAAAATGAATGCTGAAATATTTAAATATTTGAGTTCTCTTTGGGTTTCCTGTTTTGGAGCAGAGACATTTAATAGACTGAGTAGTATGTTAGTGGGGGAAAAAATGGCTTAAGTTAGTTGTTAGCATCTCCCTATGCTCTATCAGATCTGAGGTATTTTTCCTACCTGACTCTCAAGCACTTTGAGAAGACAGTAGGACCACTCCATCAGCTGTCTGTTCAAAGTGCTTTTACAGTAGTCTTTGTTTTATTACAAAGTTGCTTTCAAAATATAGAAGTTCTTCAAAGCTTGGAAGAAATTCATTTTTGAAAACAGTTAACAGTCATACTTTCAGGTGGTACTGAATGACAGATGACATTTCTAATCTCAGATAAACCATATTTTCCTTTAAGTTTTGCATGTAGAAAATCACTTTTCTGCTTAGCTTAACAAAAGTTAATATTTGAACATTGAAACTATCTTCTGAATCTGTTGTCTGGTTACTTACAGGAATGGGTTGGAGAACACTGTTTAAAAGAACCTGAGAGGCTATGCACAGACAAAGATCTTATTTTGGATCCTGTTCTTTCAAACAAACAAGCACAGAAACTTCTTCAACTTATCTGCTATCCTCATGGTATTAAAGAATGCACTGAGGGGGACAACCCTCAGAGGCAGTACATCAAACGCATACTTCAGGTAATGCAGTGGAGAAAAAGAAGGTGCAAAAACCACCTGTGAGGTACTAACTCGTAACTTGTCATTCAGCAGCAGCACAAAGTGATGTTGATTTGCAATTTCTGGTGCAATCAAGCATTAGATTCTTCTTGAAACATTATAAGTGCTCAGGATCTCTAGTCTTTGCTGTAAACATCTTGCAGAATTCTGGTGCCTCTACCTCTGATTTCACTGTTCTGGAGGAAACAAGTGTGCTGCATGCTCATTGTTACTGTTTATCATTGTCAGCCATTAGGGAGCTGCTGAAAAGGGAGCTGCTTTTGGGGATGTTTAGGTGGAGATGCATACTGTCTCAGTAGGACTCTGTGACAGCAGTGGCTTGAAAGACACTCCTGCTCTGTGGAAAAGGCTCAAATGCAATCCACATGGTCCTAAATTGATCATTTCTTCAAATTCAACTATAGGACTATTTCATTCCTCAAACTTACAAAATGGATTTTCTGTGAAATCTCAACTGTGTCAAGTCAGCAATAGCCAGACCAGGACAAAAATTGGTTGGTGTTCTGCAAAACAATCACTTTAGCTGCTGGGTTTACTTTGATCATGTCTAGGTGGCCTTGTACTAAATACAAACGTGTCTATTTGGATGGCAATGCCATGGTTAAATATAATTGTTAAAGAAAAAACTAAGTACATTTTCTGTATTTGTATTTGACTAAACTCATGTTTTGCAGAGAGCAGGATTTTTATTCAGAAAAGTTGCACAGTTACTGAGTAATGTTGGACCATTAACGTAGTTTCTTGAACAGGTCTGATGTTCTGGAATGTCATTAGATTATTAAAAAGAGTAGTGATTGTGATGATCTGCTTATAAGAAGGCTTTTGCATATAATACATTCAATTATGAGATATTTTTTCCCCTCAGACCTTTGAAGTGTTGACACCTGTATTTGTAATGTTAATTCTTTCACAGAATTTAGACCAATGGACTCTCCGTCAGTCTTGGCTGGAGCTGCAACTAATGATCAAGCAGTGCATGAAGGAGTCTGTGAGTATTTGTTTTCAAACTTACTTTTTTGCATTAAATATTTAGATAAGAATGTTAAATTTTAACGTAGTCCATGAGCAAACATACCATGAATGTGCTAGTTTGCTTATGTTTTACTGTAGGGTTCTGGGTCTGTGGCTGAAATGAACAGCTTGTTGGATAATATTGCAAAGGCGACAATAGAGGTGTTTCAGCAATCCGCTGATCTAAACAATAACTCTTCTAACTCTGGTATAGGCCTCTTCAATCCAAACTCTGTTGGAAATGCTGACACAAGTAATACAAGACAGAATGGTAAAAAGACATTCCTAAGGTATTTTCTGTAGCACCTTTTTAATTATTTTAGCCAACGTGATGCTTAATTGTGCATAGATTGCCTAGACTTTTTGCACTTGAAGCAGGAATGTGCAGAAATGAGTTACCTGAAGGTTACTTCTATTTACTTTTGTTTAACAATAAATATAGTCAGTATTCTTGAATTTTTGGAAACCAGAAATTATGATTGTTGAGTCCACACTAGTTACTCCAGACGTGTTGTGCCAACTGCTTTATTAAAGCAGTTCAGTTTTTTAACAGCTAGTACTGGTTGCAAAACTACATGGATATTTTGGCTGAAATACGTTTGCTCTGTTTCTAGTTCTTCTGAGCGGCGAGGAGTGTGGCTGGTGGCTCCCTTGATTGCAAAACTGCCTACCTCAGTTCAAGGTAGGGTCTTGAAAGCTGCGGGAGAGGAGCTGGAGAAAGGACAACATTTGGGGTCATCTTCTAAGAAGGAAAGAGATAGACAGAAGCAAAAGAGGTATGACCTTGGGAGATCTCTGTAAACAGAGCTGGAAGGTATTTTTGAAGGAGGGGTATATTGGGCACTGGGTTTTTGCTTCACAAGACCTCACTGGCTCACTTCTTTGGAGCAATAAGTTATCAAACTGAGACAGGTTTCAGGTTTCATTTAGTCTGAAAAATGCCATTGGTTTCAGAAGACAAAATGTGAAAGCTTTGTAACATGTCTTCCAGTGGCTATTCTGCAGCTTGCTGTTGCGTAATGTTGGAAATTAAAAAGGACAATCAGAGGGCTTGTTGTGTCTTCCCTTCTATGGCGGTAGGCCACCTCCTTGCCAGTAAGATATCATAACTGTCCTAAGATGCCACTTAATTCCTGTGGGGAGTAGTAGAGCTTGAAGTTCATCTCTAACTTTCCAAACCAATGAGAATTTTAATGATTTAATAGTTATTGATTTTTCCTTTAGTAAAATATTCTTGTACAGTGTTTATTATTTGTTTTTACTTTGTTCTAGTTATGATGTAAATTATGTTAAACACTCTACACAACAAAGCCTCTTAGCTTCAAATGCTGACCATCTTTCTTCTTGGAAAGCTCTCCCAAAGTACACTGGTTAGAGAAAGCAAATCAGTTCCTAAAGGCTCATGGTTTTTGACTGTTACATATGATACCACTACAAGTTTATTGTTCTTGTGTTATTAGTGAGCATTGTTATTCATCCTCGATGTTTTTCATGCTGTATATTTTCCCTGAACAAGGGACCAATAATTGGGCATTACCACTTTATAGTACTCATGTAAATCTGTGTTGCGTGTATTGATTTTTGACTTATGGTTGTCATTAAATTCTGTGGAACCTTTTAAATCTGCTATTTTTCAGCCTCTTCCAACTAGCTTATTTTACCCGTAGGGTTAAAAGATTTATTATTTTTTTTTCTTTCCCTGATAATTGCCATATGCCTGTTACTCTGTGTCATGTTGGACCCTCCTAGTTCATTTGTGCCCTTTCTTTAAGAAGCTTCTGATAGACAAAAATGACATCTTGCTTTACTGATCTCTTTGCTAGGTATTTCCGGGTATTTCAGCACTCTTCTGTTATTCACTGGCTCTCTTGCAATTTGCCTGTTTTCTTTGCATCAGTAAAAGGGAGTATGGAACCTCTCTCTGCCTTCTTTTTGTATGGGAGAGATCATGTCTAGAAAACCTAAAACAGGAATCCTTTCAAAATATGAATAAAATGTTGTAGAAACTGTTGAGCCCTTCCTCCATGACAGGTCCCATGCACAGAAGTGAAAGCATTTACAACGTTGTTATAGTTCCAACAATAAATGACTTCACCAGGGGCTTTTTGAAACCTTTCAATCTCAATCAAAAACAAACTTTACTACTCTGTTAGTGACAAAATCTTATACAGCGTATCTGTAGTATCTTTTTTCAAACTCCACTTTGTGTAGCAAGGATAACAATTGTGATAATAGTTGTCTTGCAAGTTGTAAATTTTTCTTATGGAAATGAATGAGTAAATGAACACGTGTTCCTACCATGGTGTTCCTAAAATATGAAAACAAAACAAACAAACAAACAAACAAAAAAACCTGTTTAACTTGACTTCCATAAATGCAGACTTTCTAATTTGCTTGTTTTATGGAACCTAGAGATTTTGCCATTCCTTTATACTGGTTGTCACATAAATCGCTGAAGTCAAGTTAAATGCCAAATGAAAATAACTGCTGAAATGAAAACTTACAATAAATGTATGTGTGTATGCATGGATACGTCTCTATTGTGTTCAAGGATGCATGTAATTTTCTAGGAGCTTACATGCCTAAAACTGTAAAAATCATTGCATGAACTGTTACTCAAATACCTTTGCTGACATTTTTGACTTCTCTTCTACTTTACATGTCGTAGTTCCAGATTTGTCTCTGTTTCTTTCAGTATGTCTGAATTTTATGTTCATAATGGATACCCATTACTATATGTATGTATGTATGTATTCTGAAAGCCCTTACAAAGTTGCCTAAAAACATCTAAAGCTGCACCTCAATTTACATACACTAAACCCATGTTAAAATTTAAGTGGAATTTTAGGTGGCTTACATTCTAATCAGTGCTTGTAGGGGAACCTTGGGACTCACTTCAGACCACTAACATGGATTAGAAACTTTAGCTGCTCCTTAGCTGTAGTCTCCACTACAATTATATCTCTGTTTAATGAAAGTAGTCTTCAAATAACATGTTCTGTTCCTGAGTCAGGCCTTCAAGTGTCCATGTAATTCTTGGTCATTCGATGCCTTGAGCTAGGTGGGTTCTCAGTAATGACATGCATAATGTGTGCATTTATACTGGCTGGTGCTCTTCCTATTTATGTGCATGTTCTTTTAATTTGTCATGTGAGGCTTTAATTTACTAAAACAGAAACAGACATAGATGCAGGCAATGCCACTTCCAGAGGGAAAAAACAGACAAAACAAGGAAGGTGGTGAAGATTGGGGGGGGTATTAAAATAATGTTACTAACTGACTTCTGTGTTTGCTTCTCTTAAAGCATGTCTCTTTTGAGTCAGCAACCTTTCCTTTCTTTGGTACTTACTTGCCTTAAGGGGCAGGATGAGCAACGGGAAGGGCTTCTAACATCACTGCAGAATCAAGTTAATCAGGTAAAACAAGCACATAACCATAAGCACCCTTCACTGGATGTTTGTGTCATCAGTTTTATGTTTATAGGACAGTTTCAGACCAGGAAAATTATAGTGCATGGCCTAGCAAAAGGAACAGTCCAAGGAAGAAGAATGGGAAGTGTTTTATCAATTTATGAGAGTAATTTTTTATTTTTTTTTTAAATTGTTACAGAAAAATATATTGAACTTGAATCTGGTTTCAGTTCTTTCCAGGAAACACAGTAACAGATGCTTGTCCTGAGAGGAAGAGTCTTCTCAGTCTCTAGCTTGGTCATAAAAATGTTTTTATAAGTTTGAAACTTTACATCTTTGGGAAAACCTTTCATCTTCTCCAGTTAGTACAGTTAAGTTGTGAGGTTTTTTGTTTGTTTATTTGTTTTGCTCTTGTTTGTTTGTTTTAATATTGCTAGTCCCAAACTGGCCTATTGCCCAGAGAAACCATCCCTACAACTTTTCCTTCACTTATGCTCATTCACAACCTCTGATTCTGCTGTAGCCTCCTTGTTCCCATCTGATTGATGCTGTAGCCTACATGAATATTACTAGCTCCTAGAGACTGTCCTCTAAATGAACATATGCAGTGCCCGGTGTAGTGGGAATATGTTTCCTTTTTCTGTCTCTAGTTTCTCTAACTTACTGTGGCAGTGAAAATTGATACTTGTAGGGCTGTTATTTGTTCATACTGCCTCTCACTGCAGGTCCGGGCTCAGACTTTGGTCCACATCCTAGTTAAATTCATTCCTTTGATCTTTTTTTCCCTGGTATTACTGTCACTTGGATTCTTCTTTAGAGGTTTGGTTTCTCCTCTGAAATGCAGCTGGTCCAGGTTCCCTAAGGTTTTGGTCATTTCTCATCCAGAGCACCCAACACGATTCTGTTGGGAAGCTGCATCCAGTACAAGAGATCCATTTATATACATATGGTGAGCAGTTAAATAGGATGTTTGAAACTGTATTTTTCATAAATGCATAATGAAGATCCTTATTTTCTTTTTGCTACAACAGGAAGATCTAGTCACATAATTGATAGCAGAGTATCAACCCTTTATAAAATCAATTTTTACCCTCCTTTATTTTATTTAATCTGCTCTGAGCTTTGAACAGGCATGACAATAAAAAGGTTAATAATCTTTTATGGCTCCTTAGAGGTAATGGTCACAAATACTTAAACTTGAAGGGGAGAAAATTCCTCTACAGGGAGAAAACAACCTTACTCAAATGGTTTCTTTTAGATCCTTAGTAACTGGAGGGAAGAACGGTACCAGGATGATGTTAAAGCTAGACAAATGATGCATGAAGCCTTACAACTTCGTCTTAATTTGGTAAGAAAAACTTACGTGCTTCTGTTGGTATAAAGAGATGTAGCAGCTACTTGAAGTACATGGTAAGGTGCAAGAACTACTGTCTGGGCAGTGCGGGGGCCAGGGCTCCCAGAGAAAATCCCAGCCCTGGGCACCTGGCACCTCCACCAGGATGGGGACAAGCCGAGGCCATACCGGGGTGTCAGCTGGTTGGTGGGGGTGTCAGGATCAGGCCCGGTGAGGAGAGGCATGGTCAGACACAACCCTGAGCTGGGATTTCTAGGCAGGGCTATGGGGACGAGCTGAGGCTCCTGACAAGCTCCTGGGCTAGGGACAGGCATGGAGCATGGGGGTTGCCCCAGGTGGGGCTGGCCAGGGGCAGCAAAGGCCATTAGTACTCCCCGTGCCTCAGCGTGGCATCACAGGGGGTTCTCCGCTTTTCCCATCTCTTTTGTTTCAGCTGATGCTTCCTGGCCATAGTGTTTGGGCATTGTTCATATAAAATGAGTAGGAAGGACAGCCTATGCCTGATTCACGCCTTGTTTCTGTGCTGCTTTCATCCATTCAGTGGCACTGGAATATCAGAAATTGTATCACCTTTTTGTAGACATCGAAGGTCATTGTCTACTGATGGGCTGGTTTATCCTCTTGTGACGAGCAAGGGTTTTATAGAATTACGCAACATAGCTGAGATTTTTGGAGGTCTCGGGAAATGTAATATTTGGCTGTTTAATTTACATGTGCAATTTCAGTTGCCACTACTTGGATATTAATCAATCTAGAAAGTTTCCATCGAGTCCTTCAATGTCTCACATTTCCTGAAACTTCTGTACTAGATGTCAGGGTCGCTGCAGCTCGTTTAGCACAGTGACGTAGGTGTATAGAGACAACGTAGGTGTATAGAGACTACGTGTAAGGCCAAGTGAGGGAGCTCCAAGGTAGGAGTAATACTGCAGCATTGTTCTTCTCCCACCTCTTTGGAAGCTGCTCAGGTGCAACCAGAGGGGGAAACCATATGCTGCCACTGGTTCAGGGTAGGGGGACTTGAGCCAACACTTGATATGGGTAATAAGTGGTTTATTACTAAAGCAGTAAGATTTTATCCCTTTGTAAACAATAAACTACATATGGAGTCCAAGGAATAATCTTAGACATAAACTCAGCAAGGTGTAGGAGCTAAAAGCAGGTACTGGGAGTTGAAACAGTCTCTGTGTTTCTTGAGCAAAGTACAATGTAGAAATAAGCTTTAAACATCGGGAAGAATTGTGAAGTGAAACAACTACAGGCCTAAAAAGTGAAGGATTTAGTGTGATTATAAACATGAAAAAAATATTTTTGGAAAGTTTTAAAATGGGAAACAGGCAAGATGATTCAAAGCAGATACTGCGTGCAGGGATAATAGACAAACCAGCAAAGCTGACAGTAGCATCGTGGTAGAGCAGGAGGACCCTGGGCTGCAGTGCACCAGCGAGGAAAGAGCACCGTTGGTTTGCTGTTAGCTCCCTTAGGCATCCTGTTGTGTAATAGGGAGATATTTTCTCCTGTCTGAAGGCTTGAGCTGTGCTGGCATTAGCTAGAAGTGTTCTATCTTTGAAATGTGGGGTTTGGGCTCTATTCTGACTGGTTTGGAAATCAGGCTCATAACCTGAGCAGGTATCTTGTGTTGATGCAGGTTAATCCTTTGCAGGAACAGTTCTGATAAAACAGCTCCTTCTCAAAGAAAAGGCATATTTTACAGTATCATAAAATACTGGTAGGAATTGTGAACAATTGTTCGTGGGGTCAAATACATCATGTGGCAGTTTTTATTTTCAGTCAATGCTATCTTGTTCTTTAGGTCCTTTTCTCTATGCAGTGGATTTCATTGTCTAATTTTTGTATGTGGGGGGAAGGCAATAACTAAAAGGTTTTCCTTCAGTACCTTTTCAGTTCTGAGAATCTTTTCATACACTTCAAAATTTGTTGCGTCAAACATGAAAGTGAAGATAGGAAACTGAAGGAGCAGTGCAATACTATTTTGCTTTTCTGTAGTTCCTTCATAGGAGAAGCTTTTTTTCTGAAAGCATGGGGTGGGGAGAAAAAGTTATTTAAGCTCAGTACATCGGAGTGGCAGTCAGCACACAAGAACACATGGGACTGAATGGCAGTTTTATTCATAAGTAACACGTGATGAGGAAGCATGCATCTGTGAGATACATGCAGAGCTTTGCTATCTGCTGTGTTATTTTGCAGGTAGGTGGCATGTTTGATACTGTGCAGAGGAGTACCCAGTGGACCACAGACTGGGCACTTCTGCTCCTTCAGATAATCACTTCAGGAACTGTTGATATGCAGACCAACAAGTATGTCTGTGCTGTTTAAACAAGCTAATCAATGTCCTTCGTGCTTTTAAGTCTAGATTGCATGGATGTCACTGTTATATTTTTCTTATTATTACCACGTTACTGCTTGAGTGCAACTTACATGCTCGGTGCTGGTATCAGTTGGGGAACATCTCTATTTTGGAAAGCACTGGAAACACTATTTACACTGCTCGTTAACAAGCATGTTTTCCTAGCAGTTTCCCAAATTGGAGCTGTAGTTCCTAATGACTATTAGCAGTTTGTGCTGTCTGTAGCTCTGAGCTGTGGTGTGTAAGATTTGTGTCTGTATCTTGACAGTTCACCTGCATGTATACACTGGGGCCCGTGCATGCGAGCTGAGTTGTGTGTGCATGCAGAAAGCACTGAAAAATTCAGCTTGTCTAAAGAGCTGTGTTTGTGCCTTTTGCTGTGAATATCTGTCCCTGGATCTCCTAGCAATCAGTAATTCCTTGGGTAACACTTGTAATTTTACTCTCAGTGAATTGTTCACAACTGTGCTTGACATGCTGGGCGTTCTCATCAACGGGACACTTGCCTCCGACTTGTCAAATGCTTCTCAAGGAGGGCCTGAGGAAAACAAAAGGGCTTATATGAATTTAGTGAAAAAGTTAAAAGTAAGTGTTACATCTCATCATTTTCAGCATTTCTTTTGAATCACATTCTCAACTTTTCATCCTGTCATTTCTAGTGTCTGGGAAGGCCTCGGAAAAAGAGGAGAGAATGAAGCAGCGCTAGTGGTAATAAGGAACAAAAGGAGGAAATTAAATAAAATAGGAATGTGAGGGTGGGGAGACAGTCTACTAAGATTTTCTTCTCATTACATTACATTTAGGGACCGTGAAAGGGACTTAATTACTTTTATTCATGTTTGGGACACTGAATTTGTATTTAAATTGTATTATATAGTTTCTATGTTCTACTCAAACAAGAGATGAGATAATAACTTACATTCTTAAAAAACAAAACAAAAGACAACAAGGCCAGAAACTAACAACAAAACCAAACTCCCCCCCCCAAAAAAAAACAAACAAACAAACAAACAAAAAAAAAAAAAACAAAAAAAAAAACACAAAAAAAATAGCTCTGCAAAACCATTTGTTTAAATTTAGTAAAAGTACAGGGAAATGATTCATTCAGAAACTGGACATTTTCTAATAGTGAAAGCAGTGCAATGTTTCTCTTCCTTTTTTTCCCCCCTTTCTGTTTGATTGATTGTTTTATTTATTCTTTAGAAAGAGCTGGGAGACAAGCGGTCAGAAAGCATTGACAAGGTTCGCCAGCTGCTCCCTTTGCCAAAGCAGACATGTGATATTATTACTTGTGAGCCAATGGGATCCTTGATTGACACCAAGGGCAACAAAATTGCAGGATTTGACTCCATTGATAAGAAACAGGCAAGAGTAAATGTTTACTTTCATCTATTTTTTTCATGATTTTTTGATGCATGGGAAATTCAAGCAAACAGGTACAGCTTGTAGAGTGCATGAATTTATACACAGTATCAAAACCAGTATCGTATTTCTGCTGTAGTGCAGCTTTCTAATGCAGTCATTACAAAAGCTTCAGCCCCAGCAATGCAATCTGTGTTAAACAAGTAGGCTTTCTATGAGCAATGATGCGAAAATTGAGCGATGCTGGGCTTGTAAGAGCAGCACTGTTAGAAACAGTTGCAAATGACTGACTGCTTTTTTGTTACCAAATATAATTCTGTTTGAAATACACATGCACAGTTTTTCTTGCATGATCCATGTGAAAGTTCTTGGACAGTGTGTGAAACCAGGACTGGATTTATAGAGGGGCACTCAGGGAGCTGTACGAGTCCGAGCAACCTGGTGTGACTTGTATGATACAGCAGCACCACCAGCCCTGCATTTGTACTGACAATGGATCTGTCCTTCTCTTCCTGAATATTCACCAGTGCTTGCAAATAGCCTCAGAGCTTTTGATGTATATGCTTTTTCAATGGAAACAATTTTATGCCACCCATAAAAGTTTGGATAACCCAAAGTTTGGATAACCTTTCACTTTCTGATTTGTTTAAAGTTTGTCCATCAACATCTATACAAACTAGAAGTGAATGATGTTTGCTGCGTGTCCTTCCTCATTAATTCCACAGGGTACGTGGCCAATTTGTAGCTGCTAATGTAATGAGTGTTGGCATAAGCTTGCTTGATTTTGCAATCTGGGGTCTTGACTGATATCAGCCAAAAGGAAGATTATGTTTGACTTGGAGCTGAACAGCAGCAGCTCTTACAAAAGTATTTGTTTTTCAGGCAGAATCCTACATTTGAGAGCTCATTTGACCTGGAAACCTTTTGACCTGTTACGTGCTGAGAGGAAGCGGGGGGTGATCCTGCTTTCAAAAGACAGGAAAGAAGGGGAAAATAAAAAGTGTGTTAGCTGGTTTGGAATTTTTGGCAATATAAAAGGATATGTATTTTTTTAAGGTGAATTTATTTGAGAGAGAAGGATGGAGCTTTTTATTCTTATCCCCCCTTACTTAAATATGTAAACTTCTAGCAAGGGTGTCTTCAGATTAACAATTCTTTGTAGATTATTTGACTTTTCCTCTGAAATGCGATAGATGGAACTTGAAATATTTAGCATGTCTACAAGCAAATAGTACTATAGAAATGTAACTGCTTTTATCTAGTGGTAGCCTTGATGGAGGTTAAAATCCCACCATTATGCACTTGATATATTTTGTGGAGGAGAAAAACTGTTACTGGATTTTCTGACTCAAATCATACAAAAGCAAGTAGTTTGCTCTAGCGTTCAACTTTCCTAAAATGCTAACTTCACTTTTATTTTGAAACAGGGTCTTCAGGTTTCAACAAAACAAAAAGTGTCCCCTTGGGACTTATTTGAAGGTCATAAAAATCCTGCCCCTCTCTCCTGGGCATGGTTTGGTACAGTTCGTGTCGATAGGAAAGTGATCAAATATGAAGAGCAGCAGCATCTCCTCCTGTATCACACACACCCCAAACCCAAGCCACGGAGCTACTACCTCGAGCCCTTGCCCCTTCCTCCAGAGGAGGAGGAGGAAGAGCCTACCACACCTGTCTCTCAGGAACCAGAAAGAAAGTCAGGAGAGCTCTCAGATCAGGGAAAACATGCCATGGATGATGAGAAGAAGACAAAAGGCAGGAAGAGAAAGTCAAAGTCAAGCTCAAGGACTGATGTAAGTGGTTGATGCCCTGTGCAAAACTTGAAATACCTTGCTGGAGCATCTGACGTTGCATAGTGCTCTCTTAGCTACCTTCAGAAATTGTCCCCCACCTGGAGACCTAGGTCGTAATAAAGAGAATGAATAGCGATGGTCAGCAGGAGGGTGGATTTCTATCAAAGAGAGCTTCCAGGAGAATCAGCGTAGAGAAGTGTACAGTGCTTAGGACTTTACATGCAATATAAAATATGCTAGACTGGAACTTAACTCACTAATATTATTCAGGTTCCATATGTGCTTTCTCTTGTTTGGTGTAAAATTACAGCACTTAGATTCTCTGTCAATTTCTAAAATACCTCCTGCTCAAATTATGTCCAGAGCAAGCATGTTGGTTCGAACTCAGGTCCCATTCAAATAGAAACCAATTTGAAAAAAGCTCTTCCACACAGATAAACTGTTTTACTGTGCAGTTTGTTCTGGCTTTTGAGCTGCTTGCCCTGTTGGCTTTAATGTCGTTTTGAGGTGTGAGTTCCTCAGCTGAAGAATCCCATAGAGCCAGGGGTTTGAAAAACATACCTGGCACCACCTGAATAATAATGTACATTTACAATAGCAGCATTTTGCACGAATGTAGCCTTTCCACAGTGCCGCCGATGTAGTTGTATGTCTTGTAGATATGATAGTATTCTGACAGCATCCAGCTGGTTTGTCATTGTATTGTGTATGAAACAGGTATAATGTTAACATAGCTTTCTGGCCTTTTTGATATTTCTGTTAAGTTCATCCCGTTATTGATAAACTGATACAGTAAGCTGTGCTGGTGCTTTGCCTAATTATAGCCTGCAGAAAATACTTGCTATAATAAGGTAAAAGTGGATGGTGTCTCTATGAAGTTGTTAGTGTTAATTACCTGTGGGCAGCCTGAGACTTAATCTGTTTTTTACATCATTGCAAACGACAATGGGAACCGTCTCTATCCTTTAATAATTTAGTAGGAAAATTGGCATTATTTATGAGTTAGTAAGGTATGAATGTCAGTAACATTCACTTTTACTGTGCTTTTTAAGGAATATCCACAGAACAACTTATACAGAGTGCCTCCCAATTATTCACCTATTTCCTCTCAAATGATGCACCATCCTCAGTCTGCCTTGTGGGGTTACAACATCATGGGACAGCCACAGCAGCCTGGTTTCTTTGTGCAGAACCAGCCCCTCCCACCAGGTATGTGTAAGCTTTGAGTTCACTCACTCGGCCTTTTTAATTTGATCTATGATAGAATTTGACTTACTACAACCAGATTTTGTTCCAAACTTTCTCTGAAGCAGGTTGTGATGGCTGATGCCATTGGTTTTATTCCTTTAGTTAGACATTTTTAGAAGAGCCTTCCATTAGCAGTTGTAGGTCTGTCTCTCAAGCTGTTAAACTCTCGTGGTAGATAATCAAAAATGACCTGCTGATGGATTTTTTTTTAATTTTTTATTTTTTGGGATTTTGTGGTGGATTTTTTGTGATGCTGATAGATTTTTCTTATAAGAAAGCTGGTAGAAGTTCAATGAGGAGCTAAATGAGAGGGATGATTAACAGGAACAAATGACCTTGGGGTTATTTCTTCTGGAGTTATTTCTTCTTTGATTCACATCAAGAACCATGGTGGGTAATTTAATATCTGCTAGATGGAATAAATAAATCTGTGGGCTAGCTTTTTTCAGCATTTGAGATATGTGTTCAATTTTTTGTATGCTTGTTTTGTTTCTTACTGTTAATGTGTATACAATTTAAGATACATATTTTAGATGTTCTTATGGGCAGCAGGTGATTTTGAAATAGATGTTCTGTCCTTCTCAGGTATTATGCACAGAAGCTTGGAAGTTTGTTTCCAATTATAAATGTTAAATATTTTTTCTGAAGCTCCAAATATAACTAGATCTGCATTTAAGATGCACAAAAATCTTCAGAAAATACCAGAAAGTGTCAACAAAATTAAGAAAATTACGATTTTTAAAAAACGTGTATAAGATGTACCTTCCTAAGTCTGTTGACCTATATGTATGTGTTATTTCTCAAGTAGTGCCGATGCATAAGTTATTGCCATCTCATGATAAAATGATTTGACATAATGAGCTGTTCGTATCATGCTTTTGATGTGACATGCAAATTTTGTTTTTCAGTAGTAGTCAAACATCTTAGGTGATGTAGAACATGTAAGAGCCTATAGCCTTTTTACTTTTCATTCTCGTTTACAAGTGGTAGTCTTTAAAGATATTTTGCCCTTTCAATTTTTCAGGTCAGTAATCTGGTTTAATCCAGTTCCCTGTCTGCCTTTACAGAGATGAGTTTATCATCATTATTGGAGTTCTAATCAAACAGGAGGTGATGAATTTGCGGTGATCTGTACTAACAACTTTCCTGCAGATGGCAGAGAAAACATTTGTGTTTTTGGTGGGTTTTAGGTGGTTCCAGACTGGATCCAACAAGCTCATTTGTTCCAACTAATACGAAACAAGCCCTGTCGAACATGCTGCAGCGACGCTCTGGCACCATGATGCAGCCCCCTTCTATCCATGCAATTACACCTCAGCAGCAGTTGCTCCAGATGAAACTCCTGCAGCAAGAGCAGCAGCAGCAGCAGCAGCAGCGGCTCCTCAGGCAGCAAGCACAGGCACGATCTCTCCAACAGGTTTGTCCAAACTCCGAAGGCTGAAGAGCAACACAGTGTTTTTGCCTTGTGTTGGGGCTGCTTGCCCTGCACAGACACATGGAGTGGAGAGCCAGCTGACGTTTACACTCACAGTAACACCCTAAATATTGCTTAAGCAGGACCATCTGCTTTTAAACTTCATTTGCCCTTTGGTCTTTTAGCCCTTTCTATTTTTAGTGTGTTTCATAAAATCAGGTTTTGCTTCTGCTACTTGATGTTACTCTAGTTCCCTATTGTTCCACCAGTGACTTTCATGATGGAATTAACATGGTGCTATGTACCTCCAAACAAACCTCCTAAAAATTCCAGGAAGTCCAGCAGAAGCCATTTCCACACACATGTGCACATGGATGTGCATGTTCTGTAGAAGCAGCTGGTATTCTCCTAACATTTTTACAGAGTACTGCTGCTGTGTGCCAAACCACACATGCCTGTTATGCAACTCCCTTCTGAGCCTAAGATAATTTTCAGAGTATGGTTACGGCCAGGCTGATTTTGAATTGATGGCATAAGAACCAAGGAAAATAATTTTTTTCTTTTGGATCCCAGATAAACAACAGTACAGTATTTGGCGGTACAACCAGTAACTGCTCACTTTTACTTTTAAAGACCTACTCTACCCATTCCTACCCTCACTGCAGTCATCTGTATTGTATTGTCCTTATGCTGAGTTCTTGCCTTCAAACTTTATGATGTGCCCTGGTTGCTTAAAATAATCAAAATTTTCAGCAAGTATTCTCATAATTTCTCACACGCTGTGTCTGTTTCTTTAGAGCTCTCTCATTGTCCTTATCATCCCTCCTTCAATCTCCCTGTTATGATGCACATAAAGCCCTCTGCAGTGCTTAAATTGCTGACGGGCTAGAATAGTTTTATATGGGCTGTTCATAATGATGAAACCAGGGTTTTCCTGTATGTGTGTCATATAGTACCTTTCTTTAAAAGAAAAATCAAAATTAAAAAAAAAAATAAGCCTCCAGAAGTTCTTACTACAAGTTTTGTAAGGTCAGTGGTACAGTGGATATTTGATCCCTCATTGGTGTCCAATAGGCACTACCAGGTACTAAGGACTAGGTGCCCTAAATGTTAGGGTACTGGCCTCTACAGTGAGCCATTGCTTCCTGTTCAATAGGAACCTTGAATTACCTCTTACGTTAGACAGTACCTCAATATTTGAGTGTTAGGTCAAACTGGTTTTCAATTATTATGATAGAATGCAGGTTTCAATAAGAGCCTTTAGTAAACAAATGATGTTCACTACTTATGGCTAGCTGGATTAAAAAGTAATGATTGAAGATCTAGAACAACATATTATTCTCGCATTTAAGAAATCTGTTGTTTAATATTGTCATATTTAGAGGACAAAGGATGTTGGATTTGCCTTTTGGTTTCAAACAATACCAGCATCTGAAATGTTAAGAACAGTGGTTAGATTTTTCTCTGAAGTACTGCCTAGACAGTTTGTCAGTAATGAGAAACAGCCTATCAGGAAGATGTGACTCCAGGCCTAAATAAGTTTAATAAGGTGTCTGTCATGAACTTTTTCATAAAATATGGTTCATACTGTTATGAGGGCATGCCCAGTCTAACAGTTGCACTAAAGTTCAGCTGGGTAGGTTCAAATGCATATCTCAGCTAACGTATGTCATGTTGGGTGTTCTTCAATCCACTCAGCAGGTCTGTATCAGCTCTATTTTTGTGTCAGCAGTAAGTCAGTGCAAATTAAGCTGAGGTAAACCAAGTTAAACCAATCTTTTGTCTCCAAACTACCTCTGCACAGTGGCGTCCTTTGTAGCATCCTGGGGAGTACCACAGATGGGCACGTTTTCCTGTGTACTTCTAACGTTTTGCCTTATTGGTTGTTTGGGGAGATTCATTCAGGACGTTATTTGAAAATGTTCACTGTGATAAAATGAACGAGCAATTCACCAGGCTGTTCAGTTTGCTTTCCTTGTTTGAGTGTATGCTGGCAATATTGATACCAGAGAAACCCCTCCAAGGTACTAGTGGCACTGGGAATGCTCTCTGAGACTGCAGGCTGCCCCAGCAGGACACCCGCCTGCACGCATGTCTGGTGCCTTAGTTCAGCCAAGTGGCCTTTGGGAATTTGCGGTAGTTCTTTCTCTAGTCCTGGATTTAGAGCAGGAAATGCTGTACAAGTAGAAGCCTGAAGGTAGTATTTGGAAATACAGGAAGAAGATGACTTGTAAGTATTATTACTATGCGGTGTAGGTTGTTAGGCTGAGCTTAAACAGGGAAGATTTCCTCTTTGGTTTTTATATCTCAGCAGCTGGAGAATGAAGTTACCTGTGCAGCTTGAAATTATTAGGACTGGTGTTTCATGAAACCTCCAGAGAGAACAGTTCTGTGAAACCAGTCCACAAAGATCTGGCCTTCAGTGCTGTATCATTCATGCTGTGCTCTTGAAAATCAATAACTGTGGTTTGTCCAAAACGTTGAATACTACATATAGAATAACTAGGCTCCGGTGGGTGGCAGTTTCCTTTCCATGTTTTGAGTTTCTGTTCATAAATTTTATAAAAGTATGGAGATTCATTAGCGTCATGAAACACTTGAAAGGGTTCTGTCAGTGTTTCAGAACACCAGCATTCTTTCAATACATTCAGGTGAGCACTGTAAAGGTGCTGTACTACTGTACTAACAAGCTGAGCCTAATCATATATATTCTCTGTATTGTTTGCTATTTTCTCGCCTGTCCTTTTCCTTTAGGATGTCTGTAGCTCTGCTGTATCCCTTCAGGATGGCTTTGACAACGTAATGGTAACCAATCTGAGATCGTGAACTTTTCTTCTTTTTATTTTCTCTTTTGCACAAACATGCATTTCTTTTAGCACATAGGCTGCACACTTTGCTTTTGATGAGAATGATATGCTTCGGGTACTCCTCGTGGCTAGGTAGTGCAGTGGCTGCATGCGGGAAGGCTGTGAATATACTTGCACACAGAATATTTTGTTCTTACAAATATTCCCAATAACTGCATCATTGATTTATTTTTTTTTTCTCTTCAGAAAATGTTGTGTTTCTCACTGTAAAAGATTAGAGTAGCTGCAAGATAGCCTGATGCCATGTCCATCCAAGCATGACCTGCGCCTTCCCATTTTGCCCCCGTCTCCTTGCTGGTGCCTGGGTCTGCTCCACTCTGCCACCTTCCACCGTGGTGGCATTTGCCACGCTGTGCAGTGCAGTAGCGGTGGCTGCTGAGGCAGCGCCGCCCTATGGGCTGGCTAAGAGGCAAAGGATGGACCACGCAGGTTTTACAGCCAGCACGTCCCAGCCTGCACGTAGAGCCACGTGAACTGCAGTTTCCAAAATACTTCGTCTCGTAGGCACAGCAGTATAGTGCCTGGTGGTGCGTTCCTGAGCTGCAGGACATGCAGTTAGAATAATTGTGTTTTGTTTCTTCCAAAATAAGAAGCAGTTAATAGCTAGATACTAAATTTTCATAGAATTCAGTCATTTGTGGAGAGAAGAGATGACATCTGTCTTTGTGGCCTGAAGTTTCATCCCTAATATCCATGTTTGAAAGTTTGCCAGATATGGTCAATTAGAAAAGCTGCTTCAGAATTAGTTTGCAGGACTTTCTTCCTATCCTAGGGAAACTGCAATGCTGTCAAAAACACTAATTGGAAAAACAAAATTTATTTTTAAAAAGGCTTTTCTGCTTACCCTGTTTGCCAGTATTTTATAGATGTGCAGTATTTACAGTTACTACTGGCAGCATGGCAGAACGGGGTATAGATCGCTGTATTTACAGCTGATCAGGCACACCTAGATATGCAGCAAGTGTGCAGTGAAGTCTGTCAGATTTATCATCATAGGATGTTATTCTTACCTAAATAAGTGCTAGTGTTTCACTACCTACTTTTGAAGTCAGATTTGATCAGATTTGATTCATAATCAGGGTACAATACCATAGCTGGTATGATTACCAGTTCACACACCACACAGAAGAGCAAATGCATTCTAAATACAATATGGTCACATACTTAGTTTGAAAAAGCAGTAAGTTGTGTTTGTTTCAATTTAAGGTGTAAGTAGAACAAAGAGAACAATGGTTATTGCTGTAACATTGCATCAGCATTGAATAAAAGTGGTGGGGTTTTTCTCCCTTCTTTTCCTTCGTCCTTTTTTTTTTTTTAATGTGCATGCACAATTCTGGCTTGCAGCAATTGGCTTGCATGTTCAGTTAACTCTTACTAAATTATGTCTGAAGGGAGAAGTCCCTTTGAATTTACTAACCCTGCTGTTGCTGCTCAGGAATGCAGAGCTCTCACTCACAACACGGGAATTTACTCTGTTGCCATGTGCTGCAGTGAAATAAATTGATCCATCTCCTGCCTGATGAACAGCTTTTTGCTTAAATTTCACTCTTAGATTTGTCTGTAGCGCCTGTCTGGCCTGGGTGGTGGTGCCTCAGGTGGTGGTCTTTGACAAGGGTGTTCTGCTCTGGGATTCGCAGCCCCACGGCAGCTCTGCTGCTTTGTCTGTGTTTAAACGGTGGGAAGAAGGTCTGTGGACAAAAGCCATTTGTGGATTTCACCACATATTGCTGGGATCATGCATCTGCTCGTTTAGTATTTTCACACACAATTACAGCCTAATCCAATTTCCATCAATATAACTTTCCATTGACACTAGAGGGGCACAGTTTACACCCATGGGCATGAGTGGAGAAATTCTGGTTTGGGGCACGCAAGGTGAGCTGTCACTGGGAGAAACAAAAAGAAAACAAAACACGGAGCATGTCTCCAAGTCTGTCTGTGGAAACCGACTTCCACTGAACCCACAGGGTCGTTTGTGTTACTGCTAGGCATATTTCAAGGCCCTGTTTTGTGGTTGTTGTGTTTTGTTGTTTTGAAAAATTGGTCATGGTTTTATCAGACTTCACTGTTTACCTTTGGGTGAATTCAAGTTACATCTTTATCTCTCTCATGGTTTGCACCTTACGAAGGAGTTTTGGAAGCAGTTTGCTCAGAGAAATGATTGGTTATTTTGTTAGTCTGTTTGTTGTTTTTCTTCTTCTTCTATCTCTCAAAAAAAAAAAAACCTTAAGTTTTTGAGCACTTTCCCCTGCCCCCGATACCACTGTACTAGATGCGTCTTCAGCTGCTCGGTGTTTTATGGGCATCCTGTGTGCAAGGTATACAGGCTGCTCAGCTTTTTGGTTCCTCACCTCCCAAGTTGTTGTTTTGAGAGCTCCCCATCTGATTTTGCAGATATTTTTCCAGCTAAATTTGCTTTCAGTCCTGGCAGTAGTTAGGGATATAGATGTTTTTTCTGTTCACACTTCTGGTACTCCCTGATTTGTTTTTCAGAATTTTCCCAGAGATATTGGCTGTTTTCTAAAACAAATCCTTAGCATAGCTTCTGCCTGCTTAGTGTAGCTTGTCGTAACAGAGCTCCCTTCCATCTTGTCTGGCCCTTGTGGCTCCTTTAGCAGTGGTCCCAGAGTCCTGCACAAGAGCCCCAGCTACGTCAGTCGTGGCTTTAAAAGGAAGGAAGGCATTAAAAACAAGTGCCGTGCCAACCCCATGGCATCCCCTGGCTGCGCCACCTGGTTCGTGACCTCTTCTGCCCGTTCCCTCCCCAGAGCCCCAGCTGGGGACCCCAGCCCCAGGTGGCGCCGCGCGGGGCTGGCTCTGCTGGAGCTGCAGCACTCGCACGCTGTGCTCACCGTGGGCTCACAGGCCAGGCAGCTCCGCTCATTTCCCGGGTCTGTTGGCGCAGATGACCTTATTTTTAAATGCAGTCCAAATTAATAGCCGATCTGCAAGACTGCTGGTGGCACTTTCAGGCTTGTTATCATTTGGTGTATTTACTACTGAAGGGCTGGGAGCAGATAAAGAAGGAAAGTTCCTTTGGTGGTTCAGTGGTTTTATCCATTGTTATTTGTATTTGATTTCTTTTCCAGCTGGTAGCCCCGATTGTGGTATTGCTGCTTGCAGTGTGTTATCAAACTGACTTCTAGCCTTAAATTACAATATTTCTCTGTATGGATGTCCAGATTACAATGTCAATTGCCTTTTTTTTTTTTTGTGATGAACTGGACAGCTAAGTGGAGGAGCACCATTGCTTTCTGCTACTAAGATTCCTTGAGTAGAACAATTTTCAAAATGATCAATTGCAACATCACAATAACACAAAAAACTGTGCAGGCTTGATTGCATTTCTGGCAAATTCTCATTCACCAATTTTTTACAGTTTTGGTCTTGAAGTATGTCTAATTTTTTTTCCTCTTTTCTTGTGCTTCAAAACATACTAATGCAATCTTTAAATGAGTTGCTGTTAGTTTGGCATAAATTTGGAGGCAATTTGAAGCAAACAAGCTAGGCTCTCTGCCGATCACAAATACAAAGCGTATTTCCAAGCTGCTGGGAGCTGGAAATGTTTGCATAGCCATTTATCATACAAATATTTTGCATGTCATCAAGAAATCTGCTAATGAGTATTTGGACTGCTTCATCTGTGGAAAAACTAGCAGTCAGGTAGCTTGAGGAAGTTATCAACTGTGTTTTTAATCTAGAGATTATCACTCTCTCTAAGTTTCCAGTGCAATTTTGTGTTCTGTCTGGAAGACCAGCTAGATTTATTTATTTTTTTCTAAAGCTCAAGAAATGCTTTGCAAATCTCCATTTTTAAAGGGTGTCTGCGAAAACCCCTGTTCAGTAAATGTCTGTTTCTTCACCGCAGCAGTGTTACAGCAGTGTCAGAAGTCAGAAAGTCAGTTCTCCCACCTCCCTGTGAGTGAGTGCAGTTCAGCAGACAGTTTGGTGTTGCAAAGAGCCGTTTTTTTGAAGGATGTGGTGAAGCCTCTCCCTGGCTCGTTATTACACACGGTGGTGGGGTTTGGGGGCGGCTGCTGCTCGGGGCACAGGGGCTGTTCCCGATCCGTGTGTGTCTTTCAGGGTCAGCCGATGGACCAAGCTGCTATGTTCACTCCGCAAGTTCGACCCCCGGCTCAGCTTCCTCAGTACCCAGGGTTGCAGCAAGCACAGGTACTGTGCTGCTCAGGTGGAGTGAGTGCATAAAAATGTTTTTTAAGCAGAGTTCCTTCACCTTCCAGTCTGCTTGTCCGTGCTGAAGGTTTGCTTGGGACTTGTCTCGTGCATGTGGCCTAGGGCAATGGTGTTGCCCTGTTCTGGGGCGTTCACTGCTCCCTGCACGCTGCAGCTAGTAAATGTAAGGTAGCCACTTTGCAGTTTCTCCCCTAATGATGTCGCTGGTAAAGACAAGCATACTTCTGAGCAAAGTCTGAAATTTGACCTATTTTTGGTGAGATATTGACACCAGTAATGCTTTGAAATGAACCTCTGTTATGCTGTATTCATTCTGGAACTTGGGGGGTTTTGGGGCAGGGAGAGGAGAGGGGTGCAGCTATGAGCACAGCCCCGCTCTTGCTCGGTACCTCTTGGGGAGGGACGGCAAAGACCAGGCTGGGTCCTGCTGCATGCGGCCACGTTTTAGCTGCCTGAAGCTGCAAGCAGAAGCACTACCAGCATGGTACTGGCACTACCAGCATGGGGGACCCTGCCTCGTACTGATTGCTTCCAGTTGCTGGGTTTTAGTTCTTTGATAAAGGCCATCTCTTTCTTTTATAATGAAGCTAATTTAAATAGGGTTAAGTTACACAGTGAAGTCTCTCTTTTGTCTGCTTCCCATGCAGAGCATGCCTCATGGATACACAATGTACAGCACACAGATGCCTTTGCAGCAGCAGCAGCCCGGTGGTGTGGTGCTCTCCCCCAGCTACAACCCCCGGGCATACACAGCAGCTCACTCCGGCCCCGCGCTGATGGAGAGGCTGAGGCAGATGCAGCAGCAGCCGAGTGGGTACATCCAACAGCAGGCTGCTGCATACATCCAGCCTTTGACAGGCACTCAGCGGTGAGGTTCTGCTGTTCTCGTAGCTGGTGACATTGCAAGATTCTTATGGCAACTTTGATTTAGAGGTCTGAAGTTTTGCTTAAAGTTAATCAAAATGAAGCTAATGCTGGATCTAACTAGCAATAAATTTGCCTTTCTCTCAAGTTACCCCCTAGTTGGTCTTGGCACAGGTTGTAGCCCAGTTATATCCTGTGTATTTGTAGAGCATAAAATTTCATTTAAAGGTGACTGTTGGGTCCTATTTCCTGCTCCCCTCTCCCTATTCTGTAAGCTGTATCCATATCATGCAAATAAGTGTGCAGTATTAAACATTAATAAATATTTCAGGTTCTGTAGTCAAGAAAGCACAAGACCAATTTGGTAGTTTAACTAGCAATAGACAAATGAATTTCAGTTCAGCCTGAATACACTAAATTGACTTGAATTTCAAAATAAGTCTGAGTTGTAGCCTATAAGAAACAGGAAAAATACAGTGGTAAAGAAATGTAATGAAACAGAAAGCAGATGAAGCAGGAAAGACATCCGTAAACAGGATTGTTAAAGAGTATCCAGAGTGGAAAACTAGAGTTTCCAATATAAGTCTTGAATTGCAGATTTTTTTTTTTTTTACTATAATGTTCTAAGATAGCATTTCTTGCTTGGTGGTTTTTTTTTCAGTATTCTAGAAATTAAGAAACCTAATAATGAAATTATTGAAATAATATGAAATAATGAAATTAAGAAACCTAATATCAGTTGCCAGGCAATACGATGGTACAGCTTCTCTTATGGGATATTTTTCAAAGCATTCATATTTGGAAAAATAGTCTTCCTGTAAAACTTAACATCTTCTAAATCTGTAGAAGTCTAATGTCGTAGCTCGTAGTTGAGTACTCCTAGACTAACTTTTTGCTCTGTTTACAAATGGAGTACAATTCCTTTTTTTATTTTCTTATTTTTCAAGCAGATTGACCCATCAGCCTTTGCAGCCGAATTCATTGATAGGAGGGGGACTGGACAGTGCATCAACCACAGGTCCTCATCCAAACCTGAACTCGGCACAGCTGCCTCAGGAGCAAATGAGACAGAGGCAGCAGCAGATTCGACAGCAGAGACTCTTCCAGGTGAGGGACCCAACTGCACCAAAGGCAAGGGATACTTCATTGCAGGGAATGCAAACATCACTGTAGCAGGGGATGGAGTTACTCGCTCACTTGTGTGTGCGTTCAAGTCTAAAGCAGAGGAGCTGGCTGCTGTTAATCCTGACAGGTTTCACTTGAGTGCAATAATTTACTGCTTATGTCTGGGACTTCCAAAAGAGAGCTCTAGGCATACGTGTGAAAATCAATACTTCAATTTTTCAGGATAGTAGAACGCTTTTGGAAAAGGTAAATTCGAGAATAGCCTAGCTGAATGAACTGAGACAAAAGCAGTGGTTATGCTCTGTCTACCCTCTCAGGCCTTATATACTGGAATTAAATTGATAATTAAATTAAATAGACCTGTTTGTTCTATTATCTTTATTCTGATTTGATAATATATTTTTAGTCTGGAGGTAAGCATCGGTTTGTCAGCTAAGTATATAAGGTTTGTCCCAGGGGAAGTAAATTATATTAGAAATCCTTCCCATGGCCCTTTGATGGTTGGAATTATTTTCACATTTTTGTTTTAATGCAATAGCTATCTGTGCCAGTTCCTGTCAAATGATAATGCATTTTGTTTAGATTTTTTTTTGACATAATAAACAAAATATACTAGCTTTTGTATTATTAAAAATGTCCTCGTGAGCCTTGGTGTGGCTGATGATGAACAGAACTGGAGCGCTGTGAGGCTCGTCTCCCACATGGGGCCTTCAGTGACCAGTGCTGTAAGCAAGGCCAGATTCCAGTCTGTAAAGCAGTCATGAAAAGCCATCTTGCTGGGCTCGTGGTCGTTCCCTGAGGCAGCGTGCAAGCAGCAGCACCCTCGTTTCAACACCCACCTTCTTCCAGTTGCAGCAGGGGCAGCAGCAGGGCCAGCAGCAGCCACAGACGCTCGGTCTCCAGCCCGTGCAGCCACAGCAGCCCTTGGTAAGCAAACGTGAGGCTGGGGGCGGGCGTAGCACAGGGTGGGCTTTGTCGCTTCTGAGACGGGCAGTGGGACAAGCAGGTGGGACCTGCACCTCGCCTGTCGGCCGGGACAGGGGGCGCGAGCAGCTTTCAGCACAGGCCCTGGGCAGGGGGCTCATGCACTGCCCCGCTCAGCCCCTGCAGCTTCGCTGTGTGTTTGCTTTTCAAAGGTGCTCCTTCCAGGGCCGCGGTGCACAGCTGCCTCCTGCACTTCTGTGCTTCATTCAGTGGTGTAGTCAGAACCGTTACCACAGCTGGGCCAACTATGACAAGGTGCTTTGCTGAAAAAAGGATTTGTGTGTGCTGGGAAGGGGGAGCGGTTCAAATGCTTCACTTCAACATATCTTTCTGAAGTTATACTTAACAATATTGAACGAGAACTAATGGTTAAGATCCCAAACAATAAAATAACTACCCGTAGCAGTTCTTTTGAGAAGAGAAGTGCTTGGGGATGCAGTTACGAAATGAGTACTGGTGCTTTTCTAATTCGGTACATCTCTTTTCCATCACCAGTAAAACAAGACTGATGAGACTAGCTGCATTATGTCTGTGTGCGAGTTTAAAGAGGGAAAAAAATGAGAGGTTGTGAAATCATCCTCACCCTTGCTACTATTAAGGCATAAATAAATGATTATTTTTAAAATCTGGTACAGAACCAAGTACTCACTGAAAAGTCAGGGATCTTTTCTTCTGGAAGTGTAAAGACTTAGTTTTCCCACAGCAGCAAGGTAAGGTAAATTAACATCTTACTTCTGCAGGATTTTTTTTTCTGTTTATAATTGCTGTGCTATGTGTTTTTACAAGCGTTATCCTAGTTAAAAAAAAAAATAATAATGAACAGCCCTTGCTAGCTAATAACTTGATGAGAAATATATAGTTGCTGCTGATGCCTATAAATGGGTGGATTTTTATGTCTTTGTATTGTAGGCTTTTAAGGTGAACACAGGATAACGTATACATGTGAGGCTATTTGTGGAAGAAGTTTTTGCTGTAACGCAAAGAAAAACATTCACTTTGAAACATATGGTGCTGATTGTCAGCACTTTCCTGTGTTGCCAGGCTTGTGCTGTGTTTGTGTGAGCATCCGCACTCCCTCTGGTGTTGGCTGCGGATTGTGGCTGCTCCCCTGCCGCCAGGCTCCTGTCCCTGCCTTAATTCAGTTCACAATGACTGTTGGTGACATCAGGCCTCTGATTTTTAGGTTGTAATGCTAACATTTTTTGGGAAAAAAAAAAAAAAGTTTCTGTTGTCTGAAGGTCCTTTTAAATTAAATGATTAGTCATATAAGAGAACTGAATGAAGGCAACTATACAAACAAAATTATTTGTAAGACATTCCTTTATGCAGCCTTTCACAGTTTTTTGTATGATTTTACTAAATCACTCTCACTACCAAATAATTTTTATGGATGCTTACACTGAATTTGCAGTGCTGTTGTCCATGTTTCCTGTACTTTTTCGTGTTTTTCAGACACATTTAAGGTAGTTGAGGATAATTAGAAAAAGGTTGTTCTAGAAAAATGGAAAAATTGGAATTGCTAACTGCTGAGTTTACAAGCATTAATCAATGCAATCTTATGGAGAAACTGGAAGGCAGCATGTAAGTGCAGGAGCGAAGGATGTTTATCTGATAGCTATTGAAGGATTATTTACATCCGTTTTTAAGTTTTTCCTAATAGTATTTTTATCTTGAACAAACTGCATGTGAAAGGCTGTCTGTCATGGAGACCGAGCACCTGCCTGGCTGCTGGCTGGCTTTTCCAACACTTAGCACAGCAGGATGCTTTTTGCTGGTTTCACGTCCCTAAGAAGCCCTTGTATAGTTAATGCTTTTGACTGACCTCAGCATTTACTAAGGACTGTTCGCCAGAAGATTACACAATGTATTTTAAGTAAAGGATTTGGTTTCAGAAAGGGAAAAGAAGCTGAGGTCTTACTAAAACACTGAAACTCCCTTCAGTAACCAGAAAGTTTCACTGAAACAAAGCACGGGTGTATTCTGTAGGGCACGTGATGGACAATAGTATCAAATATTTTTATTCAGTACATCAGGTTTTCAACTTGGTTGGGTATGTTATTATGCAGAATCTGTGGATGCTGTATTTAAAAACAAACAAACAAAACCCACCACTTAATTAGAAGCACTGTCCTTTCACCACGTCCAATGAGAAGGAAAGTTACAGGACGTAGGAACGGACCAAGAGAAGAGCTTAGAGGCCCTGAAGATAAGTAATACAATAAATGATGAAGGTTTTGTTTTCAGCACTAGCATAGCAGTGTCTCATTCACCACGATTTTCCTCCCTGGAGTAGGGAAGTGTGAGGGCCGTGCCTTTGGCTTTCTGTCCTTGCAGAGCCTGAAGGTAACTGTTACACAGATATTTCTTCCCTACAGGTGACACCTGGGTTTTCAGAGGGAAGAAACGCCTCTTGTGTATGCAAAGCTTTGGCACCAGATGTATCCATCCTAACAGTACCTTTGCTTCAGATGGTCTGTGCCAGATCTGTCCATCATAACTCAGTAGCTTGATTTGAAATTGAAATATATCCAGTACTGTGACATGTCTGTCTGATCAGTAAAAGTTAGTAATACAGAATGATTTTCTCCTGAATGACAGGTAGAGGTGTTAAAAACAAAGTGGTGCTTGTTTTCCTACCTAGTCTTATGTGAAAAATAGACTTCATGTGTCATCTAGCTAGGGAATAATGCAGGCTGTCAGATAGACCAGTTAGAGATTAAATTCTGCTTTGATGCAGATACAGATAGTGTGCAAATTGGTGAAAGTCAGTGCATTTACACCAAGGGTGCTTTTGAAGTGATCGAAGTCATGATTTAGTTCATTAACAGCAGATTTCTTTGGATGCTTTTTGTGTCTAATTCCATCGTGCTTAGTGCCACGCACTGGGAGGGCTTTGCCTTGATCCCTGCAGGTTTCAGGTCAGGGTCAGAGCGATGACTGGTTTGCTCAGCGGATGAGCGTGCCCAGCTGGGCGGGCACTGAGCAGTCCCCATTCCTCTGGAGCCAAGAATCAAGCACGCAGCTACAGCCCTGCAGCAGACCAAACAACCTGTGCTTTGTGCTTATCCCTCCTGTTATCTGAAGTGCCATTGCCTTGGGAGAAACGTTTTTTTGGAAGCTTAAGTTTCTTTTGAGTATTACATTTCAAATACGTGCAAGTGTTTAAAAATGCCCAAAAGGCTGTTAATTTTGATTAGCAGTTTTGATTTGCCTTAGCTTTGCACAAAGCAGACAGTAAAGCTACTTAAAGTGACTCGCAGGATGAATATCGGCCTCTCCAGAGGTGGAAAATATGAGCTTTTTGTAACAGAGACTGGACACACGTGATACCTACAACACCACTGGAAAACTGTAACATTTCAGGGAATGAAGGAAACAAACATTTTGTAAGTTTTAAGTGTTTTCCACTTGTCCTTACTGTGCCGTTAAAATTTACGGCAGGTCTGCCTTTTTTCTGTTGTCCTTTACCTGCGCTGTCAGCAGCTCGCGTACTCGTGTTTTCTCCTGGGTTAAGTGACTGAAATAGCTCCCCACTACAAGGCCAGGCTAGAGCAGCTGCTGGTAAGATCAGGACATGAGCACCTGTGTTACTCCCTCCTGTGAAGCCATTGCTCTTCCCAGGCAGCAGCAGCTTTGGGGCTGCCTCCTGTTTGCTGCCACCTCCCAGCACTTCTCAGCCTCATCGCCACGCAGTTCTGTGAGTGCTGGCAGAGGAGCTAGGCAGGAAATTTTTTAAAAGACCTGGAGAAGAAGGTAGCCTGGAAGAAATGCTGGGATCTTCTCCTGGTGGGAGCTGTCAGCCTGGAGGTGGATGAGATGGGTCATGGTGTCCCAGCGGCCTGCAGCGCCCCGCTGCTCGGCGCTGCGACCTGGGCTGCTCAGCGGTGGCCTCAGCAGTGGTGCTCCTGTGCCAGCCGTGCCAGGAGCTCGGCAGCGCAGCTCTCAGGAGGGCACTGGGACAGCTGCCAAGGAGGGTTTTCTGCTCACTCAGTGCTGTGTTTGATGCCTATCACAGCCCTGCTGGAGAAGGTGGGGGGCTGACCCCCAGACATCCTTGTGCTGGGGACGCACAGAGCTGAGTGTCCGCCAGCACCGTGACTGTTCATGGTTGCACTTCTGTAGCACGTGTTAAGGCACAAGTTGAACACTTTTTGCTGTTACTTGACATGCACTTATGCTATGCTCCTTTCTTCCATCTTTCTCATTACTTCAGCAGTTTCCACGGCAAGGCTTACAACAGACACAGCAGCAGCAACAGACAGCGGCACTGGTCAGGCAACTCCAGAAGCAGCTCTCTAGTAAGTAGGCGTTTGTGTGCATACACGTGTACGTGTCTGTACTGGGATATGGAATTACTTTTCTGGAGACATTCTGCCTATTTAAGTCCTGCCATGCATGCGTGTAAGTAATTTAACAGCAGGTTACAGGCCCCAGCTGCAATGTAGCAGCAAAATCCTGGTGTTTGCACATCCCCTGTACTTCTGTTGGTCTCTGGAGACACCTGCGGGACGGGTGGCCCATTCACGATCTGCTGCCCGTTTTCTCCCCTCACTTCCATAGCCATACTGCAGGCAAAGTCCCTGAGGGAATTAGCAAATCGTGCGTGCATTAGACAGGTATATAAGGGAATGTGTTGACTATTACTTGCTATTGCTA